>NC_141352.1:3382500-3982500 GCF_057382095.1 Aulonocara sp. 'chitande type north' Nkhata Bay | reverse complement strand
TAGTGAAAAGCTGTCTTTTCACGAGGCCCTGAGACCTATTACATACTCCTGTGACAGTCAATTAGCCTGCCTCTCTCTGCCAGTGTTTCTTCCCACAGACACATCCATGGATGGGCTTCTGAAATGCACACACCTTGGGCAATGTTGACATGATATAATCAAAAGGTTTTCAAGATATAAATACACTTCAGCAGACATCACCTTATAGCTATAAGGTAAAAAACATAAATAAATAAAATAATTCTGTGTCAGTAAATAGCAGGGCTGCATTTGTAATTGACACATGTGATGAGACTAATAAGCTCCCCTGTGAACTCATCAAAGAACAAGAGGAAGATAATGAGACTGTTTCTCTTTTTTTATAGCTCAATCAGTTTGCCTTTTTATGTATTTTTTCCCTTTTGTTCTGTAACCTTCAGGCTCTCCTTTCATTTTCTTTGTAGGCACAGGTGCATCAAACATGTTGACTAAAAAATTACTCATAGTTTCTATATTTGTGTAGTTCATACATGCAAGTCTTTTATGTGACTGCCTTGCTCACCAGTGACCTGCTTAGGATTATGTTCTGATCTATACCTTTATAAGTTTTAATCATTTGGCAAACCCAGAGGGAATTGTTATAACAAAAGGTCAGTAGGGATAAAATGCATGTAAGCTGGTCACTTTAACAGGTAGTGAAGCCATGCTTGTGTTGTGGCTAAAATGGAACAAAACCACAACTCTATTTAAATTTAACACTTCACAGTCCCAGAAATCAGCCAGGAGGTAAATGGTCCACTTTCTGTGCAACAAACCAAGCCGAGTTCAGGTGACCAACTCCCTGAAGAAAAGCAAAAAATATTTTTCATAGACAGTATCTGTGGCTTCAAGTGGCTTGGCTTCAACTATCTGTGCAATGAAAATAAAGAGGCACTTGGGAATCAAACATCACTTTGGAAACCATTTCCGGAGAGTGAATGTTCTAGACCAAAGGAGGCAAGACTGCTGGATTGTTTTAAAGTGTTAATAAGATGGTGGAGTCAAGTTCTGTAGTAGTGAAGTTGACTCGAAGCTAGAAGAAACTTCACAAGATAGTGATGTCTCTTGACTTTTTCAAATTCAATGACAATAGACTGAGGTGATGGTTTTTGGTAGCCCCACAGAGACCCCCAATGTGCATTTAGATACCTTGGCGCAGTATAATAAGCCAAGTTTTGCAATGCTGGGGTTCAAAGTGGACTCTGAACTGAAGCTTGACAGTCATAAAATCAAGTTTCTTTCAGCTCAGGCAGTTGGCTAATGTAGCTGGTCTGGCTTGAAACTCTGATTGCCGTGTTCTCTGCGTTGTGTTGTGTGAATGATAAGAGGAGTTGACTCTCGCTTTGCCAGCTGGGGGCGTGTTTATTCTCCCAAAATTGTTCAAAAATAAAAATAAATTCAGTACAGCAACTGCATATTACTGGGCTTCTGCATGAACACCTCTCCTCAGCAGGGCCTTTAGGCGACTAAGGTGCAACACAGTAACAAATCTCATCATCAAATCGAGCTACTAAAATACTCTAAAATATCTATAAATATATATAAGAAATTCAAATGCTATTGCAAAAAAACTTCCAGGTGTTAAAAAATACTTTTGTCTTATAACGCCATGGCCCTCCAGTGCTTACCCATTTTCTTTCTCTCTCTTCTTCATGCTGTGTCTAAGGTGAGCAGCTTGGTCTTCAAAAGCTACAAACATTATTAGCTATAGCCTCTGTAGTTTGTATACAGTGGTCCCTCGTTTATCGCGGGGATAAGTTCCAAAAATAACCCGCTATAAGTTGCCAACTATATTTTGTACAGTTATTTTAGATGTTTTGATTGATTGATTGATTGAATCTTTATTTTTAAGGCCGTAAAAACCCTTCCTAGACGCTTTATACACTTTTCTCAGACATGCACGAACATTTTCACACTTTTCTCTCTTGTTTAAACTCTCAAAGTTCAAACCTTCATAGAAAAATAAGTCCAGTATTATAGAATGAAACCAAAGACACCCGCGGTTGCCTTTGACGGTGCAAAACGTTTCGTCGCCATTGTTGTGTTTGTTGGGGAGAAAACAAACATACATGTGGCACGGCTGCAGGAGAAGCTTGTTGTTGTGGGTGATGTGTGCGGCTGGTAGCAGGAGGGCTGCAGCCGAGTGTGTGGTGAAATAATAAAGTATGCTGAAAAGCATTAAAATATTGTTGGGTCTGCCGTGGATGTGTTGCAGTACAGTACAGCACTTCCGAGTCACTGCTAGCGATCAAAGATTTATGTAAATTTGACAAGCCGAAATCATTCTGTACTGTACAGGAGACACGGCACGAGATTAATTGACACTGGTCTGCAGCCAATCAGGACGCAGAACACAATGCACTGTTTAAAAAAAAAAAAAAGCATGCAAAATTGCACCCCAAAAAAAATCCGCGAAAGAGCGAGGCCAGAAAAGTGAACCACGATTTAGCAAGGGACCACTGTACAAGAAAACGTGGTGCCAAATGCGAGCCATATGGTGCAATAGGGCATGCTGCTTTGGAGAGAAGACATGTTGTTCTCACTTTAGCAAAAATAAATTAATTTAAAAAAATCATCAGTTTCTTTGAAAACTCAGTAGAGAAATGAAATATTGCTATTGCCCTATTTTGTTTATCCTGGTTGATCAACACTGAGGAAAGCAGCTATAATAGAATTGATTATTATCGGGTATATACACAATCTACAAATGGCTGCAGTCCCACGTTCCTGACGTAACCCTGAAGGAAATGTGTCTATCTGGCTGGAATTGAACCAGCGCTTGCCAAGTGAATGTGTAAACCACTACACTATGATATCACCACAAATTTTTCCCTTTATGATGTTTTTTCTCCGAGCACACCACAGCATGTCATTTACAAAGCAGATGTGTCTGTAGTTGTCTTAAAATGCAGTTTGATTTCAGCTCTGTAGTTTGATTGGTTTTCAGATCCAGTCACTGTCAAACAGGAACACTTGACTGCTTTCTTTGACAAAGAGCAGACTGCTGTGATGTTTTCCTACCTGTTTGAGTCAAACGGAAACGCTTAGAATGATTCAAACAGAGACTCTGGTACCAACATGGTGGATACTCCATTTCAGAATGTTTGAACAGAAAACTAAGAGAAAATAACAAACTGCTAACTGCAATGCAGTTGCATAAGGCTAGCTGCTAAATAGGGCTTTCTTAAATTTTGTGCAGTCAAATCTTAAATATAGTGTTACCTTGGCTAAACTCTGTGCTGCGGCAACCCACTCTAAAGACACTCATTTTTAGTTGCATTAATTTCTTTTCATTTCATATGGTTGTCATTTGATTTATTTAAATAAAAAAAAAAAACACAAGAGTGTCTGCTTTGCGAGTACTGTTGCAGTTTCATGCTTTCACAGGCAGCTCTCTGTGCTTGGAGGTGAATCCTGCACATGCAAGGTCAAAAGTCGAAACTGACTTTTGATGCTTAAGAATTCTTTAAAATTGGAGGATTTTATCCTGAAGCCTCTACACTCCTGCCCCAATAATCTGTTGCACAAAATTACACAACTTTTATTATTTAAAAAAACAAACAAACAAACAAAAACCCATCAACTAGGAAAGAAAGCGTGCATTAAACTTGCCAATAAAAAGTTGCTCAGTCTGCAGCAAACTCATGTAACACCACAAACCAAGACTGGATGGGAGTGCTTCAAATTCTGTTGTTTTTAAGATTTTTTCAGTATCAAAGTGAAGCCAGTGATAAATCAGTGCATTCACTGGTACACGGTAAAAACAGCTGCAGTTAAACTGGCAAATATCCCTTTCAATAAATACAAAATACTCAAATTAACTCTTTCATGAAGAACATAATGATTATTCATAAAAAGACAAACCAAGGCAAATATTTTACTTTTTCACTCCATTAAATCTCCTATCCTATATAAGAAAATCAGATTAATAAAATATGTATTAAATATATATTAGAATATAAATAAACAATAAATTGTGATGTGATTTAGCTAAAGTGAATTAGCGCTGTCTGTGGTGTTCACTTTAATGATTGGACAATTATATAGAGTTTGAAGCATATTTTAATGCACAACATTAATACTATTACTCTAATAAAAGTTTCTGTGTGCAGAATGTAAATATACAATATAATGTATTACTAATTTCATATCAGTATAGGACTTAGGACAGGGAACTTTTTCCATATTTGCAAAAAGTTGAAAGGCAACATTTAATCAGAGCATTTTTTTCACTGTTTATCAAAACAGTCAAATTGGCCTAAAATTTAAAAGCACGCATTTATCACTCTATTTTTCACCTTGGCTATTTCCATTTGTTCAAAATTTTCAACCATAAGTAACAGATTACATATGTAGATAAAAGCAGAGACCCCGATTTACATCAGAATCCGTGTGGTCACATGACACACAGACTTCAAATGGTTGTGGCAGCGCTTAGCAGCAAATTTAAATTAAGAGAGAGACCGTCACTTTTTGCTAAGTAATTAATCTATAAATGCATTGATTTACAATATTTTAGAATTGTGTGGTTAAAACTATTTATTCATTTCATCAGTAATATATATGAGTATTTGTCTGAAAAGTTACTGTTACCGAGCCATTGAATGGAATGTATTTACCAAATTTTAAAATAAAAGAATATTCAAACAAGAGACTGTGACTGTAGTCGTGTCCTGTTAACAGGATCCTAATCTATATATTTTTAAAGCAGCTAAATCTCTATGATCTATTGGTAGATAACCTACCAATACATTAGGCATGCGTTACAGTTAATTTTATCTGGGTGTACTGATAGCATAGTTTAAGCTTAAATACCTTACTTTAAAAAGTTCTCCCAATCTCAGTCTTCTGTGATGCTATATCTCTATAGCACAGTTAGCGTATGCTCACATGTTCGTATTGCTAACTTTGAGATCTATTGTGAGTTTCCATGATCTGAGCATTATATTATTATAAACGGCATCAGGATCAATGTGAACTTGACTTAGCTATTATTTTCCCCATGTTCACAAACTATTGATTAAACTTAACCAGAAATGTGTGATTCTTTCATATGCTACTGAGGCCCGTGTTAATATACAAATTGTTAAGTCGCAAATATGCCTTGTTTCTTTTGAGCTCAAACATCCAATCCAATAAACAACGTCAAACATTTTCTAACACCCGTCAGTGTTATTTTTTTCACTCCAATTCTTTTGTATGCTTTATGACACACTCAACTTTGATATATACTGTGTAAAGCTAACTTTTGCAGGGCTTTAAATAAGCACTTTTCTACACATACAGTGGGGCAAAAAAGTATTTAGTCAGCCACCGATTGTGCAAGTTCCCCCACCTAAAATGATGACAGAGGTCAGTAATTTGCACCAGAGGTACACTTCAACTGTGAGAGACAGAATGTGAAAAAAAAATCCATGAATCCACATGGTAGGATTTGTAAAGAATTTATTCGTAAATCAGGGTGGAAAATAAGTATTTGATCAATAACAGAAATACAACTCAATACTTTGTAACATAACCTTTGTTGGCAATAACAGAGGTCAAACGTTTACTATAGGTCTTTACCAGGTTTGCACACACAGTAGCTGGTATTTTGGCCCATTCCTCCATGCAGATCTTCTCGAGGGCAGTGATGTTTTGGGGCTGTCGCCGAGCAACGCGGACTTTCAACTCCCGCCACAGATTTTCTATGGGGTTGAGGTCTGGAGACTGGCTAGGCCACTCCAGGACTTTCAAATGCTTCTTACGGAGCCACTCCTTTGTTGCCCGGGCGGTGTGTTTTGGATCATTGTCATGTTGGAAGACCCAGCCTCGTTTCATCTTCAAAGTTCTCACTGATGGAAGGAGGTTTTGGCTCAAAATCTCACGATACATGGCCCCATTCATTCTGTCCTTAACACGGATCAGTCGTCCTGTCCCCTTGGCAGAAAAACAGCCCCATAGCATGATGTTTCCACCCCCATGCTTCACAGTAGGTATGGTGTTCTTGGGATGCAACTCAGTATTCTTCTTCCTCCAAACACGACGAGTTGAGTTTATACCAAAAAGTTCTACTTTGGTTTCATCTGACCACATGACATTCTCCCAATCCTCTGCTGTATCATCCATGTGCTCTCTGGCAAACTTCAGACGGGCCTGGACATGCACTGGCTTCAGCAGCGGAACACGTCTGGCACTGCGGGATTTGATTCCCTGCCGTTGTAGTGTGTTACTGATGGTGACCTTTGTTACTTTGGTCCCAGCTCTCTGCAGGTCATTCACCAGGTCCCCCCGTGTGGTTCTGGGATCTTTGCTCACCGTTCTCATGATCATTTTGACCCCACGGGATGAGATCTTGCGTGGAGCCCCAGATCGAGGGAGATTATCAGTGGTCTTGTATGTCTTCCATTTTCTGATGATTGCTCCCACAGTTGATTTTTTCACACCAAGCTGCTTGCCTATTGTAGATTCACTCTTCCCAGTCTGGTGCAGGTCTACAATACTTTTCCTGGTGTCCTTCGAAAGCTCTTTGGTCTTGGCCATAGCGGAGTTTGGAGTCTGACAGTTTGAGGCTGTGGACAGGTGTCTTTTATACAGATGATGAGTTCAAACAGGTGCCATTCATACAGGTAACGAGTGGGGGACAGAAAAGCTTCTTACAGAAGACGTTACAGGTCTGTGAGAGCCAGAGATTTTCCTTGTTTGAGGTGACCAAATACTTATTTTCCACCCTAATTTACGAATAAATTCTTTACAAATCCTACCATGTGAATTCATGGATTTTTTTTTTCACATTCTGTCTCTCACAGTTGAAGTGTACCTCTGGTGCAAATTACTGACCTCTGTCATCATTTTAAGTGGGGGAACTTGCACAATCGGTGGCTGACTAAATACTTTTTTTGCCCCACTGTACAGTATATTAATACTTAGGGCAGGGAAGCCGAAGTCTTCAGTTTACCAAACAGTCTGTTCCACACTGTTAAACCTAAACACAGTTCTAACAGTCTGAAAAGGTTACAGCCTCTTTTACTTGAAGGAGCTATAAAGCTGCTTTGGTGTCTTAAAGTGCAGGTATAATCACTACAGATTCAGAACAGTACATGCAAAGTAGCAAATAGTTTGTCAGTTACCATTTTATGTGGAAAAAAAAACCCTTACATCTTTGTGCTTTTTAACATGTTTTAAATTCATAATGCTTCCAGGTCCAGAGATGTGGTCTGATATTTAGTGTTGGAGTTTGCTTCTACTTTGTTCTTACTTTTAATTCCCTCTTGCTGACACTCTCTCTGTGCCTTATTTTCCCTCTCTCTGGGCTTGGTCTGTGGGGTTTAGGCCTTTCTAGCCTGTTAAAAATTGAATCGTTTCCAAGGAGGCACTTGGCTCTCTGGTGAACCACAACTTTGCAGTGAAAGAAGAAATAGGACTTAAAAATGTGTACTGGGTGCCTCCAAAGACACATCTATAAACATGATGCAGTCTCATGTTGCCCAAATTTTCTTGCTTCAATGTTTTTGGGAGTGATGGTAGAAAAAAAACTGCTGCTTCTGTAAAATCCAATGGAGGCTTCTGTTCTGCAATGCGCTACAAGTCCAGTGTGAAACAATGATGAATATTTAGTAAAGAAGTTTGCATTCAAACTGTCTTTTCTGCAAAAACAACAATTTCATGCCATTTTGAACACTTCTTGATAAAGGTTGCTTATCAGTTACAACACCTTAGCAATTTACTCGTTTCTGTAACTTCATTTGACAAAATAACCTGATTGAACATGAAGCAGAAAAGGACATCTTCAGCCTGTTTAGCATTCCATGGTTATTTTGTTTCAGCACTCCTTCCATCATGCTGATCCTTGCAGACAACTTGTAGGGTTAATATGTTAACCAGTACCTATAAATTTAATACCCTTCTCATAATCATAATAGTCCTATCCATCAATTCTCTTCAGCTTATCCCTACCAGGGTTCGCTGGGGGATTGAGCCTATCTCAACTGCCATAGGGCAAGAGGTGGGGTTACCCTGGACAGGTCACCAGTCTGTCGCAGGGCTCACTAATCCCATTAACTGCATGTCTTTGGACTGTGGGAATCCAGAGTACCAGGACAGAACATGCAAACTCCACACAGAAAGGCCGCGGCCAGGTGATGGAAGTCAGACTCAGGACCTTCTTGCTCTGAGGTGCAACAAGGCCTTGTAATTTTCAGCCATTGTTTTCTTTTGTGAAACATTTTGTCAGTACACATCTGCTGTATACAAACAGGACTGTATTCACATCACTGCCCTAGAGCGTTACCAGTGCTTTGAATAAACGATCTGTTCAAAGATCAAGGTGTGCTTCCAAATGCAAAGGAATAACAGCACAAAGGAGATCCAGACATGAGGCTGCCCAACACTGAAAGGATATTTTGGAAAATTAGGTCACGTTGTGTCGCATAATAACAACAACAACTAGTAGACAAATGGGAACTCTTCAACATTAAAATCCATAATACCTGTGGAAGAGAGCCTCCCTAAAGAATAAGTGTTTCTCAGTTAACATAAGTCGGATGATAAGGAGGAAGAAACTGGGGCCACTTCATGAGACGTATCAGAGAGACATCAAGGAATTCTGCCGGGTCTACAAAAGGTCATGAAGGTGATCAACATAATAAAGGTCATTGGTATAAAGGTCAGAACACAGTCTCTTATCATATCAGCAGAAGATCAGGTCCTGAACACAATTAAAAAATTATTTTAGGAGTATTAAAAAGAATATTGTTAAAATTTGGTTTAAATGTAAACACCTATCTACCCTGCACTGATTTGTTGTAGCCAACATGATTTTTTTCTCATATTAAGTTGGTGATAAATAGAGCAACAAATCATACTAACAGGACCTTTGTTTCAATCAGACGTCTTTGATGTGATGGTGCTTGCATTCATGCTGCGACCCTCAACCTGGTGAAGCTATAAAGGCTGTTTGCTATGACCGGTTTAGTCAAATCCTATAAAAGGACAAGTAACCAGGTGCCTCACAGTATAAATATAAAAAGCACATAAGCCACTTTGCGGCAAATTAAGGAAGAAACTGTGACTTTTGTTCTACGCAGCTACATACTGCAAACTCAAACAAACTATGAGAAAGTCAAATATTTGAAGAGAGGGTCCCTACTGAGGAGACTTAACTACAAAGCTCCAAGTTAACAGAGTCATTATTAATATTCGGGTATGTTTTATCAGGATTCCCCCTCCTACGCACTGTGTTCACTGATATCATATTATGCTGCAAGTTGTTATGCTTCAACATTCACCAGTTAGATGATCAGACAAAGTGTTGGATAAGGACAAAATGGAAAACATAACAATACTAGCCCAATCAGAACTTATGTTCTATACACTAGCTACAGACACAGTTAAATTTATAAGTATTTGTTTAATGATAACTTTTGTAATTTTGCCTTAAAGTAAAAATACCAAAAGTATTGCATTGACTTCTTTAGGAAGGATGACCAGTTCATACACAGTGGTATGAAAACATGTTTGCCCAATTCCTGATTTCCTCATTTTTTTTGTATGTTTGTCACACATGTGTGGGGATCAAAAGTAATTAGAAAGAAATTTAATTCTAAATATAAAGATTATTTTTAAAATTTGCACTTAAATATTTTTCAGTGAATATGTGCTAAAGTCCAGAACCCATGGCCATTATCATATGCTGTGTCTCTCCCTTGAGATGCTCTACCTTTCACATACACCTTCAGCTGCCTTCAGTGTTGTCTGAACTACATCCAGTTTATTTGCATTGAGAAACTCTTGGGTTGCTTTTGGTTCGTTACCAAGTTCCACTATGAAGGGCTGTCTGATCAGTTTTGCACTTGGTTGTACTTGACTGGAGCTCTTTGCTGCATTAATGCCGTTGTGGTACTGCAGAGGTTTTATGTATTTTTATGTCAGGTGGCTTCCTCTTGACCTGAGGAGACACTTGAGAAACTGGGATGATTGGAAAGGGCTGCAGCTAAAGTCTACTCTGATCAGTAAAAGTTGTCTTGATGCATCTTCAATCATCCAGGTAAGAAAGTCCCTAAAGGTTGATTGAAGAAGTCCCTTGGATGAGTGTTGAAATGTTTCTCCCACTGAAAACGCTACGTCCAGATAAACAGAATCAACCTTTTGGAGTATTTACAAGTTCATTCATATCTATTCAATTCAATTCAATTCAATTTTATTTACTGTATATAGCGCCAAATCACAACAAAAGTCGCCTCAAGGTGCTTCATAGGCACAGAGAAAAACCCAACAATCATATGACCCCCTATGAGCAAGCACTTTGGCAACAGTGGGAAGGAAAAACTCCCTTTTAACAGGAAGAAACCTCCGGCAGAACCAGGCTCAGGGAGGGGCGGCCATCTGCTGCGACCGGTTGGGGTTGAGGAAGACAGGATAAAAGACATGCTGTGGAAGAGAGACAGAGGTTAATAACAGATGTGATTCAATGCAGAGAGGTCTATTAATACATAGTGAGTGAGAAAGGTGACTGGAAAGGAAAAACTCAATGCATCATGGGAATCCCCCGGCAGCCTATGTCTATTGCAGCATAACTAAGGGAGGATTCAGGGTCACCTGGTCCAGCCCTAACTATATGCTTTAGCAAAAAGGGAAGTTTTAAGCTTAATCTTAAAAGTAGAGATGGTGTCTGTCTCCCGAATCCAAACTGGAAGCTGCTTCCACAGAAGAGGGGCCTGAAAACTGAAGGCTCTCCCTCCCATTCTACTTTTAAATACTCTAGGAACAACAAGTAGGCCTGCAGAGCGAGAGCGAAGTGCTCTAATAGGGTGATATGGTACTACAAGGTCATTAAGATAAGATGGGGCCTGATTATTTAAGACCTTGTATGTGAGGAGCAGGATTTTGAATTCAATTCTGGATTTAACAGGAAGCCAATGAAGGGAAGCCAAAACAGGAGAAATATGCTCTCTCTTTCTAGTCCCTGTCAGGACTCTTGCTGCAGCATTTTGGATTAGCTGAAGGCTTTTCAGTGAGTTTTTTGGACATGCTGATAATAATGAATTACAGTCGTCCAGCCTGAAAGTAATAAATGCATGAACTAGTTTTTCAGCATCACTCTGAGACAGGATATTTCTAATTTTAGAGATGTTGCGCAAATGGAAGAACGCAGTCTTACATATTTGTTTAATATGTGCGTTGAAGGACATGTCCTGGTCAAAAATGACTCCAAGGTTCCTCACAGCATTACTGGAGGCCAAGGTAATGCCATCCAGAGTAAGAATCTGGTTAGATACCATATTTCTAAGTTTTTCAGGGCCGAGTACAATAACCTCAGTTTTTTTTTTTTCTTTGTTTTTTTGCCTGTCCCGTTTGGCTCTTTTGCCATCAGAATTGTTGTCTAAAGGCAAAGAAAGATGCCCAACGGATTTACTTTACCAAACTGACCATCCCAGCCTTGACGTAATGGTCCATTTGATTCACCTTTTATTGTTTATTTTATTTTCACTTACTGAATACGGGACAGACTTGACTGGGGGAAAGAAGGGGAGAAAGAAAGAGGGAAAGAGAAACAGCTGAGAAGAGGGACGGGGGAGAAGGGCAAAAGACAAAAACCAACAGAACGGGCAGAGAAAAAAAAATTCATATATCGATCACCTGGATCACCTGCTGAGAAAGAAAAAAGAAAGCAAGCAGAAGAGAACAAGAGTAATAGAATAAACAACATCACAAGGATATATGGGAATATGACAGTAAATACTAAATGTTAAACATTATTGTGCAGCACATAAGATCAACAGAACACAGTGTGCTTTGAGGTAGGAGCCAAAAAGGGTGTAGTTTGTGGGTGTGATCACCCGTGTGTACACCTGTGAGCATGGACGCGCTTGTTTTTTGTTTTTTAAAAGGTTCCTTCATGTAATAATCTGCTAGAGGGTGTGGGGGGGCCACAGCCCCGTCCTCCAGGGCGTGAAGCAGGTGTGGAGGAGATCAAAACTCCAGACATCCAGAGGCCCCCAGAACACAAGAGACCAAGGAAGACCAACAGAGGGGCAGCTGCGCCACTGTCCCGGAAAGAGCTGAGGAGAGTCCCAGATGAGGGCTCACTCAGCAGCCGCGGAGCAGAAGCCAGGGGGAGTTGCAGTGACGCGCCCGTGAGCTCCGCCGGCAGCCAGCTGCGCCTGAGTGACCGAGCCCCAGGCCGAGAGGCCGGGGGCACCCCACCTCCGAAGTGGCCCGAGCAAGCCCCAGGCTCCAGGCCCCGATAAGCGGCCACCAAGGAGTGAGCCGGTGTGTACCTGGACGCCCATCCCCGGACACAAAGAACCACCAACGCACCGATGTCTGAGGGGGTCCGCCACTGGCAGGGGAAGTGGTGGTAGGGGGAGATAGGCCTCCAAACCTTGGAGGGCCTGAGATGTCCCCAGAGAGGTGGCGCCTGACACCCAACCTGACATATAGACACAGACATACAGGCACACACAGATACAAACATCCATTCCCACCCTCATGCTCTCATATGCACTTACTCCACACTCAACCAACGTGGAGACAGACATAAAGAGACGTTGTACACACGATCACACTCCCCAAGCGTACTCTACAAACCGGGTCTAGGTGCCCCCGCCCCTGGAGGGGGGAACTGCACCCAGACCCAGGTGGTGTTACCCTTTTCCCTGCGGTGGGGGGAGGCAGACCGCCCCGACTCCGCAGCAGCAGGAAGGCTCCACACTCCAGACCGCAGTCGGACGGCCAACTCCTCCTCCTAGTCCTAGCCCCCCTGCTCCAGCAGGTCGCAGAGAATGGGGGTGAGAGAAGACTCCAAACCTCCCTCCACCCGCTCATTGTAATGTTGATGCATGTGTGTTCTAAGGTGCATTTAAAACACAGGAGGGCTTGGAGCTACCTGGCAGAGAGCAGCAGGTAAGCGCATGGTCCCTCCTGCTAGCCCTCAATGTCTACGTGTATTTAAAATTGAGAGGTGGGCAACGGTGCCAGGGGTGGGGTGTACACCCTGATGGTACTTTGGACTCCGTGTATCGTGCCCACCCCCCAAGATCCTCAGTTTTATCTGAATTAAGAAGCAGAAAGTTAGCGGCCATCCAGGTCTTTATGTCTTTAAGACATTCCTGCAGTTTAACTAATTGGTGTGTGTTATCTGGCTTCATGGACAGATAGAGCTGACTGTCATCAGCATAGCAGTGTAAATGTATGCTATGTCTTCTAATGATGCTGCCTAAGTGAAGCATGTATAATGTAAACAGAATTGGTCCTAGCACTGAACCCTGTGGAACTCCATAATTAACCTCAGTGTGTGAAGAGGACTCTCCATTTACATGCACAAATTGGAGTCTATTAGATAGATATGATACAAACCACTGCAGTGCAGTACCTGTAATACTTACAGCATGTTCTAATCGCTCTAATAGGATATTATGGTCGACAGTATCGAATGCTGCACTAAGGTCTAGCAGGACAAGCACAGAGATGAGTCCACTGTCAGAGGCCATAAGAAAATCATTTGTAACCTTCACTAAAGCTGTTTCTGTGCTGTGATGAGCTCTGAAACCTGACTGAAACTCTTCAAATAAACCATTCCTCTGCAGATGATCTGTTAGCTGTTTGACAACTACTCTTTCAAGGATTTTTGATATGAAAGGAAGGTTGGAGATTGGCCTATAATTAGCTAAGACTGCTGGGTCTAGAGATGCTTTTTGAGTAAAGGTTTAACTACAGCCAGCTTGAAGGCCTGTGGTACATAGCCGATCATTAGAGATAGGTTGATCATATTTAAGATCAAAGAATGAATTAATGGCAGGACTTCTTTGAGCAGTTTTGTAGGAATGGGGTCTAAAAGACACGTTGATGGTTTGGAGGAAGTAATTATTGAAGTTAACTCAGAAAGATCAATTAGAGAAAAAGAGTCTAACTTAACATCAATGGTACTAAGAGTAGCTGTAGATAATATTACATCTGTGGGATGATTGTTGGTAATTTTTTCTCTAATGATAAAAATTTTATTTGTGAAGAAGTTCATGAAGTCATTACTAGTTAACGTTAAAGGGATTGTTGGCTCAAAAGAGCTCTGACTGTTTGTCAGCCTGGCTACAGTGCTGAAGAGAAACCTGGGGTTGTTCTTATTTTCTTCAATCAGTGATGAATAGTAAGATGTTCTGGCTTTGCGGAGGGCTTTCTTATAAAGAGGCAAACTATTTCTCCAGGCTAAATGATGATCCTCTAAATTTGTGACACGCCATTTCCTCTCCAGATTACGAGTCATCTGCTTTAGGGTACGTGTTTGAGAATTATACCACGGAGTCAGGTACTTCTGATTAGAGACCTTAGTTTTCACAGGAGCTACAGTATCCAGAGTCGTACGTAGTGAGGAGGTGAAATTATTAACAAGATAATCGACCTCTGTTGGGGTAGCGTTCAGATAGCTGCTCTGCTCTATGTTGGTACAGGGCATTGAAGATGATAACAGTGGGTGGATTATATTCTTAAACTTAGTTACAGCGCTTTCAGAAAGACATCTACTTTGATAAAGTCTACTCTCCACTGCTGTGTAATCAATTATTGTAAATGTAAATGTTATCAGGAAATGATCAGACAGGAGAGGGCTTTCAGGAAACACTGTTAAATGTTCAGTTTCTATGCCATATGTTAAAACAAGATCTAGAGTGTGATTAAAGTGGTGGGTGGGTTCTTTTACATTTTGAGAGAAACCAATTGAGTCTAATAACAGATTAAATGCCATGTTGAGGCTGTCATTTTTAGCATCTACATGGATGTTAAAATCACACACAATAATTATTTTATCTGAGCTCAGAACTAAATTAGATATAAAGTCTGAGAAATCAGACAGAAACTCTGTGTAAGGCCCAGGTGGACGATAGATGATAACAAGTAAGACTGGATTCTGAGTTTCACAGCTGGGGTGGACGAGGCTAAGCATCAGGCTTTCAAATGAATTAAAAGTCTGTCTTGGTCTTTCATTAATTAATAGGCTGGTGTGAAAAATTGCTGCCACACCGCCCCCTCGGCCTGTGCTTCGAGGTTTCTGGTAGTTAGAATGACTCGGGGGTGTTGATTCATTTAAACTAACATAATCATCCTGCTGCAACCAGGTTTCTGTAAGACAGAGTAAATCAATTTGTTGATCAATTATTAAGTCATGTACTAACAGAGACTTGGAGGAGAGAGACCTAATATTTAATAATCCACATTTCACTGTTTTACTCTTTGGTTCAGATGTGGATACTTTATTGTTCTTTCTTTGTAATTGTTTATGTTTAAGTTGTTTGTTGCTGGTTTTTAGTTTGTTATTTGTCTTTTTTGAAGCTGACACAGTCTCTATCACTACTTTGCCAAATTGTCACTCTTACATGAAAGGATATTGGTTAGGATATTCAAGAACAGCCCAAGAACTACTAATTTGCCAACACAGAATACAGATAAACCAAATACCTTCTGGATGCTTCAACAGAACACTGATCCCAAACACATATTAAAACTGGTTTTGATAAAGCAAGCTAACATTAAGCTTCTGAAATGGCATTCCCAAAGCCCTGACCAAAATCCTTTATGTTTAAACCTGGGTCTGTGCCAGAAACCAGCTAATTTCAATGAACTCTACTAGGTCTGCCAAAGAACAGTAGTCCAACATCCAGCCACAATTATGCCATAAAAGTTTTGATATTGGTGGTTACCAATAATCTTCTGGCGTCATCAAGATGCAATCTCATAACTTGCAATTTACTTTAATAGCTCAAAGAAATCAATAAAAGTCCAAATGACCATATCACTCATGTCCATGTAAATGTCTGACTACAAATGTATAGCTTCTTCTTCCTTTGTTGGTTTATAGGGATATTTCCTGCATCACTCGCTGCCACAACGTTTGGATAATGACTTTTTGATGATGTGGTAGGTACGGTTTCCCCTCATTCCATGAATACACAGCTTATGTGTTGCATAGCTGATCCTTTTTGTACTCCTTAAAAGTCATTGGAATTTTGTCATGGTCTGGTTGAGTGCCTGTATTTTTCCATAGAGTCGGTGGTTCCACCTCTGGGAGGAGCCACCGCATTCCTGCGTGCTGTCCACACCAAGCAGTTGGCGTATAAGTGCAGCGCTCTCAATGACTCTTCCCCAGATCTTCAGCTAACCTGTTTAGTGTAGGCCGTCATAGCTCTTGCTAGATTAATCATAGTGTATTATTGCTACTCACCTGGTGCTCTCTTTGTTCTCAGTTACCCACCTGAGCATCATGCTCCAACAGTAATCACCTTCATTAGGATGCTGGACCCCTCGACAGCTACTCAGCCACAGCTCTTGTTCACTCTACTCACCTGCCTGCCTCCCTGCCTCAATATTTGGATACCTTGGATCACCACTGCTTGGATTCACCTCCGCTCACCCTGACCACCTACCCCTCCACCCCATTATTCCACCTGCAGCAATGACCCTGAATCTACCCGTCCTGTCTGTCTACCCCTTTGCCTCCACGTCACAAAGTTTTTTAGTTTCACTGCTTCATAGTATTTAGTTATGCTTCACGTTACTTCATAGTTCTTGGTTATATTCTAGTTCACGATCGTGGGGCGATCGTGGCTCAAGAGTTGGGAGTTCGCCTTGTAATCGGAAGGTTGCCGGTTCGAGCCCCGGCTTGGACAGTCTCGGTCGTTGTGTCCTTGGGCAAGACACTTCACCCGTTGCCTACTGGTGGTGGTCAGAGGGCCCGGTGGCGCCAGTGTCCGGCAGCCTCGCCTCTGTCAGTCCGCCCCAGGGTGGCTGTGGCTACAATGTAGCTTGCCATCACCTGTGCGTGAATGGGTGGATGACTGGATATGTAAAGCGCTTTGGGGTCCTTAGGGACTAGTAAAGCGCTATATAAATACAGGCCATTTACCATTCACAGTACATCATTGACTTTTCAAGTGTTTCCCCACAGTTTGTAAATAAGCATTGTTGTCACGTTTATCAGTGCCTCCGTCTTTTTCTGCGTTTGAGTCCGTTTGCCTAATTTGGCCTTCCGGCCATGACGTTTTCTTTCTGTTCCAGAGCTTGTCTTGACTTCCACATGCCACAATTATGGTGTCACCACATACTCCTGCTAGAACACTCAGATCTGCCACTTATCTACTTCTGACCCAACCCAGATCTCGACTGAAGTCCCGGGGTGACCGTGCGTTTGCTCTGGCTGCCCCGGTACTGTGGAATACCCTTCCTCTCGACCTCCGCGCATCTGATTCCATTGCACTGTTCAAATCACGATTACAAACCCACTTATTCAATCTTGCCTTTCCCTCTAGTTAATATTTCTTTTATGATTTTATATCACGCACTTTTATGCTCATTTAAATTCTTGTTTGCTCTGTACCTGTTGCTTTCCTATGTATCAGTGACAGTTATCTGCTTGCATACTTAGTACTTGCTTTGGTCCTATTTCTATTATCCTTCTCCTATTCTCTATCTTACTTGTTAAGCACCTTGGCATACCCTTGGTTTTTAAGTGTGCTTTATAAATAAAGTTTATTATTATTATTATTATTATTATTATCATTTAAGGTCACGAATATAAGAAAAACATATACAGTATGAAAATGATTAAAGGCTATCAAATCTATGCTCAGCTTGAAGTGAAAATAAATAGTTGCTTGATACATCATGCATGCAGGTGCACACCTCTTTTAGATACAAGATTAATGTGTTCCTGACTTCTGCAGTGTTAACATGTGTTGCAAATCCCTCTCGACTCGGTATTTGGCTGCACTAGGCTAAAATCAATGCTTTTATATTGTCAGTTGTGTTGTGAAGAAACTATGTGTTTAGCTGTGTTTGTTTTGTCTTCAGAGGCTGAGTTTGAGTAAAGCATAAACATTGTGCCAGTGTCTTGCCTTTAAAGGTCATCCTGCAGAGATGGCGTGCAGCAACTCTTACATCTACAACAATCTGCAGTGATATTGTAGAGAAAATCTATTTTTCTCTTTTTTCTATTATTAAATTAGTGTTCTAAGGGAAAAAATCACAGAAATAGTTTTAGAAGCTCACAGCGGACAATTAATTGTTTACAATGTTTTCTGGTCAAGTAGACCATTCCCTAGAATGTCATAGGACGATATTACAAGACTTGCTTTGCTTATGTGACTGTTTCTCTCCCAGAAAAGGTTTAGACCATTTGGCTAACCACAGCACAAAAGCATCAGACTATCCATATAGCAAATTATTAACTAGATGGCAAAAGATGAAAAATTGTTTGTAAGGACTCCTCTCTGCAACTGAACCGAGGGAGCAAAAATAAATGGGGCAATAACAATAGTGGAAAGGCCAAAGGCATCATGGTTTACACCGGAGACTTTAATCAGCTACTGGCAATGTGTACTTTATTAACAACTTGACAGTATCTTGTTGGACCCCCTTAAGGGGTCATTTTGCCTTCAAAACTGATTTAATTTTTCATGGCTGTTACATCCTGTGAGGCTGTGGGAGTGTGTGGGCGTGGTGTTGTCTTCTCCCTCTCCTCCTCCTTCTTTCTTGCCCCTCCCCTTGTCTCTCTCTGCCCCTGCCTTCTCCTTTAGGACACACCTGCTGCTCATCTGCCCTCGTTTACCACCAATTACCCTCAGAGGTGATATAAGCTGGAGAAGAGCAGTGTGGAGGTAGGAGAGGCTTCTGGTGGATGTCCTCTGTGCTGGTCAGTGTGTGATACTGGTTTAGGTATGGAAACGGCCTGCTGCGTGTGACCAGCCCCACTGTGTGTGGCTCTTTGTGAGTAGTAGCAGCGGTGGTTTCCCATAAGTGACGGCGGCCTCCATTAGTTTGCTAATGAGGTAGCACGTTGCCAGCGATCCCTACACGTCTTCACAAAATCTGCCACGTTAGTTTTTGGAACACCCTCACTAAGGAACCTCTCTTTCAAC
Source organism: Aulonocara sp. 'chitande type north' Nkhata Bay (assembly GCF_057382095.1). NCBI lineage: Eukaryota > Metazoa > Chordata > Actinopteri > Cichliformes > Cichlidae > Aulonocara > Aulonocara sp. 'chitande type north' Nkhata Bay. Next base: position 3,963,601 of record NC_141352.1, on the reverse strand, counting down.
ATCTTTAGCGGGCCCCGCACCTCGCGGCCAAACACAAGGGTAGCTGGGCTGAACCCTAAGGACTCCTGCTTAACATTGCGTGTCGCAAATAGTACAAAGGGGACACCCTCATCCCAACTTCTGCCTGTGTCATGGCAGTACTTTTTCAGCATGGCCTTAAGTGTTTGGTGCCAACGCTCAAGTGCACCCTGCGACTCTGGGTGATAAGCACTGGACACAGAATGAGAAATGCCAAGGGAAGTTAAAGTCTGTTTAAATGCTCGGGATAAGAAATTAGTTCCCTGGTCTGTTTGCACTGTTTTTGGGAGACTAAAGGTGGTAAAAAATTTGATTAGCGCCTTAGTAATGTTTGCAGTGGTGATCCTCCGCAGAGGAATTGCTTCGGGGAACCGCGTGGACAAGCACATTATGGTCAATAAAAACTGATTACCTGCTCGTATTCTTGGCAACGGACCAACACAATCGACCAAAACATGCTCAAATGGCTCACCAACAGCAGGTATTGGACATAGTGGGGCGGGGGGCACAGTTTGGTTTGGTTTGCCCACCAGTTGACACGTATGACAAGTATTGCAATTCTTCACAACATCTGCCTTCATTGCCGGCCAGAAGAAGTGCTGCAGAATACGGTCATATGTTTTAGTTATCCCCAAATGTCCTGACCATGAATGGTCATGGGCTAATTGTAGAGGCCAATGCTGACGACGATCTGCATACAGTATGCTTTCTGAGGGACAACAGTGTGGTTGGCGGTTGGCGAATTCAGCTTACTTAGCTGAGGTAACGGCCCACTTGTCTCATCTGTCCCCTTCACAATGCGAAGATGTGCTTAGCCTACTGCACTCTTACCCTTCCCTCTTTGGTGATGTGCCCTCGCGTACTAGTGTTTGTGAACATGATATCAATGTTGGTGACGCAACCCCAATCAAACAGCACGCGTACCGCTGCCCCATGGGAAAGCGCGAGGTGATGAGGAAGGAAGTCAGTTATTTAGTAGAGAATGGTTTGGCCACAGCCCTTGGAGCTCCCCATGTTTGCTTACGCCCAAGTCTGATGGCACCCCACGTTTCTGCACCGACTACCGAAAGGTTTATGCAGTGACTGTCTCCGATTCTTTTCCACTTCCTCGTATGGAGGATTGCGTTGATAATATAGGTCCTGCCACATTTATTTCCAAACTGGACCTTCTTAAAGGGTATTGGCAGGTGCCTTTGACCCCCAGAGCCTCTGACATTTCTGCATTTGTCACACCCGACCATTTCATGCAGTACACCGTGATGGCGTTTGGCATGAAAAACGCTCCGGCCACATTTCAGCGTTTGATGCAGCTGGTGTTGGGAGATGTGCCTCGGTGTAATGTGTACTTTGTTAAGATTTGTTAGAGATTTTGTTGTGTGGGAAAATCCAAATAGATTAGCACTTTCTGCAAAACTTTGACCAGCCCATCTAGAACAAAGGAATCAGGCCAAGTCACATCTAAATGCATTGAGTTTCTGTCATGATTACCTAATAAAGTGGCTGGTGATAAGCATTTGCAACAGTTTTGGTTTTTCAGTTTTGCCCAGTTCAGTTCGATAGTATAAAGGTGCTTTGTACTGCAAGGTAAGGACCCTACAATGTAAGAGAGAAAACACCAACAATAAGGAAATAATATGGAAAAGGAGCCTTTTAACAGGAAGAGAACTCCAGCAGAAGCAGGCTCAGAGATGGGTAGCCATGACATGGCAGTGGGGAGTGGAAAGATGCAAGTGGAGTGGAAATACTCAGCAGCCTGAGCAGCATCATTAAGAGATAGGCACGGATTAGCCCTTTATTGTCATTGTACATGTACAACAAAATTATGACACCAAAGATGTGACAGAACAGGGCATTACACAGTCATGTCTTCTAGACTGAAACATTCATCTTAATATAAGGTTATAATCTCCACCCTGCATCAGTGTTGTTTGACCTATGCATGTGAAGGCACGTGTTGAATTTTGCATGTAGATGCTGCACATCAGATGCAGCGTTCATATATGCTCAGTGTCCTACACCAAAAATCATGCTACTAAAATGCTGTTTTGGAAAGAAGGATTTTTTTTTATTCATTCATTCTTTGTGTGGCTCGTACATTTGTCACTGTCCACGCTCTCCCTCGCAGTCATTTTTAAGCGAGGTTGTATGTTATGATTAGACTGTAATCACACTGTCAGGGAATTCATTACGGCCTCTCAAGTAAACAATTGTTACTTCAGAATCCAATTAACTAAAGCAAACACACTGCACCAGTTACCATCAGCATGCTGTCTCTGCTCAGTCCACACTCTGAGAAATAATGCGCGCTCCACATGGAGGAGGCTAAAAAGAGCAGTGTGTGACAAGCACTTCAGCACCAATCACATGGGCTGACTCTGCTTTGATGTTTATGCTGCATGCGTGCAAAAGCCTCCATGCAGAGAGAGATACAAGGGAGGGAGTTAAGGATGAGTTTATTTGGCAATCATCCCATTTATTCATAAACAGTAACAATTTTGGTTCCTCCGAGACGAGTCTCATGTTGCTCTCAGGGAGTTCATTTGAAATAAGATTTGATTTCAGAATTGACTGTGCAGTCAGAATAAACAAAACATTCACAAAGGTCATCCTGCTTTAACATTTCCTGGTGTGACTGTACACCGGGTAACCCGTGGGGTGCCGTAAATTATAACAATAATAACTGTATAAGATCAAGGTGTGTAAATGTCTCTTACTTTTCTCACAGAATGTATATTTGATAATATGTTTTTCATTTTCCTGTTTTAGTATAACATTGGTTTTTAAATAGTATTTTCTTGCTTATTTTCACCTTGGAATTGCAGAGGGGGGCGGGTTTGTGCACAGTGGAGTAGTGGAGGCTTTAACTGGCTGTGGACTCAAACAGTTTTCTTACCGTGTCTGGCAAAACCAGGGACATTCAGGCTGATTCTGTGAATTCAGCATTGTGGAAATAAATGATGTTTTTAACTACAAGCGGACAAGTGGATTTTTTCAACTGCACAAGGATGCGTGTACGGCCAGACTACCAGCTAGTACTTCCACTGTAACAATAATTATAATATTAATAATAAAATGTGCATTTGAGTTCTCTTCTTGTGGCAATCAGAAGTAATGTTTACCGATTTAAATGACCATAAATAACCATATTTATGGTTCTAATGCTTGATTTTAAAACTTTTTAGCTCAGTTAGCACACTTATCCCATCATGACCTAGTTTATAAATTGGTGTGGTGAATATATTTACTGGTGACAAAAAGGGAAAAAATTTCAGCATATCTGCCTTGCATTTTTCCACCTATTCAACATGTCAACTGCTTTTCCTTTTAGCCAGGCCTGTTGAAGTGCTTAAGGATGGAGGAACTGTCACTTTACAGCCCTGGATGACCAGCTCGTCTCTGTAGTTGTGGACAATGGCTTCGGGGTTCGTTACCTTATGCTTACGCCTTATGCCTACCTTATGCTTCATTACATACTGCCTAGCAGGTGTCACTTCACTGACATTTGCCAATTGGAGAAACAGTCTAACAGTACTGCACTCACACACCTCTCGAAAAAAAAAAAAAAAAAAACTAGAAGTGTCACAAATTATATGGAATTAAAGTTATGCTGTCTGAGACCAGCTGACTTATTTCTTCCCCATCTGGGGTTCAGCAGCGCAGGCTGTAAACACAACACTGGCACACTGCCCTTAAATAAAGTTGGGGTGGCTAAACAGTAAGCAATATGTTGCTAATTTTTAAATTTGACTCACAATTTTGGACTCCAGTCATTATGGAAATAAGATAAAATTGATAAAAACTACTTTATTTTCTACAGTATTTAGTTGGGCTGAGCTTCTTTGGTTAACACGATCTGCTTAGAGAGATTAAAAGGCTTCAGCAGGTAAAATTTTGGAGGGATCATCAGCTATTGCAGGTGCTTTCAATGGGTTCTCACCCAGTTTTCCCCTTGTGGGACAATTAAAGGAATATTCTATTCTATTCTATTCTTGTTTACAGTGACCAAGTTTTCAGTCAGATGTTGTCACACCGTTGCTTTCTGTGTGGCTACTGTGTGGGGTACAGTAGTGCTGTTCTGGACCTCTCATCAACCCTGTCTGCCACTGCAGATATCCTGCAGGGGAAGCTGCAGAATGGTAAAAACTACTAGTTAGGCTAGCGAGACCAGCAAGGATATCTAGGGTTACACCCCTACCAGATGAATCTGTGCTCTCTGTGTATCCCTTTTCCACTCTATTTTATTTTATTTTTTTAAATTTATACTTTATTAACGTTGAAGAAAACAAAAAAGTTGTATAAAGTTCAATTAATGCATGTTTGTTATTAATCATTAACTATTACAATATTCAAGATTATATTTATTGAGCAAAGGTATTTTGATAATGCTTTTTTCCCCATAACATGGTCCAATTTTGAATCCTTGAATCTTAACACTGTAAAGCAATAGCCATATCATGTTCTGGAGCTATTCTACAGCGTGGGCCATTTATATGGATACACCATAATAACATGGGAATGGTTGGTGATATTAAAGTCCTGTTTGTGGCACATTAGTATATGTGAGGGGGCAAACTCCTCAAGATGGGTGGTGACCATGGTGGCCATTCAGAAGTGGGCCATCCTGGATACAACTTTTGTTTTTTCAATAGGAAGAGGGCTATGTGACACATTACCATCACCTTATTTTTTTGTTTTACTGGAGTCCTCTTCAGTATGAGGGGATCTTGGGTATTTTTTGTTGTTGTTTTTTTGGTTTTCCAGTAGCTACATACAGCAATCAACCCTCAGAACTGCAAACACAACTATATATGGACTGTTTTGGAAATATTTTTTGCATTAGATTTTCTTGCTGTTCTTTCATTTCTTGATGGAAAAGCAAACACAGTCCTCTCCAGAGCTGCAGATTTGAGACAGATAAGTCCTATAAGTTGCATGCGCTTGCACCTTCTTACACTCCATCACTTACCAGATGATGTCAGTTAAATCTGTGAAGGCTTAAGCTACGTCCACACTAGCCTGTATAAATTTGAAAACGGCACTTTCATCTGAAAACACTTCACGTCCACACTATCTTTTTCAGTATTGAAATGGCCAAAAACGATTACGTTCCAGTACTGCACATGCGTGAAACACAAGACGATTCAACCTGCCTCATTTCTGTCTGCCACTTATTTACTTTCCGGCTCTTTGAAACATTGCGGCAAAATGTCAAGGAAAAGCACCAAGTTTTTTAAGTGGACTAACAATGACGTGGAGTTGTTGCTGCGAGTAACACAAAAGTACAAAGTTGCAAAAGCGAGTGAGAATTAAAGAATTTGAAGAAAAGCTATCTGGAGCATGTACAGACTGATATTAATCTTTAATAGGGCTGTCAAAATTGAGCGCAAACAAAACAACTGCTGTGTAATGCTCTCCGCTATCTTAGTTTAATTGGTCACATGAGTGCATCACATGACTAAAATGTGTCATTGTTTTTGAAAAGTCTCCAGGTTCGCTGTCCACACTGCACGCGAAAACGGCATTTTCAAATGTATCCAAAAACGCCGTCTCGAAGGCCAAAACGGAGAGAAAGCGATGTGTTTTCAAAAGAAAACGTATTAGTATGGACGTAGCCTTAGTCATTCAGGGTTGACAGTTGGACTGGGTCTGTAACACATCTTTGTTTAGGCATTAAAATAGTAAGACATCACTGCTCAGCAGGGCTATATTGAGGCCTACAATGCCCACTACTTCTTGTATCTAGCATACAAACCCTTACATCTATACAAGGAAGATTAAGATTTGATTGGTATTGAGCACATCCTTCCTGCCAAAAGAAAAAAATAGTTTTCATTCCAAAACTTAGTATTGCATTCTCAAAGGGTTACGGTAGGAGCTTACAGCTTACGATAGGAGCAATGCAATGCCTTTTTAGTAGCGAGGTTGAAACTTTCTGTCTGCTGTTGTAGCCCTTAGTGTGGAAGAGTGCTCTAAGTATGTCAAGTTGATACATCTTCCACTCTATGAAGCAATGTGAAGCTTAAGCTACTCTTCATATATATATAATGGCATTTCATTTATGGCAGGTCCTTTATTGGTGTAGATTATTTGCTTTTTGCCATTTCATCCCATGAACAATAACCATTACATTAACCCTACATTGTGATGTGTCATTTAATGTGTTATAAATACACAATTCTGTGATTTTCAGAAACTGTTGGAATTTTGCGATTGCGGCAATGGTTCAAGAGTTCGAGTAGTTTGAGCTAAAAGTTTGGCCTAAAACACGAGTGCAGACGAACAATAGTCTCAGCTGTTTGCCGACTGACATATCTACACATAACAAGAACAGCTATTACGGGAGCCAATTCCCTCAATTTCTTATGAGTGGGATTGTTTGTCTAATCACATGTTCAAGTTAACCACATTATTATTAACACCATCTGTAATATGCTTGCTTCTAGATGGATTTTGTTTTTAGGACTTCATCTACAATTAGGTGGTTTGGTTTTGTCAATACAATTATCAGGGTTGAAACCATGGTCACAAGTTCAAATCAAAGGTCAATTAATAAATACGCTTTGGTCTCTTTGGTCTCTTGTGTTCTGGGGGCCTCTGGATGTCTGGAGTTTTGATCTCCTCCATACCTGCTTCATGCCCTGGAGGACGGGGCTGTGGCCCCCCCACACCCTCTAGCAGATCATTACATGAAGGAACCTTTTAAAAAAACAAGCGCGTCCATGCTCACAGGTGTACACACGGGTGATCACACCCACAAACTACACCTTTTTGGCTCCTACCTCAAAGCACACTGTGTTCTGTTGATCTTATGTGCTGCACAATAATGTTTAATATTTTGTATTTACTGTCATATTCCCATATAGCATTGTGATATTGTTTATTCTATTACTCTTGTTCTCTTCTGCTTGTTTTCTTTTTTCTTTCTCAGCAGGTGATCCAGGTGATCGATATATGCATTTTTTTTCTTTTTCTAAAAAATAAAAAATAAATATAAAAAAATAAAATAAATGCGCAATGTTAGCAACCAGCGTTTGAATGATGTGTGATGTTAAAAATACCTTTGGAGTATTTGTAGGGCAGCCTTAAATGGAAATATTCACATACATCTATTCTCTTTCATTTGTCCTTGTCAGGGTCGAGGACAGAGGCGATATATAATTATAATAATTATTATAGACTGGAGTGTATGTATTGGAATTTAATTTGAAAAATCCAAGTGAAATAGAAAAGTATTTTACTAAATAATAGCCTTTTTAGGCATGTGCACTCTCACAATTCATGCCATTCTCCAATGTGTTTGCCGCCTTGGAAGCAAAGCAGGTTTTGACCCTCTTAATCTGGCTGTTTCATGAGGGTTTGTCTCCTCTGAATAAATTATTCTGACTGAAAACATTAAGAAAAAAAATAATGACAAAGGGTTTTATTGCGTTTGTTCGAGATGTTATATATCTCTCTTGTGTATCCATTGTGTTGCTCTTCATTTCCTCCTGAAAAAACAACAGCGCACGCATCTGAGTTCACTTTAATTAGATTTAACATGTGTTCGGACAAAGAACAATAGATCTTACAACATTTGCATGACAATGCCCTCTAATTGTTCTTTTGCTTAATTTCTTTTTAATAGCTAAAGCAGCAGTTCCTGATTATATTCAATATGGATCACTGTCACCAAGCACACTCCTCTCTCCTTCCTGTCTCTTTTCTTTCCCAGTCTCCCTGAAAATTCAACCCCAAATGGCCCACATAGAGAGTTATTCACAAGTATCATTAACCCTCCTGACTCTTCATTGTGTTGTTTTCCCTTGGGGAAATCGAATCCGTACTTGTTTTGATGAAGAACTGCAGCGGTTCCTTTGTTTGGGCCCCAGATGGAGAGAAGCCGATACTTGATTGTGTGAATTTGGTTGTGCCCTGAACTCTGAAGTAAATAGCACTGGATAATGGTCACTTCTCTTCAGCTCTCTAAAGCCTTCTTCTCTCTCCTTTTGCCACTAAACCTAAATAAGGAGCACCAATTTATTGTGGAGTGAGGAACTTGACACAAACTTGATGCTTGTGGCTGAAGGACTGAACCTAAACCCTTCAGCCCGCTGATAGCTGTAGACTAACAGCCACTTCTGCTGTGGACGTGTACTTAGTTTTATGCCCCCAAAAACTGTTGTAACTTCTAACATGTTCATTTTGTGCAGTTAATGGTGAGGTGTGCAATGGTGTGAGAGTACACACAGCTACTCCCAAGAGCTTGGGTTATGACTGTTATGAAGTTTGCAATGTTTTAAGAACAAAGAAGGAAGGAAGGTAGTGAGTGAGAACTTGCCAGTCTGTTCTACTTCATTATAAATGCCTGTAGAGTTCATGTCAGCTGACAGGAGTGCTCATGTAATGGATGCTGTGAGAACAGTTGATCTCTGGTATTATTTTGGTGTTTTTTTGGAGTCAGATGGCACCATATCGCAGCGATGCTACAGTCACACTTAAAATAGTCAGAGGCCGGTAATTATTGCAGCTTGTTGGCAGTGCAATGAATTAGATGGAAATTATTTGCAAATGTTTGCCATTCTGTCTGAGACTGATAGCAGTCAGCTTGTAGACAGGTTGCCTCCGACCACGTGACCTGTGCAATCCTGTTGTGATCAAAAGTGGTCACTGCACCTGCCGTTCACCACAAAATAAAGAAATCAGTGCAATCACTGGGAAACCACCAATTTTCCTTAGTCACATAGAAGTTTGTATCTCATTTTTCTCTACTGTGAATGAGCCACGAGAGAGCAAAGCATCCAGCTATCAGCTAATACAAGCCAGTTTGGTTAGCAGGCCCTACGTATAACTTTACAAGTATTCAATTCAATTCAATTCAATTTTATTTATATAGCGCCAAATCACAACATAAGTCACCTCAAGACGCTTCATAGATACAGAGAAAAACCCAACAATCATATGACCCCCTATGAGCAAGCACTTTGGCGACAGTGGGAAGGAAAAACTCCCTTTTAACAGGAAGAAACCTCCGGCAGAACCAGGCTCAGGGAGGGGCGGGGCCATCTGCTGCAACCGGTTGGGGTGAGAGAAGGAAGACAGGATAAAAGACATGCTGTGGAAGAGAGACAGAGGTTAATAACAGATATGATTCAATGCAGAGAGGTCTGTTAACACATAGTAAGTGAGAAAGGTGACTGGAAAGGAAAAACTCAATGCATCATGGGAATCCCCCGGCAGCCTATGTCTATTGCAGCATAACTAAGGGAGGATTCAGGGTCACCTGGTCCAGCCCTAACTATATGCTTTAGCAAAAAGGAAAGTTTGAAGCCTAATCTTGAAAGTAGAGATAGTGTCTGTCTCCTGAATCCAAACTGGAAGCTGGTTCCACAGAAGAGGGGCCTGAAAACTGAAGGCTCTGCCTCCCATTCTACTTTTAAATACTCTAGGAACAACAAGTAGGCCTGCAGAGCGAGAGCGAAGTGCTCTAATAGGGTGATATGGTACTACAAGGTCATTGAGATAAGATGGGGCCTGATTATTTAAGACCTTGTATGTGAGGAGCAGGATTTTGAATTCAATTCTGGATTTAACAGGAAGCCAATGAAGGGAAGCCAACACAGGAGAAATATGCTCTCTCTTTCTAGTCCCTGTCAGGACTCTTGCTGCAGCATTTTGGATTAGCTGAAGGCTTTTCAGTGAGTTTTTTGGACATCCTGATAATAATGAATTACAGTCGTCCAGCCTGGAAGTAATAAATGCATGAACTAGTTTTTCAGCGTCACTCTGAGACAGGATATTTCTAATTTTAGAGTTGTTGCGCAAATGGAAGAACGCAGTCTTACATATTTGTTTAATATGTGCATCGAAGGACATGTCCTGGTCAAAAATGACTCCAATTTTTACTCACAGCGTTACTGGAGGCCAAGGTAATGCCGAGTACAATAACCTCAGTTTGATCTGAATTAAGAAGTAGAAAGTTAGCGGCCATTCAGTTCTTTACAGTGGGGCAAAAAAGTATTTAGTCAGCCACCGATTGTGCAAGTTCCCCCACCTAAAATGATGACAGAGGTCAGTAATTTGCACCAGAGGTACACTTCAGCTGTGAGAGACAGAATGTGAAATAAAAATCCATGAATCCACATGGTAGGATTTGTAAAGAATTTATTCGTAAATCAGGGTGGAAAATAAGTATTTGGTCAATAACAAAAATACAACTCAATACTTTGTAACATAACCTTTGTTGGCAATAACAGAGGTCAAACGTTTACTATAGGTCTTTACCAGGTTTGCACACACAGTAGCTGGTATTTTGGCCCATTCCTCCATGCAGATCTTCTCGAGAGCAGTGATGTTTTGGGGCTGTCGCCGAGCAACACGGACTTTCAACTCCCGCCACAGATTTTCTATGGGGTTGAGGTCTGGAGACTGGCTAGGCCACTCCAGGACTTTCAAATGCTTCTTACGGAGCCACTCCTTTGTTGCCCGGGCGGTGTGTTTTGGATCATTGTCATGTTGGAAGACCCAGCCTCGTTTCATCTTCAAAGTTCTCACTGATGGAAGGAGTTTTTGGCTCAAAATCTCACGATACATGGCCCCATTCATTCTGTCCTTAACACGGATCAGTCGTCCTGTCCCCTTGGCAGAAAAACAGCCCCATAGCATGATGTTTCCACCCCCATGCTTCACAGTAGGTATGGTGTTCTTGGGATGCAACTCAGTATTCTTCTTCCTCCAAACACGACGAGTTGAGTTTATACCAAAAAGTTCTACTTTGGTTTCATCTGACCACATGACATTCTCCCAATCCTCTGCTGTATCATCCATGTGCTCTCTGGCAAACTTCAGACGGGCCTGGACATGCACTGGCTTCAGCAGCGGAACACATCTGGCACTGCGGGATTTGATTCCCTGCCGTTGTAGTGTGTTACTGATGGTGACCTTTGTTACTTTGGTCCCAGCTCTCTGCAGGTCATTCACCAGGTCCCCCCGTGTGGTTCTGGGATCTTTGCTCACCGTTCTCATGATCATTTTGACCCCACGGGATGAGATCTTGCGTGGAGCCCCAGATCCAGGGAGATTATCAGTGGTCTTGTATGTCTTCCATTTTCTGATGATTGCTCCCACAGTTGATTTTTTCACACCAAGCTGCTTGCCTATTGTAGATTCACTCTTCCCAGTCTGGTGCAGGTCTACAATACTTTTCCTGGTGTCCTTCGAAAGCTCTTTGGTCTTGGCCATAGCGGAGTTTGGAGTCTGACAGTTTGAGGCTGTGGACAGGTGTCTTTTATACAGATGATGAGTTCAAACAGGTGCCATTCATACAGGTAACGAGTGGGGGACAGAAAAGCTTCTTACAGAAGACGTTACAGGTCTGTGAGAGCCAGAGATTTTCCTTGTTTGAGGTGACCAAATACTTATTTTCCACCCTGATTTACGAATAAATTCTTTACAAATCCTACCATGTGAATTCATGGATTTTTTTTCACATTCTGTCTCTCACAGTTGAAGTGTACCTCTGGTGCAAAATCCTGACCTCTGTCATCATTTTAAGTGGGGGAACTTGCACAATCGGTGGCTGACTAAATACTTTTTTGCCCCACAGTATGTCTTGAAGACATTGTGTGTGTTATCTGGCTTCATGTACAGATAGAGCTGGGTGTCATCTGCATAGCAGTGAAAATGTATGCTATGTCTTCTAATGATGCTGCCTAAGGGAAGCATGTATAATGTAAACAGAATTGGTCCTAGCACTGAACCCTGTGGAACTCCATAATTAACCTCAGTGTGTGAAGAGGACTCTCCATTTACATGCACAAATTGGAGTCTATTAGATAGATATGATACAAACCACTGCAGCACAGTACCTGTAATACCTACAGCATGTTCTAATCGCTCTAATAGGATATTATGGTCGACAGTATCGAACGCTGCACTGAGGTCTAGCAGGATAAGCACAGAGATGAGTCCACTGTCAGAGGCCATAAGAAGATCATTTGTAACCTTCACTAAAGCTGTTTCTGTGCTGTGATGAGCTCTGAAACCTGACTGAAACTCTTCAAATAAACCATTCCTCTGCAGATGATCTGTTAGCTGTTTGACAACTACTCTTTCAAGGATTTTTGATATGAAAGGAAGGTTGGAGATTGGCCTATAATTAGCTAAGACTGCTGGGTCTAGAGATGCTTTTTGAGTAAACGTTTAACTACAGCTAGCTTGAAGGCCTGTGGTACATAGCCGATCATTAGAGATAGGTTGATCATATTTATGATCAAAGAATGAATTAATGGCAGGACTTCTTTGAGCAGTTTTGTAGGAATGGGGTCTAAAAGACACGTTGATGGCTTGGAGGAAGTAATTATTGAAGTTAACTCAGAAAGATCAATTAGAGAAAAAGAGTCTAACTTAACATCAATGGTACTAAGAGTAGCTGTAGATAATATTACATCTGTGGGATGATTGTTGGTAATTTTTTCTCTAATGATAAAAATTTTATTTGTGAAGAAGTTCATGAAGTCATTACTAGTTAACGTTAAAGGGATTGTTGGCTCAAAAGAGCTCTGACTTTTTGTCAGCCTGGCTACAGTGCTGAAGAGAAACCTGGGGTTGTTCTTATTTTCTTCAATCAGTGATGAATAGTAAGATGTTCTGGCTTTGCGGAGGGCTTTCTTATAAAGCAGCAAACTATTTCTCCTGGCTAAATGATGATCCTCTAAATTTGTGACACGCCATTTCCTCTCCAGATTACGAGTCATCTGCTTTAGGGTACGTGTTTGAGAATTATACCACGGAGTCAGGTACTTCTGATTAGAGACCTTAGTTTTCACAGGAGCTACAGTATCCAGAGTATTACGTAGTGAGGAGGTGAAATTATTAACAAGATAATCGACCTCTGTTGGGGTAGCATTCTGTGGGTGGATTATATTCTTAAACTTAGTTACAGCGCTTTCAGAAAGACATCTACTTTGATAAAGTCTACTCTCCACTGCTGTGTAATCAATTATTGTAAATGTAAATGTTATCAGGAAATGATCAGACAGGAGAGGGCTTTCAGGAAACACTGTTAAATGTTCAGTTTCTATGCCATATGTTAAAACAAGATCTAGAGTGTGATTAAAGTGGTGGGTGGGTTCTTTTACATTTTGAGAGAAACCAATTGAGTCTAATAACAGATTAAATGCCATGTTGTGGCTGTCATTTTTAGCATCTACATGGATGTTAAAATCACCCACAACAATTATTTTATCTGAGCTCAGAACTAAATTAGATATAAAGTCTGAGAAATCAGACAGAAACTCTGTGTAAGGCCCAGGTGGACGATAGATGATAACAAGTAAGACTGGATTCTGAGTTTCACAGCTGGGGTGGACGAGGCTAAGCATCAGGCTTTCAAATGAATTAAAAGTCTGTCTTGGTCTTTCATTAATTAATAGGCTGGTGTGAAAAATTGCTGCCACACCGCCCCCTCGGCCTGTGCTTCGAGATTTCTGGTAGTTAGAATGACTCGGGGGTGTTGATTCATTTAAACTAACATAATCATCCTGCTGCAACCAGGTTTCTGAAAGGCATAGTAGATCAATTTGTTGATCAATTATTAAGTCATGTACTAACAGAGACTTGGAGGAGAGAGACCTAATATTTAATAATCCACATTTCACTGTTTTACTCTTTGGTTCAGATGTGGATACTTTATTGTTCTTTCTTTGTAATTGTTTATGTTTAAGTTGTTTGTTGCTGGTTTTTAGTTTGTTTTTTGTCTGTTTGGGAGCTGACACAGACTCTGTGGAGATGGGTTTTTGGGGGGGTAGCAGGAGGAGAGAAGCTGCAGAGAGGCGAGGTAACTCTGCAACTCTGCTTCCTGGTCCCAACTCTGGATAGTCATATTTTGGGGGGTTTAATAAATTTGTCAATATTTCTAGAAATGAGAGCTGCTCCATCCAAAGTGGGATGGATGCCATCTCTCCTAACAAGACCAGGTTTCCTCCAGAAGGTTTGCCAATTATCTATGAAGCCCACATCGTTTCTGGGACACCACTCAGACAGCCAGCAATTTAAGGAGAACATGCGGCTAAACATGTCACTCCTGGTCTGATTGGGAAGGGGACCAGAGAAAACTACAGAGTCCGACATTGTTTTGGCAAAGTTGCACACCGATTCAATATTGATTTTAGTGACCTCCGATTGGTGTAACCGGGTGTCATTACTGCCGACGTGAATTATGATCTTACTGAATTTACGTTTACCCTTAGCCAGCAGTTTTAAATTTCCTTCAATGTCGCCTGCTCTGGCCCCTGGAAGACAATTGAATATGGTTGCCGGTGTCTCTAGCTTCACATGTCTGAGAACAGAATCACCAATTGCCAGAGTTTGACCCCCGGCGGGTGTGTCGCCGAGTGGGGAAAAACGGTTAGACACATGAAACGGTTGGTGGTGTACCTGGGGCTTCTGTTTAGGACTATGCTTCCTCCTCACCGTGACCCAGCCGCCCTCTTTCCCCAGCTGCTTGGGGTCTGCCGGGGAACAGCTAGCGGGGCCTACGCTATCTTCGGCTGCACCAGCTACAGGGGCCTGGCTAGCTATGGGTGAATGAAGGGTGCGAAGCCGAGTCTCCAATTCAGTAATCCTGGCCTCCAGCGCTGCAAATATGCTACATTTGTTACAGATATCATTATTGCTAAAGGAGGCCGAGGAGTAACTAAACATCTGACACAATGAGTAAGAAAGTGCAGGAGGGACAGGTGAAGTAGCCATGGTGCTAACGAGTCGGCTACGAGCTAAGCTAAGCTAGCGAAACAGTACAGAGACAGTGAGTGAATACTTTGGCTATAACTTAGGTAGTGAGTACACAGAAAGTGTGCTTCGGATGAAGCACGTGAAGATTATACTATAAAAAAGAATGTATTTAAAAGTTGTTAATTAAATTGCTAAGCAAATAAGCTACTCAGAAACACCACTGTGTTTGAGCAGGAACAGGAAGTGATACTCTACCGGAGAGCGAGCAAACACCAAGTGACAGCGCCACCAAGAGTCAGGAGTCTGTCTTGGTCTTTCATTAATTAACAGGTATTTCTGTCAGTGTGTTGTACTGACAGAAAGTGTTAAAAAAAACCAACTAATGCAATAATAGAATTGATTTTACCAACACTGAAGCAAAAACGTCTTTCATATAATTCCATTTATAATGATTTAAATGGCATCAGACTCAAATTAGCTTAGGGAAAACCTAGCAGATAATGAATGGTTACAACTGCCTCTGTCAAAGCGCCCAGACTCCTCAAACCTTACTGGTATCCAAATAGATGAGTTTTGTACCAGGCTGTAAACATGCTTTCTAATATTGATAAGATGACATGAGTCAGCAGAGACTGACTTATTTTAGGACCCAGATGCAAGAGACTGTTTGAGGAACTGCAGCTTGTCTGTGATGGCTTCATTCACCTTGAAAAAGTAGTTAACATTAAAGATTTAAAGTTTAGAATCCTTATTCACCATTTAACATTTTGTTAATCTTTAACAACTTCTCATATGGCTCTTCAGAGCCTCTCTCTATCGACTGGGTCTGCTTATATTCATTTATTTTCTGTTGCATCTACACAAAAGTACAGGAGCCAGTGCAGATGATGGCAGGTTAAGTTGCACAGGCACTATCATTGCAAACGAAAGAAATAACACAATATGAAAGGCCTTGTACAGAGACTGATAGTGCTGACAGATTTAATCTCCGTATCCAAGGCTTCTTAACACTATAGTCAAGAATTAACCAAGAAAATTACATTTTGAGTTTTTAAATGTCATTAATTATGTTTCTTTCCAGGAAGGGCAACGCTTCAGGCAGTAACTAGGTGTTTGAAAGTTTAGTGAACTTTCCAAATTTCCAGCAAATTATGTAAAGTGATGTGGTAACCGTACTTTTTTACAACCCTTTTCTGAGACTGACAGCAGCATAAGAGGATCCTACAGGAGTGCAATTGTCCTTTTTTGCTCTTGTTCAGTAAATGGTCATTATCAGCTGTTATCACACCCGTGGATATCACCATTAAATATCTCTTACACCAAGTAGTAGTAGGCTCTGTAGGCACTTATCAACTCATTTAAAAGTAGTTGCTGAGGCATACAGTATGGTTTGAGTGTTTTCAGACTGAAAGGGCAACAAAAGTCTGCATGAAGAGGGTGGGGGGACATAAATCAGATTCACCCACCAAAATAGATTTGAGTCAGAATAAGGGATGCTCCTGGCAACTCATTTCCTATCTAATTAAACTGTAGGGAAAAAATAACTCTGTAAAAGTCAAAGAACACTCAGGAAATTATGAAAACTGAGCACAATCTAATGCATGACATTGTCCATACAAATGTTTCATGTGTGTTTAAGACTTGCCCTTTGAAACTGTTAATCACGTTATTCGCTAATCAAACCCTATTTTGCACACTTTGCACCATGGATAACATTACCCACACAATGTCAGATAAGTGCTCTGACTGTGGGTAACCAGCAGTTTAATGAAGCTTTGGCCACCAGCTTTTTTGTCAAGGATAACTTGTGTTAAGAATTTGGTTGCACACTGCTGTGGTCTAGCCATTGTGCATCAGTTTATTATGTCAGAGCTTAGATACAGCTGGTGTCTAGATCAAAATCCTGCTGGATTGGGATGGTTTGCGAGGCTATCATTTCTCTTATGTTCCACATTGCTTGTTTACAACTTCCAATCACAGAGACAGAGGGAGGTCCTGCTGTCTGCTAGGACGGCACATTGAATAGCGGTGGGTGGGTTGCTGTGTAATAATATTTCTGTTCCTGACAAGTTTGTTTTTCTCTATCTGTTTGATTAGGTTTAGCGTTATATCCCAGGTCATAATTTTATCCCAGGTCTTTGTTTTCAACTGATTCTCACTATCGTGCTCCTCTGGTTCTTTCACGTTCAGGCTTTTTTTACTATTTGAAGCTGTGTTGCATTAGACAGAGCTGTGCTGTTCACACATCCAGTTCCTACCCTCTTAGGGAAAAGAAGATTTCACTGGAAAGGTCACTATTGCAACAAGGCTATATACTAGTTATTTTGCATTAAGGCTGGACTTTGGGGCATGCACTTTAATTTTAGGTGTCATGAAAACGGGCATGCAGTTGGCAGAGACTGGACCCTGAATGAAAGATTCGGGTGAAAGACAAGCTTGTTTCACACCTGCAGTGTTTAGCCCATTTACCCTTGGCATGGCTTGTTCGTGCTGATGTGAACACAGTAATCGCACTTGGGTGAGGACCAAAACAACTGCACAGAGACCCTTTGGAGGACGAATAATTATAATTCTGTTAGCAGGTCAAACGTTTAGTTTGTAGGAGCTAGAAATTCATTGAATATTACCAACCCCAGGGAAACCACCGTGTCCAAGCATGTCCGAAGTGCCTCAGCAGTTTTATATCTTTCCAGGAATAATTTTATGCTGAATATTTCCATCATTTAGTGGTAAAATAACACATATCTAATGTATTTCAATGTACAAGGGAGGGATAAACTGATCAAAATGTTTTTGAAGGTGCCTGGGTGCAGCTATTCACCCTCTGTTCTAACAAGTCAAATGTTCTTTATTTTATTTTTGTGACATCCTAAAAGGTTTTTATTCATCGTGTGTGGGATGATATTAGTCAGTAGTTACACATATTTACAAATAATAATAAAAAGCGAGTGAGTACATTACAACATTTTCAGCAATCACTCACAATCCTGGCATCCATCACATCCACGCCACACTTTGTTTTGTTGTAAAGGGTGACAGTGTTTGGCTTCCTTTTGGTAGTGTTATCAGTCTGAACCACGCTGTGCATGCTGCTTGACCTTCCCATTGCTCACAATTTGAATTTGTTCACACTGCAGATGAGGAGACTGCTTCTCCACCGAAAAAGAGAGCTTGTTTGGGGACTGAGACAGCGAAAGATGGCACAGTGTGGCGTGACTGTCACTGTCGTAAGACATTCTCGCAAAAAATCACGGTTTTAGTAACGCAGTAACACAGCGTTCCTACGGGAAAGTAACGGTAATCTAATTACCGCTTTTGCAATAGTAATCCCTTACTTTACTCGTTACTCGAAAAAAGTAATCAGATTACAGTAACGCGTTACTTGTAACGCGTTACTGTAATCTCTGATCACAAGTCAGTCAATCAGAGATCGGCTACCAGGTATGTCCGATAAAGGTGAAGACAGCAGATTATGAGGAACTGCCTCCTGAGATGGCTAAACAAAGACAAACACAATAAAAGCCAAAGCTCGGCAGGGCCGTTCAGGAGGACAGAGGGACTTTGACAGTAACATCTGCTCAGACTGCTACCCTGGCAAATCAAACGAGGTTAGTCACAGAAATTGGATAGATGCATAATATTGATTATGAGGCATAAATCAAAGTTCCCAGGAGCACAGTAGCCTCAGTAATGGCAAGATAAACAAATGAAAAGCAAGACTGTAAACTCATTGTTGACTCTAGCAAAGTTTCAGAAGACATCTGCTAGGCTGGGAGACCCTGTCAAAAGCCACAACATTGCAGAAGCAGCATATTAATTAGTGCTTCATATCAGAGCAGCTAAAAGTTTCCCAAACCGCATTTAAAAGATTCTGGCCTCATGAGAGAAAACTTGAACTCTCTTGGCAGAACTCACAATATCTGATGAGATCCATTTAATATTTCTCAGTCCTTGCATGGCTCAACTAAAGCCCAGACTTAATTATCATACAACATCTGTATGCAATCTGAAGACAGCAGCTCACAGATGTTGCCCATGTGATCTTGAAAGTGTCTGTCAGAGAAAAATGGGATACACTTCCAAAATCCAGCGCCTGTGCAAAAATCATACTTTGCAACTGGGATGTGAATGAGAGTTCCATATTTTTCCAGGTTTTAGAAATTTGCAGAAAGATGTTAATACCTGCTGTCACTTTGACTCATTTTCACTACTGCTTGGTGTGGACTGATGTGAAAAATATGTAAACACAAACTAAAGAAAGAGAAATCCATGACAAAAAAGCTCTTAGATTATATTTTTCCCCTCCCTTTTTTAATTTCTAATTTCAGTTTCATGGTATTTATTTTTACTAAACCATAGCAAACAGTTTCAGTGAAGTCTCGTCACAGCATGAATGGCTATCAAGGTTTTCTGTTGTGGTTTTAAACTGCAGCAACTGCTGATAACTTATCATCATTCATATTAAGCAGGTTAGAAACTTGGGATTATCCAAATCATCACTAAGATCACTGTAACAAATTTTGAATGCAGCAGCCAGAATCCTTACACATAAACAAACTGTATTACTCCAATACTGAAGACACTTCTTTGACTTCCACGTCAATACAGAAATTACTTTTAATATCAACCAGTTTGTTCATCAAGCTCTCAATTATTTGGCCCCTAATACATTTCTCACTGACTCACTGTCTATAACCTAGTCAGACTTCTTAGGTCATCAGATGCGTATCTTTGAACTATTCCCAGATTTAGATCTAAGTGTAGTGAGGCTGTTTTCAGTTACTGTGGTCTTTGGAAAAGGCTGCCTGTTGACCTGAGATCAGTTGCATCTGTGCATACATATAGAAACACACAAAAAATGTGTGTGTGTTCTACTACACTCTACACCTATACAGGTTTTAATGTTTTAAATGTTTTTCCATATTGATTTATAGTATAATTAAATATGCTGTATAAATAAAATTGATATTCAGCGCTGCAATGAAGCTCTTTGTGATGCCTAAATGAACAGACCCAAACCTTAGTCTGAGTCTCAGAGAAGTGGGGATTGGGTTGATATGGGCAGGTACAATGCTGCTTAATGTGCTGATCTGAATGACTGGTTTCCCTGTGAATCCGCCACATGGCTCCAGGAATAATGCTTTATTTCCTGATCTCCAATCACTGTTCTCAGCCATAAAAACATATGAGCAGCAATCAAGGACCAAATAGCATGAGTGGAATAATGATAACACCCATACTAACACAGCAATTAAACTTGGGCTTTTAAAGGCCCTTAAATCTTTGTGCTCTCTGGAGCAAAACTGTGTACAGCCCAAACCAACAACAATACATTGTCTGATTCATCTTCTTTATCAGCTGTTTCCCTGACAGGAAAGATGATGTAACTCTTTAGTTTGAAATATTTATGGCAGTTGCCAGCAATTATATTATTATTTAAAATGAATGGGGGTATTTAGGGGATTGTGTCAACATGCGCTCTATATATAACTACATATCAAATTTATTTGTGAGAATAGTAAAAAAAAGTTTATTGTAATTTGTAAACTACATTGGTACACATGTAGTATGTTGTATCACAATGATGGTACAGGGATAAGGCATTTGTTCATCTTACGGTTAATCTGATTAGGAAGAGCTCTGCTGTACAAATAACCAAAGCACTGTCACTAATTCAGAAGGTGTTACATATAGTGCGTAAGCTACTTAATTAGCTGAATACACTTTACCTTTAACAAACTGAATAATTACTCAGATTGTAATTTCTTACTGGTATTATGTGGAAAGGCTGGGGATTTTTCCATGTTTTTCCCACTTCCCTGTGGTTCTCAACCCAGGAAGTGCAAAACATATTTTCTGCCCTTGGGTGGAGTCTTCTTCTCCCAGGTTTCCCCCCTCCACCCGTTTCTCTCCATCTAATGGGTTCATGATGTTAAAGGTCCTTACAGCTATTATGTTGCTACCAGCCAAATTATAACGACTATTGATCTTCTACCTGGAACCATTACCAATACAAACCAGCCACCTGTATAACTGCTCTCAACCAGATAGGGAGGCCATAGAGAAATAAATAAAAGACTCACTCAAGATTTCCTGAACACTTTGTGTATGTTTATCTAGATGAAATCCTGATCTTCTCCAAGAGCTTAGAACAAGATTGTATATGTCAGCGTTATGTGAAAACTGAGAAATATTAATTCCATGCCTCATCAGTGTCCTTATTGAGCTACATTCTTGAGAATGAATGAAGCCCAATGGGCTTTGCAAACTTGTATCAGAGAATCATTTAAATTACTGTCAAGTTGCAGCATTTTTTACAAACTTGCATCCAGAGCTTTTGCGCCATCTCCAGAAGCAGATCATATCTTCTAGAAAAAAAAACGTTGGTTTGGTTCAGCCAGGTTAGGTGGTCAGTATTCTTCAGCTAGTTTAACTTCACTATATCTAACAATTGATGGTCACAAAATGTAAGACCTTCATCAGTTTCATCAAACTGAGCCACTTGGAGCTCCCATCTGCCCTGAATCGAGTATGCACATGATAGCAACTGGTTCTCTAACCTTTTAATATTTCTCTTTGGTTGCCAACAAAAAACAGCTACAATCTGGGTTTGGAGTTTTGTTGCTGTTCCTTTTTTTCTTTGTCTCTTTTTTTCTTAGGCCTGCTTTTCCAGGCCTAAGAATCTCTGCACCATCAGTCTAACACTATCTATGCCACTGCCACCATGTGTGGAAGCAGGCTAAGGTAGGTAGTCAGAACTGTCAGAATCGACATTTGGTTAAACTTTCATTCCACTTTTGCAATAAACCGTTTAACAGTTGTGTCATTGGCTCCAGTTTGCAGTTAGCTATGACACTTACCAGCTCATCTGTATCTGTAGAGAATGTTCCTGTGTGGCCGCTGCATACACAATCATTGTGATCACATACCTTTATGTTATCAGAACAACAATGATGGATCAAGTAGAACTATTTATACAGATAAATTAAATATTCTGCCTATGTTAGCTTCATTTTCTTGCAACAGTGTAACCTATACAAGCTATAACAACAATTAACATCACTTTTTGCATACTACTTCAGAAAAGAATGGTATCATAATTTGATTTAATTTAATCATAGTGGATTTAGATCTATAGTACTTGATAGGGGAACAGAATGTGAAGTACTTTGTAATTACAATCTGCCTACAACTTCATATGGCGACAACAGAAAAGAGTAAGTTGGGATCAGATCTAATAAGAAGCAAAGCCTCTGAGTATTGCACACTGGCTATCACAACCATATGGCGTGTGTGTGAATTATCACAGGTCAACCGGGAGTCGAGAGCCTCATGAAGTCAGTAATAAGTGAATCCACCAGATGCTCTCAAAAACCTAGCTGAGCATGTCCGCTTCAGTCAACAGATATATCCCACAGCTTGGGCTTTGGCTGGTGCATGTGAAAGTGGTCGATGCACACTTTCCTGTTCTTGAAATACTTGTACCCCGTTTGTTGTTCAGACACATTGCCCTCATAAACTCAGAGTAAAATTCAGTGGCTAGTGCAAGACTTTCGTTGACAGAAGACGCATGTAGCGAAAATCCCTTGGTTATATCAGAATTATATTTTTGGTAATATTTTTAAAGGAAGGTGGTATTTGAAGCCCTGTGAGTATTGGCAAAGCCCAGCATTTTTCCTTTATTACATTACATCTCCTCGTATTGATCCTGTAAAACAACTTGAGCTCCTTGACCTTATTTCGCAAACATACGCTGTGACATTGTGCTGGCAAATTAAAATTCAAATCAATCTCCTCGGTGTAAAAAAGAAAAGAGCCGAGAGAGAATGGGAGACCTTAAATAAAAGGTGTCATCTTACCCTGTGAATTTTAATGAAGTGAATTCATCGTCTCTTTCCACAGGGAAAGAAACAAATAGCAGCTGGAATTTATCAGCAAACCTGAATCAAATGTCCCCGGCGAGAGGACGAGGCCTCTCATCAGCACCTTTAAAAACAGCAGCAGCAGGCCGCATGGTGGTGGTGCAGCAGTTGGCACTGTTGCTTCACAAAGGTACTGGGTTTGACTCCATCTGTGCTCTTTCTGTGTGGCGTTAGCATGCTTGGTTTCCCTCTGGATTATTTTCAGTGTTCTGAGGTTAGGCTCAAGCCCCCCGTGATGTTCATTTGGAAGCAAAAGCCTGGATGGATGGGTATATGAAAGAAGGGTTTTATTTACTTATTTTCTTATTTATTAGGAAAGCTGTAGCCCAGGCCTTGAGTGACTATGGCAAATGAGTAAAAAGCTAAAAGCTAATTAAATATTTAATGTTTTAAAGTTCATTATGTGTTAAAACTAGTCATGCGTGAATCATGAACAAATCGTTCAATACTCAAGAATCCCTTTACTGACTCGTGAATCATGATTCACAAGCCCAACTGACTCACTAACTCATCCCCGTTGCTGTTAGCAAACTAATTTCATTAGTAGAAATATATCTAGCTTATAATTAAAATTGTGTGGAAAAAAAACAACAGCCAGTTTCTCAACAAAAACATTTCTGCTCTGAACTAGAAGAAAAAACCCCGAGTAGAAGCTCACATCAAGACAATAGCTCCTCGCTTCACAGTAGCATCGCTCTGCTAACATGCTAACAGCACATTAGGTCACTAACCCCTCCCTCCTGTGCTGAATCATAGAGCGAACGAATCACTCACTTGTCGTGTCCAAATTCATGGGCTGCATCCTCCTGAGGCCGCATTTGTAGACCGATTACGTCACAGCGACGTGCCGAAGGCTGTCCAAATTCGTAGACTCCTCCGAATGCAGCCGACAAATGCGTCCTCCTTTTCCCCGAATTTGAAGGATGGGTCGGGTGTGTCCTTCGTGGCCCACCATATCCCAGAATTCATAGCGCGGCCCAGCCAAACTCCAGTTTCCAGCAATGGTGGCCACTACTAAGTTTTAAAATTACTCTTACTAATCTTTCTGGGTCACAAAATAAACTTTTAACATATTTTCAGGTGAGAATGTAGCTGTGTAAACTTCAAATATCTGCTCGGTTTATCAAGGTATCGCATATTTGCAAAAGTGCTTCGACATTTTCGGAGATGTCTGTTACCCACCAGCTCGATAGCTATCCGAGAGCTCGAGGGTCACTGAAGCCGCCGAGAACGGCACAACTCCCGGCACATCATTTTCAGATCACCGCGGACTTTCGCTACTCAGGTTAAACATAATATATAAGCCACTTAGACAACCTAAAAATGTTATTGTTGGGCTTTTTTCAGTGTTTTGTTTGTTCGTGAGTAAATCGGTTTGGCTGAGATTAAAGTTGTTAGATTAGATTAGATAAAATAAAACTTTGTTAATCCTCCGGGTGGGTTCCTTCTTGGTTTTCACACAGCTGAATAAACGTCAAACAGAAAACCGATTAAACAGAAGTGTGAGATGGTCGAGAATTTACGCCAGTGTCCTGTTATATTTTAGATAGCAAGGAGCAGATGGCCGAGTTTATTAAACTCCAACGAGACAGCGGTGACGCTAATCAGAACTAGACCGTCCAATTTCACAGCCGTTTACTTCCGGCCTACACGAACTTCTGAGGACCCGGCCCACGTAGACCGCGAAGGCCGGGTCCTCAGGAGGATGCTCCCCATGAATTTGGACACGACCACTCACTCACCCCCTCCCTCCTGGCTCACAGCTTCTTCTTCTTCTTGGTTGGCAGCCAGTGTTAAGAAGCATTACTGCCCCCTGGCTCACAGCTCAGTGGACATTTAGATGAGAAAATACATATTTGACACATTTGAGGAAAATCCTAATAAAATAAAATAAAAATAAATAAAATAAATGTTCCCTTTAGAAATCTTTTTTTTGCTCTTTTTTGCTCTATAAAATAGTTGTTGTTGTTTTTTCTCAATCACTCATCTTAGCAGCAGGATTTGCATGAAAAGAGAAACAAATTAAGTTTGAGTGAAAATGTACATTTTTTGCACTCTCTGGTCAACTGACTAAGTGACTCAAATGACTCAAAAAACCCGATTCACTTTGGTGAGTGACTCATTCAAACTCGATTCAGTAAAAAGAATCGAATTTACCATCACTAGTTAAAACAGTAGTTGACAAGATGATTTGTTACACGTTAATAAAATGGAATAAAATGTACTTGAGAATGACGCGCACAGCAAAGTCTACTACCCACCCTGCTGAGCATCAGACTGTCAGCCTTGATTTTTTTGTTTGGCATTGGTTGTCAGTGAATTTTGGACCAATCAAGGAATTATGAGGGTGGTGTTTGAGGTTGACCTCCTAGAGAGGTAGATATGGAGAGAGAGCAAACGCGCAGGGTGCCAACTGATAACAATACCAAAGAATAAGTTCTTATTACCTTGGTGAATGCAGAGTTTGCTGTTAGGTTAAGAACTTTGAAGATATCTAGAGGTAAATAATCTGAAATTTGTTTTGAACTGTTTTATCTGTTTGTTCTGCTAATAGCAGATAGCATATTAGCAGCTCACAGTGTGTAATTTGTGTGAGTTACTATGTTAATGTGTATACAGGGTGGGCCATTTATATGGATACACCATAATAACATGGGAATGGTTGGTGATATTAAAGTCCTGTTTGTGGCACATTAGTATATGTGAGGGGGCAAACTCCTCAAGATGGGCGGTGACCATGGTGGCCATTTAGAAGTCGGCCATCTAGGATACAACTTTTGTTTTTTCAATAGGAAGAGGGCCATGTGACACATCAAACATATTGGTAATGTCACAAGAAAAACAATGGTGTGCTTGGTTTCAACGTAACTTTATTCTTTCATGAGTTATTTACAAGTTTCTGACCACTTATAAAATGTGTTCAATGTGCTGCCCATTGTGTTGGATTGTCAATGCAACCCTCTTCTCCCACTCTTCACACACTGATAGCAACACCGCAGAAGAAATGCCAGCACAGGCATCCAATATCTGTAGTTTCAGGTGCTGCACATCTCGTATCTTCACACCATAGACAATTGCCTTCAGATGACCCCAAAGATAAAAGTCTAAGGGGGTCAGATCGGGAGACCTTGGGGGCCATTCAACTGGCCCATGACGACCAATCCACTTTCCAGGAAATTGTTTATCTAGGAATGCTTGGACCTGGCACCCATAATGTGGTGGTGCACCATCTTGCTGGAAAAACTCAGGGAACGTGCCAGCTTCAGTGCATAAAGAGGGAAACACATCATCATGTAGCAATTTCAAATATCCAGTGGCCTTGAGGTTTCCATTGATGAAGAATGGACCCACTATCGTTGTACCCCATATACCACACCAAACCATCACTTTTGTTGGTCCAACAGTCTTGGAGGGATCCATCCAATGTGGGTTAGTGTCAGACCAATAGCGGTGGTTTTGTTTGTTAACGTCACCATTCACATAACAGTTTGCCTCATCACTGAACAAAATCTTCTGCGTGAACTGAGGGTCCTGTTCCAATTTTTGTTTTGCCCATTCTGCAAATTCTGTGCGCCGATCTGGGTCATCCTCGTTGAGATGCTGCAGTAGCTGGAGTTTGTAAGGGTGCCATTTGTGAGTAGCTAATATCCACCGAAGGCATGTTCGACTAATGCCACTCTCCAGTGACATGTGGCGAGTGCTACGCTGTGGGCTCTTGCTGAATGAAGCTAGGACAGCCACTGATGTTTCTTCATTAGTGACAGTTTTCTTGTGTCCACATTTTGGCAAATCCAACACTGAACCAGTTTCACGAAACTTAGCAAGCAGTTTGCTAACTGTAGCATGGGAGATGGGTGGTCTCGTAGGGTGTCTTGCATTGAAATCTGCTGCAATGACCCGGTTACTGCGTTCACCAGATATCAACACAATTTCGATCCTCATGAAAGAATAAAGTTACGTTGAAACCAACTCTTTTACCATGTTCAGTTCGGGCAAATGGAACAGAAAGCAACAAGTAGCCATGCGGATGAAGAGAATACCGACCAGCATGTTTCATTACAAGCAGGGAACATATATAAGAAGGCAGCAACCCAAGTATTGCCTTGTATATAAAACTGTATAAATGAGAGTTCCTCCGAATTACCAAAGCAGGCCATCCTACCTGAGAGTATAACTCACAGTGGTGAGTCTGAAATTTACAGTTAGTGATGAACCTCAGAGAAATCAAATCACAGAAGAAAGCCGTTGCTTGGGGGAGCTCGCGACGAGGCTGCCATACTCGGCGCCATCTTGATCACAACATGATACACAGAATTAACTATTCGAAGACATTGAGCAGAAGCATTCATATATAGAATATCACCATAATCCAGCACAGGCAAGAATGTTGCAGCAACAAGCCGCTTCTTTGTATTAAAAGAGAAACACAACTTATTTTGAAAATAAAATCTCAATTTTAACTTCAGGTTTTTCACAAGATTCTCTACATGTGGTTTGAAGGTAAGCGAGTCATCAATTAAGATTCCCAGATATTTATAGGTGTGAACCAACTCTATTTTATTACCTTCAAGAGTGGTTACTGATGGGATTGTTTGGGCTCGTCTCCTTGATTTAGAAAACAACACGAGCTTTGTTTTGTCTGAGTTGAGAACAAGTTTAAGCTGAAGTAATGAGTGCTGGACAGCAGAAAAGGCTTTCTGCAAGGAGTCAATGGCTTGGACAAGAGTTGAACCACAGCTGTAAATAACTATCATCAGCATAGAAGTGCAAGTTTGCATCTGGCACATGTAGACTAAGATTGTTTACGTAAATGCTGCTGTCCTACTATGGAAGCATAGCATGAGTAGGGATCTCTTTTTTTCCTCTTGTACTTTCCCAATTGTAGTGTACATTTCAGTGTTTTTTTTTTTCTCTAATGATACCAATCTCCGACCTGTATCCCCATGTAATGTCTGTGCTATATGTGTAAGGTCGGGGGGGGGGGGGTCCCATTTCTCTGCAGGGCAACCTGCATGTGACGAATAAAGCTTTGATTGATTGATTGATTGATTGATTGATTGATAAATGATAAATAGAAGGGGACCTAATACAGAACCCTGTGGCACTCCGTTGTGCACTGTAAGAAAGTCAGAAGCACACCATTGTTTTTCTTGTGACATTACATGCATGCTCAATCACCCAGGTAAGTAAGTCCCAAAAGGCTGATTCTGTTTCATAATTCACCCAAGTGACTTCTTCAGTCTCAGCTGACTGCAGGTTCCCCCACCTTATAAACAATACATTTGCACAATAACTGAACTGATGAGTGACAAAATGTTTCTCCCACTGAAAACGCTACGTCCAGATGAACAGCCTTTCGGGAGGTACCCTTTCATCATTATGTTCAATGGTTTCCATCATCAATTCACTATCAGGCTGTGACAACAGACTGCTCTGAAGGTTGTGAGTAAAACTACTGCATGTGCTGACTCTCATTTTGTTTTCCTGCTTGCTTTGCAAGTGAAATTAGTTGGGTGCTACAAAGCTATTAAAGCACCCAAAATCTGGTTTGGCTTTTTTTTCATGTGGTAGAAAATTTATGAAAGGATAAGACAAACATAGCCACTCTATTCATTAATTAATTCTAATCCATTAATTTCTGACTTTGCATTTTGGACAATTTATAATAATACAATTTATACATCAAAAATGACCAAAGGCACAAATGGCTCAAACATAACAGTCATTAGCAGTGCAGTGCCTCAAGTTAGCAGAGGTGAGGCCTAGCAGACAGATGCGCCAGTGAAGGAGGAAACTATCCACAGTGACCATAAATTCTTTTTTTCTTTTTTAAATTTTTAAATGCTCACAAGATGGACATTTTTGAACAGGAAAAACACATTTTTATAGCTGTGGAGGAATCTTTGGTTCTTCCATGTTGGCGTTAATTTTGAGTCAAAGAGAGAGAGAGAGATACAGTAAGCAGTTTTCAAAAACTGTCAAACTCAGAGTGAATATGGAGACGTGACAAAAAGCCCTTCAGAAATTACTGATTCTTCCTGTTTATTTAATGTGTGCTTGTAATATTGGAAAAAATAAAATGACTTAAAAAAAATCCCACCTCATCATTCAGTTCAAGTATCCAACTTGGTTCTCATTAATGACAAGACAACTTGACTAATTAATAAGGAATTAAGGTATCCTGTGAGTGTTATCACTGTATGAGTGTGTGTGTGTGTGTGTGTGTGTGTGTGTGTCCCTAGCCAGTTCCTCTAGCACTCCTGCACACGTTTGGACTTTATACAAGCTTGTCTGACAAAATACGGCCCATTTATTAGGTGCTAAGGCTCAACTCTGCCAGCCTAAAATATTTGCACACAATACGAAGTATATTATTACCCACCTGTGCCAAAAGATAAAGAAATGGTAACAAACTGACACACAGGGTCAAATGTAAATGGGTTGAAAAGATTAATAGAGTGAGAGGGGTTAGGCATTTGGTCACTGCAGTGAATACTGAAACTGAAGCAAAAGTGATTTCCAGTCAGCGCTCAGGAGGTCTCCTACCACATGCTGACTCCATCACACCCCCCAACAACACATTGATCATTTCGTACTGAAAATGTGTATAGACTTGGTGTTGAATGAGAATAATCCAGTTTTCTTTTTAATGATCCATATAATGTACACTGAACCAAACATTTCCTACTTGTTTGTATTATAGACAAATTTTGTCCAATAAACAGCAGGTACAGCAGATAGAGCAGTATCTCAAATACACCCCAGAAGCAGTAGACAGATGGCAGCATGTTTGTTTTTTACAACTGGTTGTAATTGAGGAGGAAAACTTTCACAAACTCTTTTGGTTTGTTGCCTTGTGAGGCTTGAAAATACTTGGAGAGTGAAAACCTTAAGGCCTGACAACCCAATTAATGATACAAAGTGATGGAAAAGTTACCATTAAAGTCTAAATCATCATCACCTGATATAATGTTCACTGTATCAAATTAGGGAGTTATAGACCAGTAATTGTGAGGAGGGAACCTGTGACCACCAGGACTGTTAGGAGGTGGTCAGAGGAGGCAATAGCGGAACTACAGGGCTGTTTCGAGGTGACCAACTGGGAAACACTCTGTGAGCCTCACGCCGAGGACATCAATGAGCTTACTGAGTGTATCACAGGCTACATAACTTTCTGCACCGACTCCATTGTTCCAGCTCAGACTGTTCATTGTTTCCCAAATAACAAGCCGTGGGTGACTAAGGACATCAAAGCCCTCCTCAACAACAAGAAGAGGGCTTTCAGAGGGGGCAATAAAGAGGAGGTGAGGAAGGTCCAGGTGTTACTAAAGGACAAGATCAGAGAGGCTAAGGACAATTACAGGAGGAAGCTGGAGTGGAAACTCCAGCAGAACAGCATGAGAGAGGTGTGGAGGGGCATGAAGACCATCACTGGATTCAGGCCAACCAACAGCAGGGGAGCTGAGGGAGGTGAGAACAGAGCCGACGAGTTGAATCTGTTTTTCAATAGATTCGACACTACAGTGTCTGCTCCCACCCCCACAACCTCACCTGTAGTCAGCCTGGAATCCAGAGCCACACCACTGTGCCAGCCTCTCTCTTCTCTTGGCGCTGTTGCTTCCTGTGAGATTCCTGACACCCCTCCCCCACCCATCACCTTCACTCAATAGAGATTGAAAATGTGACGTCACTCAGGGGTAAAACCGCAAAGAATTCTGGGAACTCGTGGCAAGAGGTACTAGCGCACGCAGGCTTTCAATTGAAATCAGTTATACAGCGATAAAAAGAAACCCAAAAAATGGCAAGAAGCTGTTGTATTATTAACTGCAATAGCCGGTCGCATGACAGCCACGGAAAGCCGACGGGTAAAGACGTAATCCGATAACAACCGGATTACGTCGTTGAAGAGAAATTGTTCGAGCCATGTTTCCGAAGTAACAAAGAGGCGACGGGTGGCCTGGATTGCAGCCATTCAAAGACAAAATATAACGTCCCAGAACACTCCAGCTCACAGGTTAGTCTGCTCCAAGCATTTACACGAAGATCAGTCTGCTGTTGTAGTTAATGCGTCATTTTTCTTAACATAATTGGTGAAATAGGTTACAAGCAAGTCTGGCGCTGAACAGAAATTGTCGCGCTATGCTCCTTTGTTTATTGTGCATAAATAGTGAATTGTCCTGACACAATATTGTGTTTCGCTTCTGTTATTACCATGGTACACTGACAAAAACATATACTTTTATTCACAGGATAAAACAGGTTTTTTGTATCACTAATTGCCCAGTACGATTACAGCATACAATATTATTGTCACTGCTACATTTCTGTGATGCGTACCAGAAATTATTTCCACTACTAATTAATTACCATTGAGCTCAAAGGTCCTATTAATAAACGGTTAACGAATGTGTATTTATGAAGACGATTTGTGAGACTGGTAAACTTATGATACGTACGATGGTCTTTACTTTCTACACGGTGCATTTCAAGGTCCTGTACCCATCCGTCGGTAAACTGTACCTGGGCTTGTTGCAGTGACCTGAAGTTACCAAACTTCACGAGTGTATGCACTCACTCCAAGAACCGTATGGTTATAAATATGAGCGTGGTGAAGTTGGGCAGCACGCTAACGTATTTTGTCCCTCTGTGTGCTCGTAAGGATCTAACACTCTGTCTTTGTACGGACCGGCATTGTTCTCCTTCGTTTTGTACATACCTTTTTGGGGGGCAAAGAAAAAGCAAGAATTTATTGGAACTGAAGAATGAACGTTTTGCGGTGCTGAAAATGCTTGCATTTGATGCAGGTACTTGGATTGTTTTGCCACGAGTTACCGGCATGCAATGCGCGAAAGTTACGTGGTCTGTCAATCTCTATACCAGGTTGAGATGCAAATGAGGAGACTTCACTCAGGCAAGTCTGCTGGACCAGACGGAGTGAGTCCCCTCGTCCTCAGCTGTGTGGAGTCTTTCATAAACTGTTTATGCTGAGTCCGAGTCTGCAGAGGGTCCCAGTGATGTGGAAGACATCATGCCTCGTCCCTGTACCAAAGACGCCACGTCCCAGTGGCCCCCAGGATTACAGGCCCGTGGCACTGACCTCCCACATCATGAAGACCCTGGAAAGGCTCATCCTGAACCAGCTGCGACCCATAGTAAGACCACACCTGGATCCCCTTCAGTTCGCTTATCAGCCTCGTCTTGGAACTGAGGACGCCATCATCTACCTGCTCAATCGTGTCTACACCCATCTGGACCAGCCGGCGAGCACTGTGAGGGTCATGTTTTTTGACTTTTCCAGTGCTTTCAACACCATCAGGCCGACCCTCCTGGGTGATAAGTTAGCAGCGATGCAGGTGGATGCTTCTCTGGTGTCCTGGATTGTTGATTACCTGACAGGAAGACCACAATATGTACGTCTCCCACAGTGTGTGTCTGACAAGGTGATCAGCAACACAGGGGCACCACACGGGACTGTCCTCTCCCCCTTCCTCTTCACCCTCTACACCACAGACTTCAGCCACTGCACAGAGACCTCCATCTTCAGAAGTTCTCTGATGACTCTGCGGTGGTTGGATGCATCAGCAGGGATGATGAGACAGAGTACCGGGCTGTGGTCGACTCCTTTGTCACGTGGTGTGAGCAGAATCATCTGCAGCTCAACGTGGCAAAGACCAAGGAACTGATCGTGGACTTCAGGAAGACCAGGAAACACTTGACCCCTGTTTCAATCCAGGGGGTCAGTGTGGACATTGTGGAGGACTATAAATACACATTGACAATAAACTGGACTGAGCTAAAAACACCACAGCACTTTACAGGAAGGGCCAGAGTCGTCTCTATTTTTTGAGGCGACTGAGGTCCTTCAACATCTGCCAGAAAATGCTGAGGATTTTCTATGAGTCTGTTGTGGCCAGTGCGATCCTCTATGCTGTTGCATGCTGGGGGAGCAGGCTGAGGGTCGCAGATGCCAACAGACTTAATAAACTAATCCGTAAGGCCAGTAATGTTGTGGGGATGGAGCTGGACTCCCTCAAGGTGGTGTCGGAGAGGCGGATGCTGTCCAAGATAAAGATAATGTTGGATAACACCTTCCACCCTCTCCATGACATGCTGGTCAGTCACAGGAGCACGTTCAGTGAGAGACTGAGATTACCGAAAAGCACCACTGAACGACACAGGAAATCTTTCCTGCCTGTGGCTCCCTGTACAACGCATCCACTTAACACACTGGTTACTGCTACAACTACACGTTTCTTTTCCAGCTATTTATTAATGAGTGACTTATGTATGTATATATATGTATATATTGTACTATTCGTAGTTAGCGTATTGTCTGTCTTGTCTTAATGTTGGTTTATGTTGGTTTATAATGGAGCACTATAACAAAAAATAATTTCCCCCAGGGATCAATAAAGTATTCTGATTCTGATTCTGATTAATAGCTTTCCATCTTTTAATGAAGCTTATGAAAAAGTTCAGTCAGGAAGATCTGCCATCAGTCATCTGTCTGCTTCCCCAGGTGTTTGGTTGCTAGTCTATTAATTGCATCTGTGGCACACCCAAAATGCATGGCCACTTTTGTGTTAATCATTTAATTTAATTTATTTAATTTGTTTATCAGTTATTTTCTGTGGCTATTAATATTCAAAATGACTTTGGTAACATGACCAATTTAACCAGTATATTATTTTGTTGCATGAACTGTACAGAAGGTACAAAAAATGGTGCAACACCTCAGGTGGAACTATTATTTCAAGGCAGGTGCAACCCAGTTGCTTTAGGGGGATGGACTTCCGCCCACTATTCAGATGCAATCTGAGAGGCAAACCGAGTGCACTGTCTTCATTGCTCCTGAACTTTACCTGTATTTGCAGGTTAGTACCTGGTAAAAAATACTACCACTGTTTGTTACATAGCAATGTTTCATCTCCATGCTAAGTTGTAAAGAAGTAAGACAGTACCTGTAACACTTATGGGCACAGCCGCACGTTTGACCCGCATCAGTCTGAGACAGCGGGGTCAGGCTGCGCAGGCCGCTAGCAGAAACGTCGCGGTAATGTTTTGTATTGTGGGTCGTAGCACCCAGAGCATTGTCTTGTAGGAAGGTCATTGTTACATCCTGGGAGGCTGTGGGAGTGTGTGGGCGTGGTGTTGTCTTCTCTCTCTCCTCCTCCTTCATTCTGGCCCCTCCCCTTGTCTCTCTCTGCCCCTGCCCTCTCCTTTAGGTCACACCTGCTGCTCATCTGCTCTCGTTACAACCAATTACCCTCAGGGGTGATATAAGCTGGAGAAGAGCAGTGTGGAAGAGGAAGGGAGAGGTTTCTGGTGGTTTTCCTCTGTGCTGGTCAGAGTGTGCTACTGACTTAGGTGTGGAACAGCCTGCTGCGTGTGACCAGCCTTCTGGTGTGTGGCTAGCCTTCTGGTGTGTGGCTCTGGTGTGTGAGTAGTGCTTAACTGAGCAGTGATTGCCCATGAGTGACGGCGGCCTTCATTAGTTTGTGTGGCCTGCCTGGATATTGTTTGTTAGCAGCGTTGCTGTCTCTTTCTGTTGAAGCCTTATTGTTGCTTTCTTTGTTGAGTGGTCATTACCTTACATCATATAGATTTATTTTCTTTTCATTATGAAGGTTGGTACTCCCGCACACTACTATTTTATATAAAGTTTATGATACAAAGATGTTTTATTGTTAAAGTGTCATTGAGGGTTTGGAAAGTATAAAGCTGTTTAATATGTGAGTGTTAATGACATGTGAAATAGAAAGAAGTTGCCCATGTTATGCAAAAGTGAGTTTCATCTTCAGTGTGCTGTAAATGATGTGTGTTTATTTTTGCTCAATTTCAGTATTCAGAACCGGTACAGTTGTCCACTTTAATTTCAACCAGATAAGAGTGTGGTTTGCTTTAAATACAGTTGTATATTGCTGTAAATTCATTGTAGATTACAGTGGCTTTCAATTGCTTAAGCAAGAGCAGGTGTGTACTTTTGTTTTGCTTTGACTGA
This sequence comes from Aulonocara sp. 'chitande type north' Nkhata Bay, assembly GCF_057382095.1. NCBI lineage: Eukaryota > Metazoa > Chordata > Actinopteri > Cichliformes > Cichlidae > Aulonocara > Aulonocara sp. 'chitande type north' Nkhata Bay. The sequence continues at coordinate 3,928,951 of NC_141352.1, read as the reverse complement.
GCGATCACATGAAGCACATGTAAAATAGTGGAAAGTGTAGAGTGTGAATCCATTTATTTTTCTACTTGTGACTTTGGAAAAATGGACAGATATGGACACTGGGACTGGAAGAGTCATGCACACATGGATATTGTTAATGCTGTTCATGTTTATTGAAACTTGAATAAGAGACGCAATCTGAGAGGCAAACCGAGTGCACTGTCTTCATTGCTCCTGAACTTTACCTGTATTTGCAGGGATTTCTTCTTTGTTATTGTGGCACCATTCCTGGGGCCCGTAACACATCACTTCCACTTTCCAACACTAAACAACTCAATGCCTACATAAATGCTAAGTCCAGTCATTTCTGCCCACCTTCTTGAACCCAATCAGCCTCAACTCTGCATACTTTAAATCGCAAAGCTCATTTTTCATTCCCCTTGCAGCATTCTTTCATGTAACCCATCTCCTCTGCATCTTCTTCATCTGAGCTGCCATTTTTTCTTCACCTCCACCAGCAGCAAGACTCCAGGGGATCCTGCACTAATTCCTTTTTTTTTTTTTTTTTTTTTTTTTTTTGCCTGTCCCATTTGGCTCTTTTGCCATCAGAATTGTTGTCTAAAGGCAAAGAAAGATGCCCAACGGATTTACTTTACCAAATTGACCATCCCAGCCTTGCCGTAATGGTCCATTTGATTCACCTTTTATTGTTTATTTTATTTTCACTTACTGAATACGGGACAGACTTGACTGGAGGAAAGAAGGGGAGAAAGAAAGAGGGAAAGAGAAACAGCTGAGAAGAGGGACGGGGGAGAAGGGCAAAAGACAAAAACCAACAGAATGAGCAGAAAAAGAAAACAAAGAAGAAAAAAAGAAAAAAAATGCATATATCAATCACCTGGGTCACCTGCTGAGAAAGAAAAAAGAAAACAAGCAGAAGAGAACAAGAGTAATAGAATAAACAACATCACAATGATATATGGGAATATGACAGTAAATACTAAATATTAAACATTATTGTGCAGCACATAAGATCAACAGAACACAGTGTGCTTTGAGGTAGGAGCCAAAAAGGGTGTAGTTTGTGGGTGTGATCACCCGTGTGTACACCTGTGAGCATGGACGCGTTTGTTTTTTGTTTTTTAAAAGGTTCCTTCATGTAATGATCTGCTAGAGGGTGTTGGGGGGCACAGCCCCGTCCTCCAGGGCATGAAGCAGGTATGGAGGAGATCAAAACTCCAGACATCCAGAGGCCCCCAGAACACAAGAGACCAAGGAAGACCAACAGAGGGGCAGCCGCGCCACTGTCCCAGAAAGAGCTGAGGAGAGTCCCAGATGAGGGCTCACTCAGCAGCCGCGGAGCAGAAGCCAGGGGGAGTTGCAGTGACGCGCCCGTGAGCTCCGCCGGCAGCCAGCCGTGCCTGAGTGACCGAGCCCCAGGCCGAGAGGCCGGGGGCACCCCACCTCCGAAGTGGCCCGAGCAAGCCCCAGGCTCCAGGCCCCGATAAGCGGCCGCCAAGGAGTGAGCCGGTGTGTACCCGGACGCCCATCCCCGGACACAAAGAACCACCAACGCACCGATGTCTGAGGGAGTCCGCCACTGGCAGGGGAAGTGGTGGTAAGGGGAGATAGGCCTCCATACCTTGGAGGGCCTAAGATGTCCCCAGAGAGGTGGCGTCTGACACCCAACCTGACATATAGACACAGAAATACAGGCACACACATATACAAACATCCATTCCCACCCTCATGCTCTCATATACACTTACTCCACACTCAACCAACGTGGAGACAGACATAAAGAGACGCTGTACACACGATCACACTCCCCAAGCGTACTCTAAGCCCCGGGTCTAGGTACCCTTGCCCCTGGAGGGGGGGAACTGCACCCAGACCCAGGTGGTGTTACCCTTTTCCCTGCGGTGGGGGGAGGCAGACCGCCCCGACTCCGCAGCAGCAGGGAGGCCCCACACTCCAGACCGCAGTCGGACAGCCAACTCCTCCTCCTAGCCCCCCCGGTCCAGCAGGTCGCAGAGAATGGGGGTGAGAGAAGACTCCAAACCTCCCTCCACCCGCTCATTGTAGTGTTGATGCATGTGTGTTCTAAGGTGCATTTAAAACCCAGGAGGGCATGGAGCTACCTGCCAGAGAGCAGCAGGTAAGCGCATGGTCCCTCCTGCTGGCCCTCAATGTCTACGTGTATTTAACATTGAGAGGTGGGCAACGACGCCAGGGGTGGGGTGTACACCCTGATGGTACTTTGGATTCCGTGTATCGTGCCCTAATTCCTAACACCGCTGGGATTTTATTCTGCTGTGATGGGCCATCGCAGTGTAATCTCCAAATAGCAGAATTCTGTATCTCAATAAATCAGTTACCTCTAATGATCTCTCCTTATTGAATTACCCATGTAGTGTAGTTGATAACAAAGTACCAAAAAACAACCACCAGAAATGAGAAAGAAAACATACAATGCATTAGAGATCATTTTGGTCATTTTGTTATATATCCACGAGGCAATACCAGAAACATGCAAGAGATAAAGTGTTTAAATCTCATTCCCAGATCCCATTTCATCTCCATTACTCTGTTAACTCAAGATAATACTTGGCTACTTGGTTGAACCTGACATAAGAAGTGATCAGGGGAGTTTGGATGTATTAAACACCTTTGGCCACACAGTACCCACATGTAGTAAGATAAAGCTGTCCTTGAACTGACAAAGTTAAACTAGAGAAAATCTGTATCCTCTCTAAAACAAAAGCTTTTCAAGCAATGCCCAATTTTGCCACATTCAATACATATGTCCCAAATAATAACTACAGCGTGGAATGGTGTTGAAGAGACTTAACAAGACTGTATTTAAGGCTTCCTGTTGTACAGCTTCTTTACGATGTTGTTAGCATTGTTCAAGTACACTGGCCATATTAGTTTTGTTGGTTAAACCTAAACAAGCTGGAACCGAAAGATGGTTTGAAAGAGGTGTGAAAGAAGCAATCTATGTCCACTGTGAACAACCATCTTTGAACAGTTCTGAGATCCTTCACAGACGCCTTAACGCCCACTCACATCTTGGGCCATCTGACCTCAGGAAATCACTGATAGAGTGGGGCTAGGTTTCACAGCAGGTTCACCCAAAACCTTAGGTGATCGTGACCTACACCCGTTTTCACACGTTGGCTCGTATGATTAGGTTGAGGATCAATAGGAGGTTCACATCCCTCTTGGGGGGACACTACAAAGAAGCACGAGAGGCAGTCTGTGTGATGTTTCATGTCTGTGCATGCGTTTGGACTTGTGTTTTAATTTATCCTCAAATGTTGCCAGGTCTGACCCAGTAAAACTGCAGTCACGACTTACAATGTTGCTAGGGTGCTTTATGAATGACTTTAAAATATCTAACTTTAATACAACTTTAGAATATATACGCCTGCAGTAAAGCCTTTCAGATGTTTTCCTTTTCCTATACACAATTTCTTTTTGTTTACGCACATGTCATCTCTGTAAATTCTAACTTTGCATCAGAACGGATGAAAAGCAACCAGGTCATTTAAATTCTCCTCTCATTATAGTCTGGGAGACACAGATAGAGAGGTCCAATTTACATTTAGATTGTTTCAGCAGAAGTAAATTAATCAACACGGCAACCCAGCCAATTCACTTGTACAGAATACCTATAAGAATGGCACGCATGCATATGTGTGTATATATACATTTTCATCTTTTTGTATCATGTACTGTATTTTCACATGTACATGATACAAAATGAGGTGAATCATATACTTTGACTCATCTCTGTTGATCAGGATAAACCAATGACAAAATCGACTGAATCAGCTGTGAACACCACGCTGTGAATTCTTCGCACAGCAGCGTGGTCAGTTATTTGTAACATTAAAAAAAAGGCTTTTATCTGTCATTACCATGGCATGGTCAGGGCTTCAGCGTGAGTGCTTCAGAGTTTCAATTTGCTGTGCTTGATAAAAGACTTGTACACCTCTATGACTGATCATTCAACACGGACATCCTGAAAAAGCACACCAAGGCCAGTGTGTTTTTTTTGGGTACTGATCTTGTGCAGAGGACCAGTGCAGTCCTCCTTTTTAACAATTCCCCATGGTGTTAATCTGAACGCTGCCAAAGTGCTAGCTGTCTTTCAGTCTCATGTTGGCCTCCTTCACTTGCATGGTAAATGGTAAATGGCCTGTATTTATATAGCGCTTTACTTAGTCCCTAAGGACCCCAAAGCGCTTTACACTACATTCAGTCATCCACCCATTCACACACACATTCACACACTGGTGATGGCAGCTACATTGTAGCTACATTGTAGCCACAGCTGCTCTGGGGCGCACTGACAGAGGCGAGGCTGCCGGACACTGGTGCCACCGGGCCCTCTGACCACCACCAGTAGGCAACGGGTGAAGTGTCTTGCCCAAGGACACAACAACTGAGACTGTCGGAGCCGGGGCTCGAACCGGGAACCTTCCGATTACAAGACAAACTGCCAACTCTTGAGCCACGATCGCCCAAACACTGTCTAAGTACACTTTTGTCATATTGCTTGGTCTTGTAATTATCCATTAAAAACAGTTCATGCTTTATACAGAGAAAGTCCTTTAATAAATGTCCGGCAGCTGGCTGTAGATATTTCTGGATTACATATTGAGAGTTCAGTTACCAAATGCAAAACTTGGGATTCTTTTATCTGCTTAATTTGTTATGAAATAACAAGGAAAAGGTCAAAATGGGGACTATGTGAAAAAATGTCCCTAATTTCTCCAAATTTAATCAAATGCATTTGTTTGTCCACTGTGATGGTTTACAGAGAGAAAAATTAAAAAAATAAAAGGTGTTACTATCCACTGCAATAGATGTGACTTACAACACCGAACTGCAGAGCTCATTTTGCAATCTTTGGTGCTTACATGTGTGACTATTTTGTCTTGTGTAAAGAATTGGATGGAAATTAATGGTGACACCATGTCTTAACAATATGAAGACAAACATGTTTTGATGGACGAGCATCATTCCAAGATCTACGTACTAGGGGTGCAACGATACACAAAATTCACGGTTCGGTTTGATACTTTGGTGTCACGGTTCGATAGTTTTTCGATACAAAAAATGTTCATGGTTTTTTAATTTGTCATTTATTAAAATTATAAATATATATTTTAACTCAAAAGTACAGTTTTTAAATTTAATGTTGCTGAAACAACAAAGTAATAAAAAAATAAATCTATCTGATGGAGGAATCACTCATCTTTGGAAAAGAGAGTTTATTACAGAGAAATGTCTCTTTCCAAAATAAAAGCTCTACTATACGCTTCTTCTGGGCTATATTCTCAGCAGCATATTAAACATATCAGGTCCCCATAAGGAGAATCCTGTGCTAACGGCTGTCTAAATGACTCGGGTAAAGTTTGTAGCATGCGTGCTTGTTGTTTTTGTCTGCTTCCACTTGTCTTTGCACTAGGATGCTGTCGGAGTAAATGTGCAGTCATATTCGTTGTGTTCCCACTAGTGCTTTCAGGTTAATCTGAAATGACGTTAACGCCACAACACGGCAAATCTCCGTTAACGAGCTACCGCGGATCGCCCGTGCGTGGGGCTGGACGGCGTCAACACGTTAACGAGCTAACTGTGCTAACACACTAGCTCCCACCCATGTAATTGAGCATTGCGTGGCACATCCAACATACTGTTTTACTTTAGTCCTTCAGAGTCATACTTCACATGAAAACCAAAATAGTTCCAAAGGCCAGATCTGAATGAGGGTGGGGGAGGTTCAATTTGCCATCTTTTTTTCCTTTTTCTTTTTTTTTTTGGCCTGTCCCATTTGGTTCTTTAGCCATCAGAATTGTTGTCTGAAGACCAACAAGGATACCCAATGGATTTACTTTGCCAAATGGATCATCGTGGCATTGCCGTATTGGTCCACGAGCGATCGTGGCTCAAGAGTTGGGCGTTCGCCTTGTAATCGGAAGGTTGCCGGTTCAAGCCCCAGCTCGGGCAGTCTCGGTCGTTGTGTCCTTGGGCAAGACACTTCACCCGTTGCCTACTGGTGGTGGTCAGAGGGCCTGGTGGCGCCAGTGTCGGGCAGCCTCGCCTCTGTCAGTGTGCCCCAGGGTGGCTGTGGCTACAATGTAGCTTGCCATCACCAGTGTGTGAATGTGCGTGAATGGGTGGATGACTGGATATGTAAAGCGCTTTGGGGTCCTTAGAGACTAGTAAAGCGCTATATAAATACAGGCCATTTACCATTACCATTTGATCGATCTTTGTTTTTATTATTTATTATATTTTATTTTCAGATGTTACAGACGGGACAGACATGAGTGAGGGATAGGAAAGGGAGAAAGAAAGAGGAAGGAAAAGAAAAACAGAAGGGGAGAGGGACAGTGAGAAAGGGGGGAGAAAAAAAAAACTCCTGGATCACCTGTTGAGAGAAGAAGAATAGAAAACAAGCAAAAAAAAAAAAAACCAAAGCAACATACTAAACACAACACCATCGCATTAATCTAGCTAAGTGTAAACAGGAGTAAATACTAAATATTCAATGTTGTTGTGCGGCACGCAGGACAGACAGCGCACAATGTGCTTTGAAGTAGCAGCAAAGAAAGGTGTAATTTAAGTCTATGAGCAGTGAACACCCGTGTGCACACCTGTGTGGATCAGCGCGCTTGTATTCAAATGGTTTCCCCATGTAATGGTCTGCAAGAGGATGTAGCGAGCCATAACCCCGTCCCCCAGGGCATGAAGCAGGCATGGAGGAGATCCAGGCCCCAGACATCCAGAGGCCCCAGAGTGCGAGAGCCCAAAGAGGACCACCAGAGGGGCATCGTGCCACCCTCATGGGAAGGGCTGAGGATCCCTAGACGAGGCGTCACCCAGTAGCCACCGAGCAGAAGCTAGAGGGGGCTGCACCGGCATGCCCACCGGCTCTGCCGGCAGCCAGCTGTGGCAGAGTGAACCGAGCCGCAGGCCCAGAGGCCGGAGGCCCGAGGGCCCCCTGCACCCCGGAGGAGGCCTGACCGAGCAACAGGCGCCAGGCCCCACCAGGTAGCCACCGGGAGTGAGCTGGTACATACCTGAGTGCCCAGCCCCGGACACCAAGAACCACCAATGCACCGACCCCTAAGGGCATCAGTCACCGGCAGGGAGTGTGGTGAGGGGAGATAGGCCTTGGAGGGCCTGGGAGTTCCCAGAGAGGTGGAGTCTAAGACCCGACCTGACATATAGACACAGACAAACAGGCACACACAGACACAAACATGCATTCCCACCCTCATGCACACATATACAAACACTCAGCACTCACCCAACGTAAGGATTGACATAAATGGACATGTACACACAATCACACTCCCCAAACATACTCTAAACCCCGGGTCCAGGTACCCTCGCCCCCAGAGGGGGAAACAGAACCCAGACCCAAGAGATGTTACCCTTCCCCCCGGGGTGGAGGCAAGCAGACCGTCCCAGGCTCCGCAGCAGCAGGGAGGCCAATCGGACAGCCAACATCTCCTCACAGCCCCCCCGCCCCGATGGCTAGCAGAGAACGGGGGTGTGTGAACACCCCATACCTCCCTCCTCCTGCTCATGTGGGAGGAGGGAGGTATGGGGTCTTCACACACCCATGTTGCAATTTGCCATGTTTGCCATGTTGCAATGAGCTTAGCTTCTGTCTTGCTAGCTTGCGCTGCGCTCAGTGGATCTGCGCTCGACAGTGCAGCCTAGGCGGAGTAGTCGAACGCAGATCCGCTGAGCTCTCAACACAGACAGCATCGTCAGAAGGAAAGTTGATAAAATAAATTAAAAAATTTGTATTGTTCGATACATATGCATACCAAACCGAAAGCACTGTATCGAACGGTACAATATCGATACGAGTATCGTTGCACCCCTATTACATACACGTGACAATGTAATGGGATACATTTTACTAATACTTTAATATTATCACAGGATGACTTTTGGTGGGACTGAATACAGAAGTGTGGGCTTTGTTTCGAGGACATATAAGCAGCCTCTAGAGAATAAGGAACCTAAGCTGAGCCAAGCCACTAATAACACTCACAGTAGTGCTGCTTCACTGGGGGCACATAATGCACACAAAGACCCAGGGAATCTAGAAGATTATTTCTGTCCTGTGCAGTTATTCATTCATAAGTCAACTCCAGCTCTGACGCCACTATATTTCAAAGCCAACAGAATCCTGCTGCTGTGAAGTGCATTAATTGATTAATCCAAATTGTCACTAGGTGTGAATGTGAGTGTGAATGGTTGTCTGTCCCTGTGTGTTAGCCCTGCGACAGACTGGCGACCTGTCCAGGGTGTACCCCGCCTTTCGCCCTATGACAGCTGGGATAGGCTCCAGCCCCCCCCGCGACCCTGAAAAGGATAAGCGGAAGCGAATGGATGGATGGATGGATGTTATTTTAATGTTAGTCCTGCAGACTTACACCCAGGAGCACTGCAGCACATATGCCACTGATCCTGGGGTCATTTTGGCATGCCCTAAATGGCCAACTGATAATTTAATCCATTTCTCTTTGACTATCACCAGCAAAAAGGTACATTCAGCCACATTTCCATATATAGTATTGTTTGATTAATATTGCTTAGGTAATGTACAGGATGGGCACAAACATACAATATGTGATTATTTTATGCTGTTTAAGCTGAAAAGAGATCACTTTTATTTTGGTCTAATTTTAATCAGGGTTGAATTTTTATCTCATTTCCAATGACTAAGCTTTACTGGGTCAACAACATGGGTCAGACCAATATGACCAATGTACCTGTAGTGTCAGATTTATAATCAATTTCTCTGATTTTGCAACAACGTGCACAATGATTTGTAAAGCATTTCCGAAGTGTGACTTTCATTGCTTTTTTCTTAGCATGTATATACTCCATGATACTAAAAATCCAGCGGCATATCACCTACCTACCTAAATTGCCAGTGCATCTGCCAAAGGTTGTGATTAATGTGACCTAAATGTCTTCTGAACTTTGATCTTTTGGGCTGATTAGCAGAGGCTCCTCCAACTCCTCCACAGAAATCTGAAGTACATCAGGACTTTAAAAGATCCATCTGCATACTCCAAACTTAAATTATGCATCAACACCAATGAATTTTTTAGTCACAGGCTCATCATGTTTCACTCTGTCTTTCATGATGTGAGGAGCCTTTTGGTATACAGACAGCAGGCAGAGGGCCTCTGTCGGTTGCACAAATTAAAGTGCAAATGTATCTTTTGTATATTCAGACTGTCACAGGGTGCCACAGCAGGGTTTTAGATTTGTATGCACAATTCAGTATGTATGGTACAGCTTCTTTAAGTTTTCTTTAAAACTGCTAAAGCAAAGGAACGTTCCAACTGGATTTATGCAAATGCTCACAAACTGCTCTAGATGTATGGAAAATAAACAGTGCTTTTTTTTTTCATCAAAGTGCAGCACGTCCATTTATGGTTTGCATTTTGAAGGGCAACTGTTTAAAACCCTAGTGAAAGCTGGAATACTGAATTCTGTGCCGATGGACCCCCGAGTGCCAAAAACAAAAGTGAAGAACATGACTTGCTGACAGCAATGCAAAGTATCGAGGTATGCTTAGCTAGCTGTGCTCAGGAATCCCAAGTTTATGATAGGGCTGTGCGATATGACCAAAATTCTTATATCCCGATATAAGACGTTTATTGTCCCGACAATGATATAACAATATATATAAAAAAAAATCTTATATTTTCTGTAAATTCTGCAAATCTCGGGAAACTCAACTTGCGTGAAGTGTTCTTAGCTGGGCGTCGTGTACCTGGAATAGAGTTTTTTGACCGATGCATGAAACTATACATTTTCAGACATAAGTTGTAACAGCCGCCATTTTCTTTGTGAGTATTTATTACATGGCGTTCTAATGTTTGAGTCTAAGGTTGATTTTGAGCCCTTGCTGACTCTTTTTTTGCTTCTCCTCCCTAAACTCTCTTTGATTACTCTTTCACGTGATCCTTGCGTAGGTGGTAGAAGAGGTTTGTCGTATTTGAGTCTGGGGTGGGAACCGGTTTCCTGCATAATTTCCACAGTTTTCTGGACCGTGTCAGACTTTTCATAACCAAACCATGTCCATGCCCGTCATTTAGAAATAAGGTCCTCGATTTGTTTTGACTGGTCTTTCTGTTTGTCATCATTTCAGTTTATTTTGAAAAATTTCAACAGGATCTTCAGCTTTATTGTGAACGGTTTATGTGGGAAATAAACAAGCGGACGGTGGCTGGTTTACCACCGTTGTCACTAACGACAACGAGTAAAAACCGAACTTTAAGAAAGTAATATAGCCACTACAGTGACCATCAAAACACTGAAAAAATATTGCCGTAAACATTGTTATTTGCAACACCACGAAACAAACGACAGTGTAATAATAGACATTTTCATATTGAATCGTTATATCGAACAGCCCTACTTTATGCTGTTATTACAAATAAAGGATTGATATCCAAATCCACCATTTGGATAAATGAGAAAAAAACGGTTTTCATTTATTCTAAATGTTGTTGTTTGATTTTCTAAGGATACAGTTCGTTTATAATGCATCCTGTTGATTAAGGAAATAAAATAGAATAGAAATAGAAAACCCAAATAAAAAAAAAAATAAAAAAAAATGAAATGTTCAGATCATCATGTTTTATCAATTGTTCGTTTTTGATGATATAATCTATAGTATGACTTTTACTTTAACTTCATATAAACTAAAATTATATACTGAAGAAGGCTTATAATACTGCTGTAACACAGGATTTCAAGATTTTGATTTACAATGTTTATATTTTGAAATAAAAAATAAATAAAATTAGTTTTACATTGACAACTCTTAAACACTTTGGAGACATTTGCTTCCTCTTCTCAACATTTAATTCTGTTAACAAACAGACCATGACAGAAAACAATTGCCCCTGTTGTACTTGCGTTACATTGTAAAATAATTAAACTCGCTGAATATCATTATTTAATTTCAACAATTTGTCTTCTAAACGTAGAAGTAAACTCTGCCGCTTTAACATCGCTGTAGTGCAGCTGCGCATCATTTCGCGTGAGTTTTCAGCACAGTCGTATTCTACAGCGGAAGATGTCGGACTCGGCTGAAGCGAGTGGCTGTTTTATGAAGTGGAAATATTCCCGTCTCTTCACTTTTCTGAAACAAGCAGACAAGAACATTACAGTAATATGTAAGCTATGTCCTGGGGAGAAAAAACTATCGGCCGCTGTTAATAGCACGAGTAATCTACTGAAGCGCCTGATTTTTTTTTTACTTTTACCTTACAAAAAATTACTTTTTTGAAGTAACTTACCCAAAACTGATCGACTGGCACTTTCCAGAGAACAGCAGAACTGGCAGGCCCGCCGCTGGCGCCCCGTTCTCTGCACAGATGAGGGCGGGTTCACAATTTCTTTTTGTCAGCTGCTGGCTGGTAACATTCTTGTCTTTCTTTTTATCTTTTGCTGGGATTTATCTTGAAAAGTATCTGGTGAATTAAAAACAACAACACAGTAATTTATAATCAAATAAAAGTTTTTATAACTTAAAAATAAAACAAAAAAAACACTGGGAAATTGAAAAGAACAAGATGGTGGTCTGAACGTTCTTTCTGTACCACAATAGCGTGTTTAGCCCAGCAGGGTTGGGTTTGGGTTTTCTTTTCCTTTATTTCTCTCTCCTCTCCAACTCTTGTCAAGTGGAGTTATTGGGTTGGATCTGCCGCTCGCAGGCAGTCTTCTTGCTCAGGCCAACCTTTCTGCACCTGTACTGAATGAAGTGATCAAGTCTGGTGTATTTTAAAGGTATAGTCAGTTGTTTGGTTCTCGTGTTTTCTAAGATTTGCTTCCAACATTCTCCAGTATCCCACTGTAATTTAATTTACACCATAAAACCTAAAACGATATATTACAAGAAAGATGTGTATAGTTGAATCGGATCATTTTCAAAAAGCGGTAAACTGAAGAGAGTTCTTGAACTAATCATGACGTACAGACTGATACACTGCTTCTTATCCCACTGCACTGCTTTGATTGGTAAATCTGCACAAACTGAATCCTGACTCGATGTCCTGGAATGTTAGTTATACATACTTTTGGACATTTTTAACACTGTGCTTTAGTAAAATGTTGCTAATTTTTGTGCTATATTTGGTAGCAAACACAACAAGTAATTACAGATTAGTTCATTTTTATCCACTGTGTGAAAGTAGCTGTTTTAGCTGTTCTCCCTTTAAGCTACCCTTCTGTTGATATACATGCATCCATCCATAAGGCTGCTGGTCCATTGCAGTGCTAACAGAGGGAGACGGGCCAGCATTCACTCGCTCACAGCAGTTTATGTGTAAAGTAACATTTCACATAAAAAGCTGTGCATAACCACAACTATGTTTGTCACAAGGGGAATTTGGTTTTTGCTTAATCTCAATATTATGACCTTCTACTGCAAATGGAGATATTCACCTTTAACTTTTATTGGATGGTTTGAATTGTTGGTTTCACTATAGAGTGTTTTTCCCCAATGATATCATAATATTAGTAAAGACACTAAAGGCAACATGCTATTATAAAACAAACAAAAACCCATCCCATGCAGGTTCTCAATGTTTCTCACACCAAATAGGTTTGGAATATTCTATCCATGTGAAAGTAATGATCCACCTTGATATTGCAATTCTATTACGATTCACACAAAAGCCCCATTATCGGCCACAACAAGATGTGATGGAACAGTGTGTGTTCAGCTTGCAAAATGATGTCTGGAACAAACTGGGACTGTGTTCGACCAGCTAGGAACAGAGTGATAATGCTCCCCCGTTGTGCGGGGTGAACACAGATAGGTGGTACATCTGAGACACCATTCATCACACCGAACTCCACACACGCAGGGAGAATTTGTAAGCAGCCTCCAAAGTTTCTTTTTCAGCCTAACTGGTAGAAAGGGTATTTAATGCCAAGCCTCTGTGAGTGGAGCCAAGCAAGTTGTGCTCTCAGAAGTGTGAAAACCAAAATCAATCAACTATTCCAAAATGGTGTACAACAGCACAAGAAAACAATTACTGTCGTATCTATCTCTCCATTAAGAAAAAGAAAGAAGTTTGTGAGGGATACTGTCTCCAACAGTATTAAATACTGAAGACAGTGTGTGTGTGGACATGATATATATATATACAGTCATTTCTAATTGATCACATATTGATAAAAGTGTGATTAGCAATCTAATTACTTGACCAGCTGCAAACTGGTAGTCTTCTAGTTTTATACCTATATAAATGCAAAGTTGAGTGCCTTTATCATTTTGAGGTAAACTGCCATCCTGTAGCAACTACATCACTATTTGTGGAGGAATTTGAAAAATTCTGTTTCACATCTAAGAGGTTTTGGGTGGACTCTGAATGTAAATAATGTTTCTCTTTAATGTAAACTTGAATACTTGAATTTTGGTTTAATATCTGTGCAATTAAACAACAACTGGTTTGCAGATTATCACAATTAATTGGCACATTATCCCAGACATAATACATGTAACTGCAAACTTGAACTAACAGCAGACTCGATCGTATTAGTGTCTAACAGTCCTGATGTTGCTTTGAAGACAGCAACTGATTTCAAGTGGTTGCAGATCAAAGACAACCAAACTGCAAATTCATTGAACACACTCTCAGTGATGTTGGTTGGGTAATTGTCTCCAACCACCATGTGGCAGGGCGTGGTCTGTGATGCTGCTGCAGCACCTGCAATCACGCCTCGCCGGCATAAAAAGCTGTTCTTGCCTGTGGTTGTTGTTAGCGTGTATTTTGTTCACGTATAGCAGCAACCGAACAAGTAGTGTGTGGAAGAAAGATGCCGAAAAGCAGTAAAATGTCATCAGGTCTGTCGTGGTCGTTCACACACCGTTTTGGATAATGTGACTGTAGCATCAGCAACGATGCTAAACGTTTAAGATCTTGTTTGCAAGCAGTAGTTGTTAACATTACTGGCAATATCACTGATGGGATTACGGACAATAAACACGTTCGTTTGTGTTTGAAAAGGTTAAAGAAGATATAGTTGAGTGAATTTTGCCTATCAGTGGATGATTACTTTCACACAGATTATCTGCTATTCACCTGGACACATTTTTAACAGATGTTTACCTGGCAGTGTTTTGAAACGTGTCTAAAATTATAGCTTTACCTAAAAAGGCAAAAAAAACCCTGATTTTTTTAAATAGTAAATTGTACACCTCAGACCTTATGGTTTCACAGACGTAACTTTTCATCGAGACAGGAGCTATCTTTATCTTTATGGCAGATTATAATGTTTTTAATGGTAGCTTTTCTGAGAATATAAAAATAACTTTTTGTGCTTCACTATGGAGTTGTGGTTTCAGTAATTATGTATTCTGATCATTTGACTTGCATTGTCAAGGTGACCTGTTAACAGGGAGGACTCATACGCAGGGCTCCAAGTGAATACGGTGCATTTATTTACAGTGAACTACAGTGAAACATAATTCTGATGGTCAGAGCAGTTTGAGGGTCCAGTCTCCTCGAGTCTGGATCCAAACAGTGACACTATTCTCCCAGAACACACTGCCCTGTCTGCTCACCACTCGGCGTCCTGCACAAAGGAACAAAAAGGTGAATAAACTTTGCAGAACATCCAAAGAGTTGGAGAGGAGCTTCACTAACTGCTGCTAGTACAATAATCCTGCGAAGCAGCTAGAGTCGATCACCCGTTGCATTGGGTGTGTTTGCTTCGCAAGGCAGGGAACTCCTCCGAATCAATCAGCATATGTCCACACACATACACACACAAAAGGGGAAGGACAGAGAATGAAGACACAACCTAATAAGGAACACAGTGTAGAAACAAAGGAAAGCTAACATAATAGAGCAAGAAACCATGAACCAGAAATGGAGATTGTCACATTATTACTGATTACACTGTCTTTAAGATGGCAAAGGGCAACGGCTGTTTTAAGGAAATGCTCCGCATATGTTCCTACTTCAGTTTTGACTGATGCTTTCTCGCTTGTTCTGTCACATCTGGAGTCCTGCACGATCATTTGATATGTGCTGCATAAAATGATCTTAAAAAACAACACTTAGAAAAAATACAAATAAAAAATGTCAAGTTATGCAGAAGAAGAAGCCCGATTAGTTCTTAATTCAGTGGATGATAAACTAAAACAAGTGTTCTGCTATTCATGCAAGCATACTAATAGAGTGAAAGTTATGTCACAGTTCCAGGGTTTTTTGTGATAAATTCTTAAATATATGGGTGAATGTGAACCCCAAGGAGACTAGGTGTGCTCTGTATTGTACAGCGAACTGAAATATGAATTAAATTAACTAAGTTAGATGCTGACCATATGTTTGCTAAAGAGTCGCTTATAAATACAACAAAACTGAATTGTCCTCTAGGTTTCAGAGCAGTGATACAGTGAACTGTATCACAAGAGTCCAGAGAGCAGGTGTAGAAGAGAGACGAGTGCAAGAAGGAATGAAAAACTCCAAGGAAACGATAGCAGCAGCAGCAGCACTCGGGGCTTTGCCTGTTTTCTATGCAGACAGCTGCACTCTGAACATATGCTCCAACAGATGGAGGTCCCAAGGTGACTTTGCCTCTGAGATATAGCCACCCGCCTCTGGTATTCTTAGCATTTCTGATTACCTGTTGAACAGAAGAGACTTTTGCATGTGCCGAGTGATAAAGTGCGTTCCAAATCAAGCGGTGCCTCTCACCTTCCGCAGAGACAGACTGCTTGCCCTCAGCATTTTTTGCAAAATGCCAGATATTCTAGAGCGGTAAATTAAACAGGAGCCATTTAAAATTCATAACATTGTGGAGGGGAAAAATGAACAAACGCAGCCATTAAGACATTTGTCGCAGCCTTTGCTGGTCCACAGGGGGCAAAGAAGGAGGGGAGGAGAAAAAAAAATAAGAGCTGGATGCCAAATGCTCAATATGAGAGTGGGATAACCATTTAAGAATGACAGATAAGTGATTTCTGCAGAATGCTTCTGCTCAGTTGAAAGAGAAATTTATCTGTTGGGAAATTGTTTCTGCAAGGGGAGAGAAAAACATTAACTGAAGAGCCCTGCTGTTAAACGACAAGTACGCAGAGCTTTTGTTTTAACTTTCATGATTGACGAGACACAGCAAAGCTGAAAGTGGAATGTCATTAAGAGATCCCAGAGAAGCTGGAGTGGATGGAGAGGGAAGCGTGAGGTGAGAAAAAGGTGCAGAGAAATGCATGCTTGCACACACACACACATACACACACACACACACACTTTCTTCTCTCTGACAGGAAATCTTTTGCTTCGCTCACCGTGTGGTTTTTGAGTGCCAGCGTAGGGAACAGGCTGTGTTAAAGCTTGGAGACAGCCACTGCAAGTCTCTGCCTGGGTGGGAGGGAAGTTCATGTGTTCTGTCAATGCCAAATGTTTTTCTTCGGCCTGTCGCTTAGATTAAAGTGGGCCAGCACCTTCAGTCAGTTTCAGACGACCTTACTCATACTGCATCACTGCCAGCTGAGAGCAGGCTTTAGCCATTTTAACATACACGCGCACACACACACACACACGGCAGCCGTGAACTTTTCTCAACATACCCAACCATTAGAGGTGAATGTAAGAACACAAATATATGGCACAGTCAAATTGAACGTTTTAGTGGTTTTACTTTGTCAGTACCTTGTCTAATTGTGCCAGCAAATGTGTGCTTGGCGTGGCCCCTACACACCTTACTCGGGCAGCTGCCTGACTCTACCAGTTTTTTTTCTTGAGTTCTTTGTGGGTGCATAAACTGTTTCCCTGAGAATGATTAAAAGCATACGTTAAAGTACTTTATTTTTCAAACCATAAGGTGCACCGGATTATAAGGCGCATTTTGTGAAACAAAACAGTCAGATAAGTCAAACTTTACTCAACTCATTCTGCTTTCTTTATGAATTCTCCCCCTGCTGCTCTATTTCCACGTTGTTGCAGTACATTAATGACTAACCTCGTATTGTGGATGGATTATCTCAGTTGTTCTCCTGACTGGAGTTTGGTCCGTTTACAGCATCCTGCCATGCGATTGCATGTGTCCCTAACCATCGGGAACCCTCACATTAGTGAGTGAAAAAATTTAGCATTCATCCTCCTGCTTCACTGTGTTTATGTTATGCTAACATAGCTGTGTCGCTAGCGATCACATAGCACATCATTATATAGCAGCTAGCCCAACTTCAGTAACCCTACAAACGTCACTGCTGTTTAGTTTTCTGTCTTCATTTATGTTGGAAGTGATAGCAGAGCTGTACGTTTGAATTGTTCAGAAATCTCTCAGTCAGAACATGCTATATCATGCTTAGGTGGAAACTAGCAAGCTAACTTCCTGCTAACTTCTAACTCTGTTAAATTTAATAAATTCTGTTTTCATGGATGCCTGGATGTTAAACTTAATTGTTACACCTGGTAAAGCAGCAACACTGATCATTTTATTAAAGATGAAAGAATTTAGACAGTTTGACTTTGGGACCTGAAGCGGACGGAGTTAAGGACCCAGATTATTCCGTGAGGCTCCTGACTATGGCAGTCGTAATCCTCAGACAATCCATCAAGCGGTGCGGCTTCCTAGCTTACCAAAGTCGTACTAAAACATAAAATCGGTTTGAGGTCAGTAAGCACAACCAGAATTCATCATAAGGCACACTGTCGATTTTTGAGAAAATTAAAGGATTTTAAGTGCACCTTATAGTGGCCTGGAAGTCTTACTGTCAAAGTAGGATATGTCTCAATGTCTCAAATATGACACAGTGGGAATTAAGGCGTTAAGATTTAAGATTCACATTTGTCAGAGGGTTTGAGAAGCACACTCATACAGAGACCTACCCGTTTCTAGCTCGGACTCTGTTTCCACTCACAGGTTCACTTCTCTCTCTCCGTCTTCCTTCACCTCTACCAGAGTGTGATTTGAGCACGAGCCAGTGGAACCATACCTTCCAGGCTGTCTCTCCTTATCTTACATACACAGTATGAATTGTGTTATCAACTTGTGTTTGTGCTTGTGTAGTGTCCACACATATATTGTAGCCTGCAATTATTCTAACTAATTGAGGTGGAGTGACAGCAACCAGAATTCCATTCTTTTCTATGTAACTCAGTCATTTAGCACTTAGCCTGAACGGCGTTCTGCAACTCCAGCCAAAGGCAGCATAGCACAGATTCCTATCTTTGTCAACAAAAAGCACTGATTGTCTCACAGAGAGAAAGATGTAGAGAGAGTGAACATGACAGAGTGAGCATGCTTGCAGTTTCTGGTTGATTTTAGATTTGCTGGAGTGAAGATAATCAGCTTTCATTCCCCCCCCCCATCTCCTCTTCCACACAGAGAATTAGAGGATGGGAAATTGGGAGGAAACAGGTAGACGTTGTAATTATTTGCCTCACTGTCAAAGACATTAAC
Source organism: Aulonocara sp. 'chitande type north' Nkhata Bay (assembly GCF_057382095.1). Classification (NCBI taxonomy): domain Eukaryota; kingdom Metazoa; phylum Chordata; class Actinopteri; order Cichliformes; family Cichlidae; genus Aulonocara; species Aulonocara sp. 'chitande type north' Nkhata Bay. The sequence goes on along the minus strand of NC_141352.1, from coordinate 3,910,492 downwards.
CATGGCTGAGAAAACAATGCAGCTTCAGTATTGGAGCAGAATAGGAAGCAGCGATTTAGTCGCACACTCATTTTCAGTTGCAGAAAGCTGCGCTCTGCATCACGTCACGCTGTTCAGCAACTTCACAGAGCTGATTAGTGTCACGATGAGGCAGCAAGGCTGATGCAACTATCATTACCTCTCTGGTTGATCTCTAAAGCTTTATTCAGCTTTTCAGCTTAAACACAAAGGCTGGTTTGGGGTCAGTATGTTCTACATTTGCTGTGACAAGAAAAATGCATTATGTACTAAACAACATTAAAAATAGGATTACAAGTGGCACAGTGACAGTGGTTAGCACTGTGGTTAGCACTTAACTAACAGCAATGTTCCTGGTTTGAACAGCATCGTCGGTCTCCTCGGGCCTCTCTGAGTGGAATGAACAAATACCTGTGTGAGTGTCTCCTGTAGTGTGATGTCATACATGTTGTAGGGATGGTTGTAAATGTGTGTGACTGTGTGTTCGTGTGTGGATTAATCAGGTAATGACTTGCAGGGTGTATAGTGGGCAAAATGATGCATAACAGCAACCTTAAATGAATGAGCAATTAAGTCCTAGACATAGTTTAATATAATAATATAATAATACAGTATATGGGTCCTCCGGACAACTTGGTAAGCTATACCAAAGTCCTCTGTTCAGCTTTGTTTATGTAGCACTTTACATTGTAAGGTAAATGCACTACCATAGTGAGAAAACCATAACAATTATACAGTCCTCTATGAGCAAGCACTTGGCAATCTTTGTAAGGAAAAGACTTGAACATGTAGAAACATCTAGCAGAGCCAGGTTCAGGGATTGACAGCCTGAAGGGAAAGGGTGAAAATGGAAACAACACAAAAGACACACCATGGGAGAGAGAGAGATGGAGTTTATTGGTATATAAACACCTGGGGAGTAAAAAGAGCTGAGTGGAAAAACTGGAGACGTACTAAGTGCATCATGGGAAGCCCCCGAGCAGCCTAAGCCTATTGCAGCATAACTAAGGGCTCTAACTATGACCTTTACCAACAAGAAAAGTTTTAAGGCTGTTTTTAAGAGTACAGAGGATGCCTTTGTTCCGAATTCAAAATTATGCAATATCTTTAAAAACAAATTAATTTCTAATAGTTTTGTGTTATTCGCATAAGTAAACTTAACGATATTCTTGCAGATTTCACATTAATGAACTATGTTTTGCTGATGCAGAGCAGGCTGTGGCGTCCATGCTTACTGTTAGGTTAGGTCAGTGGTCGAAATCATGAATTTAAATATGACCGCTTGCCATTATACCACCTTTATATAGTTAGGAGTTAGAAAGCACCCATAATAGCTCCAGTGACGCCTGGACTAAATGGTAAATGAACTCTTATATAGCACTTTTCTACTCTACCTCAGCACTCAAAGTGCTTTATACAACATGCCCCATTCACCCATTCATGCAAGCACTTTTTTCTATGCTTATGTACTTTATGTCTAACATCCAGACACATTCACATGATATTTGGCATGCAGACTGGACCAGCAAGCAATTGAACCACCAATCTTCCAATTAATAAATGACCTACTCTATCTCCTGAGCATGGCCGCTGATAAACTCTGTATTGATCATGTGTATAAACTCTGTTCTTGACACTCAAAACATAATTATTTGCTTACAACCCAGAAAACAGATGTGTGATTAATGATGTGATAGGATATGCTTCAGTCCAGACCGTGACCACCTCTTGTAGTAAATTTGATGAGGTCATTAGAAGCAAATAGTTACAGGGGACTACATCTTGTATCACCTAAGTAATATTCATACATAAAAATTCAAATCCACGCACTGCATTGTACATTAAAACAGGTAGTTTTGATTGTCTTTTTCAGAAGAAATTAAAGAATATTTTGTCTCATTTAGTTTAAAACATGAAAATCCTGCAGCTGTGTCAGTTAGCTTGGTTTGATGGAGGATTGATTTGATAAATACTGACAGAAGTAAAAGTTTACTCTCGGCATAAATTATGATATGGTTTTCTACGTTCCCTATTTCTTCACTAGAAATTCACTAATGAGATCATATGCTATTATACAGCTATACAGCTAGCACAAAGAGCACAAAGAACTTATGATAATTCACAAAAAAAACCAAATCAAAAACAATTCACAAATTACTTATTACTTAAAAAAAAACATCTGTGTCTTCATTATTTTGTTTCTTTTTGCTCCACGACCATGTGTACATAATTTCGTTCCACCTCATGTTAACATGTGATGTGAATGACAATAAAGCTCCTTGAATCCTTGAATAGGTTTAAATGCTTTACATATTGTAACAGTTTCTTCCTGCTCTGAGTGTGAGAAAGGTCCATTTTAGATGATCAGTCTAATTTAGGATCTGTGCTCTAATTGAATTCCCCAACCTTGAGGATTTTCTTGGGTGAAGAAAGAATTAATGAAAAACACTTTAGAAAAAAAAAATCAGGACTGTCATGGTTATAAATTGTGTTTAGAAACTCTGCTGTTTGGAGGGCTCTGAATTAGTGGCTAGCGTGTTTTCTCCTGCCTCTATTCCTTCCATTCATTCTGTGTCTTATGGGCCTTTTTCTAGTTACCAGTTTGTGTCCAATGGCAATGTTTGCCAGAAAGTTGGGGATTTCTGCACACTATTCACTCCACTCTGTGATTTTATGCAGCCTACTTTTTCATGGCTAAGATGCTGTGGTTGTGGCCAATGATTTGGATGGGCGGATGAATACCTTTGGAAATATATTGTAGGAAGCTGAAATGTTCCATGTTTTGATAGCATGCTCTTCTAAGTGCTGTGTAGATTGGGCTAATGCCTTTGGGCACTGACAGCAACATTTAGTTGTGGTAACTGCTGCTTGCTTGTTAATCTTTGCTTAATAGGTATAAGATGTGCAAATCAAGACATGACAAGGTGAAAATGAAACGAGATAGTATGGATGATTAGAAAATTAAATTAAAACCGTTTTCATTAAGGTGAAAGCTGAAGGAAAGCTGCACTCTACAAACACTTATAGAAGCTCTATGCTCATTTTCTCTCACTTCTGTTCCATTTCCTCCTGTCACCACACTACTTTGTATGTACTTAAGGTGGTGTTTTGATGGAAATCTTGATTACTTAGAAGAAAACTTTTCATCTTCAGTTTCAAGCTAAGAAACATCTCTCTAGGTTTGGATTGCAATCAGTGAGCGATTGTCTGACAAGGCTGTAAAGTGAATACTAAACAACTTTCTGTCATTGTTAACCATATTAGAGATGGACCTGGACAGGGATACGACAAAAAATATCTCAGGGGCTGCTGATGTTCCCAAACAATAGCCAAGAGCCTTGTTTGTTGTTCGACTCAAGACTTTAACAAGAGATTTGTTTAAAATGATTCGTTAAATTCTGCTAGCGGCCTCTACAGGTTTCAGAAATAAGTACACGCACAACATCAGACAAAATGAGAGTGTATGTGTGTAAAACAATGTCATTAAAATCAATTGGTGATGTCAGAAACTGTGATGTAATTCATAGTTAATCGTTTTCAATTCATTTTTGACAGGTGTGGGTTCTCCCTAATCCATCCCAAAACACTTGTCTAAATAGATGTTGAATGTACAGGATGTATCCATATTTGCCCGTTTGAAATTTTAAACTACACAATTTAAATTTAAGTTTCACATACAAAACTTACAATGCTGACAAATGCTCAATGTGTCCCCCCTCCCGACCCACATCCGTGCACGGGTCGTAACAGCTCTTTCTTTTTTCTTTTCTTTTTTTGTTTTTTGCCTGTCCAATTTGGTTCTTTAGCCGTCAGAATTGTTGTCTGAAGACCAACAAGGATACACAATGGATTTACTTTGCCAAATGGATCATCACGGCCTTGCCGTATTGGTCCATTTGATCAACCTTTGTTGTTATTATTTATTTTATTTTATTTTCAGTTGTTACAGACGGAACAGACATGACTGAGGGATAGGAAAGGGAGAAAGAAAGAGGAAGGGAAAAACAGAAGGGAAGAGGGACAGTGAGAAAGGAAACTTAAAAAGAGAAAGAAGAGAAAAAAAATATCCTGGATCGCCTGTTGAGAGAAAAAGAAAAGAAAACAAGCAAAAAAAAAAAAACCCAGAGCAACATACTAAACACAACACCATCACGTTAATCTAGCTAAGTGTAAACAGCAGTAATTACTAAATATTGAATGTTTTTGTGTAGCAAGCAGGACCAACAGCGCACAATGTGCTTGGAAATAGCAGCCAATAAAGGTGTAGTTTACGTCTATGAACAGTGAACACCCATGTGCACATCTGTGTGGATCAGTGCGCTTGTATTCAAAAGGTTTCCCCATGTAATGGTCTGCAAGAGGATGTAGAGAGCCATAGCCCCGTCCCCCAGGGCATGAAGCAGGCATGGAGGAGATCCAGGCTCCAGACATCCAGAGGCCCCCAGAGTGCGAGAGCCCAAGGAAGACCACCAGAGGGGCATCTGTGCCACCCTCCTGGGAAGAGCTGAGGAGAGCCACAGATGAGGGGTCACCCAGTAGCCACGGAGCAGAAGCCAGAGGGGGCTGCAGTGGTGTGCCCGCTGGCTCTGCCGGCAGCCAGCTGTGCCAGAGTGAACCAAGCTGCAGGCCCAGAGGCTGGAGGCCTGAGGGCCCCCTTTGCCCCGGAAGAGGCCTGACCAGGCAACAGGCACCAGGCCCCGCCAAGTAGTCACCGGGAGTGAGCTGGTACATACCTGAGCGCCCAGCCCCGGACACCAAGAACCACCAATGCAACAACCCCTGAGGGCATCAGTTACCGGCAGGGAGTGTGGTGAAGGGAGACAGGCCTTGGAGGGCCTGGGACTTCCCAGAGAGGTGGAGTCTAAGACCCGACCTGACATATAAACACAGACAAACAGGCACACACAGACACAAACATGCATTCCCACCCTCATGCACACATATACAAACGTAGGGATGGACATATATGGATGATGGACACAAAATCACACTCCCCAAACAAACTCTATACCCCAGGTCCAGGTACCCTCGCCCCTGGAGGGGGAAACAGCACCTAGACCCAGGAGATGTTACCCTTTCCCCCGGGGTGGAGGCAAGCAGACCGCCCCAGGCTCCACAGCAGCAGGGAGGCCCCGGATCCTGGACCCCAATTGGACGGCCGAACTCTCCTCCCAGCCCCCCCGCCCCGATGGCCAGCAGACCTCCCTCCTCTCGCTCATGTGTAGTGTTGCTGCGTGTTATTCTAAGGTGCATTTAAAACACAGGAGAGCATGGTGCTGCTGCCAGAGAGCAGCAGGTGTTAGCACGGCCCCTCCCAAGAACCCTCAATGTCTACATGGATTTAAAATTCAGAGGTGGGCGCCAGAGGTGGAGTTGAATACACAGACCGTCCACTGGACACCGTTAACGTGCCCACCCTCAAGGCCCTATATGTATGTGTTATGAGAGTGTGAGTAATGTGGAAGTTGTGGAATAAAATTGAGGCACAGGTGGCCAGAAGGGAACAGAGGGAGGGGGGGAATGCCTCCCCTGCACCCTGGTGACACACCCGCACCCAAAGGCCCTACTTGTGTGGGTGGGTGTGTTGGAGCGGGAAGAGGGAGGCAGCTGGGGATGGGGAGGAAAAGAAGGGCCAGCTCCCCCGCTGACCCCAGTAGGCACCCCCGTCCTTCGGCACCCACCAAGGCAAGGGAGCCCAGGCCCATTCAGACCAGGGCCTACAGCAGCAGGACCGCCCAGCCCCACAGGACCCGGGGTAGCCCACCCGACCCCACCGCAGAGGAAACTGTACCCACCCTAACATTCAATCATCTCCCAGACTGCACAAGATGGTAGACACCCAGGTTAAGTTTATTCTCCACCCCTCCTATGACTCTCCCCCACTTGCAGAGTGGACTCCTGCAAGGATGGAACAAACTCCCTGTCAGTTGAAGAGCCCCCTAGTTAGGCCGATGCGCCAGAGGCCCCCTGCACCAGGGCTGAGCCCCCGTGCACCCACCCGCCCTCAACCTCGGCGACACACCAACAAGGACCCCAAGGCCCAGCCAGAGCCCTAGCACGGAGGCGAAGCACCCCCGAACCCCAAGCCCCCACACCTGCCCCAGATCCACTCAGGGGCAGCCAGGCTACCAGGCCAGTAACCTATATCCGCCAGCACAGACTTTCCCCCAGCCCTGCTGCATGCAGCCACAAGGAGAACACCCTCTAAGAGCAACCAGAGCCACTAACCAGGTTATGACCACAACCCCTGGATTAAGCCCTCCAGGGATAACGTCCCTAGGGATTCTCCAGACGCCCTAAGCCTGTCCCTACCTCCACATCAACCACAATGGCGAAGGCGGGACCAAACCACAACCCCCCACCCCCGCTAGGTGATGGAGCCGATCAAAGGAGCCCAGAGGGATTGATCTAATGTGGTGGCAGAGGCTGTCTCGAGAATAACGAGATCTATTAGATGGTTTCTATATTGGCTAAAATTAAGATTATTTTTATTTAGAGAGTGGGAATTAATAAGAAAAGAGTGTAGCGGGTTCTTGTCTGGAGTGCAGTCAACATAACCACGGTGTGGTGCCGGGGTCGTGGTAGAGCTGTCCGTCCATGTAGAGCGGCGACGACAGCGCGGGAGCCTCTCTGGATGATGCTACGTCGAACTGGGAACAGGACCTTGTGTTGTTCCAGGATCTCTTTGGGGAACTGGTCGTTCACGCTGAAGTCCGTTCCTTTCAGCTCCCTGCTGCGACCTTTCACCTGTTCCTTCTGTTTGAATTGGCCAAATTTGGCCACAATTGGACGTGACCTCATGGCTCCCAAGCGATGCACTCTTTCAAAGGCGATGTGCTTTATGGTGTCCTCCGGCAGCTCCAGGTGGGTTTTAATGAAGCTTTTCACCGTTGCCTCTGCGTCCTCTCCGGCAGATTCTGGAATACCAGAAAACACAAGGTTGTCTCGCATGCTACGGGCTTGTAGATCGATAACGGATTCTTTTATTTTTTTTATTTTCTATGTTTAACTGGGTCACGTTATCGGTGAGAGATTTGACCGACTCCCGTAAGCATGGCATTTTCAGCAGCGAGCGTTTCCACCTGCTGCTGGCTGAACTCTAGGGATTCTCACAAGGATTTAAATTCCCAGGGACAGCCTCGCATCGAAACTGGACAATCACTTGTCGATTGACTCCAGGATGTCTGCAATATCTTTGCCGGCAGGCGATGTTGTGCCGGGGGAGTCTGCCGGGCGACATCTCTTCGATGACGGTGTCTCAATTTTGGCCGGGGAAGATGCACTCTGAACCTTCTTCATTACTAAATCTTGAAAACAGCGGTTGATGTAATCTTGGAGAGGGTCTAAACTCTCCCCGTTGTCTTCCAGGGTGTTAGAGATGATAGGACAGATGTTGTTAGTTATATGACAATTGGTTAATATATTTGGTAATACTGAAGCTTAAAGAAACTTTGTTAAATTCTACGCTACCATTGGCTTTTTTTTCCACCAAATCTCCGGCGTCTGACGTCACCTACAACATGGGTTGCTTACCTTTTCCCGTCACTTCTGTCACTTCTGTTTCTCACAGCTCTTTCTGACAATATGTGTTTGGATCATTAAAGGCTAACAGCTGCAAAATTAATTGGATGATTCTTTCGAAAACTCTGGTGCTGTGTGAAAAATGTAAGCACTCAGTATCGATAAGTTAATGCTGTGATGTTTTTGGCTGTGACACTTATCGGATAGTGCATAAATGTTATGGGACGATGGTCATAGTTGACATGAACAATGAAAAACATTTCAGCCATAGACTCCATAGTGTAGTGGTTAACACACTGCCTAAACATGAAGTAGGTCATGAGGATGCACTAAAGGATGCAAAAAAGTTCCAGCAAACTAAAAACAACATACAACCCTTCCCTCACAGTACAGGTTATCCTTAATAAACACAGATTATGAGACATTTTATAACCACGTGTTATTTTATAAGTACCCCCTGAAAGCAGCTCTGAGCCACTGGGGCAGGACTAGGGATGGGTATTGATAAGATTTTCACAATTCCGATTCCATTTTCGATTCTGTTTAACGATTCGATTCTTTATCGATTCTCTTATCGATTCTTATTTTTAAAAAGAGGAGAACACACAGGTCGATTAGCTTTGAACTTTGTTTTATATCTTATCTTTGAACAAGACAGAAATGTAGGAGTAGCATGACCTTACAAACCCAACAGTGAGATCTTAAGCGATCCACAGCCTACTGCTCCTCGATGGGGGGCCACAAGGACCCCAGAAAAAAAGAAGTTGCAAATAATAATGAAATAAATATTCTGTTATAGCAATAACAAAGTATAACATAAATTATTCAGTGGCAATTACACAAGAAAGTCCAGTAACATTCACACTCTCCTTTTTAAAAGTATATATGAGCTGGGCACTCAAAAATAAAACTATATCAGCCAGCAAAAAATACAATCAACTCAAGTCCAATGGAACTGTGCACTGTGCAATTCTGCATCCATCAACTATGGAGAATTAAAAATTATTTTGCAGAAATATAAGCATATCTGCTTTTTCAGGAAGGATACGTGATCTTTCTGGACTTATGGTCTCTCCAGCTGTGGAGAACACCCTCTCAGATGGGGTGGAGGATGCCTGCACACACGGAAACCTTCCAGCCAGTGCTGACAGCAGGGACAGAGTCTTTCTCTTGCTCCACCACCATAGGGCGGCGTTATCCTTGCAGGGGATGGGGGTTAGGCTTCTATACAGCTGGATCTCCTGATCCACTCTCTGGGCCAGGGAAAGAACGGGCTGTCGTTGTTGGAATGACTGCAGCTCATTGTCCTCTTCTTCAAAGAGTTCCTCCAAGGCCGTTTTTTTTTTTTTTTTTTTTTGCTTTACTGGTGGCGCCTGAAATTAAATGGACATGATAAAAAATTAAGCAAAAAATGAGCAATCCGTTTGGCTCTTGGCGAAGGCGGTTGCACTTTTCTCCTCCTCCTTCCCCTTATCTTCCCTGCTTAGCCTCTTGTGTCCTTGTCTTGTCTCGTGTGTATTACTTTCCCTCGAACAGTCTCTCACTGTCGTTCTCTAAAACCTAAAAGAGAATTATGGATTTGATCAACTGGTCTCTGAATGCTATTGACACCCTTTTCTCAACGAGAAGTCTGGGTTCGGGAGAGCCCGAGTGCCCTGGAGGGACTTTCCCTGCTGGATACACGATGGACGGGTGGCAGAACTGGAGGATCATGTGCCTGGCGGGATTGTCGATTGAGGACGCTGAAGATATCTATCTATTCGGAACCATGATAACAGGGTTCTTGCTGATCGGAGCTGGCTTGGCCCTGGCTTATCGGAGAATTAAGAGAGCGGAACCGGCTGTTCAAACCCCCCCAAGGCTGCCCGCTGGAATTGAAGCGATGGGACGAGGCGCGACCTCTCGCAACGAACGCAGCATGGTTAACACCTTGGAGACGCTTACAGCTGCCGTGAAGACTCAAAATAACACCATTGAGCATATGATGGGATACATCAGAGAGAGGCCTGCTCAAAATGAGACCCTTGAGCGAAAGTTGGATCACATCACCGAACGGCTCACTGCAGTTGTGGGGTCTCAGAATCAGAAGAATGACAACACCACGGACCAGAAGTTTGATGCCATCATGGGGAGGCTCGCGGCTCTACAACGGGAAATTGAGAGACCAGCTGCTCACATAAAAGAAAAATCAACAACATCAACATGCGAACACCACGGCGCCAGCTGCACGGCCCAAGGCTGGAGCCGAACAAAAACTCCCTGATAACGACTGTGTGATGACTATTCTTCCCATTCCATGCAACGCCACCTGGGTTGGCTAGCAGACTGTTTACTTAGCCTGATAGGGCGAAGGACACTGTCTCAGCTGAACTATGGACACGCACACACATACACTTACACTGATAAGCACTCACACATCCCCCCTCCCCTTCCAATGCCTTCGATGCTTGTTGCCTCCTGGGAACACGGCGGGTCTGAGCCCGTGCTGGTGAGTCAGCGCAGTGGCAGGATGGCTGCTGTGTTGCCTGGGATTACTCCTTTTCCCTACCCAACCCTGTTGCTGGTCACGTGCTCTATAATGTTGTGCTGTGGCCATTTATGTGCTTTTTTTGTGCAGAGGAGTTTTTTTGTTTCCTGTTCTCATGCTGTCCTCCTGTAGCCCAGCATGAGTAGAGGTCTCTGTTTTTTCCTCTTGTACTTTCCCATTGTAGTGTACATTTCAGTGGTTTTTCTGTAATGCAACCACTCTCTGACTTGTATCCGCATGTGATGTCTGTGTTGTGTGTGTAAGGTCGGGGGCGGGTTCATTTCACTGCATGTGGCGAATAAAAGTTGATGATGATGATGATGACATTTAAATTATCATCACAATGAACTAAACTTACACAGTCTTCTTCATCCTCGTCTTTGAACAGCTCTACCTGTGTGTCTCCTTGCTCCAGGTGCTTGAGTAGAAAGTGGCAAATAAACAAACAAATCAAACTAAGTACCACAGATCCATAGATGAAAGGTCTCACTCTCACAATGGAAATGTGCTACAGTGACAGACACCGTCATATTGAAATACCTCATCTGCTCCTGCCTCTGTCTTTGCTGCAGTTGCTGCTTCCCTGATCCTGTACCAGACTTCATCCTTATCCACTTTGGATTTAAATCGGGGGTCCAAGATTGTGGCCTCCTCCAGGAAGCTCTTGATATCAGCATTCTTAAATTTTTAAGAGGGAGGAAAATGTGACATCATGACAATCCTTCAGTATTTATAACTGTTATTTTATTTATGATAAATAAATCATCAATTGTACCTGGTATCGTTTGGAAAGATCTTTCCAAATGTTGTACTTTATGCTCCTTGTGAAGGCAGAGTCATCTTCTTGTACGGTGTAGTGTTGCTGTAGCTTTTGCAGGATGGGCAAAATCTCACCACAGGTCGGACTTTTGTCACTGGACACTGCTAGTGTGGAGGTGTAGTGCTTCCGCAAGAGTACCACAAACTCCTCTGATTTTCTTAAGTCATCATTGCCCATTGTAGCCAGTCTGCAATATCAACAAAGCAAAAATACAACAGATATGTTGCATAAAACAAACAAAAATAAAACCTGAGTCCAAATTAAGCCATATTATGATTATTTTTCAATACCACTCACCTTTCCTTTTCTATGGACTTTCTTATCCGTGGATCGATGGCTCCAGCCTGGATGGCAGGAAACTGCTCGCAGAATCTCTCCATCATCAAATACAAAGAGTTCCATCTGGTCTTTACATCTAGGAGCAGCATATGCTTGGGCAGCTCTGAGGGGTAACGCGTTCTCAACTTAAATGCTAATGTAAAGTCCCATATGGTCCCACATATCTTAGTTTATAAATTTAATTTGATCATGATCTAATGATTATAATATACACAATCTTAAAAAAAAATATTCATTATGCTTACTGAGCAACTCTTGCTTCTCCTTCAGGACCACTTTTGCCATGTGGGACCTCTTCATCCATACAATCACAGAGCGAATTCTTGCCGCCCAGTTGGAAATGGCAGGACAGTTGTAGAGCTTCTGAGCTCCAAGGTTCAGGGTGTGTGCAAAGTATGGAAACTTGAGAATTTGTAGCTTTTTGACAGCTACATCCATGTTGGCCGCATTATCAACAGTGGCTGCCACAACCTTGTCTTTGATACCATACTCCTCCAAGATCTCATCAATCTCCTCTGCTACAGCTGTCCCTGTCTGTGCCCGGTGGTTTGGTTTTGAGGACTTTTTCATGAGTCTGGCCATTCCTGACATAATGCAGCGTTACTGTGAGGTAATGATCTTGACAAAAACTTGTCCATCCATCTGCAGTGATGGCTGCCTTCAACGTGTTTCAGCAGAGAAATCAGATTTGCCTCTTTGACTGCATACCAAGCAGGGATCAAGTGGTTGGTTAAACTGTCTCTGTTTGGGGTTTTGTACTTAGGGTTCAGAGTCTTTATCATTTCTCTAAAAGATATAGAAATGGAAACGGATGAAACATCTGGTAAGAGGATAAAATGCAACTTTGACATTCCCTGACTTAGCCTACAATTAAACACATTCACTTACCGAAACTCGGGGGCATCTACTGTGGCAAAAGGGTGCAAGCCTTTTACACCCTCGGGACACACACCCAGGGTGTGTGTCCTGAGCGTCCCTTCATTGGGTTTTGTCGCGCGACTGGGTGAGGGTCCCAAAATTGGGTGAGGGTCTCAGAACTGGGTGAGGGTCCCAAAATTGGGTGAGGGTCTCAGAACTGGGTGAGGGTCCCAGAATTGGGTGAGGGTCCCGAAAGATTGGGTTAGTGTCCCGAGCGGTCCGGTGCGAGTCCGGATTAGGCCTATTTTGTGTTGTTGTCGTTGTCGTTGTTGTCGTCGTTGTTGTTGTTGTTGTTGTTGTTGTTGTTGTTGTGTGAGTGTGTGCGGAGCAGAACACGTGGTCTGTGACGTCAGCAGCTGTTGTTGTTGTCTGTTGTTATCATGGGTTCCTAAGCAACCAAGAGTGAGTCGGAGGGAGACAGACGTTGCTGGACTTTGCTCCTGGCAGCACAAAGTATTTAAATAAAAACGAAAGAGAGCGACGGCTCCTTAGCTGCGCGCGTTCACGCGAGCACGGTCGCGCGGGTTTCACGCGGACCTGAGCCGTGCGGTTAATCGCAGGCTTATAAATGGAAGAGATTCAAATGTTAGAAGTTTTCAGAAAACACACCAGCCTTGAAGAGCGTGCGGAGAAGGCCAGCCCACATCAGCAGCACTTGAGATGTGCTTTGGTGAATGGCTTTCCCCCCACCCCCTTGCTGACACAATGTTTATTCTTTAGCTTGCCCTGATCGACAACAGCCTGTGTGCCAGACCATAGATTTAATTGAGGTGGATAATTGCTAAAAGTAATCTGCATTAAGCTTAGGGGTTGCTCAAATTCAGTATAATGACATATGAGGTGAAGCGATATAGGCAAATATTTAAACTAATAATGTGCATAGAGGCACTTGACCTGTGTGAAAGCCTGTCGTCTTATTATGAGCCATTGTTGAGATATAGAGCACACCTGTGAAAACAACTAATATGCTGAACCCTGTATGAAACATCTAAAAGTACATGATGGAGAAGCTGAATTGAATATGAAAGTGCAAGACTTTGCCACTGTGTGGCAAAGCATGCGACCACTGTGAGGTTGCGTTGCGTGTTTTTTTTTCTGAGCTGATGAGCAAGCTACACATTATCAGATCGAGAGCTGTCTGAGAACTCCTCGAAGAGAGAGAAATAGAACTATGATAACTATGATAAGTAAACATACAAGTTTCATTATATAATTTTTCAAGGGATATTATATGTGTTTTCACTCTTGTATGCTTTTCATACAAGTTTCATACAAGACAGATAAAAACTTTATAAGATTTATATATATCTTTTCCATATGGGAATAGCAGGTTTTGTAATAAGGTAAATCGCGCTAACATAATATGCAATGCTAGTTGATTAGTTACCTGCAGTATTAACGGGAGAGGACGTGGAAACGCTTCCGCTGCTGTTGCGTTGAGCTTCGCTAGTCCGGAGCGGATCAAAAACACAACATTCGTTAAAAGCAATCGCATGTTTTTTGAGCAAATACTTTTGCATATTCGTAGTGTTTCCTCCCTTTGATGAAATCTGTACTTTGCAAGTATTGCCCTGTTGTCATCCTGTCTCATAAAGTATAACCAAACTTTTGAGCCTTTGAGCTGCTTAGGCGCCATGTTTCCTACTGGGTAAAAGACGCTACTCAACGTGATGATGTCATTCGGGGCAACTGGAATCGATAAGGGAATCGTTTTTGAATATGGCAAACGATTCCAAGGAATTGAAACAGTGGGAACGGGTTCTCAACAAGAACCGGTTTTCGATACCCATCCCTAGGCAGGACTGAGATTTTGGTAGCTGTTCTGTAGTTTCTGGCACGTCTTCGTCTTCGGGTAGTGTGTCTCAAAGTAACATGAATAATGGTTGAGCTTTCATTGTAACTAACGGGCTTATCACGTACTGTAACTGGATTATCAGTATATACACTTCTCAAAGTTGTTCCCATTCATTTTTTTCCCCTTTCATTCCGTTCTAATGCTGCAGCACACTTTACATGTATTCAAATACCAATGTATGTATCCAGGTCTTCAAAATGTTCTTTTTCTTTCTGGATTGTTATGAAGAGTTAACAGTGCTTCAGCTGAATGTCACTCAGCTCCATTTTGAGTACTCAGTAAGAAGGACTAGATGTTACAGTCCCCGATAATGCATTGTGCATTGCTTTAGATGGAGAGACTCTTGAGGGATGGCTGTTATGAGGAATGGCAGCCCAGAAACTTTGTCGGCAGCATGCATCGTTGTGTGCCTCAACTTTCGGTCTTTTATCCAAGGTATATGCCATTTTCCTTCCTTGGTTAGGTTTAGGGATTAGAGATCTGATCTAGCTTATCATTTTAAAATTTGGGACACATCGTCAATAGTGGACCTTGGATTCAGTGAACATCATTAGGACTGGTATTGGTATTCCTGCTTTGTGATGTACTTTCACCAGGTATAAAATAACTGTGAAAGTAATTTTATAAACAAGATTATATATCCCACATCAGTACTGGCACTTGATCAGCTCACAGTCAGACTTTAAAGGAATGTTTTTATTCACATCACTGTTAGTATGTGTTGCTGCATAAGAGTCTAATTTAGCTAGATGGATTCATTTATTCCCATTGCGCATTTTTGTACAACTGAGCTCTTTTCGACTGCAGTCTTTTTCACAGCAGCATGTAGAACAAATAAAATAAAAAAGGATTAAAAAGGACATAGAAGGTGTTAAATTGGGAATTGCGAATTTGTTTCATTTGGATAGTGCAATTATGAATAAATAAATAATAATAAATAACACTCAAATTGCAGACAAATTATGACAGTGAGTAGCTCTTGACATAAAAGAAATATTCAGAACAAGCACAGCTGTTAGTTATTGACCTTGGCTGTGACTTCAGGATTGCCTCAGCGTTTCAAAAATAGATCTAATCAATCACAGTTAAACCAGGTCTGGCAATTAGGCTGTTTTTTCAGTGTCTTTTTGATCTAACAATGATATGTCATACTAAAACTCCAGGTTCTGTTAAGTTCACTGCATGTTCTTTGAGTTGAAATTTAATATAAAATAAAAATGCTTCAGGGTAATATAATGAGGTTTGCTAAGAGCTCTGCTATTTACAGCCTCCAAAATCACAGAAATAAACGCATGGCAAAGCTATGCCCATGTTGTATTGACTTTCTATCAAGGAATAAGTGGTATATGAAGCTTATATGTCAAGAGCTTGACATGTCCCAGAAGATTGAAAGAAGCCAGAAGGGCCGTTAGCATGGATGATCCCATGAGTGAACCCCTAAGCAACTGGGGACATTAACAACATACTAAGCATGGAGTAGATACTGAGACAGAAGCCTAGGAAGTGAACGACTCCAAAGGATCATACAAAAAGCAACGACCTTTGGCCAGGAGATACAGTTGTTCCATGAGAACTTATTGTCTCACTTTATACAGCAAATCTCATTCATCCAGTAACCTTTATATAGAGCTTTTATTTAACATTTGCACATTCACACACATCCCAATGGAGTCGAGGAACAATACACTGACCTTCGCTTTGTAGACAAGCTAGTGTCCCACATAAGTCAAATCCCTCCCATGGTCATAGATTTGATGATGATCTAATCATAAAATTCCATCTAATTCAATTACATTGTATGCATATAGCGCCAAATAAAAAATAGTTCTCTCAATGCACTTTATATTGTAAGGTAAAGACCATAATACAAAAAAACCCCAATAATCATATGACCCCTAATGACCAGACAACCGTGCTTTGGCGACAGTGGGAAAGAAAAGCTCCCTTTTAACTGGAAGAAACCTCTGGCAAAACCAGGTTTAGGGCGGGGCAGCCATCTGTCACAGTTGGAGGGGGGTGAGGGTAAGAAGACAGGACAAAGACAGAGAGCCAGAGATTAATAATAATGGATGCTTAAATGCAGAGTGGTGTATAAACACATATTGAGTGAAAAAGAAACACTCGGATCTATTGCAGCTTAACAAAGAGAGGGTTCAGGATCTGATCCGCCTAATCCAGCCTTAACAATGTGCTTTGTCATATAAGAATATTTTAAGCATAATCTAATAGAGAGGGTGTCTGTGTTCTGAATTTATCTTGGGAGCCCGTTCCAGTCCCTGGAAGCTGAAGGTTCTGCCTCCCATTCTATTTTTAAATACCCCAAAAACCACAAATAAGCTTGAAGTCTGAGAGTAAAGCGCTCTATTTAAGAAAAGATAGGATCTGATTATATAAGACCTTGTATGTGAGGACAAGGATTTTAAATTCAATTCTGGATTCAACAGGGAATGAAGAAACACCAGTATATGAGAAATATGCGCTCTCGTTCTAGTCCTTGTAAGTATTCTTGCTGCAGCATTTCAGATCAACCGAAGGTTTTTCAGGGACTTCTTAGAACATCCTGATAGTAACGAAACAGAATGTTTCTAATGTTAGACATACTGACTTCAGGATTCCCCACAGTATACAATAACATCAGTTTTATCTGACTTTAAAAGAAAATCAGAGATCATCCAGGTCTTTGTTTTAAGAAATCCCTGCAGTTTAACTAATTGGTCTGCACTTCATGGATAGATAAATTTGGGTATCATCTGCATAGCATCATCAAATGTATGCTATGCCTTCAAATGATACTGCCTAAGGGAAGGCTGTATAATGTAAAGAGAATTGGTCCTGGTGTGTTCCAGCTATAGGAGGGTCACACTCCTCAGCCTCCCTGGGAAAAGCTATGCAGGGCGCTGGAAAGGAAAGTCCGTCCGTTAGTCAAACCTCAGATACAGGAGGAACAATGTAGTTTTCGTCCTGGGTGCAGAACACTGGACCAGCTCTTTACCCTTTTGAGGATACTTGAGGGTGCATGGGAGTTTGCCCAACCAGCCTACATGTGTTTTGTGGCCTTGGAGAAGGCGTTCGACCGTGTCCCTCGGACTGCGCTGTGGGAGGTACTTCGGGAGTATGGGGTGGCTAGCCCATAGCCCATTGCTACAGACCATTCGATCCTTATACAATTGTTGCAAGAGCTTGTTCCACATAGCTGGCAATAAGTCTGACTTGTTTCCAGTGGGTGATGGACTCTGCCAGAGCTGCCCTTTGTCACCGATTCTGTTCTTAATATTTAAGGACAGAATTTCTAGGCGTAGCCAAGTTGCGGAAGGCTTAGGTGGTCTCAGAATCTCATCCCTAAGTGGAGGAGTTTAAGTGTCTCAGGGTCTTGTTCACGTGTGGATAAGGGATTGGGAGCTGTCAAGGGGAAATTGTTTTTATATACTGTAATGTGATCAGCTTCATGAAATGTGCTTTTTATTGATCACTAAGCAATCTACATGTCTATGTGACTTTTCACCTAATAACTTTTTGTGATGAACTTATTCAGCTACTAAACCACTTCCTGTTTTCAGAGAACAGTTAGATGTAGAGAAGAGAAACCTCAGCTCTTTCCAAGAATATGCAGATGTAGAAAGGGAAAAAACTCGTTGCTCTGAGTGACGTTGTTATTTTTACACACACACACACACACACACACACACACACACACACACACACACACACACACACACACAGAGACATAAGACAAGTATAAATAAAGAACGCAGGCAGTGATGAGACGCAGGTCGCAGAGTGTGCGTCACTGCCCACGCGTGTAAAGACAACTGCAGTGTTTGTGTTTTCTAACTCAGGTGTCTTAGCTGAAGAACTACGGGGTGATTTAAAGAAATCCCCTGTCAGGAGCTCAACAGATGGATTGGTGCTGCGGCTGCAGTGATGCCCACGCTGTACTGGTCCGTCGTTATTGTTACGGCCTCCGGCCTCAGGTGGCCCCGCCTTCCTCTAGCTAAATCAATGTGTTCCAGGACTCGTGTGTGATTGGTTACTGGGAGACCCGTGCCAACCCTCACTTATGCAGAATGAAGTGTGCCAGACCACACGGACGATTGGCTGCCCCGGGATCCCATGATGCTCCAAGAGGCAATCAGTGGCTGATCGTACCCACCTGTGGCTACAAAAGGCTGGAGGTCCTTCACTCAGTGGCGGCTGCTTAGGACTGAACATGCAGTTTGCCCTTCATGCCTCCCTCGTCGATCTTTGTTGAACTTATTCATATTGCTGACCTTTGTCGAACCTTGGTGCATGCTTTAAACCTAGCCTGATTAGAGTTTTGAGCTGCTAGCGGGCTGTGAGTAGGATTGCGTGAAGCTGGCTTGCCTTAGTTAAAACCCTAGCTTTTATTTTGTGTGCGGCCAGCCTGCCTTAGTTACCCTTTAACTTTTACTCGTGACTGTTCTTTCTTTATGTAATAATTGTCTGCCCAGTGGTCTGTTGCACAGCCCTGTCGGTTTTCTGTTTAAAGTTTGGAATTAAAACCTTTTGCTTTACTCAGTTTTGTGTTGGGGGGCTCGTGTATGTTACTCCCTCCCTGACGCCTAGCAGAGGGGGTCGTAACATAAGTGGGGGCTCGTCCGGGATACCTCATAGGGGGTCTTTGTTCCTGGGAGTGGGGGTTAAACAAAAAAAATAAAAATAAAAAAAAAAGGAGAAGAAGAAAAGGGGTTTAAATAGGTTAAGCACTATGTCGGCTGCGTTTTGTTTACAGCACTTTATAGCTGCCCCATCTCTTGAGATTATTAATAGCTGTCGCAAAAATGATTTGCTGCAAATTGTGGATCACTTTCAGCTGCAGGTTTCAAAAACCCTCCGTAAGTGTGATATAAAAGCCTTAGTGGTGGACAAGTTGGTGGGAGCTGGTGTGCTTCAAGTGCCTGTTTCACCTGTGGTCTCTGGTGTGCCAAGCCAAGCTGCCGTAGTTGAAGAGGGCCAAAATGGTTCTAGTGGGGATGGTGAGGGGGATGAGCGGGGAAAAACGCCGCGCACGCTTCCTCGCTATGACCCACTCTCTTCTGGGAGTTCAGAAGGCAGAGAAGGAGCTCGGCTGAAGGTGCGGCTGGCACGTCTCCAATTGGAGGCTGAGGAGAAGGCTCAGAACAGGCGGGTTCAGCTCGAAATAAGAAGGCTGGAAATAGAGGCAGACAAAGCCGTTAGGCTCCGAAAGCTTGAGCTGGAGTCTCAGTCTCAAGCCTCATCTGTCTCTGCTGACAATTCCGGTCCCACCTCCTCGTCCGCTTCTGCTTTTAAAATTAATAAGTGCATTTCTTTAGTGCCCACTTTTAGAGAAACTGAGGTTGATACATACTTTGCAGCATTTGAACATATCGCTGGCGCGCTGCAGTGGCCTAGTGAGATTTGGCCTCTTTTGCTACAGTGCAAACTGTCCGGCAAAGCCCAAGAGGTGGTGGCTGCACTTTCTTTAAAGGACAGTTTAGATTACGCGTGCGTTAAAACAGCTGTCTTGCAGGCATATGAGCTAGTTCCCGAGGCCTATAGGCAGAGGTTTCGCCAGCAAAAGAAATTGCCAACTCAAACTTATGTGGAGTTTGCAAGAGAAAAGGGGGTTCTCTTTGATAAGTGGTGTGTTGCTTCAAAGGCGAGTGACTATGACGCTCTGCGCGAATTAGTTTTGTTAGAGGATTTTAAGAAGTGCATTCCTGAGCGTATTGTGCTATATTTGAATGAACAGAAAGTGACGTCACTCGCATCTGCTGCTGTTCTTGCTGATGAGTTTGTACTCACTCATAAAGCCTCGTTTACTGACAGTGAGAAGCCACGGGTTAGCCCTGTGCAACAGCGCCACACAGCTAAAGTGTCTGGGTCTAGGGAAAACCGTGAATGTTTTTACTGTCATAAAACTGGACATGTGATTGCTGACTGTTTAGCCTTAAAACGCAAAACATCAAATGCTCAGCAACCCAAAGGGGTGGGTTTTGTAAAAGCTGAGGCCCGTCATGAGGTCCATGGTTGTGATGGTAGGGTGCCAGACCCCTGTTTCGAACCATTCATTTTTGATGGCTCAGTATCGCTAACAGACAATCCATCTGAGTTAAAACCTGTGCGTATTTTAAGGGACACTGGAGGTTCTCAAACTGTCATCCTCTCAAGTGTATTACCATTTTCTGCTGAAAGTGAATGTGGTTTTAATTCTGTTCTACGGGGGATAGAGATGGGTTACGCTCCCAGACCAGTTCACAGAATTTTTATTAAATCAAACCTTGCTACAGGATTTTTCCCTGTTGCTGTTTGCCCGGCCTTGCCAATAGAGGGTGTGGCCATGCTGTTGGGCAATGATATCGCAGGAGGGGTAGTGCTCCCTCGTCTGGAGGTTTTAGACAACCCCCTGAATCAGAAAGCCTCTGATGTTTCTATGCACCCTGGGCTGTATCCAGCCTGTGCAATTACTCGAGCACAAGCTCGTAAAGATACTGATATTGCCCTCTCTGATTCTGTGTTGATGTCCTCATTTTCCGGGGAGAATGATGTGCCCACTAACAGAAACAATGTTCTGTCACCCCCAGACTCTGTGAAACCTGAGGAGCCTGATCCATTTCCTAAGGTCTCTTTGCTGCCCTTGACTAGAGACCAGCTATCAGCAGCTCAATTAGCTGATGAAACACTACAGAGCTGTTTCAAACGTACGGTAAGTGCTGAGCAAGTCGAGAAAGAGCAACAAGCCTATTTTGTAGAACATGATGTTCTAATGCGTCAGTGGTCTCCACCCGGTGCAGAAGGTGCAGATTGGAGTAAGGTCAAGCAGATTGTAGTTCCCTCTGTGTACCGGCAAAAGATCCTGGCCCTTGCCCATGAAAGCCAGTGGTCGGGACACTTGGGCATCACGAAAACATACCAGCTACTATTAAAACATTTCTTTTGGCCTGGTATGAAGCGTGATGTTTCTAAATTTTGCAACAGTTGCCATGTATGTCAGGTTGCAGGTAAACCTAATCAGGTCATACCCCTGGCTCCGTTGTGTCCCATTCCTGTAGTGGATCAGCCATTTGACCATGTCATAGTAGACTGTGTGGGTCCACTACCTAGAACAAAATCAGGAAAGCAATACCTTCTCACAATCATGTGTGCAGCTACCCGTTTCCCCGAGGCTGTCCCGTTACATAAGGTTACAGCAAAAGCAGTCGTTAAGGCGTTGACAACATTCTTTTCAGTGTTTGGCTTGCCAAAGGTCATACAGACCGACCAGGGCTCAAACATTCAGTCTAAGTTGTTCAACCAAGTGGCTAGCACTCTAGGTGTCAAGCATGTCGTGTCCTCTGCGTATCATCCTGAATCGCAGGGTGCATTAGAGCGGTGGCACCAGACCTTAAAGACGATGCTACGCAAATACTGCCTGGAGAGTGAAAAGAGCTGGGATGAGGGTGTTCCATTTGTGTTATTTGCTGCCCGTGACGCCGTTCAGGAGTCACTTGGTTTTAGTCCTTCTGAGCTGGTATTTGGCCATAGGCCATGGGGACCCCTCAAAGCTCTGAAAGAGGCATTTTTAAGCCCACATGGGGTCTTCAAAGTGAATGTCAGCAGTTATGTAAAGCACTTACGTGAGCGTTTGAATCAAGCCAACGCTCTGGCTAAACAGCACCTTGCCGCTTCACAGGGAAAGATTGATCACTAAGCAATCTACATGTCTATGTGACTTTTCACCTAATAACTTTTTGTGATGAACTTATTCAGCTACTAAACCACTTCCTGTTTTCAGAGAACAGTTAGATGTAGAGAAGAGAAACCTCAGCTCTTTCCAAGAATATGCAGATGTAGAAAGGGAAAAAACTCGTTGCTCTGAGTGACGTTGTTATTTTTACACACACACACACACACACACACACACACACACACACACACACACACACACACACACACACACACACACACAGAGACATAAGACAAGTATAAATAAAGAACGCAGGCAGTGATGAGACGCAGGTCGCAGAGTGTGCGTCACTGCCCACGCGTGTAAAGACAACTGCAGTGTTTGTGTTTTCTAACTCAGGTGTCTTAGCTGAAGAACTACGGGGTGATTTAAAGAAATCCCCTGTCAGGAGCTCAACAGATGGATTGGTGCTGCGGCTGCAGTGATGCCCACGCTGTACTGGTCCGTCGTTATTGTTACGGCCTCCGGCCTCAGGTGGCCCCGCCTTCCTCTAGCTAAATCAATGTGTTCCAGGACTCGTGTGTGATTGGTTACTGGGAGACCCGTGCCAACCCTCACTTATGCAGAATGAAGTGTGCCAGACCACACGGACGATTGGCTGCCCCGGGATCCCATGATGCTCCAAGAGGCAATCAGTGGCTGATCGTACCCACCTGTGGCTACAAAAGGCTGGAGGTCCTTCACTCAGTGGCGGCTGCTTAGGACTGAACATGCAGTTTGCCCTTCATGCCTCCCTCGTCGATCTTTGTTGAACTTATTCATATTGCTGACCTTTGTCGAACCTTGGTGCATGCTTTAAACCTAGCCTGATTAGAGTTTTGAGCTGCTAGCTGGCTGTGAGTAGGATTGCGTGAAGCTGGCTTGCCTTAGTTAAAACCCTAGCTTTTATTTTGTGTGCGGCCAGCCTGCCTTAGTTACCCTTTAACTTTTACTCGTGACTGTTCTTTCTTTATGTAATAATTGTCTGCCCAGTGGTCTGTTGCACAGCCCTGTCGGTTTTCTGTTTAAAGTTTGGAATTAAAACCTTTTGCTTTACTCAGTTTTGTGTTGGGGGGCTCGTGTATGTTACTCCCTCCCTGACGCCTAGCAGAGGGGGTCGTAACAGTTATGAAGAGGGAGCTGAGTGTAAAAGCGAAGCTCTCAGTTTATGGTCCATCTACATCCCACCACTCAGGCCATCCGGGAGGGGCTCGGAGTAGAGCTGCTGCTCCTCTACATTGAAAGGAGGCAGTTGAGGTGGTTCTGGGAATGTCCCACTGGGAGGAGTGGCAGACCCAGGACATGCTGGAGAGATTATATCTCTTGGGTAACCTGGGAATCCCTTGGTGTCCAGATAAACTGGAGGAGGTGGCCGGGGAGAGAGAGGTCTGGGTTTCTCTGCTTAGGTTGCTGCCCGCATGACCCGACCCTGGATAAGCAGAAGAAGATGGATGGATGGGAAGATACTGAACCCAAAGTTGCACCATGAAATAATTATAGTGTTAATGTTAGATAGAAAGCATAGGTAAGTAGGTAGAAAAATTAAATGCGATATGCTTTGAGTGCTCAAGTAGGGAAAGCACTATAGAATTACAAGTTCATTGACAATTTTCTTCCACTTTATGCACAATTTCACCAGCAACACAAAACGGCAAAATCTCAGCTATCTGTTATTCCCCCACTCCTCCTAGTCTGACCACCATGTGCTCTGCAGATAGAGACACTGAAGTTCCAACTGCAGTGTCGCGAGATTAAAAGTTAGCAACCACATCTAAAGCCCTCCAGCAGATCCTGTATTCAATATCCTCTGTACTTTCTTTAGCTACAGTACATTTCAAATTGAAGTGAACTGACATGAACCTGAGAGAGTTTAACTGCAAAGATATCTATTATATTATAAAAACCTTCTTAATCATCTTAATAACATTAAACATCTTTTACAACCAGAGTTGCAGTTTATTGTTTGAACACATTTCGTTTAGATGAAGTGTAGTTTACTGGTTTATGACTGTAATTGTTATACTTGTCACAAATGCTACCACTGACTTATAAATAATGCACTATCACTTTTCTTTTATAATGAGCTGTAATCAAGTCATGTCCATGGGAATCAGTTTTGAAATGAATACTATCATTGTATGCATTTCATGCATCAGCCATGCTTTGCTTCTTTAAATGCACATATGCATATCTTTTTGCACTGGTAAGTATTCACCATAGTCTTGAATCCAGTGTGCCTCTTCCATTGGCTATGTTGCTTTGTCAGCTGGCCATTCACGTTGAACTTTAGATGAATTGTAAAAATCAAAGGAAGCTTATGACTTTCATCTATATTACATGCTACAATAGCGGTGTCGGGAGTTAGAATTTGATTTTCAGTAATTCTTGTCAAACAGTAATGACTGTTTGACATTTCCATTCTTGACCTGTCTTACTGGAAATTTGAAGACAGACTATTTCATCCCTGTGTTCACTGGGCACACTAATTCATAATGTGGTATAGGTCCCATGTTGAGGTTATACTCCTTAATCAAGAAGAGAACTAACACCCTGTACCATACACCAAACCATGCAGTGCATGCACTTGATCAGCCCTAGTCCTAACCTGACTGAGGATAAAACTGGTAAATGCCACGCCTGCCACTGCACTATGCAAAAGTATCAATGGCATCAGTTGCTACAATCTTCTGGGAAAAACGTTGGCAAAGACGAGAAAATTAATAAGAGTAAAACTTTGTTGACCTGACTAGAAACTAATTAAAAAAACTAAAAGGCTGCCTTAATTCAGAAGTTAACAGCAATAAACAGCCTGGTTGATATGAAGAACAATCGCGCTGCTAAACTGTCTGCAAAATGTTAGGACAGTGCAATGCATCCTGAAGGGCTCTAACATATAACATGGGCTTGTGACTGAACTTATCCGATTATTACTTAAACCGACAGGAGATTTAGAGATTTGCATGAAGGGAACCCATCGCAATAAATGCCAAACTGAAAGATAACAGAGCCCCTCGGAGAGATTGTTGTTCACTTTTTTTGACTGTTGTATATAAAAAAAAAAAACAGCCTGGAAGCAAGAAAGAATTGTATGCCAAGGATTGAACATTTACTTCAAAAGAGACTGCACAAACGAGCTACACAAGAAATGGAAAGTCTTGTGGGATGTGATAAAAAAGCTCAAAGAAAAAAATATGAAGGTATAGTCTGCATATCCTGTTCTGTTACAATAGTTCCTGGATGCTGTACCTGTGTTCAAGTAGATGGGGATTTATGCTGGATGAAAGAGGGAGCCCTGACTCACAGAAGTTAGCCCACTATAATGAAGGACATTGAGAAGAGTGGCTTCGTGAAAATGAAATAAAATAGCTATTTATTAATATTACAATTACATTTTTTTACAAATGTGTCTCCAATTAAATGCAGTGTTATAAATAAATCACCATGTATTCTTCAAGTTGTAGTTAAACGTGAAAAGGTGTTGCGCTTTCAATAACTGTGCAACGGTGCAAACTTAATACACAGTGATGTCAAAGCTGTGGAGTTAATGCAGTTTGAGTCCTTCTGTCAATAGATGAAAACAGGGAAAAACATGTATTAATAGAATTACTATTTATTTTTTCAAGAGTCTCCAGTTAAATCTACAAGTTTTCCTCCAAGTTGTAACTCCAAAGATGAACATTTGCTGTACACAAACATCAAATAAATTTATTAGCACACAAATGATCAACCTGGTAGCTAGAACAGCATCAATCTCTATAGTTGAAAAGTTAAACCATTTTAGAATTACAAAAAAACATAACTTTCATGGTCAAACTCTAATGGCCAGTTAAGCATCACCCCAAAAGTCAACCTATCCACATAGACTTTCATGTTAAATGCCCTGTTTTATGTTGTTACAAAGCAAAGCATTGCTGTTTGTTACAAAAGAGTGATTTTAGCTTTTAATGACCTCTAGACAGTGTTGTTCTCTATGACCCTAGCAACTTTAGTGGCTTTGGAGAATTTTTCCATGCCCTGTTTAATTGGATGCTAGAATTACAGTGGCAGACGCAGACACAGGGACCTGTAGCTCTTGCTATCTACTTGGCCTCATTTGTACTAAGTAAACTCACTTCATGAACTGGACCTCTCCACCAGCACGTCTAGAAGTAGGTCGGTATTGGTGAGTTAATTTGTGGTAGTTTACTAGTCTGTTATTCAGCAATAGTCAGAAGATATGTGTTTGTGTATTGCGCATCAAGTTTATGCTTACAGCTTGTTAAGGTCACAGTCATACAGACCTAGAGACTGCCTGACCCTCTGGCAGCCTCTGGTCATTTGGTTAAAAAAGTCAGTTGCCAAACAGTTGGTCAGCGCTTACTAGATGTTGCTGGCTTTCGCTGGGTGAAACTAATCACAAACATAAAGCTGCACCAAAAGCCTGCTAGTAATTGCTTTTGTAGCTAATGGATTGCCATCCTCGCCCACCTGGTTGATCCAGTTGGTCTCAACTTACTGTATCTGCAATCACTCATTAATCACTCTGCACGGTGTAGTAAAACTTGAAAAAGGGCCACACAAATCAGAAGTTAGCAGTCACTACTGTTTGGCAAGTAGTTTCCAAGTGCTTGTACACATGTTGCACAAAATACCGGTAACCGTGACAATCTGCTAGCGAGCTAAGCAATTACAATGAGATTTTCATTATAGCGCTGTATACCCCTTTGTGACCAATTTCAAGCTAGGCAATGAACCTCCAGCAACCACTAGCTAACTCGTTATGATATAGACACTTTTCCCTAGCAACCGGCAGTTGCTAACTACTCTCTACGTCTATATAAACGGAGCTTTAGTGATCAAACTCATATTTTCTGTCAGCAATAGCAATAGCTAACAACCAGGCAGGAAACAAACCACCACTGGTTGTTTCTAAATGTCCAATAATTAGTCTCTAGGAACACGTGACCAGGGCCTAAACAAGCTAACCAAAATTAGTTCATCACTCCACACTGTTAGCTTTTATAAACCATCTCATCCAACATCTTGTTCATCTTACTGTACAAAGCCGTTTGCTGTTTGCTTCAAAGTAAAAGCATACAACCAACATACCCAGTGAAATAAAACTCTTGCATATATTACTTGAAGAGTAATTTGAGCACATTTGAGCTGTTTGGGGCACAAGTGTACGTTGATATCCTGGTTAAAACAAAAAGCAAAGAAACATTTGGACAATCGTTCTCACTGCACAGCAATTAAATCACATCACAAGGTGTATAATATTTTTTGCTTACATGTGGTAGTTGTGCCTCCCTGGCTCTCAGTTGCTTTTGTGTGTCCCCTTTATCCCTGTCCCCTGTTATATTTGTTTTGTCACATAGACACACATTACGTATTCACATTTCTGCGGCAGATGAATCCTTTGAATATTAGCAAGGCAGGGAGCAGTCTGATTTGATCAAATATTGCCCTGCAGACGTTTCTTTAAACAAGCCGGGTTTTTTTCTCTTTTCTTTTTCTTGATTCATTCTATGCTCTCTCAAAAACAGAAGCAGAAAGAGAATAAGCACTACGTGTGTGTGTGTGTGTGTGTGTGTGTGTGTGTGTGTGTGTGTGTGTGTGTGTGTGAGTGATATGGGCATGTGTGAGTATGTGTTTGCATTCATGCATGCTTGCACAAGCAGGGTGCAAATAGTGGCCCCGAGAATCTATCATTGGACTCATGTATAATTAATGTCCAGTGTGTTTGTGATAATTATGGTACTGTAAAATATATATTTATCCCAGAGTCCTGATCCTACTTACTCAAGCATTTGTGTTTTTCAAACACTGAGGAAGGATACTGTTTTAAAAAGTCCGTTACGGCATTACCAATCAGCTATTCCGGTTTAACTGTTGCAATTCCCTGTTTATCACTGTAGCACATCAGCAGAATAACATGAGATTTTAAACCCAGAACTCTTCCAGACTTCCAGAACATTATGATAAGGCTGTAGCTTAACCCCTTGAGATGACTGGCAACCAGTCTAGGCTTGTGCTTGTGCTTTTATATAATTATCAAAACAGAAAAGGGACATTAACTTACCCTCCCTGTAATTTTGGGTTGGTCAGAATAAATGTGTAGAGTTTCAGATTATTCCAACATTTTTTGCACCATTGCATCATAAATATGCAACACGTGTTGTTGTCTGTGTCATGTTATTGTCACACAGTCAGTATTTTTCTGTTGTCTACTCTGTTATGTACACAAAGAAATAGCCAGAGCCCAATTCCTTATACAAGAGGCAAGGCTGAGATATTTTGGACATGTGGAGAGGATGGTGAGGGATATTGGATTTATTGAAGAGGGTGGCTGAATATGAAGCTTCCAGGCAGGAGGAAAAGTGAGAGAAGAGGATCTTTGATGGAGATGGAGGCATATATCCTCTAAATGTAGCAGCCTTTTAGATGAAGGACATTATAGCTCTTGTATGTTTTTCAGGTATGGACATCTTTGGTTAAGTGCTTGATTTGCAGGCATCGGCAGATACTTGTATTTTCCTTTGTGAAACTCTTCTAGGCTCAGAAATTTTGAAGACTCTCAGCTCAAAGTCTGTCGTTCAGCAAGCAGAATGCACATCAGTCAGCTGAGATCAAGTGATCCTGACAAGCTCTTTGATTGCTTTGGCTATGAGTTTACAATCAATGTCCTATGTGCTGACAAATAAACTGTGATGAAAACAAAAGTGAGCCCACAGAACACCATTATATATCTCCTAATTTATCATCCATACATGTCCAACTCCTAATAGAAGCAAAACCATGTTTGATAAATGAGTTGTTGCTATGGGTGGTTCCTTGTTCTCCACCTTTTCACTGTTTATTATTATGATAAAGTTCATTTTTGTTTCTGGTTTCAGTCACAGCTGTCGTCCAATGCTGTCTTATGGATGTTGCAGTTCACTGGTTGTTTGAAAGTTATGACTCCTCTGAGTTTTTCATCATCAAGTATTTTTGAAGCTGTTGCTTCTTGCAAATCATTTCTGTAATTCCTTCTATTTCTGCCGCATTATTATCTCACATTGTCACAAGTTTACCTCTCATGCTTACAGATAGCACTACTGCAAATGAAATGGCAACTTTTAGTCAGTCAGCTAGAAATTAAAAGCTCATGCAATGTCTGCCCGTTTTATTTTAAGATCTATTCACACATATATTCATGTTCATAAGTGTAAGTGGACACTTTGGAAGTTTTGTAATTTTCCTCTTTACACCCCACAGTAACTTATAAATGGAGCAATAAAGACATGGTTCAATGCCAAGATTGATTTTTAACTCAGGAGTTTATTTTAAAAAAACATTCACCAATTAGGAAGCAGCCATGTTTATTCAATGACTTTATTGTTACATTCTCAGATCTAATTGGAAAAACAAACCCAGCAATAAATGTTATTTTTTAAATGTGTAAATGCAATCCAGGTGACAGATTTAGTTATTACAGATAATGTCATTTCCTTTATGGCAGTGGTTCCCAAACTTTTTTCACTAGGCCCCCCGTTTTACAAGAAAATCTTCGCACCCCCCACACAAACACATCCTCCAACCACACACATCAGTATTTTCTTTTCATACTCCACTGCAGTGTCCTGCAGTGATGTGACATTTCACATCTCAAACCTTCTGTAAACAATTAAACAAATAAAAGCAAACTACAATAAATTACAGTTTGCAATAAAATAAGCTACTATCTCTTGTAAATAACAGAAAAACAAACGGTCTTTATCGTGTCATTATTTTACGTATTGTTTTTGTTTGTTTTTTTTACTTTTTTTTACTCTGTAAGAATATTCAAAATTGCTACCAATACATTTTTCAAAACATTTCTCTCTGTGAAAAATGGCTTTAAAAACATAAACAGCTGTGGGATACTGTCTGTCTGTGATTTGGACAGGGGGAACAAACTGTGGCAGGACCAGCCTGATATTATTTGTATCCCACTGTAATGTTACTGTTTAAAGAGCTAACATCTCCAACATGTCAGGAGTAGTTAGTCATTACAAGAAGTGTTTGTGAACTAAAAATCAAGAATGTGGGATCCTGTTTGTCCGTGATTTGAAGAGCCCAGCGCTGCTCCCGACGCAGGGGAAACAAACTCTGTCGGGGAGACCTACTTTGGCAGCAGTGTCCAAGCAGTCCTTTTTTTAAATTCAACCCCCCCCCCCCCACACACACACACACACACCCCTGCAATAGCTCTGACCCCCCCCCCCCCCCCCCCGGGAGGGCAACCACCGCCTTATGGACATGTTGGGTTGATTTAGTCCTGTTTTTTCTGTCTTTAGCTGAAAAAAATTATAATATAAAAAAGAAAATGATCACAGACAGAGTTGATGCAGTTGCTGAGCTGAAAACAAGTTAATGTAAAAAAAATCAACAGCTTATAGTTTCAACGGAGCAATAAATAGACAAATTAGGACTCCCAGCTCCAAATTTGAGCAACCCAACAGATTTCCAGGGAATATTAATAACATCCTGTATCTCTCCTCCCAGTGATGACAGCAGCTCTGTTGTCTCATGTATCACATTTAGACAACACATCCTGAGTACAGTAGTCAGATTACATCAGAGCATTGTTGACACATGAGTACCAATGCACGTACGCTTCCCTTAAGCCCTGTGCAAATAAATGATTTCTGTTTCCACAGGTTTTGAACTGCCAGCGGTGAGGAATTCGTGAATGCCACCAGTTGTTCTCATGTGCCATTGCTTGAAGCCTCCGTGGTATTTAAGTCACCTCTAAAGAATTAATATGGAGGTAAGTGCGATTGGAGGGCTTATACAAGCTTCCATGTGGTGTCCAAGGACACCAGCTTTCTTCTGGAGTTATTCCTGCAGTTATTCAGCATAACAAAGAAGGCACATAGAAACACAGTCGAATCCAATGACAACATGCTTTTAATAGGAGCATGTAGAATATTTGTTTTGTGTTTTCAATCAACTGATCCGCTGTGACTAATAGAAAGGAAAGTACTCATCATTTATCTGTTAGGTCAAAAAATGGAGGATGAGCAACATTATTGGTGTCTTTGAAATTAGACCACAGCATCTTATTGAAGAATAAGTAAAGAAATGTCACCAAACATCAATACCAACTTTCAAATGTACAATGCCACGTAGGTTTGTTGGCCTCTAGACTTTATATACTTCAAACAAGCAATCCAAGGTCAAAATCCACAGCAAGTGGTGGGGTTGGGTGGACTGTCCTGGGCTCTGTGGGGCCGGGAGGCGCTGCTGAACCGGGCCCCGGTCTGGATGGGCCTGGGCCCCCTTTCCCTGGCGGGTCGCAGAGTATGGGGGTGCCTACTGGGGTCAGCGGGGGAGCTGGCCCCAGGGAGGGGTCACTTGCCCCTCCCTTCCTTCCCTCTCCATCTCCAGCTGCCTCCCTCTTCCCGCTCCACCACAACCACCCACACATGCAGGACCTTGGAGTAGGGGTATGTCAACAGGGGGCAGAGGAGACTACCCCCCCCCCGTCCCCTTCTGGCTGCCTCTGCCTCAATTTTATCCCACAACTTAGACATTCACATTACTCACACTCTCATTACACATACATATAGGATCTTGGGGGTGGGCACGATACACGGAGTCCAAAGTACCATCAGGGTGTACACCTCACCCCTGGCATCGTTGCCCACCTCTCAATTTTGAATACACGTAGACATTGAGGGCTAGCAGGAGGGACCATGCGCTTACCTGTTGCTCTCTGGCAGGTAGCTCCAAGCCCTCCTGGGTTTTAAATGCACCTTAGAACACACATGCATCAACACTACAATGAGCGGGTGGAGGGAGGTTTGGAGTCTTCTCTCACCCCCATTCTCTGCGGCCTGCTGGAGCGGGGGGGCTAGGATTCAATTTTTCAATTCAATTTTATTTATATAGCGCCAAATCACAACAAAAGTCGCCTCAAGGCGCTTCATAGATACAGAGAAAAACCCAACAATCATATGACCCCCTATGAGCAAGCACTTTGGCGACAGTGGGAAGGAAAAACTCCCTTTTAACAGGAAGAAACCTCCGGCAGAACCAGGCTCAGGGAGGGGCGGCCATCTGCTGCGACCGGTTGGGGTGAGAGAAGGAAGACAGGATAAAGACATGCTGTGGAAGAGAGACAGAGGTTAATAACAGATATGATTCAATGCAGAGAGGTCTATTAATACATAGTGAGTGAGAAAGGTGACTGGAAAGGAAAAACTCAATGCATCATGGGAATCCCCCGGCAGCCTACATCTATTGCAGCATAACAAAGGGAGGATTCAGGGTCACCTGGTCCAGCCCTAACTATATGCTTTAGAAAAAAGGAAAGTTTTAAGCCTAATCTTAAAAGTAGAGATAGTGTCTGTCTCCCGAATCCAAACTGGAAGCTGGTTCCACAGAAGAGGGGCCTGAAAACTGAAGGCTCTCCCTCCCATTCTACTTTTAAATACTCTAGGAACAACAAGTAGGCCTGCAGAGCGAGAGCGGAGCGCTCTAATAGGGTGATATGGTACTACAAGGTCATTAAGATAAGATGGGGCCTGATTATTTAAGACCTTGTATGTGAGGAGCAGGATTTTGAATTCAATTCTGGATTTAACAGGAAGCCAATGAAGGGAAGCCAAAACAGGAGAAATATGCTCTCTCTTTCTAGTCCCTGTCAGGACTCTTGCTGCAGCATTTTGGATTAGCTGAAGGCTTTTCAGTGAGTTTTTTGGACATCCTGATAATAATGAATTACAGTAGTCCAGCCTGGAAGTAATAAATGCATGAACTAGTTTTTCAGCGTCACTCTGAGACAGGATGTTTCTAATTTTAGAGATGTTGCGCAAATGGAAGAAAGCAGTCTTACATATTTGTTTAATATGTGCGTTGAAGGACATGTCCTGGTCAAAAATGACTCCAAGGTTCCTCACCGCGTTACTGGAGGCCAAGGTAATGCCATCCAGAGTAAGAATCTGATTAGATACCATATTTCTAAGATTTTCAGGGCCGAGTACAATAACCTCAGTTTTATCTGAATTAAGAAGCAGAAAGTTAGCGGCCATCCAGGTCTTTATGTCTTTAAGACATTCCTGCAGTTTAACTAATTGGTGTGTGTTATCTGGCTTCATGGACAGATAGAGCTGGGTGTCATCTGCATAGCAGTGAAAATGTATGCTATGTCTTCTAATGATACTGCCTAAGGGAAGCATGTATAATGTAAACAGAATTGGTCCTAGCACTGAACCCTGTGGAACTCCATAATTAACCTCAGTGTGTGAAGAGGACTCTCCATTTACATGCACGAATTGGAGTCTATTAGATAGATATGATACAAACCACTGCAGCGCAGTACTTGTAATACCTACAGCATGTTCTAATCGCTCTAATAGGATATTATGATCAACAGTATCGAACGCTGCACTGAGGTCTAGCAGGACAAGCACAGAGATGAGTCCACTGTCAGAGGCCATAAGAAGATCATTTGTAACCTTCACTAAAGCTGTTTCTGTGCTGTGCTGAGCTCTGAAACCTGACTGAAACTCTTCAAATAAACCATTCCTCTGCAGATGATCTGTTAGCTGTTTGACAACTACTCTTTCAAGGATTTTTGATATGAAAGGAAGGTTGGAGATTGGCCTATAATTAGCTAAGACTGCTGGGTCTAGAGATGGCTTTTTGAGTAAAGGTTTAACTACAGCCAGCTTGAAGGCCTGTGGTACATAGCCGATCATTAGAGATAGGTTGATCATATTTAAGATCGAAGAATTAATTAATGGCAGGACTTCTTTGAGCAGTTTTGTAGGAATGGGGTCTAAAAGACACGTTGATGGTTTGGAGGAAGTAATTATTGAAGTTAACTCAGAAAGATCAACTGGAGAAAAAGAGTCTAACTTAACATCGATGGTACTAAGAATAGCTGTAGATAATATTACATCTGTGGGATGATTACTGGTAATTTTTTCTCTAATGATAAAAATTTTATTTGTGAAGAAGTTCATGAAGTCATTACTAGTTAACGTTAAAGGGATGGTTGGCTCAAAAGAGCTCTGACTTTTTGTCAGCCTGGCTACAGTGCTGAAGAGAAACCTAGGGTTGTTCTTATTTTCTTCAATCAGTGATGAATAGTAAGATGTTCTGGCTTTGCGGAGGGCTTTCTTATAAAGCAGCAAACTATTTCTCCAGGCTAAATGATGATCCTCTAAATTTGTGACACGCCATTTCCTCTCCAGATTACGAGTCATCTGCTTTAGGGTACGTGTTTCAGAATTATACCACGGAGTCAGGTACTTCTGATTTGAGGCCTTAGTTTTCACAGGAGCTACAGTATCCAGAGTCGTACGTAGTGAGGAGGTGAAATTATTAACAAGATAATCGACCTCTGTTGGGGTAGCGTTCAGATAGCTGCTTTGCTCTGTGTTGGTACAGGGCATTGGAGATGATAACAGTGGGTGGATTATATTCTTAAACTTAGTTACAGCGCTTTCAGAAAGACATCTACTTTGATAAAGTCTACTCTTCACCGCTGTGTAATCAATTATTGTAAAAGTAAATGTTATCAGGAAATGATCAGACAGGAGAGGGTTTTCAGGAAACACTGTTAAATGTTCAGGTTCGATGCCATATGTTAAAACAAGATCTAGAGTGTGATTAAAGTGGTGGGTGGGTTCTTTTACATTTTGAGAGAAACCAATTGAGTCTAATAACAGATTAAATGCCATGTTGAGGCTGTCATTTTTAGCATCTACATGGATGTTAAAATCACCCACAATAATTATTTTATTTGAGCTCAGAACTAAATTAGATATAAAGTCTGAGAAATCAGACAGAAACTCTGTGTAAGGCCCAGGTGGACGATAGATGATAACAAGTAAGACTGGTTTCTGAGTTTCACAGCTGGGGTGGACAATGTTAAGCATCAGGCTTTCAAATGAATTAAAAGTCTGTCTTGGTCTTTCATTAATTAATAGGCTGGTGTGAAAAATTGCTGCCACACCGCCCCCTCGGCCTGTGCTTCGAGATTTCTGGTAGTTAGAATGGCTCGGGGGTGTTGATTCATTTAAACTAACATAATCATCCTGCTGCAACCAGGTTTCTGTAAGGCAGAGTAAATCAATTTGTTGATCAATTATTAAGTCATGTACTAACAGAGACTTGGAGGAGAGAGACCTAATATTTAATAATCCACATTTCACTGTTTTACTCTTTGGTTCAGATGTGGATACTGTATTGTTCTTTCTTTGTGATTGTTTATGTTTAAGTTGTTTGTTGCTGGTTTTTAGTTTGTTTTTTGTCTTTTTGGAAGCTGACACAGTCTCTATGGAGATGGGTTTTTGGGGGGGTAGCAGGAGGAGAGAAGCTGCAGAGAAGCGTGTAAGACTGCAACTCTGCTTCCTGGTCCCAACTCTGGATAGTCATATTTTGGGGGGTTTAATAAATTTGTCCATATTTCTAGAAATGAGAGCTGCTCCATCCAAAGTGGGATGGATGCCGTCTCTCCTAACAAGACCAGGTTTCCTCCAGAAGGTTTGCCAATTATCTATGAAGCCCACATCGTTTCTGGGACACCACTCAGACAGCCAGCAATTTAAGGAGAACATGCGGCTAAACATGTCACTCCTGGTCTGATTGGGTAGGGGACCAGAGAAAACTACAGAGTCCGACATTAGGAGGAGGAGTTGGCCGTCCGACTGCGGTCTGGAGTGTGGGGCCTCCCTGCTGCTGCGGAGTCGGGGCGGTCTGCCTCTCCCCACTGCAGGGAAAAGGGTAACACCACCTGGGTCTGGGTGCAGTTCCCCCCTCCAGGGGCAAGGGTACCTAGACCCGGTTCGTAGAGTACGCTTGGGGAGTGTGATCGTGTGTACAGTGTCTCTTTATGTCTGTCTCCACGTTGGTTGAGTGTGGAGTAAGTGCATATGAGAGCATGAGGGTGGGAATGGATGTTTGTATATGTGTGTGCCTGTATGTCTGTGTCTATATGTCAGGTTGGGTGTCAGACGCCACCTCTCTGGGGACATCTCAGGCCCTCCAAGGTTTGGAGGCCTATCTCCCCCTACCACCACTTCCCCTGCCAGTGGCGGACTCCCTCAGACATCGGTGCGTTGGTGGTTCTTTGTGTCCGGGGATGGGCATCCAGGTACACACCGGCTCACTCCTTGGCGGCCGCTTATCGGGGCCTGGAGCCTGGGGCTCGCTCGGGCCACTTCGGGGATGGGGTGCCCTCGGCCTCTCGGCCTGGGGCTCGGTCACTCAGGCACGGCTGGCTGCCGGCGGAGCTCACGGGCGCGTCACTACAACTCCCCCTGGCTTCTGCTCCGCGGCTGCTGAGTGAGCCCTCATCTGGGACTCTCCTCAGCTCTTTCTGGGACAGTGGCGCGGCTGCTCCTCTGTTGGTCTTCCTTGGTCTCTTGTGTTCTGGGGGCCTCTGGATGTCTGGAGTTTTGATCTCCTCCATACCTGCTTCATGCCCTGGAGGACGGGGCTGTGGCCCCCCCACACCCTCTAGCAGATCATTACATGAAGGAACCTTTAAAAAAACAAAAAACAAGCGCGTCCATGCTCACAGGTGTACACACGGGTGATCACACCCACAAACTACACCCTTTTTGGCTCCTACCTCAAAGCACACTGTGTTCTGTTGATCTTATGTGCTGCACAATAATGTTTAATATTTAGTATCTACTGTCATATTCCCATATATCATTGTGATGTTGTTTATTCTATTACTCTTGTTCTCTTCTGCTTGTTTTCTTTTTTCTTTCTCAGCAGGTGATCCAGGTGATTGATATATGCATTTTTTTTCTTTTTTTCTTCTGCTCATTCTGTTGGTTTTTGTTTTTTGCCCTTCTCCCCCGTCCCTCTTCTCAGCTGTTTCTCTTTCCCTCTTTCTTTCTCCCCTTCTTTCCTCCAGTCAAGTCTGTCCCGTATTCAGTAAGTGAAAATAAAATAAGAAATAAAAGGTGAATCAAATGGTCCATTACGGCAAGGCTGGGATGGTCAATTTGGTAAAGTAAATCCATTGGGCATCTTTCTTTGCCTTTAGACAATAATTCTGATGCAAAAGAGCCAAACGGGACAGGCCAAAAAAAAAAAAAAAAAATCCACAGCAAGGTGCCTTTTTTCTGGCTAATTTACGGAGACAACTACTAGCTATGTAACATAGCAAAACCCTTCTAGCATTTTCAATGGTCTGCCTAGCTGTAAATACGTCAAATTACAAAAGCTAACATCACTTAGAATCATGCAGTATGGCTAAGATATGGCTAACGAAAGGCAAATATCAAGGGAACTCCCATACCATGCTTCTTCTTTTTTAAATAGCAATGAAAAGGCAGAGCATATCTAAAGGTTATGTATTGAGTGAAAGTAACAACTAGGAGCAGCCAGCAATTATTTTAATTCATCGTCACCTATGTGATCAGAACTGTGAATTAATTGAGTCCACATGAAGAAATGAAAAAGATGAACACAAAACTCCGGCACTGTCATGTGTGCACAGAGCTAATTCTATTGCTTCTTGGAGCAGGGCTGAAATACTGCTGCCTGGAGCCCCCATTGGTGAGGTTAGCACTGTGACCAGCCCAGGGGTGATGCAATTTGAGGGGAAGGGGCAGACGCAGTGCCACAGTTCACTGCGTTCACCATGCACTGATGTGACAGACGATGGTTACCTGGAGAGCTGCTACTACCATCTGCAAGATGTCAAAGCTGCAAGCCTGCATATCCTGAAAACCTTGTTGCTCTGGTCTCCCATGACCACTCATGCCCTTTAGTGCTGTTAGACTGCTCTCTTTTGCTTGCCAAATAATTCATTTCTTTGACCTTCCTAAGTCTGGGTTCAAAGGAGGCCAACAATTTTTTAAAAAATATTTTGTACTGGCTTTGCCCTTTACCCATTGTTACCTCTGTATGACTGCTTTGTGCAAGCCCACTCAGCTTGAATATCATCAGCAAATGATCCAAACTCATGAGGACTCCTGATTAACAACCAGTGATGAAGGTAATTAGTGCTTTTGTGTAATTATTAGTGATGCACTGGTTGTAAAAACCTAGCTTGAGAATTATGTTTAAATGTAACAATTTGACCACAGAGGTGATATTTTTCTTAATTAGTCTGATTTGTACCAGGGAAACAAAAAGAAAGAAAAAGTTTTAATAAACAAAGTTTTTAAACAATATTGGCCACTTACCATATTTCACAATCTTAGAAATATGGTATCTAACCAGATTCTTACTCTGGATGGCATTACCTTGGCCTCTAGTAACATGAAATCACATAACTGTCTGAACTTCCTTCACCAAACACCAGCAAAAAGTAACTCTTTTTCATGTCCGAATTCAACATCTGTTTCCATCTGTGTTCTTGCAAAATGTTTGGTGACGCGCCCCAGGTACTAACTTGTATGCCCTAAGGACTGCACCCTTCACCTTTGTTAGTAATCAAGTCTAAATTCAAATGAAAGGAAGCACAAGTCTCCTGTGCCTTGCCCGTGAGCTTTGATTGCAATAACAAATGCAGCACATCCCTTGGCCGTTTCAGTGTCTTAGCCACCTGTTCAAACAGGACATTATTTATGCCCATCCTTGTCACCAAATCGGGGTACGAGACACATGCATTTGGATATGTCAGACTAAGCTCCAGCTCTTTTAAATGAAGTGTTTGACTTGATTTTCTCCTTATATCCTGAGGAGCTGAAATTCTTCCTGCTTTTCTTTAAGCAGAGCTTTGTGAGCAAGTTTTCTCTGAGCTCCAGCTGCTGGAGGTCGGCAGAAGGTTTTTCTTCAGAAAAAGAAACTGGGTCAAGGCTAACAAGTGGCAAAATACATCTTTTAGCAAGAGCAGAACACAGTTCAGACTTGATCACCTTCTTTTTAGATTGTTTGGTCACAGGCACAGAAAAATAAGCAGCAATGGTCAACAAATACTCCTTAGTATACACTTATCAATGCTTGGCGGAGCAAGTAAGTTCTCTGAATCAAAAAAAGAGAACCACTTATTGTGGACAAAATATTTCCTCGACCAACAATCAGCAGCAGCAGCATCAGTTAGCCTAAAACACAATCAGCCAAGCAGAGAAAAATATTGCTTCAAATATACTGAACTTGTCACCTTTCCAGGATGTAACTGAGCTGATGGTACAAGTGACAAAGACATCATAAGAGAATCAAGCTGAAAGTATTACAATTAGAAACAAAGAAACACACGATGCTCAGACACAACTGGTTATGATGAAGCGCGTTTAATTGTCATCTTCACACCAAACCATAAATCCATGAAACTATTTTTACAGAGATTAAACTAACTTGAGTATCATTATGTAAAACCAAAGCTCTCCAGTGCACCCAGTCTGCCTAGACATAATTGGAGTGACATAGTCAATTTAGGTCTGCCAATAACATTCAGATGAAATCATTTAGTTTGAAGCAAGGACAGGATATTGTTGAGCCTCATTGTTACATTTATGAAAGCACTTATATTTGTAATTTTATGTGATTCGAGGAACTGATAGCTTTAATCTTCTTGATAAAAGTCCAAATTGACATTTCCTTGCTTCCGGTGAATGTCTCACTTTTCTTTGATCAGCTCTTTCCGCTGGAGAAAATTACTATGGATGGAAAGGTTAAAGAATATGATTTCCATGCCTTCATATCCGCTTCAGGATGGTGGAACCTTAATAGATCCAGTCACAGCAGACGTACCATTCTTTTTTGTAATTGTCAATGTACTGTTTGAGCACTTCTACTTTTTTTTTACCATTTTGATCTTCTCTGTTCTTTTCATTTGCTCACACCTCCCATCCATCACTGTAGACCTCTAATACAGCCATTTTAAAGCAAGTAAAATATTTTTCTCCCAATTGGGGGGGGTGTCGAGCCTCAGATGGGTGGCTGTGATGTGCAGTCTTGTTAGTGTCTCACCCTCAGGGAGTCTCGCACAGGTGGGAAGCCATCAACATGAATCTACGGTGACAAGCAAGCATATAGCTGCACGCCAGCTTTCAATTTACATCTGCTCCCCATCCCTCTCCAAGCTTGAGAACATAATAAGCACAAACAACTCACAGGAAACAGAGATAATTGAGGGCTATAATTGTGTTTAGAATTGCAATTACTGTTATCACAGCCTTTTGTTGCAGGCATTTAGTGTATCCAGATGTGCAAATTGGAAAAACTGCCATTGTTTGAGTGGACTGGATCAACCCTACTCCTAGCTTCCAGCTCTATCAACTTGTAATTACTGATTTTTATTGACCAACCACAGCTGGTGTGAGAAATAACAGTCAGACTCAGTCATTGGTAGCAGTGACTAATGCAGCCTTGAGGTGAAGTTCTGTCACTGCAGGATAATAGCACTTTTTTTCATCCTGATACCCACTGCATGCTGTAAGACTTGTTAAGGAACCTTTATGGACTAGTCTAGCCTGGAGATGAGATGAGCCCTTAACCTGACTTTTGTTGAAAATGATGATGCAACAGTAGAAAAGGTGTGCGCGTGTGTTTTCTGTGTGTGTATATGAATGTGTGTATTTTATTCAATCATTTTTTCATTCAAAATAGGACTATTTGAAGCCAATAAACATCTTTAGTGTTTAAAGTGAGATATTTTACTATTTTATAAAAATATTCGCTCATCTTGAATTTGATGGCAGAATCGTGCCTCAAAAAATGTCAGAGTTTTTCAGAAGATGGGCAGAGGAAAGTCTCTATATGCAAGGGACAAGGCTGAAAACCATTACTGGATGCTCGTGATCTTCAGGCCATCATGAGCCTTTCTGTCATGGTAATCACGGCATGGTCTCAGAAACACAACAGCTATGTCCCAATTCATAGGCCGCAGACTGGAAGTGCGAGGTTGTGAAATGGGACGGTCTAGCCTTCAGATTTGCATTACCAGCTGTCTCTGTAGAGTTTAACAAACTCAGACGTCTGCTTCTTGCGCCCTCAAATATAACAGGACACTGGAGTAAATTCTCAACCATCTCACACTTCTATTTAATCAGTTTTCTGTTTGACGTTTATTCAGCTGTGTGAAAACTAGAACTTTAATCTCAGCCAAACTGATTTACTCAGGAACAAATAAAATACTGAAAAAAGCCAAACAATAACAATTGAAAGCTATCTAAGTGACTTATATATCCTGTTTAACGTGAGTAGCGAAAGACCGCGGGGGGTTGTAAACGATGGGCCGGGAGTTCGCTGTTTTCGCCAGCTCTAGCGACTCTTGACCTCCCCACTAGCTATCGAGCTGGTGGGTAACAGACATCTCCAAAAGTGTAAGAGCATGTGGAGATTAGAATATTATTTTACTGTTACTATTCATAACCATTATCATTACTGTTGCATTACTTATCATTTATCATTATCATTTCATCAGAGCATTTATTGAAGCTGTTGATGTTACATTAAAGTCTGTATTTCAGGTGTGAGCATAATTACATAATAATCTTTCATTGCAGGTGCAACTGTAATCATGTTATACACATTGCATTTTTGTGCTAATTAAAGCGTTGAAGCTCGGTCAGTTAATGGTCTTAATGGTCTGAAGCTTCGGTCAGCGCGATGTCTGGCCGATCAATTGGAAAATCTATCGAGCTAATGAAAGGATTGCATACATGCTTACAATACAATACACCACATATTGTCATGATTCGGCTGTGTGGCAGGCAGGAGAGGACCCAAACGCAAACTCACGGAGACAAAACGTAAACTCAAAAACACAGCTTTAATGCTGGCAAAAAGTGAAACACAAAAACAGTACTAAACTAAACTGGGAAAGCTAAACATAAAGTATACCAGGAACCACGGGGAGACTCACACACAGCATGAGGGAGACTACGACACTGACAAAGAGAAACACAGGGCTTAAATACACAGAGGGATAACGAGAGAATGAGACACAGAAGGAGAGCACAGCTGGGAGAAATCAGGACTGACGAGACAAGCAAAGCAGGACACATTCACATAAGACACGGAACTTCAAAGTAAAACAGGAAGGATCACACAGAGATGCAAACTTGACACAGTGGAGACAGCAACTAAGAAACACAGAGACATAAACCATAAGGCAGAGGACTCTAAGAACCGAGAGACACAGAGGGGAAATCAAACATGCAGACACAGACTTACACAGAACAGAGGGGACACAGAGAAACATGAAGGGCAAGGGATCGAAACTAGAAACCATAAAATAACTCACACAAGTACAATATTACAAACATCACAAAAAACTAAAAACGCTGGGTCAGGGGACCCAGGACCATGACACATATAACCTGTAAACAGAATACAGGCCTGTGTGTGTTCAGCAGCCTGCTACATTGGAGTCTGCCTGGTAACAGATGACTCAAACAGAGTCAGGAAGTATACTTCTAAAATGTCTTTGTTTGTCGAGTGAGGTCATGCACTGAGGCCAAGACACATATAGGCTGCCTGAACACACATACATAGTATAGAGACTTGTTTTGCTCAAAACTGCAAAGTTGTTTTACCTGCATACGTGACAGTTTAGTTCCACAGATAAGTGAAGTGCAGTAAGTGAAATAACAGGAAGCATCTGGCGGTGGCGGAGGAACAGAGGCAGGAACTGTTCTTTTTTAAATGTGTCCAAGCTTGGAATTACTGGAACTGATGCATGTTTCTTATCTGCTTTGACGCATGACGTCCGTCATCAACAATGTTATATGTATGACTGCTCGTTTATTGTTCTGGGGAGATTGAGGCTGATGTTTTGCAGAGCTCATCTTCACCACACGCGTGTGTAAAAAAAATCTTTTTTTTGACGCACAATGGACCTCCAGTCGTTTGTCTCTTACCTCAAATACGAAATCAGGACAAGCACTTTTGCAAATATGTGATGTCTTGATAAACCGAGCAGATATTTGAAGTTTACACACCTACATTCTCACTTGAAAACATTTTAAAAGTTTATTTTGTGACCCAGAAGGAGTAATAAGAGTAATATTAACACTAGGGCTTCGATCCACGATTCGATTCGATTCTTGGAAATTTTGCCTCAGACAGTCAGAAATATTATAATTCAGATCATGCATCAGTACATTTCCATATATGTATATATCTATAAAAAGAAAGCTGACACTTGTCAGACTTTATCAAAGGTGTGAGCATCACAGCAGATGCCTTTGTGTCAAAGTAACTGAGGATAAAACACAGAAAAACATGAAGGTGGTTTTCCTGGCCTGGGTTTTTATACAAATATTCTGCTGTAGATCAAAAACGAAAGAAAACCATTAATCAACATATGAACATGACCTGATGCTGCTGAAGTGAAGCAGAGCAAAGCTACAGAGGTTTGATTAGAGACACAGCTGAACATTTTGCAATTTTGTATATTTTTAACCCCCCGCAAGATGACAATTGCAATAAATGCCATTAGTTCAGGGAGGTCCATGAACCAATGAACATGCTCCATGCACCACTCAGCAGGCCATTTGTAAATATGTGTACAAATGGTTGGTTTTTTGTACTGTTTTTATCAATAAATCTCAGCAACAAAGGACATACACCCATGTGTGTTGATTTCTCCCTAAGATGGCAAACTGAAACACTCCAAGTTGGTGACTTTTGGAGATTTATTTCCCTGGATGAT
The DNA here is from genome assembly GCF_057382095.1 of Aulonocara sp. 'chitande type north' Nkhata Bay. Classification (NCBI taxonomy): domain Eukaryota; kingdom Metazoa; phylum Chordata; class Actinopteri; order Cichliformes; family Cichlidae; genus Aulonocara; species Aulonocara sp. 'chitande type north' Nkhata Bay. Next base: position 3,867,233 of record NC_141352.1, on the reverse strand, counting down.
TGAGAATGCATCAAGATGAAACACAAAAGGAAGTTCACAGCTTTTAGCAGCTCCCCCACCCCCTCAATCACTCACCCCCACTCCCCTCCCTCCAGAATTCCTAGGTAACGACCTAATATACATATGAATGACTAGCCAATTTAGCTTCCACTTCCACCATTTGACTGCTCTCGGGTTTTGTAGGTAGAAAGGTAGAAGCCTGGGGATGCTAGTGTTAAAAAGTTTAAATTTGTTCAGTATTGAACGGCAGAAAAGAGGTTTTCTTTTCGGAAGTAAGTAAAAGGAAAAAAACAGTGGCCGACAGCCTGTAAACAACGGCAAACTTGTGCGTAACAAGCAAACGAATAATGCAGAAAAAAGATTTTTAGATGGGAAACTGCTCTTGAAGTACAGAGTGAGAGAGAGAGATGGAGAGCTGTGCATGAAGTGTGATTTTATCGTGCTGGAAGCAAAACAGCAAAAGTCAGAGGGAATTCATGACGATGTTTATGTAGCGCAGTTTGGATCTTCTTTTGCTGCTGGTTCAGTGAATTTTGGTTGGACAGAGATAAAACCTGCAGCTCAGAATCCAGCGCAAAAAATAAGTAAACACAAAGCGCCGAAACATCAGCGCTTTTTTCAGCTTTCAGCCCCGACTGTGTCTGTGCCGTCGGGTGAGAAAGGCGACATCTCACTGATTCTGATGCGTCGGGGGGTGCGCGCTTTGTGTTTACATCTTTGTGCAGAATCCGTGTTCCTGCTGTCATTTACTGGTTTAGCTGTTTGGTGGTTGTTGAAATTTTGTGAGGTTTAACCTGAGATTCTGGCATTTCGGGCAAAATATATTTATATTAAAAAATCGATTCAGGATTTTAATGAATCTATATCACTTTATCCAAGCTAGAATTGATTTTAATTGATAAATCGATAATCAAAACCCACCCCTAATTAACACTAAGTAGCTGCCGCAATTGTTGAAAACTGTAATTTGCTGGGCCACGCTATAAATTCTGGGATAGGTTGGGCCATGAAGGATACACCCGACCCATCCTTCAAATCGCATTTGGAGCAGCCCTTGAAATAGGACAGCCTTCGTCGCCTGGCTGCGATGTAATCGGCCTACAAATGCGGCCTCCAAAGGATGCGGCCTATGAATTGGGACATACTTAATGTGTGTGTCTGTGACTACAGTTCGCGCCCAGTACTATTTTCATAAAGGATGGCAATTCTCCAGGGCTGAAAAATTCATGCGAAAAATTGCTTGCACTTCCTTTAGTAACTACTGAAGGCTGGCTTCCAAATAGAGACAACCTTCATATAGACTCCATGTTAAAACGCCACAGAGGAGAAACAGACATGTTTACACAACACACCTTATCGCATGATAAGGTGGGGCCAGGTTTCACAATGAACTCACCCGAAACTCTGGCTGATTGGGACCCACACCCAGTTTCACACCTTGGCTCAGGCGATTAGAGGATCATCAGGGGGTTCTTTTGTCCCTCTGTGGGGGGAAACTCCCACTAGGTTTATATCTGGGACTCTCCACCATTTGACCTCAGAACTGAAGAAGCTTCTCAGATGAGAGGTGAAACGTCTTCAAGCAACCTAAAGAAGTCCAGACGCTTTTCTTTGCAAGCTCCTTTGATTACACAACAAACATTTTTATGATCTCTACTGATAGTTCCCCCATTCACAACAGCTTTACTGCACATGAATATTCTTTTCTATAACTCATCCATTTTGGTTTTCTTGAGACCTAAATTTAGGTGAATGGCTGCTTTGATCGACAGGTAAGCTGATACAGAAAGGTAGCCAGTCTGTGTGCGCTTGCCCTTAGGTGTGTTAATGTGATTCTCTGAACATTGCACTGCAAAGCCAGTTCACCATACCTCGGGTATCTTTCCGTTATCTGGAGTCACCTACCCTAACATTTGGCAATTATGATAAGCTGTGACGTGAAGCTGTTTATCAACTCACTAAAGTAATCCAAGGGTTTCTACTGCACATTTGCATTAAAGAGATGGCAGCGTCTGATTAATCACAATTAACTCTATGGCAAAAGAAATGAAAACTGTACAATGGTAAAAAAAAAAAAATCTGAAGAGGTTAAACATATAATACTGAGAAACAACACACAGTGTGTTTGTGAGAGGAAAAGCAGTGTACGCTATAAGTGCTTTGGTCAGTAAGACTGGAGCAGAGCTACTATATTAATAAAGTTGAGCTGTTTGAAGCCAAGAAAGAAAGCTGGCAAAATGTCGACTTTGTAAGTTAACAGACACATTAATAACTATAATTAAGACACAGGAGAATTTGATGGATTGTAGTCAAGTATTTAATTAAATTAATGTTTAAAAAGACAGTTTTAAGTTTTATTCTTCAGCTGCAGCCTTGGTGTTGTTTAACAGTCTGGTTTATGTAATAAATACAAAAACTGAATTCTGTTCAGCTTAGTCTACATGCCAGTTTTGTATAAAGGCGACATGTACATGAGAGTAGGTCTAGATCAGGGGTCGGCAACCTTTCTGATGATGAGTGCCATCTAAACTTTCCACAGAAGTCAATGTGCCATATGATTGCATTAGCAATAAATTTAATAACGCTCTATATTAACAGTTACACACTACATAGAACCACTTTATAGAATTATATTTGTTTGCAGATGTTGGCAGCTATCAGCGAATAGTTATCAGCTATTTTGAAACAAAAAAAGACTTTTTATCCATAACAGCAAATGAACTGAACAACAGAAAATGCAAATGCTAATTATGGTCTCCTCACAACAATGATAGGACAAATAAACTGGGCCAATATGGCATGTTTGTTAATACAGAGACACACATGTTAATGTGATCTCTGGTCTCCCACTCAGACACACAGGTCTCCGAGTGTCCAGCATTCAGAGGCTACCTGAGGACTCATGTGAGAGAAAATCTGCTCACACAGACATGTAGAGCCAAATACTGTCAATAAGGCCTCTGCAATGTTCTGAAGACAGTTAAACTTGTCAGGTAGTGATGTCCAGCAGGTGAAAATGCAGCTCCATGAACACGCACAGCTGTGGGTTCCAGCTGCTTCGATGTTGCATTAACTAGCATTAACTCAGCCAGTTAATGCGAGACAAACCCAGCTGCTCATTAAAGATTTCTGGTTTGATCAGAAAAGAAAACATTGGTCCAAACACCTGAAAGTCCCAAAAAAGCATTGTGAATTCTGTCTCGAGTCTACGGATGTAGCCGTGTATTTCCGTGGTGCTGATGCTGCGCTGAGCGGACAGCTCCTGAAGCTTTTGAAGTGTCGGAATGTGGAAAGCTAACAACGTCCCTCTCACCGGTGGGCAAAGTGATTTTTAGCCAGTTACAAGCTGAATCTGGTAGTAGGGTTTGTTAGCTAAGACACCGTCATTAAGAAGCGGCACAACTAATGCGTCTATGCGAGCTAATTTGCGATGTGCACCGCTGGCCTTATTTTTTAATGCACCTTCTCAGATTAATTCACTGCGTGTCGTGCCCAGGGCTGGACTGGGACAAATAATCGGCCCGGGCATTTTGACTAGAGACCGGCCCACCAAGTATTATAGGAAAAGCCATAAAGCCTTTGAATGAAAACAAACACTGTTGTGACAGTGATGTACACTGTCTTGTTAGTATATGTATGATTTCTATACATTTTACATCAGATAAAAACTTTGGTTGTAAGATTCAGATAATTATTTATTAAAAGCCAGACAATTTAAATGAGAATAAGAAAGAAAAGTATTTCTTTGTGCCCCCCTCTCCCTGTTAATGCCCTACCTGGCCCACTGGCAAAACTTTGCTAGACCCGCCCCTGCACAGTTACCAAAGGATCCTGGTGTTATTTATCTCTCAGAAACAGTTCATAACTTCATGTCACCTAAAAGGTAAACCTGTTTCTCCATCACCTGTTCAGCTCTGATGATTCAGTAAAGACATCTCCTGGTTTCATCTTCGTGTTTCCCTCACCACATATTCAAGCCGATATCATAACCAGCAGTAGTGATGGTAAATTCATGTCATACAGATGTGATACACTTTGGATTCTAGCCAATCATTTTACCTTTCCAAGGATAGTAGGCGGGCCCAGGTACGTACGTTCTTTTAGAGCAGAGCTACAGATTAAAAATGCCCAAGGCGAAGCGGTCAAAAGTCTGGCTGTACTTCACAGCAAAAGATGCAAACTCAGCAGCAACAAGTGCTTTAAGCTGATACTGTGCAAAGGAGTAGTGATGGTAAATTGAGTGAGTGGCTGTATCTCAATTCAGGGTCTGCAGCCTTAAAGGCCGCATTTTAAGGCCGATTACGTCACAGCGATGCGACAAAGGCTGTCCCAATTCGAAGGCTGCTTGTCATGCAGCCCCCAAATGCGTCCTTCATTTCCCTGAATTTTAAGGCTGTGGCAGTGTAGACTTCATGGCCCAACATATCCCAGAATGCATAGCGCGGCGGTGGGTGTGGATAATTTTGCCGGAAAAAAAACGGCGGATGAGGGGCGCCCGAAGAGTAAACTTTAAGTAAGTACTGAATATTATGTCACTTATTTATGTGCAAATGTTTAATAACGAAGAACATTAAAACATTACTGTTGGTAACATGTCGGCAAAGTTATGTGACATTAGTGACGTTTGTACTAACTTGGTTTTAAAGCCTTTAAATATACGCCGTTCAGTAGCTGAGCTTAATCTTACAGAGAATGATCAAAGCTCATGTAGAAACAAACAAACAAATGAACAAAATATTTGCTCCTTCATTTCTGTCAAACAAAGCTGTATGAAACGTTTCCAGCTGTTAGTATCATGGTTGCTAGGCAACCTGGGCAGCGCGACGGAGGCTAGACCGTCACATCTCACAAGCCTCGCACTTCCGGCCTTAGCGGTCTTTGAGTACGTGGCAATTGTGGACCGTTAAGGCTGCGTACTTTAAGGCTGCAGACCCTGAATTCGGACACAGCCAGTGATTCGTTCATGCTACGATTCAGCACAGCAAGGGTATGGCGTTATTTTTGTGTCACTATTCTGAGCGCACGTAAAAAGGTGCAAGTGTTGCATTTTGAGGAGAAATTTATTGTGAGCGAAGAAAAGCTAAATTTGAGTGAACAAAATTCATTACTGCGTGCAAAAAATGTATTTCAGTGTTTGCTATTATCCACACACACACACAATAGCTCAGTTTTTGCATTTGCGCGTTAGAGAACTTTTGCAAATATGTGATGTCTTGATAAATCGAGCAGATATTTGAAGTTTACACAGTACCATTCTGGCATGAAAATATCTTAAAAGTTTATTTTCTGACCCAGACAGAGTAATATTTCAAACCCTGCCACTCTGTGTTCCTCCGCCAATGCCTCGTTTGAGTTTTGGACGAAATGGATTGTGGAATATTTCATTTCGTCATTTCGAGCTGATTGGAGACCAAAACAGCCAATCATATTTTTTGGCATCCAAGTCTGTGATTGGCTGGTTTTGTGGCACAAATATAAAAAGAGATGAAACCGCACGGGCAGAAATGTTGAGAGCGCAAGCAACACATTACGAGCGAGCGCAAATGCAAAAACTGAGCGAGAGGGGCTGCTATTGTGTGTGTGTGGATAATAGCAAACACTGAAATACAGTTTTTGCATGCAGTAATGAATTTTGTTCACTCAAATTGAGCTTTTCTAAAATAAATTTCTCCTCAAAATGCAACACTTGCACCTGCAATTTTTTTTTACGTGCGCTCAAAGTTTTTTTACATGCTACTGTGAACCGAGGAGCTATTGTCTTGATGTGAGCTTCTACTCAGGGTTTTTTCTTCCAGTTCAGAGCAGAAATGTTTTTGATAAGAAACTGGCTGTTGTTTTTCTCCACAATTTTAATTATAAGCTAGATATATTTCTCCTAATGAAATTAGTTTGCTAACAGCAACAGGTATGAGTCAGTTGAGCTTGTGAATCATGATTCACGAGTCAGTAAAGTGATTCTCGAGTACTGAACGATTCGTTCATGATTCGCACATCACTAACCAGCAGCTTTACAGCTGTGGCTCCAGTAAACATCAGCTGATAATAAAAAGTAATATTAAATACATTCTAACAACAGCTGATCAAGCTTAAACGTGCTGCTGTTGTTTAGCGCAACATCTGCTGGTTTCCTCTTTCTGGCGCAAAGTGAGCGATAAACAAACAAGAGAGGTGATCAGCTGATCATTGATCAGTTTCATGATTGAAGTAGCAACAGGAGGGGAGAGAATGAGGGGAGAAGAGGCAGCTGTGCAGCAAAGACGCAGAATAACTCCAGCTTTGTGTCTTTTTCCATTCTAGCTGAAGTTCGGGACAAACTGTGTTCCTTTTCAGCTCACTACGAAACGCGTAATATTTTCTCTGAATACGAGATGATTCCGTTTTTTACGGGACGGTTGGCAACTCTACTAACTAACCTTATAAATAAAATAAGATAAAACAAGTTCAACATCAGTAACGTCATACCACCCCCCAGCAGTATATAAACTCCGTCATGCTAGCTAGTACGCAGTACGAGTTATTGTAACTGACTGTAAAAACGTCAGAATAACGAAAATAAACTCCACCTAAACTTGGTTTATATCTGACCCAGACAGACTGCAGGTCATAACTTCTTACCTGAAGTTCAGTTCACCTGACACTCGGACCGGCGGCCGCCTCGGGTCTCTCGTCCTTCTGCCTCCCCTTTCCCTCATCCACCTGCTGGCCTCAATGGAAGCTCCGGCATAGCCACCACCAAACAACGGAGTTATTTTTACACACCAGCCAGCATCTGGCCAATCCACCACCTTTCATCGTTTATACCATTACAAAAAAAAAAAAAACATCGGCCCATAAAAATGACAAATCACCATCGGCCGGTACGCCCAGTCCAGCAATGGTCGTGCCAGCGGTGGCACACGTGCCCAGGTCTAGTACCCTTTGTCTAGATCCACAGCAAGCACACAGGAAGAAGAAACTCTAATACATGCACAGGCAATAGTATAATTAATTTCCCTGCAGTTTCCAATCTCCATTAATTGCGCACATTGTGTTGTTTGTTACTTGCTGTCTTATGAAAAAAAAATTGCTGCTTAGTTTAAAAAAACCAAAACCCTCATCATTTAACTTAGCAGATGTGTGTTTAAGAAGGAGGTTGTTGGGCTCCCGCTGATCAAAAAGCCAGTCATCACCACCCAGAATAACAAGCACCTAAACTGACACTTGAATTGGAAAAGGCATTTTCCATGTCCTTTACAAAACTGTCGCCAGGACACTGAAAATCTAAAAAAGATAATACTTAACACCCAAGGACCAGGCTGTAAAATTCTGTAACTGTGGCCAAAATGATCAACCTTGGGTGGTGTGAATACGAGACACATGGGAGAATTTACACATGCGGATGTCTCTCTGCCCCCATCAGAAGGCCAGAGTAAGATTAAACTGTTCTGAAAATTCTTCGGTGCAACTCAAAAACAACATTTTATGAATAAGACGTGAAGCACAACAATGTCATACTCATTTTAAAGTGGTACAGAGCAAATGTGTTTGCTCTTCAGCAAATGTGTCAATCTCAGCAAAAAAACAAAACAGGACTTGAAGCTGATTACATATGCAGTGTGCTTCCAGCTTAGAGAACTTGAGAGTAGGAGCTGCTAGTAAAATATACTATGGATCACATCAAGGTTCAGTGTCCGTGTTACACGCTGAAGGAAGACAAGGTTCATCCAGGTGCACATTGAGGTTTAATCTGAAACTCTCTGTTGCTCTTGACGAAGGCGGTCGCACTTTTCTCCTCCTCCTCCTCCTCTCCCTAAGCTTCCCTGCTTAGCCTCTTGTGTCCTTGTCTAGTCTCGTGGTTTTTGTATTACTTTTCCCTGGAACATTCTCTCACAGTCTGTTCTCTAAAACCTAAAAGGGGAATTATGGATTTGATCAACTGGTCCCTGAATGCAATTGACACCCCTGTCTTAATGAGAAGTCTGGGCTCGGGTGAGCCTGAGTGTCCTGGAGGTACTTTCCCTGCCGGATACACGATGGACGGGTGGCATAACTGGAGGGTCGTGTACCTGGCGGGACTGTCGATCGAAGACGCTGAAGATACGTACCTATTCGGAACTATGGTAACAGGGTTCTTGCTGATTGGAGCTGGCTTGGCCCTGGCTTATCGAAGAATTAAGAAAGCGGAACCGGCTATTCAAACCCCACAAGGCTGCCCGCTGGGATTGGAACGATGGGACGAGGGTGAGTTCTCAAAATGAGCTCATTGAGTCAGCACGGATAAGATCTTGGAGAAGCTTACGGCTGCCGTGAATACTCAGAATAAGACCTCTGGGCTCAAATTGGATTACATCTTGGAGAAGCTCGCTGTGGTCGTGAGTTCTCAGAATCTGCTCTTTGAGCACAAGAATGACAACATCACGGAGCGTAAGTTTGATAACATCATGGAGAAGCTCACGGGAGATTAAGAGACCAGTGTCAGACTGTTAGAACAGCTTTGAAATTTATACGAGTTGTTCGCACTAAAGAAAAAACCACCATCACTTCATGCGGATACTACTTCGGCGCCTAGCTGTGATCTCAAGGCTGGAGCTGAACAAAAACACCCTGATAACAGACTGTGCTTAGACTGTTCCTCCCCTATGCAAGGCCACAGGCCAAGGTTGGCTGGAAGACTGTTTACTTAGCCTGTCAGGGCGAAGGACACTGTCTCAGCTGAACTGTGGACACACACACACATACACATACACTGATACACACTCATCCCCCTCCCTTTCCAAACGCCTTCGATGCTTGTCCCCTCCTGGGGAAGATGGAGGTCGACTGGACCAGCACAGACATGCTGCAGGACCGGATGCGCTGTCTACACCGGCTCTCTCTTACCCTTTACCCGCCCTGTTGCTTGTCTTGTGTTTCTATGGTGTATTGATAGTCATGTGCTTTTTGTATGCGCTGAGGTGTTTTTTGTGATGTTTGTGTAATGTATGTATGGTCAGATGGGTAAGATGGCGCTGGCACGGCTGGCAGCCTTAACCCAATTTCCCTCGGGATGCATAAAGTATGCTCAATCAATCAATCAATCAATCAATCAATCAATCAATCAATCAAAACACAGCAAAACAGCAGTTCTGCATTACTGACAGCTTCCATTACAATAACTGGCCTGCGTTACTTTTGTAAGGGATTACTTTGCCAATCACTCATTTGTCTGAGCCACCACTGCCACCTACTGGCATGCTTGACTTCAGGAGAGAGGCTTCAAGGAGGCCATTTATATGAAAAGCAAAAGACCGTCTCTGAATTAAGGAGGGGGCCTAAGGGTACATCTGTCACCATCTTACAATGCTGTGATTGCAGCCATTCCACAACACTCTGTGGATGGTACTCATGGTGATTGATCAGTGGTTGTTGATCAATGGCCATAACAATTTCCGTATTAAGGATCAAAGAACTGACCTCCCAGCCCATTGTTCCTTCAGTGGGCTGGTTTCAGTCATTTAAAAACAAACAAACAAAAAATTCATGATGTGATATTATAGTATATAGTATATCAGAAATCTGTTCACTATTTTTATTACAAATTATATCAGTAAGGAAGCTGACTAAATATTCACTGATAATTTATGGGACAGGGGTGGGATTAAATAAGTGTATACTTCTTCCCACTCCCTTTCAACATGTAAATTAATCAGAATGTTTTTTTGTATGTAATTTGTATAGTATATTTTTTTTCTCTCATTTCTTTTCTAAATGTACTTGTATATTGTTCACATGTTGAAATAAATTACCAATCAATCAATCAATCAATTGTGCAAATGTACTGTTTATAAGATTGGGGAAACCTGCAGTCAGCTGAGACTGAAGAAGTCACTTGGATGAGTGATGAAACGTTTCTCCCACAAAACGCTACGTCCAGATGAACAGAATCAACTTTTTGTGAATTCCTGATTTGAGTTTTATTGATTTCCCTCCAAGATTATCTCCTCATAAAGGCCCAAAGGGCTTCCAGTGCAGCTGCTAAAATGATGAAAAACAGAGCTCATCATTCCACTTGAGCATGAGCGAGGAACTCACGATGAGGTGAATCTAATCCAAGAGTAAATACCCCCCCCCAATCACACCACATCCTCATACAGACATCCGGACCATAAGTGTAACTAGGCTAGAACAAGACATGAACATCCTTAGAGAAACAACACTATTTTTTAACTTTGGACTCCAAAGAAACTTTGGAGTGGAAATTCAGCTGAAAATTCTTGGAAAACCATTCGTTCATACCTGAAGACCCAGCTCTTGTAACTGATCCTCCACATGAAATGTAGTTTAATTTGAAACTATTTGCACTCTGCATAGGTTTGAGTAACATGTTGAGGATCTACATACAGCAGCCGTGCTGTAAGTTGTCCCGAGGTGCACGATGATCTTGAAGGGTAAATTGAGCAAAATTAAATCAGGTAAAATTAAATCCTTTGGCCAGTTCCTGGAACTTTTTGGACACATCCCATATGATTTAGTTAAAGGGAGATTTATGGCCTCTTGAATCACAACAATGGTCTGTGTTAGAATTCAACCACTACTTTTCCAGTGAGGCGCTGACAGATTAAAAGCTTGTGATAAATAGCATTTTAACGTAGTTCACCTGCAGGAAGATCTACTGCCTGGTCTGTATCTTCCCTCCTCTGACATGTGGCTAGCAGTAACAGTTATTACTGATCCTAGTGTCAGTGTGCTGCAAGCAGCTGTGTTTGAATCATTTTTCTGAATATTAGTATTTTTAGGGAAGGCTGTGTCGTGATGTCACTAAAAGTACACTATGTTCTTTTGTTGGTTCTATCAGAATTCAAGAGCGAACCTGTCCGGCCTTAAACTTTGACATCTCTGTTCATTTTTCATTCAACTGGAAATGTGAAAAAAGATGTTTTCATATTGCTGTTTCATTTCTCATTTCGGTCAGTGTGTTTCCCAGTTAATTTAACTTGAGCACTGATGCTGTGTAAAATCCTGGGGTCAAGTGTAAGCTGTGAGGTACATGAACGCTGTTTACCCCCCTCTCACATGTGAAATCGAGTTTACTCAGACCTCCTGGGGCGCTTATGAACCCACAGGTCATTTCACAGGCCGCTGTCTTACATCGCTATTTGTCAGTTATGGACTGGCTTGCTTTTTCTGACACACAGAACATGAGGAGCCATCAAGCTGTGACATACTCCTGCTTAGGGGAAGGAAGGGAAAAAAAGTTTTATGTTTTTGTATTAAAAGACCATAATTTCAAAATAAATATCAAGTTATGAGAAAAAAGCAAAAAAAAAAAGTCAAATGTTTGGTTACAGCCTCAGCCATGTGTTATTTAGTTTGCTTTGGAAGAGCTGATAGTTGGTGTCTGATCCCTCTAGAGAGAGCTGGCTGTTTTTCCGGATCACAGTCATCATGCTCAGCTAACCTAATGAAATCTCACTCTGGCTTTATACATCACTTAGTGTTATTTGTCTTCTCATCTAACTCAGCAAGAAAGAGAACAAAGGGATTTTCCACTGACAGTTTAGGACGTTGTCAGTGGAGCACATCCAGGAGCCTCTGTTGCATTTATTGACCTCATCGCTCTCCTCTCGTGCCTTTTCAGCTACCACCTGTCATTAGCCATTTTAACACAGCCTTGCACACTGGTTGCACCTAACCAATAAAATACCCAGAGTGAGCAGATGTCACACGACTTGTTCTGTGTTTGTTTCACATGTTTATTTATTGCTTGTAGTGTTTTGTTTTGCTTTTTTAATAACTGCGTGTAACTGCTTTGTTGTTCTCCCACTGTACTCTCTGCTGGACTGATTAACCTGAATGTATAATGAGGTAAAGACCCTGCGGAGCCAATCAGTGACCAGACAGCGGAGCAGAAGGTAGGAACTGTTTTTAAGGCCTGCACAGGACCCCGGATAGAAGACTTCAGGTCAGGAGCTACCCTGCTTGCATGCTGCTAAAAAGCCCAGAGGACACTACTGGTTGAGAAAACAACAACAACAAAAAAACCCCACCAGTTTCTACACCTGACTGTGGTTACTGGGCAGAGGCTAGAGCCTCATCACAGCAGGAACTCTACTGTTTGCTTTGATGATTCGTAGCAGCTTGATCGGCCATTAGCACAATGTTTTAAGGCCACCCAGTCTCTTTTTTGGTTAAAGTCACTGGAATACTGGACCAGCTGCTGTGCTGAGGCTACACTGCAAAAACTACAGTTTGTGGTACTCTGCTTGTTTTCCGCACTTTTTTATTAGCATGTTTTATTGTATAGTACCTTTATCCTTCCCACAAGCATTTTATTTCATAGATTCACTCGCTGGGCCCACGTCCTCATTTGAGGTTTGACAGCGTTTTAGTAGATAAAGGTGATGCTTGGATATGAATTGAGCTGCGGTTTGGGGAAGGCCTCGAAGGGGACTGCCGGCGGCTCCCGTCCCTGGCAGATGCCCATGCACTAAACTGAAGTGAAGAAGTTAAAGAATTGAAAAGGGGAAGAAGCGTGGGGCACATAAACGAGAAGGAACAGCTTGTAGAACGTGTTTGGAGATGTGGTCCCGCTCCTGAAATTCCAATACTTTATCTCCAGTTAATTAAGTATTTATTTAAGTATTTTAACCTTAACCTTGCTACATTTTTTTAGTATTTACTATCATCTTAGTTTGAAGACTTTTTGTGATCATCTTGCTCCAGTCGTTGTTCCTTGGGCCGCTTCACATATAAGTGTACAGATGTCATTGTCTCTAGAATATCACCAGGGGCTGCCACACATACAAGCCATCAATCAAACTCTCTTCTAGTAAGCCAGCCAATTTAAATGACAATGCTCGCTTTCAGGTGAGCTACTGCAGTCACTGTAGCTCCAGCTTCCAGCCCTGAAGTCTGCTACAAACTCATCTGGACCCAATGTTTATTTAAAACTGCAATCCCATCCATAATCCCTGTGACTTCTGAATGGCAAACATAATTGCATCACTGTAAGACATAAAATCTTTCTTTACTGCCTCTTACTGGGCTTTAAAAAAATGTAGCTCCTTAAATATTTAAAATTAAACGTTGATCAACTGTCACAGAGGCAGCTCTGATCAATATACAGTATTGGATTAGGTTCATATACATGTGGTAAGGTTTGTTATTTTAGCTGTGTAGTAAAAGGGGTTTATGTGCCTCAGTCTTTTTTATAAGGACCAAAATATAACTGTGAAACTTACTGAAGATAGGATTCAACATCAGCTGAAAAACACAGTGAAGGTATTGTGATTCACTGGCACGCATGGCCTGAGTTTTACCAAAAATAACCAGATGTATGCCACGTGAGGCGCTGTGGTGGTCCACACAGCTACAAGGCCCTGAATTCAACTCCACCATCTGAGCCTGTCTGTGTGGAGTTTGCATGTCTTCCCTGAGTCCTCCCACAGTCCAAAGACATGCAGTTAGTTACGTTAGGTTAATTATTGCTTCTAAATTGTCAGTGGTTGTCTGTCTCTAAGTTGTCCCTGTGTCAGATTAACAACCTGTCTAAGGGGCAATCATGACAGCTGGGATAGGCTCTGCCCCCGTGACCCTGAGAAGGATGAGTGGAGGAGAATGATTGGACGGTATGTGTTCATGCATCAGAGCTCCTGTTTGAAAAGCTGTGTAACCGCAACAGCAAATTTACATACATTTGTCAACTGACAACAAGATTAAATGTCAGACGATTATATTTTATGAATATGAAGCTGTCACTCTAGCTTCATATTCATCTCTGCCTGTCATTTCTCACTATTCTCAGTAAAATAACACGAATTTGCAGCTGGCTGTCAAAGGCTTAGTGTCACAATCATAATGTCTTCTTTTTCTTCTTGCATGTGTCTTAAACAAAAACCAACCCCAGCCCTATGTGACCCGTGGTAGGTACCTATTTAAAATAGGACAGAGCCGTAGGCGCACAGTCAGTTTAAAAGAGTTTAATTTTTTAATACAAAATAAAAAGAAACAGTGTAACAGCGGCACCTCAAACCAATTAAAAACGTTACCTTATTAGAGACGATAAAACTGTGCGATTGCCCGTGAGACGGGACAAGCGCTGCGGGGAACCGTTTAAAAACAAATCGACATAGCACACAGGTTAAACATGGACGGCAACTCACACATGACCCCAAATGGGTAAAACACTATAGAAAAAAAGTCAAATCTTTAGTGCCGTCTTCACTCGGGCCCACCGCTGTGCATGCAAAAGCGGGGAGACAAAAAAAGGATTTGTTTTCCCTGCAGCGCCTTCACCGTCTGCGACAATATATATATATATATATATATATAAATAAAGGGGTTAAAATACTAAAAGGATCAATATCTGTGGTGCCTACTGATACAGAAAAAGTAAAACCAAAAACCAAAACCATCGACAGCCGCAGCAGTCAGTCTGTCGGCTTACACCAGTTTAAAACAAATTAAAACACACTGATGTGTCGGGTCCTTTGCCCGCAGCCAGAAATCCACCTGGCAAAGCAGCAGCTCGGTACTCTGTCCACAAGTTCGTGTCACACCCTAATAAATGTGGGTCAGTGGCGATGAAGTCCACTATACCGTTCTCACGGGAGCAATGTTTCCCACCGTTCTAACAGAAGTTTAGGGGAAGGACGCGTATCAGACTTTCATAGTTAAGAAACACCAACTTGCCCAACTCGGACCAAGCACTCGCAGCTTCAGGTTTGCAAAAGAATACCCAATTGCCCACACCTGCGCTTATGAAAGGAGCGAAGACCAGCTCCGCCCACCAGGGGCGGTCCCAAATCTCCAGGTCTCACCTGTCACATTCTCCCCCCTGGTTTTTGCATTGGCGACCCGACAATGAAACCTTAAAGCCACGGTCTATAAAAAGCTGTAACTGAATGTACACTAGGTGGCCTGGCTTCAGCTGATTGGGGCAGATGGTGTGGATTGGAATGGTGGCCAGCTGTTGAGCGTGTCGTTCTTCTAACTGTACTACTTTCAGCTAATGGAGTGGGGACACTACACTGTGGAGTCAGGGTACCAGGATTAGTCCTTCTGGACTGCGGCCTCATTACTATAGCCAGGTCCTCTGGGAGTTGTTGGGGACAAGGTGCAGAATCAGTTTGTACACTTTGGGGGTCACCTCTTGGGGACTCCCTTCGTTGCCACACATAAAAATCTCCCTCATTCTCAGACGGGGGTAACCGGTCAGGTGAACTTCTAGGGTTAGCAGTTTGCTGGAGCTCTGCCCTTATTTTCTCACAGATATCAGCAGGGATCGGCTTGATAAATTGTCTATTAACCTGTCTTTTCTGTTCTGGATCATTGAGTGGGGCCACTGTATACACAGGACCAGCATCAGCAGGGGCACGGACAATACAATACGGTGTAACGCCCCAAAAATCTTGGATTTTATTCCGTCCCCGAATGCTATGATCTCTCAAATACACTAACTGATGCAATGGCAAGGGGTCAGAAGCTGGGGCAGGTTGACGATCTGCACGCAGCGTCGCTGCTGCTTTGGTGCGGTTACTCACACCTTTATAAGCTACATCTAGACGTTTCTGATGCTCTTGGACCCAAGTGTGTACCGGGCCGTGGGTGGGTTCCTCCACTCTGCCTAACAGGAAGTCAACTGGGAGCTGGGGCTCTTGGCCAAACATAAGAAAATAGGGTGACTCACCCGTAGTTTGATGGATTGTGGTATTGTAAGAAAAGGTGAGCTGCTGTAAATACATGGGCCAATGACGCTTTTGCTCAGGGGGCAGGGTTCTCAACAGATCATGCAGAGTCCGATTAAAACGCTCACACTGGCCATTACCTTGTGGGTGGTAAGGAGTGGTGCGAGTCTTTTCCACACCATATAACTGGCATAGCTGCTGAACTAATGCTCCTTCAAAACTCCTCCCCTGATCGGAGTGGATCCTAGAGGGAACACCAAAGCGATAAAACCACTCATAAACCAAAACACTGGCCACAGTAGTTGCCTTTTGATCCTTAGTAGAAATGGCCTGAGTGAACTTTGAAAACACATCAGTAAGAATCAATACATTTTCACGGCCATCAACGGAGGGTTCAAGGCATGTGAAATCAATTGCCAGAATCTGATTGGGCCTCGCAGCCATGAGGTGACCCATGGTTGTTTTAGGTTTGGGATAAACTGCTTTAGCCTGCGCACAACGTTCACATTGCTGACAGTAATCCTGAACCTCCTTAGACATACCTGGCCAATAACACCTCTTGCGTATCAAGTCTGCAGTCCTGTCAGTTCCCTGATGACCATGGTCATTATGCAAGCCATGTAAAACCTCATTCTTGAGACTCTGAGGGACCACTAATTGGCACACTGGTTCCCCCCCATCTGGCTGAAAGATCTGCCGATAAAGGACGCCCTCCTTTTCTACCAGTTTCCTCCACTGGCGCAACATTTCCAGCACTGCTGCTGGCAAATCTCTTCTCTCCTGGCGAGTAGGGCCAGTTCCTCTGCGCCAAAACTTCAAAAAACCACTAATCGTGGGGTCCTCCCTCTGCAAAGTAGCAAGGTCTGCAAGTGAATGAGAGGGTAAAACCGAAATCATAGATTGGATTACTTGCTGGGGTGGTAAAACTGTTTGCACTAAAGAGTCTGGAAGGGAAGTACCAGGAAGCAGTGTTTCTAAAGACACAGTTTGATCGGATGGCTGACACTGTCGAGACAAAGCATCTGCATTGCCATTTGTACGACCCGGACGATACTTAATTGAAAAATCAAAAGAAGAGAGCTGAGCCGCCCAGCGCTGTTCCAAAGCTCCAAGCTTTGCTGTAGTCAGATGGCTCAAGGGGTTGTTGTCTGTATAGACAACACACCTGTTACCCAGCAAATATTCTCTGAATTTTTCAGTCATAGCCCATTTCAAGGCTAGGAATTCAAGTTTCATGGAGCTGTAATTGGACATGTTACGTTCCGTGGGCTTTAGCCCTCGACTAGCATAAGCTATAGGACGCACCTTGCCATCAGCTTGCTGTTGTGAAAGCACTGCCCCCAGACCCCAGTGGCTGGCATCAACCTCCAAGATAAAAGGTTGTGAAAAATTAGCATAAGCCAATACGGGGGAATGCACCAACCGAGCTTTCAACTCTTGAAAGCTATTTTCACACTGCTCGGTCCAAACTTCCTGCAATGCACGCTTGGAGGGGCGTTTGTGCTTAGTCCCAGCCAGTTCGGCCACCAGCTGGTGGAGCGGAGCAGCTAGGGATGCAAAACCTGGAACAAAGCGGCGATAGTAACTAGCAAACCCTAAGAATGATCTCAATTCAGCAACAGAGCTAGGAGTTTGCCAATTAGACACCGCAGATATTTTGTCTGGGTCCGTGGCTACCCCGTCCTTGGAGATCACATGCCCAAGGTACTTTACCTCTGTCTGCAGAAAACAGCATTTTTCCAACTTGGCCTTCAAGTTTTGTACCCGCAAGGTCTCCAGTACTGCTCCTAGGCACTGAATATGCTCATCTACTGTGGTAGAGAAGACAATCACATCATCCAAGTACAACAACAAAGACTGGTGATTCTGGGAACCAAACATTCGCTCCATCAATCTCTGAAAGGTGCTTGGTGCATTACAGAGGCCAAACGGCATGCGGTTGAACTCAAATAACCCAAAAGGAGTACAGAAAGCAGTTTTCTTTTTGTCTGGCTCAGCAACAGGGACCTGATTGTAGCCACTAGCCAAGTCCAAGGTAGAGAACCAACATGCACCTGACAACACATCCAAGGACTCCTCAATTCGGGGCAAAGGAAAAGCATCCTTCCTAGTCCTTGAGTTCAGCAGACGGTAATCCACACAAAGCCTAATACTGGAGTCCTTCTTCCGTACTACCACGATTGGGGATGCAAAAGGGCTACAACTTTCTCTGATCACCTGACTCTCCAACAGGTGTTGAATATGGGCCTTAACGCTCTCATACTCTGAAGGTGGAATCCGTCGATACCGCTGGCGGACCGGAGTCTCATCTAAAAGTGGGATCTCATGAGTCATTAAATTGGTACACCCTAAGTCACCATCATGTGAAGAAAAAACTGATTGGTAGTCACGCAAAAGGGCCCTTACCCTGTCCTGATCCTGTACAGTGAGGGCTGAGAGATCAATTGCATTAATTGCAGTTTTCAGAGGGTTGGATTCCACACTCTGGGTTGCCATGGTAACACGTTTTTCCTCTCCCAAATCTTCCAAGAGCCTGGTCGAGCCATCCGATTGGCTGACAATTTCAACTTGGCACAAGGTGCCAAGCTGACTGCGAGGTGGCAAAATGGCCTCAGTTAATCCCACATTGGTAACTGGGATAAATGCAGTGCCACTGACCACCTGGACCAAAGCTGGAGAAGAAAGGAGACCATGAGGCAAACCGGCATCTAATGGTTCGAAAAGCGCTGTTCCAGTGTGTGCTGAAGGGACTTTCCGACATGTAGTTGGTACAAACTTCATTGTGCCTGCGGGGATGCAAATTTTTCTCCTACCCTTAACTCTCACTGGGCCACTAACTTGTGCTTCAGGCTGTAGCTGCGCTGTATGGCAACGCTGCAAAGCCTGCTGCCAAGGATCCTCCTGCACTAAAGGAAGGTCAAAAAGAGCAGAGCCATGTTCCAAAAACAGCTCCCTATAACACTCACGGATCACATTCATGCCGAGTACTCCACATATTTCTGAGTTGGGGCTGGGCTCCAAAGGATCTCTAACAACTAACACACCACGTTTCGGTATTTGCCTCCCTAACACTTGGCAATCAAGCTCCAGGTAGCCAACATAGGGAATATCTAGCCCATTAGCTGCCCGTAACCGCAGCCAATGGCATGCTTTCAGTTTCTCTGGACCCCAGTTCTTAAAATGTTTGGCAAAAAAACTCTCCGTGATGGTAGTGACCATGGATCCAGTGTCTAATAAACAGGAGACATCTACCCCTCCCATATTAATGGTAACCTTTGGACAGGAGCCTACCAACTTGGGTGGGGGACCAGACATTTGAGCATTACAACTGTTGGAGCCAGTTATGTCCCCATCTGATATGTGGCTCAGCATAACAGAGGGTGCTAGTTTTCCGCCTGCATGGAAAACGTACCCTGCCCAGATGAGCTCCTGCTAGGGGCTGTAGATTCAAAGGCTACTACCCTCTCATTATCACAGTCTTTAGCAAAATGGCCAGGCTTCTGACACCGTCTGCAAATAACCTGCCTTCCTCTCTGCGTGAACCTAGACTTACTTGATGTATGGGCAACTCTCAACTCATGTGTAAGCTGATCAATCTGGGCCTGCTGCCGTTTTAACATTTCCTTAACCTCTGCTAATTCTGACCCAATAGTATCCCTTGGCCCCTTTGTTTGTCCTGTATGCTGAATGCTGTAGACTGCTGGGACAGAATAAGTCCTGAACCGGCCGGGTTCTACTCCTACTCTGCCTTCCCGCTCCCACCTGAGGCCTTCATCTCTTAAAGTATGGAGGTCATAATCTGGATGTTCGCGAACAATCCTTTTAAGCTCGCGGCTCAAATTTCCGTCCCGGACACCCTCTACAAACTGATCAGAAAGCAGTCTAGCAGCCTCAGGAATTCGCCTCTCTGGACAACTTTGGATCATTTTGTCCATGAGAGAAAACAATGCATGTGAGAATTCCCTCAGTGACTCTCCTTCTTGCTGCCTTCTTGCATAAAAAGCTTCCTTAACAGCAATAAAGGACATGGGGCAACCATACTGGCTAAGGAGAATATCAAAAATGCGGTCTGGATCTTCTCTTACTTGCTGGGACCTATATTTTATTTCCTCACGAGCATCACCAGTCAAATGATCATAGATATAATGGGCTCTATCAACAGGGGCAAGTCTACGAGTGCGCATCACAGATTTTATTTCCTCCACCCAACTTTGGACACTAATTTCCCCAGTTCCACTAAACAGGGGGCACGACCTCTCTCTAGGGATATAAACCAGCCTCTCTTGGAGAGAGCCCTCCATAGGGGTAGAGTCATGAGGTCTACAGGGGCTAGAAATGCCTGATTGGGACTCCATAATAAAAAATAAAGACCCTCAACAGTAAGTGCCTACTGTGTTTAAATGCAGATTACACTTTGTTACCACCAGGATTTACCAGCTGCTGCTTTGCCTAAAAAAATAAATACAAATATAAAACAGTTTAAAACACACACCCATAAAAATAAAAATTTTACACAAACCAACTGACTAATCGCTGTGCACACCTAGAGGCTCATCCTGTCGACAACGCCAGTTTGTGACCCGTGGTAGGTACCTATTTAAAATAGGACAGAGCCGTAGGCGCACAGTCAGTTTAAAAGAGTTTAATTTTTTAATACAAAATAAAAGAAACAGTGTAACAGCGGCACCTCAAACCAATTAAAAACGTTACCTTATTAGAGACGATAAAACTGTGCGATTGCCCGTGAGACGGGACAAGCGCTGCGGGGAACCGTTTAAAAACAAATCGACATAGCACACAGGTTAAACATGGACGGCAACTCACACATGACCCCAAATGGGTAAAACACTATAGAAAAAAAAGGCAAATCTTTAGTGCCGTCTTCACTCGGGCCCACCGCTGTGCATGCAAAAGCGGGGAGACAAAAAAAGGATTTGTTTTCCCTGCAGCGCCTTCACCGTCTGCGACAATATATATATATATAAATAAAGGGGTTAAAATACTAAAAGGATCAATATCTGTGGTGCCTACTGATACAGAAAAAGTAAAACCAAAAACCAAAACCATCGACAGCCGCAGCAGTCAGTCTGTCGGCTTACACCAGTTTAAAACAAATTAAAACACACTGATGTGTCGGGTCCTTTGCCCGCAGCCAGAAATCCACCTGGCAAAGCAGCAGCTCGGTACTCTGTCCACAAGTTCGTGTCACACCCTAATAAATGTGGGTCAGTGGCGATGAAGTCCACTATACCGTTCTCACGGGAGCAATGTTTCCCACCGTTCTAACAGAAGTTTAGGGGAAGAACGCGTATCAGACTTTCATAGTTAAGAAACACCAACTTGCCCAACTCGGACCAAGCACTCGCAGCTTCAGGTTTGCAAAAGAATACCCAATTGCCCACACCTGCGCTTATGAAAGGAGCGAAGACCAGCTCCGCCCACCAGGGGCGGTCCCAAATCTCCAGGTCTCACCTGTCACACCTACAAGCAATCATTTAGTGGATGTTGATAAGTTAATGATACTACACATGCTATACTTGCAATACATACTGTAGGTCACCAGCATGGTTGAATTCACCCATCACATTCACATTAACACGGTTTCCTTTAACTTCCATGGAATGAAAGTGCAAGTAAAAAGATGGTGGTATCAACAGTAGAGGTGTGAGTGCGGCCCTTCCAACCAGAGCTGACTGGGAAACGGAGGATTCTCCAGAGATCACAAACACACTCCACTAACAGTGTGTCAGGAAGGACCTTTTGGGGTTTTTAATAGAGTCCACACACACACACACACACTTGATGAAAGCTTTTTGGGAGAATGTTTCATCTCACTGTGCCCTTAGTGAGATGGGAAGAACAGGAGCACAAGTTTGAAGATATCTTTATGTGTGAGGTCTGTGTATGTGTGTGCACTTTAGCAAGGCAGCTGGGTTATATCACTGCTGGATTTGCAGTGTGTGTGTGGCTGTGTCCGCGTGCACCTGTCTGCCTGACGGCCACAAGCCAGCTCCTCAGCAGAGTATGAGTTTCACACACATTTCATTTCCTGCAGTCAGCATCAATTCAAACCCTCAGAGGAATTAACTCTATCTACCTGCTTGTCGGCTTCTTCTGTCGCTGCAGGCGCACCTCACTCGAACACACACTCTCGCCTCACACACCCTTACACAGTCGCACGCATTTTTCTTTGAAGGTTTTCAGTCTCCTCAGCCAGTCTGCGGGGGAGATAAGACTACACACAGGAGAAAAGAGAAGTCACAGTGATGAATGGTGTGCACAGCTGCAGCACAATGCTCTACTATTAATGTGTTATTGATTAATGTCTGTCACTGGCCCCCCACTATATGAGAACACACACACAGACACACACACACTGGCCCAGCACCATATCTTCATGCTATCATTAGCAACTGACACTAATTTGCCCCTTATGGTTGATGTTAGCACTGTGTTAAAAATAGTTCCACCTAGTATGGAGGCAGTCGTCAGTATTTTTAAGCTAAAGCTGCTGATGCAGACGAAAATATTGCTGATTTTTTTGTCTTTTTCACATTGTCTTGTGTAAACTTATTATATGCAGTGTCCTGAAAACTTTTTTTTGTGTAGCTTTAGCAGTCAGCTGATGTCTGTCCAGCAAACTCTGAGAATTAAACCTTATCTGCTGCTCGGGTTGTCTTTAAATTAGGCCCCTGCAGTATGAAAAAGTTCAAGACACCAGTGTTGTCTTCTCCTCATCACCTATCCTGAACACTTTCCCATCTACCCGGCAGCATATGACCATTCACAAACTGAGAGGATTACTGGCAGCATAGACGCTGACTATGTAAGGGAAGAGCAGCTTGTAATATTGGAAACCACTGAAGAATAAAAACAGAATGCAGGCTAAAACAACACCTTTGTTTCAACCCAAGCAGACTTGTGTACGTATATATATCCTAATTTTTTAAATTACAATGAATGTATCTACACTTTAAGACTTTTAAAATGAAAAACACTAAATTAACAGTGCTCATAGTTCAACAATAAGAAAATGACTAGATAAAATTAGCATCCATGGAAAAAAAGGCTCATCTCACATTTACCAAAAAAAATATTAATGATCCCAGAAACTATTAGGAAAATATTTTTTGATCTGACAAGATAAAAAGTTGGAATTTTTGGATGGTCTGATTTCTGTTCTGTCTCATGTATCAAACGTGACAGTCAAACATGGTGATGGAGGTGTGATGTGGATATGGACCACTTGCCATATTGGATGGTACCTTGAATTCTGCTCTCTACCAGAGATTCTTGACTTAGAACGTCCATCCATCTGTTCTTGCTCCAAAGCTCAAGAGCACTTGAGCAGCAGGACAGTGAATCAAACCAGCAAGTCCACCTCTGAAACAAATGAAGGTTTTGGGATGGCCGAGTCTAAGTCCAGATGTAAAACAGCTTGAGATAATTTGGCATGACCTTTGTGCTTAAAAAGCCACAATTTAATAATAATAATGGATACTTTATTGATCCCCATGGGGAAATTACTTGTTTTTCTCTGCATTTGACCCATTCACTCAGTGAAGCAGTGGGCAGCCCACTAAGCAGGCGCCCGGGGAGCAGTGTGTAGGGACGGTACCTTGCTCAGGGGTACCTCAGGGTAGCCGTTAAGTGGATTCGAACCGCCGACCTTCCGATCATGGGGCGACCACTTTACCTACTGAGCTATCCCTGCCCCTTTAAATTTGTTTAAATTTAGAATTTAAACAATTCTGCAAGGAAGAATGGGCCAAGATTCCTCCACAGGGACGTGAAAGATTTATTGCCAGTTATCACATTCACCTGATTGCAGTTCTTACTGGCCAGGTTGGCAAAACCAGTTGTTAGATTTAGGGGGAAGTTATTTTTTCACAAAGGACCAAATAGGTTCGGAGAACTTTTTTCAGTTAATAAATGAAGTCATCATTTAAACACTGCATACGGTGCTTACATGGGTTATATTTGTCTAATATTAAAATTTGTGTGACGATCAGAAACTTGCAAGTTTGACACAAATACAAAAATATCACAAATCATAGACAAATACATCGTCACTCTAAACATCGTGGACAGTGGCCACATATTCACTGAGTGGTCAGTTATATTAATTAAAACCATGGATAGAGAGACTCTAGCATAAACATCCTCAATAACATAAAAAAAATGCCACATGGCCTGGCAACCGCTTAAAAGCACACAAAAAGAAGGAGATAAGCTATAGAATGACAAACTCAGCAATGAAGTGTAAAATAAAAATGTAGCTATACAAAAACTATTTACAATAGTATGATTTTATCAAGGTGACAGGTGCAGCAGAAGGTTTAGATTTCTAAGCAAATCAAAATTTCATCAGCAGTCAGGAGTATGAAACTAAAAAGGAAAAAAGAGGGGAATCATACATTGTGCTATATGTGGAGTTGAGCCAGCTGAGGATGAATAATAATCTTAAAGTGCCAGAAAAGTGTTACACTGCTCAGTGCAATGGAAAACTGTCACATGATCTAAGGCTGTTGTTTGCAGTAGACAAAAGAGCTGTAGTATTTTTCCTTCACCACACCTGATTAGTGTTGCATAATATTCAGATTTAGTTGCAAACAGAACCTGCTTGAAGCAGCACATGACTTCTTGAAATATGTCCTCAGGATCAGCAAGACCAAGTCTTTGTGCAGAGGCGTTTCAAGCGGCAGACTTTACCTTTAACTTAGCGTAATTGTGGGTGAACCAGGGAGCAGAGTGAATAAAAGAGACAGTCCAAGCTTTCCAAAGAGCAAGTGCAGAAAACTCTGTAGTCCATTGTTGTACTGAGACAGTTCATCAGGAGTAGATAAATTGTCTCTTCTAGGCAGACTGTCAACTCCACTGAAGAAGGCAGATACATCACTGTCCTTAATGTCGCAATATGCAACAGAGCAAAAATAGTTTGATGCAGATGATATTAAAGTGACATTAAAAGATAGCAGCTTATGGTCACATATTGAAAGGTCAGATTCTACACAGTTCTGAAGAAGAACACCAGAGCAACAGATAAGATCAAGAACATGTCCCTCGGAGGGAGTTGGAAAATCAATAAAAATCTTGCAGATCAAAACTATGAGGAGAAATCCCGCAGAGACAGGAAAGAGTGCAATTACAGTAAGCAGACTAAAGGTTTCCATTTGGGGAAGGCACGGTTACAATAACAGGGTATAACAACCACTGTCAAATAGACAAACGGACAATAAATTAAGTAACAGAACTAATAAAATTATTAGTTCTGTTGGAGGAGTGGCAGCCAATAGTGCCGGAAAGAGTTGTAAGGCAAAACCTAAGAGGTGCAAGCTGAGGGACCATTGAAGCCAAACATTGCTGGAAGGTGACGCTATCAGGAGCCTGCTGATATAAATACACACTGAACAGGCCTAACATTATGACCACTGACAGGTGAAGTCAGTCACACTGATTATCCTCACAACACCTGTTAGTGGGTGAGATATAAAGAGCGCCTTCTTTGATTTTACTGGAAAAAACAGAAACAGACACTGGATTTCACATCATAGACATCACTGGTCTATGATGTCGGGCATCTAGCCTAGAGACCGGTTGGTGACAAATCTGGTCGCTGGTGGAAAATGTGTGTGCTGTGAATGGTTGCCAAGTGGTTGCTGGGAGAAATCAGCTGAAATGAAGGTGGTGCACTGAAACCCTTCCTCTTTAGTGCAGCATCATATACGTCTTTGTGACCAGTCTCACCTAGTATCAGCCAGCAACCAGTTCACTAACTGGTCAGGGGATGCACATTTTCCCTAGCAACTGGTGCTCCCCAAGCAGCCACTAAGCAGCCTCTAGCAATTGATTTAATACTCACAGGTCTTTGCCACTTGGGTCACTTCATGTGACTGAGGACAAATTTTCGAGTTGCAACAACAGAGTAGGGCAGAAAAAAATGGTGAAAGATTGTGGAAAATTAATTAATTAGTCTTTCTGTCAGAACTGAGCCATACCAAGCCTGGTTCCTTACATTATGATGCACTATAAGTATAAATAAAGCATTTGAACGCTGGTATTATTATGCATTTTGATGTTGAATTGCTGTTGCAGGTTAGGCTTAACTACATGCTTAACTAGATGATTTTTAAATAGCTCCTTTCACAAATTTTAAAAGTGTCAGAAGGCAAACCATGCCCATGTGCAAAAAGCTTCTCTCTATTTCGATAATTACCAGGGTGAGGAGTTCCACCTCAGGCAATGGTAATGGTAATTAGCTGAAAAGGTTGGACATTTTGCATGTACTTACTCACAAAAGTGCAAGAGGTGATTTAAACAGTGCCTGCTTCAACCCTCTTTTAAAACGGTTGTAAAAAGCACAACGCTACAGTAAATACAATGTACAACTAAATTGGTATTTGAGACGTTTGGAAAGTGGAAATAAACAAAAATGGGAAGCAGCTGCAGGTGTGCAGCCTTAGAGCAGGAATGCCTGCAAAATGGATGGCAAGGAGAGAGGAAAAACTATGGGGGAGAGAGAAAATAAGGAGCCTGAAAGGTTTGGAGTCTGAGGACCGGATTATTTAGTAAAAGCTGTGGTTACACCTACCACACACTCCACATACACTTGTAAACACCCAAACAAATTCAGAAAATCCAGGATCCCGGTCTGGGAGCCTGTGATACAGGCAGCATCATCAACCATGTCTTGATGACATTCACGTTCATACACACTCTCTGTCCCTGCCCCCTACTGACACAAACACACTCCAGTCCCGTTTGATTTCTCCCTTCAGGAGAAGGGATAAATCAGCTAGCTGGAACCTGGCAGTGTTGGTCCGAGAGTTTTCCCTCTTGTCCTGTTCTACTTCCAGCTCACAGTCTGTTTTCATAATGGAAACACGGGCTAGAATGTAGTCTCTATCTCTGCATGCACAGTGCTGATTCTGAGAAATGAAGTGCCACCACTGAAGCGGCAAAGTCTATGAAAAATAGAATTTCTTAACACAGAACTTAAAGCACGTTCTGGGTGACCTTTCACTTAAAATACGTTGTTCTTTTGCTGTCCTGTGATTAAACTTCTACACTAGCTATGGTTTATTTAAAGGGACAACAACATTCACCATTTTATACAAAAATGTGATAAATTCATACATGTATGTATTTGTATGCATGATATAGTAACATTATCAATCATTCTGAACTAAAATACCCAATTTTGTCAGGATGCCAGAGTACCCAGAGAGAACCCATGCAGACACAAGGTCCCCGGCTGGCTTCAGACCAAACACCTTCTTGAAACAAGGACAAAGAATAATTGAATGCAAATAACATGAGAAGGAAATTTAAGAGGCACATGAAAAAGAAAAACAGTAAGGCTCACAACAAGAACCCTGTTGCAAATAATCTGTGTTAGATGCTCACTTAGCAATTACAAAGACAATGTGTTTGTATTTGTTCTGTCCTTAAGGAAAGACAAACGAGTAGTCGAACGACAAACAATGCTACAATGTGTAATATCAACTTTTTCCCAAACAAAATTATTTAAATATTTAAGGATAGTATCCCACAAAGTTTCAGCATATCCCCGTCTACACATGCAGTTCCAAAAACTCACAGGGGCACATTAATTGATGATTATGCTACGTTAGCCTGTTCACAGTTCCTGACCTTTTACAAGCCATTTTGTAGCCTGTAACTCTTTTCTTCATGCTGACATATGACATATGACATCTATGTCATATCCAGGGGCGGAGCGTGGGGGTGGCTTACTGGGCTTAAGCCCGGGTTGTTTTGTCAGAAGCCCGGGGTCTTTTGGAGTGTAATTTTTTCATATTTAGATGTCTGGCTGACAACTGTATAAAACAAAGAGTACACACAATATTCGAAGCACATAGTGCACACTGTGGGAATTTACGACTGTGCGTGAATCCCCCCTGATATTGGTATGATCCGAGCTCAGGCACTAAGCGACTGAGCGAGGGGGCGGGGCAGCTGCTGCCTGTGAGTGCGCTATTGGAGAAACGGAGCCAGCCATACTAAGGAGAGCTTAAGTTTGACCAGGTACCAAAGCAAATCATTTGTACCGTACAAATAATGTAAATATGATGGTGTATCACGAAAGATTGATATCAAACGGATCACTTGACCCATATTACGTTACTTGCTCTTCAAGTGAATCAACAAATGGCGAAATGAAAAGCCGAACAAATGCTATTGTTTTTTTAGAGTCTTAGCTTACATGTGTTTATTTCATATTTTCAGTTCTTGCCCTCCCCGACTAAATCGGTTTCAGTTATGTACTGAAATATAAGAATGGACATTAGAGGCTTCTTTCAAAGAAAAAACTCAGGTAAATGTTATTTTATATATTATGCTTTGTATGTTGTTCAGTATATTTCTATGCAAAACAAGGCTATCTGTGTTTTCAAAAATACCCGGGTACGTACCCGGGTATTTTTGAAAACACAGATTTTTCTATGCGTTTGCACCTTTCGTCCACACGTAAACGGCGTTTTTGGTCACTGAAAACGGAGATTTTTAAAAACTCCGGGCAGGGTGGATATTTTCTAAAACTCCATTTTTGCATTTACGTGTGGACGAGAAAAACGGAGAAAACGCAGAAAACGCAGCGTCAAAGATGTGCGCCTTTTTTGACGTCACACTGTGCGCCACGTTATTGTTTCGGTGAAATGAATTTCTACAATACTGTTACTGTTAATTCTGCAGTGTTTAAATGCTTACATATACACACAGTTACTGTCCCTCCACACATACGACTCGGTTCTGCTTCTATGCCCCAGCTTTGTTTACTTTTTCCCACCGAGGCTTCTAGACTTCTGATTGGCCAACATTTCTACATGGTTAGGAATATAGCGCCACCTGCTGCTTTGGCATGTTCATAGCAGCGTTTTCCTTCATTTCTGCCTTTACGTGTGGACGGGATTATTTTTTTAAAACGAAAACGGAAAATCTCCGTTTTCAAAAATACCCGTGTACGTGTGGACGTAGCCCAAGAGGGATTTCAGTACACAGCAGGATATTCACATTTGTAACCAGATATTTACATACACTTTAGGGAGAAAACATAAAACATTTTTACTGTACAACATCAGTTTAGAGTAAACTTTTGTTTTAGATAAACATTGAAATATCTTTTGAATTAGTTAAATGTCAGAATAAAGAGAGACAGAGCTTTCTGTTTTTTATCACTTTCATCAAATTTAGGGGTACATATACACTAAGTTTATTGTTAATTAATAAGAAAACTGCAGACGATTTCATTCTGAGCTGAAGAAGCTTCTGATAGGTTAGTAGAGTCCATGTGAGTAAATTGGTGGCACACCTGTGGATGTATATAAGGCAAAACACAGAGTCTGTTTCTTTGACATGGGAACATCAAGAGATGTCAACCAAAACACCAGGAACAGAACTGTCACGGTCCTGAGTCTGTGGACTCAGTGTTTTTCTGTTTGTATTAGTTATCTTTGATTTCATGATGTGTTTTGATTCTCTTGGGTTTGATTTCTGTCGCTAGTATTCCTAACTCCCTAGGTCCTTGGCATTTCTTGTGTTCTCCTTCTTAGGTCGTGGTTCTGTGTTACTTCTGTTAGTATACAGTCATCTCTGTCAGTGTGTCTCTTGTTATGTCACTGTATCCCCTAGTTTAGTCCACGTCTGTTCAGTTTCCTGTTTTACTTTGAAAGTCTGTGTACTATGTCAATGTGTTGAGTTTTGCCTCCCCTTGTCTTGTCATGTCTGATGAGTCCCAGCTGTGCTCTCCTCCTGTTTCACATTCCCTAATCACCTCAGTATGTATTTAAGCCCTGTGTTTTTCCCTGCCAGTTGTTGCGTCCTCCACGTTTGTTGTGTGTGTATCCATCGTCTACCTTCAGCATCTCCTGTCTAGTTAGTTTAAGTTGTTGTTTATGTATCGTCCAAGGGTGACTCTCCAGCAAATAAAGCCGTCGTTTAAGTTAATGTTTTGTCTCCGAGTCCTGCACGTGGGTCCAGCCACCGACAGCCACACAACTCATCGTGACAAGAACTGTGGAGCTCCATAAGTGTGGCTCAGTTTGAATACAATTTGGTGCCATTTACAATTAAGAAATACAGATAGTTTCTCTCTTTACGCTTAAAGTTAACAAATGTTTTTTATATTTATCAATCTAAAAAAATAAACATTTAGTCTGATTTGATGTTACAATTAAAAAAGTGTTTGTGTTTTTATCTGAAGAGTTTGTAAATATCTGTATATTTGATGATTGTCAGCACAAAGAGAGAGAGGAACAGAGAGGGAGAGAGAGGAGAATGAGGACAGAACAGAGATGAACAAGAGCA
The DNA here is from genome assembly GCF_057382095.1 of Aulonocara sp. 'chitande type north' Nkhata Bay. Classification (NCBI taxonomy): domain Eukaryota; kingdom Metazoa; phylum Chordata; class Actinopteri; order Cichliformes; family Cichlidae; genus Aulonocara; species Aulonocara sp. 'chitande type north' Nkhata Bay. Next base: position 3,837,267 of record NC_141352.1, on the reverse strand, counting down.
GGTGAGACTCACATGTTAGTCAAATGGTCGTTTACCAAAAGTATCACCGTATCACAGGTCCTCATGTATCTCGTACCTAGTGTTTCTTTTTAGGTTTGTTATTTTTCAAATTCTATATTTATTAAGTTATGCAGGCTTGTTTACACAACAAGGCTAAATAAATATATAAACGTTTCTCAATCTAAATATTGGACTTTGGTAGAATTAAAAAATAAGTGTAGTGCAGGTCTATGATGATTTTTAGTGCTACTATCATCTAGTTCTGATTCTGGTTCTGTTTTGGTTAAATCCTCAGTAGTCCTGATTTTGAACTGTTGTAGTCCTGTTTTAATTCTGGATCAGTTCTGGGTCTGGTTGAATTGGGGCTTAGTCCTTGTGTCTTGATACAGCCCTGACTTTGTTCTGCCTCGCCGCTTAATTAAAAAACTAGTTTAAGGTGTCCTGCACATGTGATATATATTTTTCCCTATATGAAGTCATTCTTTCTTGAACAAAACTCAAAACAGAGCCTATTAATCTTTCAGTCATTTCTACCCCCCCCAAAAAAAAAATCCCACATGCATGCTACCCTTTTGGGCTAAGCCCTGGGTGTTTCAAATGTCTGGCTCCGCCTCTGGTCATATCTGATGTCACTAGTGGGCTGGGGTCTCTTGCACTCCCTGCCTCTGGCTTGTGCATTGAAAAGTAGGAAGGTCCGAGAACAGAGCCATGCTACTAAATATAAATCACCGCAGATGGCCTGACTGAACAGTTTTTGGGGTTTTTTTGTCGTAAGTCATCAACACTCTGCTGACTCAGTAACTCTAAATAACTGCAGTTCCAAACCTCCTCTGGTGTTGACAGCAGAAACACTGTGTGACAGGAGCTTCAAGCACTGGTTTCAATATCCAAACTGCTCCCATGTACTGTGCAGGAAGTATAGTACTTTTCTCCAGAGCATATCTGCTACTGTGCACGTTTTGACTTTTTATACCAGTGAGGCGGCTGTGTTATTTTGATGTGGATTATTTATTGGCCACATGGCCTTTGTATCCTTGTAAATGATGTAATGCTACATTTGCAAACTCTGCAGTAATTTGCATCATATGTGTATTCATTACCACTAATTTTATTTCATGCATTTAAAATAGCCCACAAAGCAGTTTTCAGTGGTGGTCCTAGCCTGTTTGGCGCCCTGGGCGAACACTCCCCCCCCCCCCCCCCACACACACACACACACACACACACACACACACACACACACACACACACACACACACACACATAAAACATATTAAGGATTGTACATTAACATAAAAGGCTACCACAGCCATCATAATTCGTCAAACAATGAGAACAAGACGAATCAACAACTGACGATGACTAATTAATATTAAAATCTGTAACATAATGTATTGTTTGGAGTTTAGTTTGTTACTGTTGCTATTTTTACCATTTCTTCTTGGAGCAACTGTAACCCACATAATTTCCTGAGCGATTAATAAAGTATTCTGATTCTGATTGTTTCAGGATGACCTGCCATCATCCAATCACACATCTTCTTACCGCCATCTTTTGCTCGTTTCTCCTCCTCTTCTTTTCTCTTTTTTCTAAACTGAGGACCTGATGGCTTTGAACTTTTCTTGTCCATCTTCCATTGGTTTTAATTTTGCACTCCAGTATGAACACCCATCCCCTACAACCTACACCTTAGTTCACAGATTCACTTTGTCTAGGGTTTATTTCTGGGATTTCACACAACCCAGGATTCAAATCATGAATACATGATGGACTTGGATTTACATCATTATGAATGAAATGTGCTCTATTTGGAAGCAGGCCCCCCTCCCCATTCGACGGGTTGTGTGAGACTTTAAATCATCAAACTGTAAATTATAAATTTTAAATTGTAATTGATCCCTTTACCCCGAGTCCTAAAGTGTATATTTATTTTCTTACTCTTCTTATATTTGTTGTTTGTTTACTTGCACTGCTGTAACTGGAGCCTCGTCGTCTCGTCTCTCTATATGCTGGACTGTCTGTAGCGGAGATGACAATAAAGTTTACTTTGACTTCAGCAGCGCGCAGGCGCACCGAGGGCTCTCGCGCTCACTTTTCGTGTACAGAATTTTGAAAAAACATCGGTGCAAATTATAAGTCTGTATCATGATGTCTGGTGTGTTTGTTGGTTTGTTTTTATTTTCGTTTTATTTTGCGACTTGGTTATTAGATGCTGCTCCATCCGGTCAGAGAATCCCCCGCAGCCCCACCCTCTCCTCCCTGTACCGCAAGCAGCAGGCGCACCTCGCAAACGGAGGGCGCCCTTGCTCCCAGCAAATGGCCGATAGAAAACCGATCGGTGCCTATGCCATTCCCGATATGCGCTGGAATGACGTATGAGCAATTTTTATTTTTATTTTTACTTTTTTTGCCGATGCCCGTGATGCCGCCCCCCACCACGATGCCGCCCCGGGCAACCACCCGTGTCGCCTGTATCAAAAACCGCTACTGGCAGTTTTCATGAATGTGGTTTCGTCTTGCTTGGACTTGCCATACTCCCCAAAGTAATACTGAAACTACAACACTGGACCAGTCAATCAAAAGCTCCCTTTGTGCTTTTATTTATTTAGTTCATGCATATTGTGTTGTGTATACCTGGAGCACACTTTACTCCCAAACTCATACTTATTGGTTTATGCAGTTGGTTGAATACTGAACAAAAGCACACATTTAGAGCATTACAAAAAATTATTAAAATGAAAAAATCTAATTATAGAAATGAAATTATAGTTGGTGATATCTGTACATACTTGTATACATTAATTTAACAAGATTCCCATTAATACATATATTTTAAAATTTGAGTTTGTCTTGTGTGCATCTTCATCAAGTAACTATTATCCATCCAACAGGATGGACTCAAACCCTTAATACTGCACTCACAACAAACTCATCTTTCAGTACCATTTCAAGTGAATGAATACTCGCAGGGTCAAATGTGTTCAGAAAAAGAAGAGGTTCTCTATTTATCCCAATAGTTGGAAAATGACTGTGTCAGGTCAGCCAGAAATATTTAAAAACATGAGTCAATGAATGAAAACCTAAATGAGGTGGTAAAGATGTCCTGTATTGGTCTTTGTGGCAGCAGAGCTGAGTGTTCAGCTGCATGTCCAGGAGGTTTTCTCTGTGTCTGCTGATGGAGGAATCCAAAGAGCGTTTTGATCCAAACTGGATTATAACAGCAACACCAAAGACAACTTCCCCTGGAAAGTAATATGGACACATTCTAACGTTGCACAACATGTCCAGAGTAACACAACTTTTCACTCCCAACTAGGGCAACCCCTCCATATTTCTTCTTGCTGCTCAGATTCATCTCCTTGTCTGCCTGAAAAGTCCTGAAGCCAGGCACAGTCACACTGTGACTGAGCCATGTCCCACTGAAACATGCTTTTTGTCAGTGTTAAATCATTGCACAGTTTGCAGTAAATCACCAAATGCCAACATTTATAGGATAGGTTGAGTTATTCATTTGAATACTCTCCTCCCTAAATACAAAGGTAAACTCTTACCAGCACATATGCAACAAGGCCAACTGCAGAAATAACTTATTTCAGTTTCATTAGTAGCATTTCACTGCACCTCTTACTTAATGCCATACGGCGGTCTCCTTTTATTCTAATGATTAACAATAGCAGCCATGAATCAATTTATGTACAACAGAGTATTAATTTCATCTGTTATCATCGCACATCGCTTGCTTTTCAAGTTAAATAGTGGAGACAGGTCATGCAATATTTCCCCTCTTTCCTGACAATCAATCTAGTAGTTGTTGAGGAATTAATGTTTGGCTGATTAAATGTACATTAGTTGCTGCATTTTGACTGGAAAACAAAACAATGCATTAACAGATCTTGTGAGTCCCATCCAAGTGCAATGTCCCTCTAACGGGTTCTTAAGTGGTCAAAGCTGCCAGGATTATGATACAATTAATTTTTACTGCCGTGCATTCTTATAAAAATAACAAACAAACATCTTCCTTCCCTCGGGATACAAGAAAGGCAAGACATCAAAGGCGCGTGATGTACTGAAGGTGAGCATGCTCCTTGCATTAAATAATACAGCTATAAAGATCAAAATTTAATGATCTCCAAGTCATTAGGCATCATTTGTGATTTAAAGCACTTATTTTTATTCTTCTAGGAAGAAAAACAGCCTAATTTCAGAATGGAGATCATGCACAGACTGCCTGAAAGAAAAGTTGTTGTTTTTTACTTTGTCTTGTCTCAGAGAATTTAAGATGTGAACTATTTTAATGTCATTCAAAAAATGTTCAGTGTTGATGAGATGCTTCACTTTAAATCAGTGCTCACTCATCTAATGTAACGGCGCCACCTCCTTTGTATTTACTCTGCTCCATGTATACAGGCAAATTTAACAAGTCTATGAAACTCATCATCAAGCTTCTTACTTTAATTGTTTGAGCCTTTTTGTAATGCTGCAACCCGACTGGCAGGGTCGAGCCTGCACTCGTGCACTTACTCTAGGCCTTGTAAACCATGTCTGCAAATACATTTCAAATGAATGGCATATAAAGATAATAGCATTCTCATACTTCAATATTTTGTCCCAAATGCATGTTGCACGCAGCATTCTCAATTAGCTAGAGGAACACTGTGGTGTCAGTCTTTTTGGTTCACCTTAACATAAAGTAGCTAGTAAAAACAAGGGGGCATCCTACATCAGTGGGCATTCTGCATCGATAGTGATTCATTAGCAGGAAATCTAATCTTCGGTTAGATTTGACCCTGTTTCTTGAAAGACAATATCAGGTGGAATAACCATAGATGTAGGCCTAAAGTTGCAGTTGGGACTGGTGCAGAGTACTGGGAAATTCCCAGGTACTAATTAGAGGTATGAGAGCATGTAAGCAAGGTAAAATAAACACAAACAAGTAAAAAGGTTAACATACTGGTAAACAGTCTCTGACAGGTGTCGGGCAGGTGTCTGGCTGTTCTCGGGTGCTTGGGGAACTGTAGTCCTGTCTTTGCCTCATGCTTGGATGGCCTTGATGGAGTTGACTGCCCATTGACTCTAACCCATTGGCTGAGGGGGCTCCGTCTGGGGGATCCCTCGTCCTTCTGCTGTGGTGGACACATGGTTGTTGTTGGGACATGTGGCCTTGGGTGTTCAGTACTCTTGGAGGCCTGCAGACAACCCAGGTCTCCTGGGCCTTTTTCTGTCTGCCTCTGGCTCATGGGAGATAATGTTGTAGCTTCTCAGAATCATTATGAAGTATTGTGAGATTACTATACTGTCTCATGCCACGTTATACCTCTAATTAAAGATTGTGAAATCATTATGTAGTTTTAGGTTGCATTATTCTCCTGACTTAGAAGAAGGTGATAACTATTACATTTATTAAACTCATTTGTATTACATTAGACTGCTGATTTATTGTGAATGAATTACATTGTTTTATGATGCATTATACTGCTGAGATATAAGAAATACTGTTTTCAGAGAGTCATCGGCTTATTTGTCTGATTAGAAATGAACAGAACATACTGCACAGGAAGCCAAGGTCATAACTTAGGCTCACTGAGAGAGAAAGAATGTGAATGTTTAGGTTTTATGAATTTGGAGGGGGGCTGACGCTATAAGAATGTGAGGAACGGTCAGACACTTCGAGATCTGGCGGACACCCTCCTGTCCACATCTCCCATCTAGACGTTAATGCTCAAAGTGTTGTATGGAATAATGAGAATTGTATGGAATAAAGAGATTGTTGATTGAGCATTTATACACCGAGTGTTGTTCTTCCTTCAGCCCAGAGATCAAAAAATTGGGATATTTAACAGTATGTTTCATGACAAACACACAGCTCTTGCCTGTCAGCTCTGGCACTGTTACACAATACATATATTAATGTGAATGATGAAAAAATAATACAATAACATAAAAATAAATTGTCAACCAAGGGGAACCTATAGAGAGTTTATAGAGCTCGTCTTGGCAAAGCAAATGTGCTGGGACACAACAGGACATTCAGATCATGATTCTGCTTGCTGAAGCTGCCAGGCAGGAAAGGTTACAAATAATTAAAGAATTAAGCACTTTTTAAACAGAAACTCCTTTTCACAACATCTGTAACATTTTTCAAGGGAAGAAAACACAAGTTGTAGAAATTCTTCTTTACCTAGCTTTTTCACTATGTTTTTACAGCACTTGCATTTACTTGCATATGTTAACTCTCCACCTGTTTTAGGTCCTGGTTAGAGTAGCCTTAAGCTGAAGAACAGAACTTGGACTACTACTGCCGTCCAAGATGACAGAGGTGGTGTCCGTCTAATGATGTGACAAGACTGCCACGATAGCAATTTGGCTAGTGAGCCTGCCAGTAGGGAAAACATAAGAAGGACAGTTGGCTAATAAACTGGCAGTATTTGTTAAAATCCTAAAATATGGAAACTCTGAGTCACGAATACCATATCTACACTGTTAAAAAAAACATCTTATAAAAACGGTAATATTCCAGCAGCTGGGGCGCCAAAATACTACCGTAAAATAACAGAAAATAACTTTCTCAGGAAAATACAGTTATTTTCAGTAATGAAAATAGAGTTTGTTGCGCTAATTTTACATGGGATTCTGCCTTTCTGCGTTTAGACATTAAATTAGGAACATTTTAATGTGATCAAACAATAAAATTACCTATAAACAAGGTCAATGACATCCAATGGCATGTCACATTGTTTTCATGGCCACACCCTCACCCCAGGTGCAGAGGCCTATTTCTGTTCAGGAATGTTGGGAATACTTTGAGATTTATATTAATTGCAATTCCTACCTCTACATTTATTTTTTAAAATATATAATTAGCACAGCGTGGCCGTGCAATGTTTTTTTTTTTTTTTTTGTTATTCCTATTAATTATATTTTCACTGAATTATTGAATCAGACCTGGATGACATGAAATTTTCAGCAAAATTATAATTCAAATACTCCTTTAACTATTGATTATTCTCATTAATTTTTGATTATTTTATATATTTTTCCATAGTATTACATTTGAATTTAACAGATCATTCTCTCACATAACAGACAAATATTTGTGAAATTATGATACATTTCTGAATGTATTTTTACAATCTAAATACGCATATGTACAAAAACATATATTTAAAAACAAGTAAATTGTGTTTTACTATATTTACAGTGATGTTATGTTGTTTTACCTTTGACATGTAAAATCACAGTCTATTTATGTAAATTTAATGATATTCTAGAAAGACAGTACAAAACTGTAAGATACTTTGACATTACTATTTTTTGGAACAGTGTATGAAAACAATCCAGCTGACAATGACTTGGTAACACACTACTTGTTTAAAAGCACTTATCTTGCATTTTTCTCAAAGTTCAATGCACACATTTTCTCCACACATACACATTGTGAAATACCATCTCCTTGTGTCCCATCTGAAGGTATGTTGGTTTGTCAGATGTATTCAAAGAGGGTGAAGGCTGTTTGATAATGGTGTGCCTGAGAACAGTGTGAAACAAATGAAATGAAAACAGTGAAAGGCACACAGTTCATTTCCCTGTGTTTATTCACAGTAGGCCAAGTTATACATTCAACATATTGAGACACCTGCTGAGTCAGTGCTGGAGGGTGGGGGTCATAAATTATGGAGTGAGACCTTGAAATACACTGTTATGCATTTGCAACACAACACCTAATGGCAGAATATGAAACAGGGGGCGTGCATACTGATGATGCAAATAATACTGCAAGTCAGTGACATGTACAATAAGTAGTGCTGTCAAGAGATTAAAAAAAAATAGAGATTAATTAATTATGATTTTTAATTAATTGATCTAATTAATCTCTTTTTTAATCTCACCTAAAAATAGCTGAGGAAAGCCCTCAACTTATTGTGGCAGACCAAAAGACTGATATAACAAAGAAAGTGACTTTATAAAGTCATTTATTGTTTAACAAACGTTAAACAGATGCAACCATTTACATACTGTTGTATTCTTTTGTAAAATAAGTGGAAAAATAAATACAAATACAATCAAATAAATTAAGTGCTGCAAGTTAGCACATCAGAGTTGCTCTTTTCTGAGCAATACAGCACTGAAATTCCTCTGCTTCAGATAATGAAAAATAAAACTGACATTGCAGTGCTGCAAGTTAGCACATCAAAGTATTCTTCCATCACAAAAAAAAGTGCTGAACATCAAGCAATCTATTCTAGTAGGCTACAAATGACACAGCAGCTATGCTGACCACATGTGTCTCATTTCTTCTTCCTCAGCCAGTTGCTAAGACACACCAGCCTGGTAACATTTTCTGGAAGCAAGGCTGCCCTTTTCTTTTGCACTATGTGGCCTGCAAGGCTAAAGAGTCTCTCACAGGGTACAGAGGTAGCTGGGGAGGCCAGGTACTTTTGTGCTAGGACTGACAGCTTTTCATAGACTCCTGAGTGAGCATACCACCACTGCAGGGGACAGTCATCAATACTGATGCTGGGTTCTGCTCTGTAGCGCTGCAGCTCTCCAGACTCAATTCCATCTTCTGAGTCAGAGTCAGACCCCAGAAGGAGTTCGCTCCTCCTCTTCTTCTGAGCTGGTCCATCATCCTCTGTGGAGGGCTGGAGACTATCTGCTCTTCTGGGCTCTGCTGCCTGGAGCATATTCTCCAGAATGGTCCACACCTGAATGAATGAATGAATGAATGAATGAATGAATGAATGAATGAATGATTGTGATTAAAACTAAGTGCTTTTTTATTTTATTTTATTTAATCTTGTAAAGAACTTTGTGTTCCATATAATAAATAAAAGTTTGATTTGATAATGAATTGGACTCATTAGTCCAGCTTAACCTTATTGTCCTACCTGTTCCCTCTTTTCTCTTGGAAGACATTTCAAATCCTTAAACCGTGGATCCAATGCTGTGGCCACCTCGAACCATATCTCGTTGCCATTAGCTCGTCGTGCTGCCAGATCCTTCTGGAAGGCATTCTTGAACTTCACCACGTAGGCAGGATCATCATCAGTAATGTCCATGACACGGTACAGATGGCGAAAAGCAGGCAGCACTACAGAGCAAGAGACGTAGGCCTCACCACCCAGCAGCTCTGTCACATACCTGCAGAGGTGGAGAGGTTTGCTAAATAAACCTAGCTGGATTCATTTAAATCAAAGTGTAACTGATTTCCAATTTAATTGTCCTTAAAAGTTCCTTGTTATGTTCATTAATTTTGATTTTACACATGTAACAGTAGTTTATATAATTAAAATGGGAAGGTGTTTATTTGAACTTACTTGCATGGTTCAAGCAGGAGCTCCAGCCTCTGCAGTTTCGCCCACTCAGCTTCGGTTGGCAAGACCAACCTGTGGTTCTGTTGGTCCAACGTAGCCTGGACAGCCTCTCGGTTACATAGGAGGCGTGAGACCATTGCGAGAGTCGAGTTCCACCTGGTGGGTACATCCTGTATAAGTTGATCGCTCTTCTTTCCGAGTGCTACTTGTTGTTGGTTAAGTTCTGTGGTACTCGCAGGGCTTTGTTTAAAATGACCAACAATCTTGCGGCACTTTGCCAGTACACCGACAAAACCACTGCTATCGAGACATACCGTGATGGTCCTCTGGAGAATGTGAGCATTGCAGGCGATGTGCTCATATGGAAGTGCTCTCATAGCAGCCAGCATGTTTGCTGCGCTGTCTGTGCCAATGGTGGATATCTTGTTTTCAATACCCCAGTCATTTGCTACCTTGAGGAACTGTTCGGCGCATTTATCAGCAAAGTGCCTGGTTTCTGTTCTCATGACGGTCAGTGCAAATGAGTTGAGGTTCCACTCACTATCAATAAAGTGTCCAGTCACCCCAAAATAGCTGTGGTTGCCAGCTGAGGTCCAGTGATCTCCGGTTATAGCAACACAGTTGGGAGAATCCTCCGCCAAAATCTCAAGTTTGTTTTTCTTTTCGCCGTCGTACATTTTGCTGATTTTGGTCGTTACTGTAGTCCTGCACGGCGGCTTGTATGACGGGTCATTGGACGCAATTTGCAACACCTCTGTCAATCCTTCGTCCTCTACTATATTTATCGGCCTACAGTTCATCGCTATCCACTTGGCAATAACATTAGTCAGCCTGTCGGTCGCAGACTTGCTCATACGAGGGGTATTCTCTAGTTTTGTTTGGCGAAAAGCTTTGCTCTGGCTTGCTATATTGCTAACGTCTTCACTGCTAGCTGTTGCTGCACTCGCGGCTGGGTGCTTTGCGTTGAGGTGATAGGCCAAACTTGAGCTGCTTCGGTGGTAAGCAAACTCCTTCTTACACTCTAGGCAGACCACTTTACCTTTGTCAATGGTGCCGTCGGGGCGTTTATGAAATACAAATTTCCCGTTCATTGGGCCAACAACTCTCAGATGCGCCTCCATATCCACACTGTAAGCTAATCACCACTTCTCACCTTGACCTCACGACGTGACTCCACCCCCAACAAGTCAAGCACAAGGAGCCCAGCACATAAAAACGGATTTTATAACATAGCAACTCTCATACAAAATCAATGACGTCAAGAGATTAAAAATTAGATTAACGAGATTAAAAAACATAACGCGCTAAATAGCATTGTAATTAATTAATCGCAATTAACGCGATAATTTGACACCCCTAACAATAAGCTGATGACGATGATTTACTTTCTTGATATACCATGACTCTAAAGTGCCAAAGTGCAAGAATAACTTTTTCAAAAAAGAATGTGCTTATTTCCTGGCATGCAAACAAGATGACTATGAGAGCACCTGTTTCATTTGCTTCAGTCAAATGCATCCCTTCTATAAGATATCATGCAACCGGAACAAAGAGCACCCTACTTTGGGGACATTTCGCATTTTCTGTCAATTTGTCATTTCCCTTCAAAAGTGCATAGTTTAAAAACATGCTGTCATACTACACAAAATGACTTAAAGGGAACCCTTTATGCAAAGTTCCAGCTGCTTATTTTTGTTGTAAAAGTCCTAAACTCTCAGCCACAGGATGCCTTTATGACATGTGTGTTTTTTGCCGCCTGGCTGATTTGTTTCTTTGTAACTAATTTTTCACTTTGCTGTCTTTTGCTGGTTAGGCTTGGGTACTAAAAGCCTCCTGTTGCATTAGGAAAAGATCATAGCATAGTTTAAAATATTGGCCCTCACAACTGTAGCCGTACATGTTTTATTTTGATAAGTTGCCTCATTACGTATCCTGATGTATCACATACTGATGAGACACACCAGTTGCTTTGCGTGTAACTGAGACTCACCAGCATTTATACCAGGAATGACAGCAGCGTGGGTACACGCATATAAGCGTGGCAAGAGCTGGCATGTTTGAAAAATGTAACCAATGTAGATGTATCTGTTCCAAACCTGCAGTCTTTGGTCAGCGCCTTCTGAAAGAACTCTACGAGAAAATGACCACTGACTTCTTGCTTACTTCTGTTGAGTTTATGGTCACAATGGCTAGCTTGGTAAATGTCTTATTTAATACAAAGTTATATTAATTTTTTGAATTATGATCCCCAATGAGTTCCAGGGGTCATAAAGGGATAAAGCATTAAAGGGTTTCCTTTAGGATACTCCTACGTTGTGACTGACAGTTTGAACTGTACCTATTTGCATAATCTGAACACTAACATCTGATGTATTAGTGTATAAACTTAAACACATTGTTATCTATATTCTGCATGCATTGTAATGTCAAATTGGGTTTGGATTTCAGTATGCAAAGTGGTAAGGCAGGCTGGCAGGCTTGAGAGCAAAAATTGTTTCTCTCAGGTCAAGGAGAGCAACCATATAAATGGACATTATATGTGAATGCTCCCGGCTATAAAAGTTTGTTAATTGGTTCACTTTCTCTTATCTTCTCAGCGTGTAGTCACTACAACCTGTTCTTTTTTACATTTGGTACCATTCTAAATTCCCATTTTCCCCTCACCTTTCTCACATGTCCAATCTATCGCTACTGCTTCAGTCACTGACTTTGCTAATTTCCCCAATCTATTGTTTTACTGTGTTTTGTTTAGTTTAGATAACAAATTTCTGCTGTATCGCTTGCACAGCCTCCCTTTTGTCTCGCTTAATGAACTGCTCTGTGTGTTTGCTTTAATTCTGACGGCAAATATGCATTTCTGTGTGTCGAAGAGGCTCATTATAACTGAGCATGCTGACAGACACAATTTTCCTCCTTGCCAGACAATGATAATACTGTGTCTTACAGACATTGCCAAAACCTAGTTTTTATCTCTGCCAAAGGGAGGCTTCTAGTGAGTTTTGTTTTCTTTTTTTCTCTCTGTACGTCACAGAAAAGTCAACATATATATATAACTCACTTGGGTGAAAAGCATAGAAAGGTCAGTGCCATGGTGAAGTAATGACTTTCCCTTTATTTAAACTGCCAGCATATAATGATTAAGGATTTCTGATAGGTTTCCATTGCTTTTCAGGCAGTCAGTCAATCACTCAGTCAATCAATTAATCAGTATCGCTGCAGGCATACACACGAGTATCTGTGCCAAGTGGGACTGAATATGGAAGTTTCAAGGTCAAAAACGGTTACGCCTCCTAGGGTGATTGAAAACGACCAAGCTAAGATCCTGTGGGACTTTCAGTTACAGATGGACAAACTCGTGATGAGTAACCAACTGGACATAGTAGTGGTGGACACACAGAGGAAGACAGCCATAGAGACAGATGTTGCTATACCAAGTGATAGCAACAACAGGATGAGGGATCTTGAGAAGCTTGAGAAATACCAAGGACTGAAAGAGGAATGAGAGAAGATAATGAGAGTAAGGCAAAAGTTGTCCCCATGGTAATCTGAGTACTTGGCGCAATGACCCCACACTTCATGAGTTGCTCCAGCAGATCCCAGCAACGACATCTGAGATATCTGTCTGGAAGAGTGCAATCTAGGAACAGCAACGCAAGACCCTCAAGCTCCTGAGCTTGAAGGATATAAGGATACCATATATCCTTGTATATAGCAATAATTTTGCTGTCCCTAGGATTGCACTTTTCTAGACAGAGCTCTCATTCCTGGGAACTGGAATGATTCCTACTGGAGCTTCTCACCCAGTTTTATGCTATCACATGTTATAGTTATATCTGTCACTACCACCTTCTTCCTCTGCTTGTCCACCACTACTATGTCTGGTTGGTTTGTCCAGTTTGTCCATCTGTATCCCACAGAAGCTCAGCATGGTCATTCTTAACCACTGTAGGGTGCGTATCCAATTTTGATCTATGTGCAGGATTGTCTCTGGGCTCTTGCCAAATGCAGGCTCTGCAAAGTGGTAGGCCCCAGCCTCTATTGATCTGCTCAGAGTAGACCCCAGCTTCTATTGTGCTGTAAAGATTACCCATCTCTGGTTGGTAGTCTTTTTTCAATATCAGCCATTTCTATCCCGTCTTCTATTTGGCTGCTGTGCAGAGGCCTATCCTTCTATGATTGTTCCTCTTCTTGCTCCTCTTCTTTTTTGTGTTACTGCTGCCTGGGGTATTCACTAAGCACATGATCAGTTATGATCTTCTTTCTGATGCACTCATGGATCTTTGTTGTTTAATGGTGATGGATAGTGGTGTTGATACTCACTAGTTGCCAGCTTCTCTCCTCTTCTTAGCGTATAGTCTCAAGGTGCTGGTAGCTGGGATAGGCTCCACCTCCCCTGCAACCCTCATAAGGAGAAGCAGAAAACAATGGCTGGATGGGATCCATGTGTGAAACACTGAGTCATAGAATTTTTTTAAGTCAATTCAATTCCTATCAGGGCCTCACTCATGTATTGAACCATGTGCCTGTTTATCTTATCTGCTATGATGCCTGACAGGAGCTTCCATGAGGTGCTAAGGCAGGTTATTGGTAGAATGATATCAATTGCTTCAGGGGACCGTTGGGGATCAGGACCATCCAGCCTTTATTTAGCCATTATAGGTGCGTCTTATCCATTAGCAGATGAGTACAGTTAGCTTCTTTGGAGAGCTGGTGTGAATCATCTCATTGGTTCAAATCCCAACTTGGGCATGTATCTAACAAAGGTTACCAGGGTAGGCCTTAAATGCTACTTACATAGCTTACATCAGAATATGATAAAAAAAATAATAATACATATATATATAGCTAAAGCCATACCAGATTGGATGTTACCTGGATTACCAAGTTCCACATCAGTACATACAGGACCTACATATGAGAAGTGGTTACTGGAACAAAGAGGCATAAATGGACAAAAGATGAGAATTTGTAACCCCAGAGAATAGCGTTACATGAAGAGGATGTGGGGCCTATGCCTATGGACATGTCTTCTGAAAGAAAAATAACACTGATTCCAAAGGAAGGGAAAACACTGCAGGCTGGATGAAAAAAGAGTAAGGCAAAGCCGAAGAGAAAGAAAGCCAAATGCAGAAAGAGGAGGAAGGCATACAAGGAAACGTCGGTGAAAAAATCTACCAAAAGAAGAGGCTGCAGTAACTGCTACAGCGAAGAGGAAAACATATTTGAGAGAGGTGGGAATCAGAGATGTGATGAATAAAGAAGTGTACTGTAGCATAATAGAATCACAACCTTGGCAAGAACCTTTATCTTGTATCGAAATTCATGAACACCAGGAGGGAGCCTGTGAAATTATCACAGCGGCAGATAATTTACAGGATTTCTCCACTGATTTGACAAGAAGTGAGGCTCATGTAATCAACACAGGCTTCAAAAGTTTAATTTTACACAAAAAATATCAAGTTCTGCTCTCTTGTCAGACAAAGAATCCATGGAAAAAAACCCACAAAGAGACAATAATCATCTTTTACTGTGCATGAGTTGTCTTGAGAGTACAGAAGAAAGGAGAAAGAAAATTTGTAAAAAAGCAGAGATAAATTCAAAGGCAGCAGCAGGTAGAGGTGTGGAGGAAAGAGGGATATAAATAAGGTGAAAAGAAAGTGAGAGAGGAGAACAGAGCGGATTGATTGTTGCCCTGCAGCTCAGGAAGCAATCATGAAGCAGCAGCGTTCATGACCTCCTGCAGAAGGCTTTATTACTCTGCTTTATCTGCTGTTGAGAGGAAGCTTCCATGCTGCTGCTGAAGCAGCTCTTGACTGCAGTCTGCTGACGTGCCTGATGATCATGAACAGGATAGTTCTGGACAATTAAATGTCACCTTACCTTCTTACCATTCCCTAGTTCACCAACGACCTGTCTAGGGTTAGATTGTGTTTCAGAAACCGTTTTTCCGTTAGGAGCTTTTCCATTTTAGGGTTTCCAGGAGTGGATACATACCGCACCGCTAACACTAACCCAAATCCTGATATGCTCACTTCACTCCTGCATTATAGCCACCACAACGTTTTTTAAAGGCTAACAGATTCAAACTCGCTCTGTTAAATAGGCAGACACAAAAACAGATACAAATTTATGTCATCCAGCAAAACACTGTCAAAACTCTTTTTGCCTCCTATTAATGTAAGAAAGCCTTACAAGAACACAGCCTTGAACATATGCCTTAGTTTACACTGCATGCATACAATACTTTATTTGACATTAGAAAATATTTTCTTTATAAAAAAGATTTAATTTTTAGATTCAATTTTCTTTATACAGCGCCAAATCACAACAATAGTCACTTCAAGGCGCTTTATATTGTATGGTAGACCCTACAATAATACAGACAGAGAAAAACCCAACAATCATATGACCCCTATGAGCAAGCACTTTGGCGACAGTGGGAAGGAAAAACTCCCTTTTAACAGGAAGAAACCTCCAGCAGAACCAGGCTCAGGGAGGGGCGGGGCCATCTGGGGTTGGGGAGTTACTCATGCCAACAACCTAAACTGGAGCTTAATGTAGGTGCTCCATCACAACTATGCCCCTGATCACAATGTAAAACACACGAGTTATTTAGCAGCATTAATACAGCTGTAAACACCATTTATTTAAATCCATCTGCACCAGTCTCTTAACCACACTAACGCACACTTTAACTTTGTATCTGCTTCCTGGAAAGTTAATCAGTGTTTTTGGGGTGTTTGTTGACCACTCAAGTTTAGGCATACACACACTTTGTTAAAAACCAATTCTTACCTCCTAAGACCTAATTTAGTCTACAGTGGGGAATTTTTGCAGCACCTACAGTGTAACCTGGCATTTGTTTTTTTCCACTTCTTTGTGCATTCCCTCCTGGATAATTTCATTCTATGGATACTTTTCATTTGGGAGTCCTTGTATTGACACTGTAACGTGACACTTATTCTCTCACTGATGAATTGAAAAAACTGCAGCCAAAAAGTAGTAGGAGAGAGAATCAAACGAACCAATCACTGTGTGTACTGGAACATGTAGTTACATTTCTAGGGAAGTGCAGGTTACACCGTTGTGTCTCAGAGGGGTTTGTGCTCACGACTTAGCTTCGGGATAGATTTCTCACAGAAGCGTAAATGTCCAGTAACAATGGTGGCAACATTTAGATACTTCTGCTTTTGTTATAAAAACACAGCAGTGAAAACTCACGTGGCCGCAGTAGGTTGTTTTCATTAAACAAAATGTTTTGGGTCATCAAAAATCTTCTTGTGATACAGTTTTTATTTTTATTTTAGTCAAACAGTAATTTAAAATATTGTAGACAAAATATTGTCTGTGTACCTCATCATAATTTTTAAAAATCGCTGGAGACATTTGTTGTGTATGAAGGTGATGTTGGCTGTAATTTAAAATTAGAAATCCATTAACTATGGTCTATGTTTGACTTGATGAAAGCAGAGTATTTTGATTAATTTAACTTAAGGTAAAATTAACAAATACTTCAAAGGTTATATGCTTTGACCTCAAGCTCAACTCGTTAAGATATTCTGATGGGGCTCTGATGTCTGATGCTCTAAATTCTGCATAGCATATTTTGGAGGACATGCCATCCTGCCTCATTTCTGGCTTGGATCTAAGATATGAAAGCAGTTAAATGTAAAGATGAATATCAGCACAGATTGTTATTTTTCAACATCTTCCAGCCAAATATCAGAATCTGTTTCAACTTTAAAAAGTCTGTTATCAGTAAAAGCCTATTAGAACCTCACAGCTGGAGAGAGATTCTAATTGAGAGTCTCTTTACTTGCTCAGTCCTGGGGAGAAAAACACTCTTTGTTTTGAAGAGAGGTGACAGTAGGGGGAAGTAAGAGAAAGTGAGTAAAAGTGATGATTAATCAAAGCCAACATGTGTCCTTTGATGTCACAGTGTGGCGTTATAATCATTTTCAATGATCTGAAGCTAATGAATGACACTCCTGCACTTGTTTCAGAAGTGACAGTTAATAGCAGCTGAGTCTCTTGGCAGCAGTTAGAAAATAGTCCAGGACATTCCTTTCTCTCTCTTCCATGTCACACTATCTTTTTGTTTCCTTTTTGCTTCCCTCCTCTTTCATTTTGTCCCATTTTCCCTTCCCTCTTGCCTCTTTCTCTTTGGGAACATGATAGGTTACTTTGACACTTCAAGGTGCCAACTTAAAAAGCTGCTACGGTTTATAATTTTATAATGAAAGTATATCAAATGACCAGTGTAAAAGACTTTGCTGATAGGAACAAGCTCACAGAGACTTACAAAACAACTCCTCTAGTCTGATAAAATGCTTTAGTATCACGCTTTTGATAAGACAGTCAAATATTCCTACACTTACTGTTTGGGACAAGATCAGTTAAATTAATTATCCATAGTAAAAGTCAACTGTTGATTTATTTTAGGTTGCATCATGTCAAACAAACAGCCAAGTGCCAACATTTGTTCTGAACTACAACAAAGCAGGCCAGCCCTCACATGAGCTGACCAAGCATCAGAATTGGGATACTGGAGGTGAACATCAATCACGTCAGGATCGATCCTCAGCTTGAGGCGTCACAACGGGACTTAACTAACCAATGGATGAAGTTGCAACGGCTGAGACTATGTAAACTGAAAAGCTGGAAAGTAAGACAGATGACAGTTGCACAGTTGTGCAGAACTGTGATATATGTTGTGTGGTACCAGTAGACTTACAAATGCAACACTGTTTAAACAAGCAGTAGACAAGTTAAACTTCCTTTGCAGCTGCTTTACTCTATTTATTTACTTGCAGCAACCTTAGCTCTGACATCCAGCAGCAACAACTTCTCAGAGAATTGTAATCGGACACTAAAATCACAATCATGGGGTCTCACATAAGGAAGATAGTGTGACCTATACTGTAAATATTTTCAGCTGTTGGGAAATTATCTATTGAAACACCCCCCATATATGTGCTTTGTATGTGGTTCTCCAAAGGTTGATTTTGTTCATCTGGACGTAGCGTTTTGTGGGAGAAACGTTTCGTCACTCATCCAGGTGACTTATTCAGTCTCAGCTGACTGCAGCTCCCCCCCCGCCCCGACACAAACAGAGTAACATAGTGTACGCTGTTAAGTGCCAGGAGGATTGCCAGGATTTATACATCGGGGAAACCAAACAGTCTCTGGCAAATGAGATGGAGTCTATTTACACCTACAGGCCAGTGGACACTCTTTCAAGGATGAGGATGTAACATCCTGGACAGGGAGGAACGCTGGTTTGAGGGCGGAGTCAAGGAGGCCATTTACGTGAAAAGGGAAAGACCATCTCTGAATGGAGGAGGGGGCCTAAGGGTACATCTGTCACCATCTTACAATGCTGTGATTGCAGCCATTCCCAAACTCTCTGTGAATGGTACTCATGGCCATTGATCAGTGGGCTTTGATCAGTGGTTGTTGATCAATGGTCATGAGAATTTGCATAATTATGATTAAGGAACTGACCTCCCAGCCCATTGTTCCTCATTATGCAAATGTACTGTTTATAAGATTTGGGGAAACCTGCAGTCAGCTGAGACTGAAGAAGTTACTTGGATGAGTGACGAAACGTTTCTCCCACAAAACGCTACGTCCAGATGAACAGAATCAACTTTTGGAGATTTATTTTCCTGGATGATTGAGAATGCATCAAGACGTTTGTATGTGGTTGAAATTAAAAACATTTATTGGTAAGCTTAACAATTTTACACAAAGAAATGGTCAGAAATATCAAAAAGAGTAAAAAAAAAACACGAGGGTCAATGAGCAGTATCGATATCCATCAATCGATAAATCCAATGATACCAATGGTAACCTGCAAGGAAAGGCTACTACTCACACTTGACAAATTGACATTGTGGGTAATATTGTTCACAGCTCAGTGCCACATAAAATGAAAATAAGTTTTGGTTATCATAGACCCTGATTAATAGACTATACACATAGAGAATATGTGTATGGTCAATGTTAAGACTAGCTTATGCAGAGTCTTCATGTTTGTAGATGAACCAATTAGTCTGTTTTTTTCTCCCATATTAAAATTTAATTCATCCTGAGGAACAAGAGTAAAACCACACTTCTTAAATAATAACTTGGTGGCATTAAAAAATATTAATCCTATGCATTTTATAGTTTCCAACATAGTTTCTGTCAAGGATGATGACATTGCTATGTAATTGCTGGCTGCCAACTGTGTGGTTTCTTACCTCTAAAGTGTTAAGAAACTACAGCAGTCAGAAGATCTGTAAACAAGCCAAAAGAAGCAGAGCTATTTGATATTCTGAGGCATGTCTCCATAAGTATCAAGTCTCGAGAAAGCAGGTCTTAGGTCGAGCACTAATCCTCAATGGAAGTCCAGGGGAGGTTAGAAGAGTTCACCGAAGAGTCCACTTTGCACAGCACTTGGACACTCTTGGCGTTATTAATATTTTTTTTATTTACAAACCCATAATCTCACATTATTCTGGCCTTGATAGAATCCGGGCCAGAATCATTTGTTTGTCTGTGCTGAGCCCTGGCTGTAAAAAGCTCCACCCACCCACATACTGCACAAACTTGTTTTGAGAGGGGCAGCCAATCAGATGAGCATTCACTTAATTAGAAGGGAGATAAAACAGCTTGTAAAAGTTATAATGAACCAAGAATTATGCATGGATAAGAAAAATATGAAGTTGAAAGTTAATAGGGAGCCTATAACTGACGATTCTGGAGATCCCTTTGAAAATGTATTTCTGGGGGTGTTATCCTCTAATTAAATTTTTAAAAAAGGGAATTACTGATATCCATATTTGGTGATTCCACTTCCATTGTACTTAAATTCACTGCCAGTGTAATATACAGCATGTCCTAGATGTATAGAAAATTAGAAGCTTATCTGCTGAGTTTGTATATGGAGCTCTCGGCTGCTGCAATCTTGTTGTTCTTGTGTAGCAGGAGGGCTGTGATGAAAATATGATTTTTATTTTGAATATTTCTCAGGGGAGCTGGCTTGTCAGTTTGATCTAGAGGGAAATTGTGTCATTCATGAAACAAAATGTTTACTCTTGCCTTGTTTCAGCGCTGACATTTCCTGGCACCCACCATCTCCGCCTTCACTTTCATCCTCTCTTCATAACCCCTGCCTCATTGCCCAGACTGCGATGTACGGAGCTTCATTAAAGACTCTCCTTCGCTCCCAGATGTCTCTACAATGAGACATCGGCAGTAAAGAACCTATTTGTATCCATGCTAATGAGGCTGAGTGAGTCCATCCCTCCTGGTGAGCATGCAAGCACGCACTCATGAACACCCACAAGCCCCTGAACCCGCCCCCCCCTGTAGAGAGTCTATAGACCGAGGGAATATAATATTCTCTTTTTTCTCCATATCAGGCCTGTCGGAGGCTCTCCTCATTGGTATTTACTTTAGTGGAGGCTTTTCAAATTGAGAGCATTATCTGCTGGTGATGGAGCTATAATTACAGGGCCTCAGCACTCCCTCTAGAGAGAACCCTGCATCGTTTCATCATTACTACAAGACAAGAGACTGGCAATGTGCATGAACGAAAAAGCTAAAATACAACGAAAAAAAGCACCAATGGAAGGTTGGGCTGTATTAATGGTATATTCTTTTCAATTAAATGCATAGTTTAGAGCTGTGTAAAGTTAGAATGGATCCACAATTAAGTGCTATTAGAGAAAGGAGTAGTGCAGATTGGGTCTCAGCTTCAGTGCCAGATGTGGCCCAGTTTCTTTTTTTAAATCACTTATTCAGATGTTTTTTTTTCTCTCTACAGCAATCAGTTCCTTTTAAAGGAAAGTTCTGCAAGCTGAAAACATTTTGGAATTTCTGGAATGGACCCACGGAAAACATGATGCGCATTCATACATTTTCAAAGAACACAGATAGACGATCCGAGGGAGCCCCAAGCACAACCAGATCAGAGCAGCACAGGCCTGTGGATAATTAGAGCAGTTTCAAAACCCACTCAACCTGAACAGACCCCGACAAAGAAGGAAAACAAACATGTCCTATCAGTTAATCGATCGAGCAGCAGCGTTTGCTGTACGAGTGCCAGCGCGATCTAAAATAACACATTTATATGCTTCAAAAAAAAAAAAAAAATCAAGTCCAATTTCCATAAAAGCTATTAGGAATAAAAGATAATGAGGTGGCTCATGATCGAGTCCCTTAGGATTTGTACCGATACAAAGGTTTGACATCAGCAGCAGTAAAAAGAGACCCAATCCAACTCAGTTACACAGATTTGAATGAAGCAGAGATAAAAGTTACTGGTAAAAAACTGATCGTCCTCTGTCTTTATTTATTTATTTGTTTTAAACCAGCTAACATTCATGTACTGATTTTGGTGATTTTTTTTTTTTAATTAAAAATGACAACCTTGATTAGCAAGGTTGCATCGAGTGTATGGGTGAATTGTAGAGACTCGTATCTGCTAATTAGTGCAAAATAAAATGTGTAAATATGACTCATCAAAACTAAAAAGGCCTCTCGAGTAATATGCCAGTACTAAATCACTGCAGAGAAAGCCGTGTTAGTTCACTGCAGTAAAAAAAGGCAGAATCATGGTCAAAAAGTCAAGTTCAGAAGAGAATCAAACTGCCTAAAGTGATGCCTACTAGTTGCACCTGCCTGTGTCAAAGTATCCACACCTCTTAATAATATCTAACTTTTATCCTTAATGCACATAGATGATTGGTATGATGGGGTAAATTAGACAAGACCAACAACATTTTTCTAAACATTCATTTCAGCTAGAAAGTTTAACAGTCTAAAAGCTCGCCTCCAGTTGGTTATTAAAAGAACTGCTGTTTTTTCCTCAGTGGTTTCATTTCTCAGCCCTGAAGGCTGATCAGAACCACAGAAGGTTAATGTTTTGGTAATTTTACATGAACATACAGGGAGTGCAGAATTATTAGGCAAATGAGTATTTTGTCCACATCATCCTCTTCATGCATGTTGTCTTACCCCAAGCTGTATAGGCTCGAAAGCCTACTACCAATTAAGCATATTAGGTGATGTGCATCTCTGTAATGAGAAGGGGTGTGGTCTAATGACATCAACACCCTATATCAGGTGGGCATAATTATTAGGCAACGTCCTTTCCTTTGGCAAAATGGGTCAAAAGAAGGACTTGACAGGCTCAGAAAAGTCAAAAATAGTGAGATATCTTGCAGAGGGATGCAGCAGTCTCAAAATTGCAAAGCTTCTGAAGCGTGATCATCGAACAATCAAGCGTTTCATTCAAAATCGTCAACAGGGTCGCAAGAAGCGTGTGGAAAAACCAAGGCGCAAAATAACTGCCCATGAACTGAGAAAAGCCAAGCGTGCAGCTGCCAAGATGCCACTTGCCACCAGTTTGGCCATATTTCAGAGCTGCAACATCACTGGAGTGCCCAAAAGCACAAGGTGTGCAATACTCAGAGACATGGCCAAGGTAAGAAAGGCTGAAAGACGACCACCACTGAACAAGACACACAAGCTGAAACGTCAAGACTGGGCCAAGAAATATCTCAAGACTGGTTTTTCTAAGGTTTTATGGACTGATGAAATGAGAGTGAGTCTTGATGGGCCAGATGGATGGGCCCGTGGCTGGATTGGTAAAGGGCAGAGAGCTCCAGTCCGACTCAGACGCCAGCAAGGTGGAGGTGGAGTACTGGTTTGGGCTGGTAGCTTGTGGGGCCTTTTCGGGTTGAGGATGGAGTCAAGCTCAACTCCCAGTCCTACTGCCATTTTCTGGAAGACACCTTCTTCAAGCAGTGGTACAGGAAGAAGTCTGCATCCTTCAAGAAAAACATGATTTTCATGCAGGACAATGCTCCATCACACGCGTCCAAGTACTCCACAGCGTGGCTGGCAAGAAAGGGTATAAAAGAAGAAAAACTAATGACATGGCCACCTTGTTCACCTGATCTGAACCCCATTGAGAACCTGTGGTCCATCATCAAATGTGAGATTTACAAGGAGGGAAAACAGTACACCTCTCTGAACAGTGTCTGGGAGGCTGTGGTTGCTGCTGCACGCAATGTTGATGGTGAACAGATCAAAACACTGACAGAATCCATGGATGGCAGGCTTTTGAGTGTCCTTGCAAAGAAAGGTGGCTATATTGGTCGCTGATTTGTTTTTGTTTTGTTTTTGAATGTCAGAAATGTATATTTGTGAATGTGGAGATGTTATATTGGTTTCACTGGTAAAAATAAATAATTGAAATGGGTATATATTTGTTTTTTGTTAAGTTGCCTAATAATTATGCACAGTAATAGTCACCTGCACACACAGATATCCCCCTAAAATAGCTAAAACTAAAAACAAACTAGAAACTACTTCCACAAACATTCAGCTTTGATATTAACGAGTTTTTTGGGTTCATTGAGAACATGGTTGTTGTTCAATAATAACATTATTCCTCAAAAATACAACTTGCCTAATAATTCTGCACTCCCTGTATGAAGATAATTCCTTATTTTACATGACGACAAGATATATAAATAAAAAGAAAACTCAGGAACAGAAATAAACTGAACAACACAAAAGTCCACACGATGAGTTTCACTCCCGATCAATCAGTACAAAAAGTACAACATCTGCATCAAACAACTACCACAATTGACTTTCCAATAGACACATGGTTGTTAAAAATGAGTTTCAAAAAGGTTCCAAACCTTAATAAAAGGAGTGCATGTTCCTTTAAATACTAAAGTACAACCCAGGGACATTTGTTAAGTTATTTCATTTTAAAAGAAGTATTGTATTCATAAATATACACTGATTAGTGTGTAATTATGTCTTCAAAAAAGTTGATGTGTCCTTATAAACATAGTATCATCTCATCTTAGCCTCAACTCCTGAACTGAAGTCTAACACTAACTCATGAAAACATTCATAAACATGCTGATTTATTCCCAATATATTAAAATTACTTATTGTCAGCAGATTAAGACATGCTCTCCTTCCATCTCCAAACAGCCAACAACGAGCAGGCTAAACAACAGCAACAGGCTATAAGCTAACATTATGCCAGCTAATGTTAGCTTCAAGTGACGTGTCCTAAAACTGTCCACAAGTTCACTCTGATAAACATTTTTATTATACTCTCACATCACATGAGAGGCAACTGTCCGAGTCTAACAGCATTAGATCTTCTTTTTGCAAACGTTGGCTAACAACAGCTAATACTAACAAAAAGTGCAGTGCTTACCCAATGATTGTAGAAAACATGGATGACGCAACAGCACCTCCTCACATTGTTCAAAAATTAAGCCAAAATATCCCGCTTGTGGAGGCTGCCATCTTGTATTTTTGGAGCCAGAGTCTGCGCAGTAGTGTCTTGAGGTGGAGCGACTGTGCACGCTCCCGCCCACACACCCGCTGGATGTGACAGCAAACACGCCCCCTACACCTTTTACGTAGCCTGGCTGCTCCAGTTTATTTGCTGATGGGTTTACTGCGACTGACGACTCATTCAATCAAGGTAA
This sequence comes from Aulonocara sp. 'chitande type north' Nkhata Bay, assembly GCF_057382095.1. NCBI lineage: Eukaryota > Metazoa > Chordata > Actinopteri > Cichliformes > Cichlidae > Aulonocara > Aulonocara sp. 'chitande type north' Nkhata Bay. The sequence continues at coordinate 3,812,441 of NC_141352.1, read as the reverse complement.
ATACAACCACGTCACTGTTATAAAAAAGACACACAGCTTATCATCTTACAAGCTCTAAGTTCTACAACATCTAAAATCACCCTGTTGTTAATTCGTTTGCTAGATTAGCTGCTAGCATACGCAACGTGTTGGAGGCTTGTTGCCACCTAGTTAGCGATGCTACACAGCTGTTATTCTCATAGTCTGTATTATTGAATGATTCAGCGCTCCTTAGGTCTTGTTATCCATTTTTAGACAGCGATAAGATCAGCTGCACACTCCACAGAGGCCCAGAGTTACTGTTAATATCAGAAATGTAATGCTGTCCTTAGAGATTTTAACATTTAAGACTGTGAGTGTAATGGATCTGAAACTGTTTAAATCTTCAGAGCCATCTACATCCTGTTAACATGGAAACTTTAAAAACAGCAGCAGAAGGTTTCAGTAGTGTAGTCTAATTTGTTCTTTTCATTTAATAATAGAGTCTACCCACATAGCAAAATTGGTATGGCCCAGATCCGACCCACACAATGTGCTTACACATGGCCCACATACCGCAAAGAACGACGGCCCTTTGGTGACCCCGATCTGGTTTGTCAGATGTGGCCCACACATGGGCCAGCACAAGGCCAGTTGCAGACACACTGGTGGTCCTGTGCTGGCCCATGTGTGGATTACCTCTGGCAAACCATATCTGGGCCACCAGAGGGCTGTCATTCTTTGCGGTATTTGGGCCACCTGTAAGTGGTGTGCAGCCAGTTGTAGACACACTGCTGGCCCTGTGCTGGCCCAGAACAATTTCAGCTGTGGCCCCAGATGTCAGCTTAATGTGTACCTTAATCAAGCCATGTAATAACAACATGTGCCAGAACATGCAAAAGTAACAACATGAGGAAACTCTGTTCAGCTTGATGCCGGACCCAGGGAAGACCTGTTTTCTATGGGCCTGGGCCACATACACCAAACTATAATCGGGCCAGATATAGCATGCAATCACATAGACAGTGCCCTCTATGCCAGGCCTGGCCCATATCTGGACAACATACGTCTTATCATGCCAGAAGTCAGCCAGCAGTGCCGGCTAGTGATGGTAAATTTGATTCTTTTTACTGAATCGAGTTTTAATGAGTCACTCACCAAAGTGAATCGGATTTTTGAGTCATTTGATTCACCAGGGAGTGCAAAAAATTTACATTTTCACTCAAACTTAATTTGTTTCTTTTCATGTAAATCCCCCTGCTAAGATGAATGATTCTAAAAAAAACAACAACTATTTTATAGCGCAAAAAAGAGCAAAAACATTTCTAAAATTAAGCAATTTCCTATCAAAATTGCTTAATAAACATTTATTTTGTTTATTTTTATTTTATTAGTATTTTCCTTAAATGTGTTAAATATATATTTTCTCATCTAAATGTCCACTGAGCTGTGAGCCAGGGGGCGGTAATGTGCCTTAACATTGGTTGCCAACCAAGAAGAAGAAGAAGCTGTGATCCAGGAGGGAGGGGGTGAGCGAGTGAGTGATTCGTTCGTTCACTCTATGATTCAGCACAGGAGGGAGGGGGTGAGCGACTCAGGGTTTTTTCTTCCAGTTCAGAGCAGAAATGCTTTTGTTAAGAAACTGGCTGTTGTTTCCCCCCCCCCCCACAATTTTAATTATAAGCTAGATATATTTCTACTAAGTGAATTAGTTTGCTAACAGAAACAGGGATGAGTCAGTGAGTCAGTTGGGCTTGTGAATCATGATTCACGAGTCAGTAAAGTGATTCTCGAGTAATGAACGATTCGTTCATGAATCGAACATCACTAGTGCCGGTTTGATACCAGATCCAGGCCAGACCTGCTTGCTATGTGGGATATATTATATCAACAGCTACGTTCACCCTGGGGAGAAACTAGTGAGGGAGACCATGAGGACTAAGCTGGGTTTCTGGGTCCAGAGATTTGGAGAAACTTCTTCCCTTTCTTTCAAGATGAAAAAAAATGCTCACCTTAGCTAGCTAGGTCTCAGGACCTAGTTAAGGACAGTAGTTACGGATTAGCTTACAAACACGTTTAACTTACCTGAACAGAGATATGCAAGTTTCTCCGTGACTGCAGCTGCCAGTCAAAGCTGCTATGATGACGTTACACCCCAATTTAACATCCCCGCAGTAAGAATTAGAATCAAACTTATGGGAAAGGAGACCCCTTGGACATAAATCAGTGTGATAAAAACTATTGATAACAAAAGAAAGAATCTTGGGGAAAAAATTATCTGAGGAGAATTAATTTATTTTAGTCTGACCCCAGTCCCATCCGCTAACATGGAGGAGGCGGGTTTTATGATCTATACTTCAGCCAGACACCAGGGGGCGATAGAGACGTTTTGGCTTCACTTTTGGGGAGCTGTCGCGTCACCCATGTTTTCTACAGTCATTGTGCTTACCGATAGAACAGTGCAGAGTTTGCTCCACAGCTCACCTCAGTATCACTGATATCGGACAGAAGTAATCTACGACGAGTCATTTGACATAGTATTGTCATGTGTCACTGTGGCCCCATCATTTTTTAAATATATTTTTCTACACTGCCAATTAAAGTGGAAGGGTCTGTACCAGTGCAGTGGTACAGAAACAAGTGTTATTACATCCAAAACTACTCTTTTCCAAATGTATTGTTGTTAACATCTCACATAGTGATGCCAGCTCTGTAACAATACCCCCACAACTGTAAGTGACTGATGTTTTACTGCTGCTTTTTTACAGATTTTTAAGTCTTCACTTAATCAGCATGAAATGTGGGTATTGAGCACTCTACCACTGAAAGCAATTCAAACTGTCCTCCATAAAAAATGACAGATAATATTATCATCTTCACTCTACTTTCATGTCTTTATGGGCTAAAAGCATAAAGCAAAAGGCACTAAAGACATTAGCTCGGACACTAAAGGACAGGAAATGTGCTTAACAAGAATACTCTCTAAGAAGTATAATGTGTATTAAAAATTGTATAACTAGCCTTGTGAGCCCTGAGAGCTCACGTGGAAATAAAATAGTCGACTTCAGAAAAGCTGATTTCCGGACAGTGAAAAAAGAAATGAGTAAGGATGAGAAAGAAGAGAAAACGTTCAATAAACAATGTGGCAGGAGAAAATCAATTTTTATGTGCTTGAGTTTATAGATAGATTGTGCTTTGTGTCTGTAAATGGTGCTCTGAAGCACATCACTGCATGGTTATCAGGCCTTGAAAAAAACAAAAACAAACAAACAAAAAAAAACAAAGCAAAAGACATAAAACCACCAGCTGTCCCAAAAAAGGATCCAGGGTGCATCTGGTTCACATAAAAGCATGTGGCTTCAATCACTGTTATGGTTCAATTTCCTTCTTTGTCTCTATAGAGCTCCTCACTAGTTGGAATAACATTTGTCTTTCCAAGGTGATATTTTAACTTTACCTACAGCTTAAACACTGCTAAACTGATCTGTATCACTGATTGAACACTTTAAAGGGGATTTTGCTTAATTGTGTTGGAGGAGATCCAGGTGGAGCTTTCAGAGACTTAGATATCAGGAAAAAGGGAGAGTAAATCCTAACTGGGAAAATAGTTTGAGTTTACTTGTATGCCAATCCTAAATAACCTCTGAGCAGCAGATTCCACTTAATGTCTTTGTCTTATACCTTATAGACACGTGGCCACACAAGTTTTGATGCTAATTTTACACTACGCTGTCTTCATTTGGTTTACAAACTTGGTTTTAAAACACATTAATGGCAAAATACTGATTTGGAGTGATTGGTCAAAAGCAGGAGTCTCATGTGAGGTCCACTTTAGTGTTCAAGCAGTACAAAAAAACAAACAAAGAAGAAAACACAAACAAATATTTCTAAAAATGTAGTGTTTGTGTTTGTGCTCTTTGCTCATATTGCCTCCCTATTAAATCATTTTTTGATTTTTATAGAACTTATTGTAACATTGAACTCAACAACAAACAAAGTCTCCTAACAAAAAAACCTAATTCAAGCGCCAAACTGGGGCGGAGGTAGGGGTGGCGTGGGCAGCAAGTGGACCCCGGGCCACGGTTTGAGACCCCTGGTCAAAAGGATACGTCATCCCATTCAACATAAATGGCTTGAGAAAAATACATCAACCATTTGGTGAGATTTCTGACAGAATTAGTTGCAGCTTTCACCTCCTGCAAGCACCTGAGAGAATTTAAAGGATTTGTTCTTTAGAAGTCAGGAATGCCTGTGATGAATTTCTTCAAAGATATTTATTAATTTCAAATCTAGATGGAATTAATGGATAAACTATGGGAGGTTAGTTAGAGCCAAGCCACTAACATGGCTGAGAACTTTGTTGAGTGTGTACTGTGGGGCTTTAGTGTTGTGAAGGTGCAGTGTGAATCATTTTTAAACATCACTTTATCACTGTCAAATTACAGTGTTATCCTGCTGCATTTACTACGAGGAAATGGTGCCACAGCAGAGAGATTTGCAGTGTCTGTCTCACACTCTTATAGTATTGTAACACTACTGTTTGCACAAATTATCACCACATCCCCTATAAACCCTGTTTATGGGTTGGATACTAAGTGTAAAATAAGGAGGGGATGTTTTTCTCATTTTCATTCTCATTATTTTAATATGGCATTATTAGTTCATCAGAAGTATATAACCAGCTTTGCATTAAACATAAATTGAAGTTTTTGACCTTACATTATCTTTTGCATTTTACAGTGATGGCTATAATTTCAGTTTGATCTTTTTCCTTGCAGGTACTAGAATAATAACATGATTTTCCATTGCAGATGTAACCCTGATCATTCCATACACATTGCAGTTTGTTGCTTATTCTAGAGTTGTGCTCAAGTTAATTAAAGGTTAAAAGCTACAGCCAGCGCGAGTCTGGCTGATCTATGGAGGGCAAAGGCTTTGAGCTTGGAAGGCCGCACGCGCTTACACAGCACTTATAAGATGTTATTCTTGGTGATTTTGTGCTTAGCCATGTTTTAATATGTTTTAAGTAGAAGTAGCTGATCCAGCAATATTCAGTTAATATTATATACTTGATTTAGAGCAATACACACTGATGGTCTTAATAAATGAAAGAGTCCTTGTAGCTGCCATGTTGTGTCTTAGCAGGGTACAGACGGTTCCAGGAGACCGGGGCAGTCAGCGTCTGCCCTCGGGAAGGAGACAATGTTATTCTTTGTGTTAAATAAAATTGTCAACATTGATTGTATTACACCCAGAGGTGTGGACTCGAGTCACATGACTTGGACTCGAGTCAGACTCGAGTCATTAATTTTATGACTTTAGACTTGACTTGAAAAAATGTTCTAAGACTTGTGACTTGACTTGGACTTTTACACCAATGACTTGGGACTTGAATTGGACTTGAACCGGTTTACTTGAAAAGACTTGATATTTTACCCCAAATATAAAATTTAACATGCATATTATATAGAGATTGAAAATGTGACGTCATTCACGGGTAGAACCGCAAAGGATTCTGGGAACTCGTGGCAAGCGGTACTAGCGCACGCAGGCTTTCAATTAAAATCAGTTATACAGCGATAAAAAGAAACACAAAAATGTCAAGAAGCTGTTGTATTATTAACTGCAATAGCTGGTCGCATGACAGCCACGGGAAGCCGACGGGTAAAGAGATCGGTTGTTATCGGATTACGTCGTTGAGGAGAAATTGTTCGAGCCATGTTTCCGAAGTAACAAAGAGGCGACGGGTGTCCTGGATTGCAGCCATTCTAAGACCAAATATAACGTCCCAGAACACTCCAGCTCACATGTTAGTCTGCTCCAAGCATTTACACGAAGGTCAGTCTGCTGTTGTAGTTAATGCGTCATTTTCATAACATAATTGGTGATATAGGTTACAAGCAAGTCTGGCGCTGAACAGAAATTGTCGCGCTATGCTCCTTTATTTATTGTGCATAAATAGTGAATTGTCCTGACACAATATTGCGTTTCGCTTCTGTTATTATGGTACATTGACAAAAACATATACTTTTATTCACAGGATAAAACAGGTTTTTTGTATGACTAATTGCCCAGTACGATTACAGCATACAATATTATTGTCACTGCTACATTTCTGTGACGCTACCAGAAATTATTTCCACTACTAATTAATTACCGTTGAGCTCAAAGGTCCTATTAATAAACGGTTAACGAATGTGTATTTATGATGACGATTTGTGAGACTGGTAAACTTATGATACGTACGATGGTCTTTCGTTCTACACGGTGCATTTCAAGGTCCTGTACCCATCCGTCGGTAAACTGTACCTGGACTTGTTGCAGTGACCGGAAGTTACTAAACTTCATGAGTGTATGCACTCACTCCAAGAACCGTATGATTATAAATATGCATATAAATATACTACGATGAGATAGCTGACTTCATCTAACTAGCAAATGTTTTCCAGGCTACGTTGGTGATGCAGTTTTTTTTTTTAATGTGTATGATATTTTTGTCATGCGATTTTAAAGCTGGTCCTACAACCGCATCCAAGAATAACATGCAGCTTATCTCAGAACTGTCGGTGAAAATTATTCTTGGAGCTAGGTTTAATTGAGCTGCATTTTAAAGAGGTGCAATTTCACAATTTGTGTATATTTTCTAAGTTCACTATTTTGTCATGTGTTGAGAAAAACACAGATTTAAAAATTACATGGTCTAATATTTACATTTAGCATATAACTGCAACATGCTTTTTTTCGTTTTTTTTAACGACTCGAAAGGACTTGAAATTCAAAATTTCAGACTTGTGACTTGACTCGGACTTTTACACCAGTGACTTGAGACTCGACTCTGACTTGCCTGACATTACTTGAGACTTGACTTGAGACTTGAGGATAAAGACTTGAGACTTACTTGAGACTTGCAAAACAATGACTTGGTCCCACCTCTGATTACACCTGTCACTACGCATGAAGGGGCGTTCTAATACCCTGATTTCATAAAACTATGGTGATGTGTTTTTTGAGACGAGATCTGAGACTGTCTGCATACAGTGTCCATCTCCCACGTGTGTGATCATTAAATCATCGTTTGACTCAACCCGACCGGACCAGTGTTGTTATTGTGGGTTTTTCCTCTGGTGTCCATCCCCAATATTTTGAACCTTAACATAATTTTTAGCACCTAATATTTCTCTGTGCTCCTGTGTTCAATACTGAAGTTCCACTGAAATTAATAACCAGATCTACAATACGTTAAATTTATTAAAAAGTGCCCTCAAAGTATATAACCAGGACTGTGCTTTTAAAGTGTGCTGTTTCATTTACAGTACTAAGGCCCATTAGTTTCTTAGATACACTGGCACAGATGAGTGAGATTATGCAGGGATTGGATTTGACATGAATGTATTTGAACATCTTAGAAAATTCTTCTTCATTTAACACCTTGCCTTTCCAAAAATGTGCTATTTTACTGTCTCTATATATATTCGTTTTTCTTTCTTTTTTTTATCTGTTCAGGCATTCAAAAACTGTGGGATGTAGTACTGATTATCTGCAGATTGTGCTGACCGCCTACTGTGCAGGGAGATTTACAGTATACCAACCTAGAAAACAGCCACATTCACACATCAATGCTGTTCTTACAGAGAGCTTCAGTCTGTCACACAATCTGCAGTGTTTGCATGGAGAGACAATTATTCCCTCACTTCAGCCTTTAAGCTGGACATACCTGTATGACTTTATAATTGTATTTTTGGGAGATTACACCCATAGCTAACTGATCTTGTTGCTAACCCCATAAGCCCAATACATTATGAATTTGTATGTTTTTTAAATTATATCTGCCCCAGTTATATCACTTTAAACCATGTAATGTTTTCTCAGCACCAACTGTTTCTTTCCTTGTAATTAGAGTGTGTACACACACACACACACACACACACACACACACACACACACACACACACACACACACACACACACACACACACGGAAATTCTAATCTTTCCTGTTCTCTAAGGCAGTGTTTCCCAACCACTGTGCTGCAGCACATAGGTGTGCCATGGAAGATTATCTGGTTTCACCTGATTAGTACTCTAAGCGTAGCGGGGAGAACAATTACATTCTCTTCCACTAGAGGGCATTACAACTACCTAAATGTGTTCCCAACTGCCAGTAAAACAGAAGAAGATGAAGAAAAAATTACATAAAAGTCATGCTGTGAGGCGACGCAGCGTGCAATAGCAATAGATAAATATTTGAAAAGAGAAAGTAGTCAGTCTGACCTGGGTCCTGGAGAAAACTCCGACCCAGATCAAGGCCCTAGCATGAGGTCAGAGGAAAGCAAAATAGGTATACTGGGGACAAACTGAGCCAATTCCACTATACCTGATGCGCAGGGTTAAATGATCAATTTACTTTCTGTGACATTTTAGTTTGGTGGTGTGGCCTGTGATTTTTCTAACGAGAAATATGAGCCGTGGCTCCAAAAGGTTGTGAAACACTGCTCTAGGAACCACATCAACACACACAGTGCTTCCAAGCATTTAGTATTTTCTTTTTATTTGAATAAAAAGTGCATATATAAAAAAGGGTTAAGGGCAGTTAAGCATGGGTTTATCCGGGATTTTGTTTTCAATAAGGTGGCACAGTACGACTATGAAACATCCAGGGACAGCCACTGGAAATCATAATGTTTAAACTGAAGACATAGACATGAAGATAGACATAGAAAACAATTGACAAGAGTTTGTTTTGCACTGAGCAAATTTTTTTTTAAAAAGCAGCAAAATGGATATTTAGACTACGTAGGATTTTCAAGCAGAGTGGAGCCGCTGATTTAAAGGGTTTAAGATGCTTTCTGGAATAATACACAGGAGACAGAATGCAGTGAAGCTTTGTCTCCTGCCAGCATATTTCTCATAACTTGTAACATGAAAGATTGTTCAGGACCTGTTGGCTTCTACAGGGCAGTACGATATAGTTCTGCAAAAGTCCAAAACACATGATGAATCTATTGCCAAAATAGCTCTGACTGCATGTTACTATTGTGTGGTTTACATTGTGAAAGAGTGTATTTTAACCCAAACCATGGGGTTTTCCTCTAATAACTTAACCAGGTAGTTTTAGTGCCTACATCTAAACATATAATTTAATATCTATTTTAATATCTAAATGTAAGTAAACAGGATAAAATAAAGGACATTTTACAATGATCTCTAATGGGCAAAGATGATGAATCCAGGAACAAAAATACCAAACAAAAACATGGGGTATACAAATCCAATGTCCCGATAAGGACCAAGGGCATAGACACAAACTAAATACACAGAAGGAGAGAAGGCTAATAGGGAATTAGTGAACTTAATCAGATATTAATGAGGGCAAAAGAACAAAGGAGGGACATAAAAACACAGAAAACCACACGAGGATCTAACCTTCAAAATAATACATGAGGTAGCAGGACCAAACTAAAAATGGCAAAGAGAGAGGAAGAAAGAAGGTACAGGAAACAGAAAAAACATTTAACAAAACTAGGAGAACAATAAAAATCTACGAATTAGAGATTAAACACACAAAGGAAAAGAAAAACTGTGGGCAACAAAAAGACCAAGAAACAATATGTCGTACAAACAGAATGGACCAACAACCTTGAGGTCAAAGACCATAAAATGATATGGACCCACCTAAACAAATTCATTGCTATAAAACATACAGATCCATATACTATTCAGAATGAAGCATGGCTACAACTGTTCTCACGAATAGTACTGGATGGATTATCTGAATAACCATGACTTTGGGAATATAATATCAGAAATCACATAAAAGTATTATACATTTTTGGCACACATGTGCCTTTCATTACACAGGATAAAAGCTTGGGGACACCGCTGGACAGGAATAATGGCACCAGAAATTCACGATTCATTGAAAACTCTTTTCCTTAAACTGTGAATAATGGTATTAAATTTATTATTAACCTCCTAAAATGGTAACTATTCTCAGTATAAAGAAGTGGAGAAATACTGAACAGGAACTAGAAGTACATATTTTCCAAATGAATTCATTATCATGTTCAGGTGCAACATTTGCACATCAAACCACCAGCTGATTCGGAAAATGAATTGAAATTCTAAATGCATCAGAGACCTGTGACACAGATATGCCTGTTGAGTTTCATCCGTAGGGGATAGAAATAGATATAAAGATATAAAAGGCTGTTGACTCATCCTGACTACTGTGCTCTATGATTTTCTGCAGCAATATTAAAAGAATCAACAAGAATTTCTGTTTTAAGATAGGAGCACAGTACTTTGGCTTACAGCAGAACTTCACTTCAGTTGAAGATGCTTTTTAGTATTTTCATAGAAAGCAAGTTACCACATGCTGTTTTGACAAGAAATATTGTAGAACGCTTTTACTATCACTGCTCTTCAGCTTTGAAGACATTTCAGAAGCTTTGATCTTATAAAGTTTTCCACTTAAAAAAAACCCTAGAATTTTTAGAATACCAAAGTTGTGAAACACTGTACCAGCAGATGAGGGTTGATCTCAATAAATGAGGCACATGTGCTGCTGTGATGCCCAGTTCCTGGTGGTTAGTTCATCACATTCTACTCCCAGCTACTGACTTGCATGTGAATTTTGAATTTTCTGTAGTGAATAGCAGAGAAAATATTTCACCTAAATGTTAACATTGTGTCAATAATGGAGCTGTAGGGATGAACTGTGAGCTAATTAAACATCCTGTGAGTGTTTGGAAAGTAGACTAGTTAATACTAGTCTACTACCCTGACTAGTTCAGGGTTAGTATTTTGCTCAAGGTATTCGACATGCAGACTGGGGCAGCCAGGGATTAAACCACCAACCGTCTGATCAGTAGATGACCTGCTCTACCTCCTGAGCTACAGCCACCCCATTACTGAACAGAACATGTGGAGGAATGTTCTGTTCAGTAATAAGTCACGATTCAGTCCATGGCAGTTGAATTGTAGAGTCAGTGTGAGGAGAAGACACAGAGACCACTATGCAGGTTGCTGCACCATTTGTGGGATCAGCTTGGGTGTGCTGTTCGGCCAGACTGACTAACCAACTTCATTGGCTGACTTCTGACAAATGCTCATCGAAGAACGGGATGCCATCCCACAGCAGTGTGTGACCAAGTTGGTAACCAGCATGAGGAGGCTCCTGTTTGTTAAATAGATGAATTGTAAAATTGCCAACGTGTCTTGTTTAAGGGGAAATAAAAAGGCTTTCAGACAGTATATGATTTATTGCCAAGAAGCATTGTTACAATAAAGCAATAATTGACCAAACACAAGTTTCCTTGCTTTTTATGCAGTTTGTACAAGTTGGTCCCTGGTTTTTGCTTCAGTACCTCAGCACTGTGGTCTTTAAATCAAATAATCAAGATCTCATTGAAGTGTGGTTTTAATCAGGATGTTTAGGCTAGTGTATTAGCTTTTTTGGAATAACAGCCATTTTTAAACTTAACCCCTAAAATATGTTGTCACCACATATTTATCTGTATTTTAATTTGAGAAATATGAATCAAATATGAAGAAATTGCACATACAGTGGGGCAAAAACGTATTTAGTCAGCCACCGATTGTGCAAGTTCCCCCACTTAAAATGATGACAGAGGTCAGTAATTTGCACCAGAGGTACACTTCAACTGTGAGAGACAGAATGTGAAAAAAAAATCCATGAATCCACATGGTAGGATTTGTAAAGAATTTATTCGTAAATCAGGGTGGAAAATAAGTATTTGGTCACCTCAAACAAGGAAAATCTCTGGCTCTCACAGACCTGTAACGTCTTCTGTAAGAAGCTTTTCTGTCCCCCACTCGTTACCTGTATGAATGGCACCTGTTTGAACTCATCATCTGTATAAAAGACACCTGTCCACAGCCTCAAACAGTCAGACTCCAAACTCCGCCATGGCCAAGACCAAAGAGCTTTCGAAGGACAGCAGGAAAAGTATTGTAGACCTGCACCAGACTGGGAAGAGTGAATCTACAATAGGCAAGCAGCTTGGTGTGAAAAAATCAACTGTGGGAGCAATCATCAGAAAATGGAAGACATACAAGACCACTGATAATCTCCCTCGATCTGGGGCTCCACGCAAGATCTCATCCCGTGGGGTCAAAATGATCATGAGAACGGTGAGCAAAGATCCCAGAACCACACGGGGGGACCTGGTGAATGACCTGCAGAGAGCTGGGACCAAAGTAACAAAGGTCACCATCAGTAACACACTACAACGGCAGGGAATCAAATCCCGCAGTGCCAGACGTGTTCCGCTGCTGAAGCCAGTGCATGTCCAGGCCCGTCTGAAGTTTGCCAGAGAGCACATGGATGATACAGCAGAGGATTGGGAGAATGTCATGTGGTCAGATGAAACCAAAGTAGAACTTTTTGGTATAAACTCAACTCGTCGTGTTTGGAGGAAGAAGAATACTGAGTTGCATCCCAAGAACACCATACCTACTGTGAAGCATGGGGGTGGAAACATCATGCTATGGGGCTGTTTTTCTGACAAGGGGACAGGACGACTGATCCGTGTTAAGGACAGAATGAATGGGGCCATGTATCGTGAGATTTTGAGCCAAAACCTCCTTCCATCAGTGAGAACTTTGAAGATGAAACGAGGCTGGGTCTTCCAACATGACAATGATCCAAAACACACCGCCCGGGCAACAAAGGAGTGGCTCCGTAAGAAGCATTTGAAAGTCCTGGAGTGGCCTAGCCAGTCTCCAGACCTCAACCCCATAGAAAATCTGTGGCGGGAGTTGAAAGTCCGTGTTGCTCGGCGACAGCCCCAAAACATCACTGCTCTCGAGAAGATCTGCATGGAGGAATGGGCCAAAATACCAGCTACTGTGTGTGCAAACCTGGTAAAGACCTATAGTAAACGTTTGACCTCTGTTATTGCCAACAAAGGTTATGTTACAAAGTATTGAGTTGTATTTTTGTTATTGACCAAATACTTATTTTCCACCCTGATTTACGAATAAATTCTTTACAAATCCTACCATGTGGATTCATGGATTTTTTTTTCACATTCTGTCTCTCACAGTTGAAGTGTACCTCTGGTGCAAATTACTGACCTCTGTCATCATTTTAGGTGGGGGAACTTGCACAATCGGTGGCTGACTAAATACTTTTTTGCCCCACTGTATAATGCAGAACTTATTATGTGTTATTTTTCCAAGTTTCCAAATAGCACTGTTTCTGCAGATACATTTATGATCCAAAGTTTATATATACTCATTGGTGGTATGAATGGTTTGGTCACTCTACTGGCCACTCCTTGTTTTCAAGTTTGCTACCTTGTTCCTTTTTTGTCTAATGTCAGTCTGGCATAGTTTGGATTTATGTTTTGTGTGATTATCTTGGACAGACGAACCCCTGACCAACTAGCTGCACATCAGATGGCTGCAAAATGCTGCGGTGATTATTTTTGGTTCAGGTTGCCTCTCACTCACCAACCCTGGATCCAGCAAAACAGCTTCAGACTTCAAACTTTTTCCTTCATGTGAGGAACCATCCTTCGGCATACTTGACGAATGATGAACTGGAGATTTCAAATGTTGATTCATCCATAAGTCCACAACACCTCCTTCCAGTCTTCAGTAGTCCATTGGTGGTGTTTCATGAGGCAGCCCAGCCTCTTCTGCTTATTCTGACATGTGAGCAATTGCTTTCTTGCTGCAATTCGACCTGTCAAACCTGAAGTCTACTCTTTAAAGTTAAACTGAGATGTGCTTATTACAATCACCTCTAAGCTGTGCTTGGAGCTGCCTATATTGCAAGCTGCTGACTTTCAGAAACTTGTCGTGTGATTCTGTCATGAACTGGGGTCTGCACATCTCCTCCTGACTTTCCTCTAGTTTCCGAGTGACTTTTGATTGTAAAGGAGACCACTCACTGACACTTTAACTTTCTCTCCAGGGAAGACCGACACTTTATGAAGTTTTACAATGGTCTGTTTCTCTTTTACTGTTAACTGCCAATTTCTTGCCATTTTTATAGCATCACACTACTTACTGCAGTGCAGTACTGTTTATGTAGTGCTCATAAGGGTATGGCACCACAGTACTTACAACCCCCTCTGCAGAGAGAGGGGTTTGTAAGTAATCAAGAAAATTTGGGACACCTGTAGGAATCGGTGGTACCAACTTTCAAGGCTTGATCAACCTTCGTTACGGCAGAACAGCTTTAAGCTGTGAAACCAATTATTGTTCCCGGAAAAAGGTCTTTTTGTATAATTCTGAAATGTACATTATTTTACATTTTTGGGTGACATTTTTTTTTCCTCAAGCAGTTCACCACTTAACTTTATACCATTTCAAATTATTTGTTGGACTTTAATTGCTTAAATTTTCATTAAAAAACTGGAAGAATGGCGTTGGGGGAAAACTCTGTAAAAGACCCAGGAGAAATAAAGACACAATGAGACAAGATCACTTTTTATGCTTTAACGTGCACATGGGTAAGCTGTTCAGAACAACTCACAACGTGTACAGAGGCTGGGCACTTTTTATAGGAAAGACAGTGAGAACAGGATAAGAAAATACAAAACAAATAAAATAAACAACTCCATATGTGGCGCTAGTCTCGTCAGCAGAGAGCTGGGAGAAGGCTGTGAGAGATAAAACAATCTAAAACAATATGTCCCAAAACAGTATGTCTTTGCTGAGAAAGTCTAAAAAGATAATTCTAAACTAATCTAACCATAGACAAAAGGGCATGCTTGCACATTTAAAAGAAGGTAAAGAAACATAGAATCATTTTTCCTGTAACATTCCCTCCTGTTTTAACTTATTTTAAATGTATACAACAATTGTCTGTGAAGGTTATTTATTAAGTATCTTAAGCAATTTTTTAATTTTCAAAATGTCAGCATAGCAGAAATGGAAGTCATTTGGTCTAAAGATTAAAACAAAATAAAATAATAAAAAGAAAAAGAAAAAAGAAAATCATAGTAAATGAAAATCATAGTAAATGAAATAACAAGTGGAATAAACAAGAAAAAATAATAAAACTAAACTACAAAAAATAAAGGATAAAAACCTTATATTTTAAAACGAAAACTACAAAAAATAAAAGGGTGAAAACTAAAATGAAAACTTTGTATTTAAAAATGATGAAAACCTAATATTTAAAATGAAAACTTTATATTTAAAAATGATGAAAACCTTATATTGTACCTGCATAAACTACTAATGTGTTAATCAGTGCATGATCACTTGAAAAAGGCAGAAGTCATTTTTAATCACCACGTCATTCATTAGCAGTTATTACAAGTTCTCCCCTAACAGAATTGCAACAGGATGCTGGTCTTCTTGAGGCACGGCAACATAAGCAGTCATTGTAGTTGTTATCATCTTTGAAATCATTACTCTTAGACATGGCAACACACACAACACTAATATGAGCAGTGCTATCATGATGAGACCTAGAAGGACAAACGGCTTTGCTACAGCAGCCAGCCATGAACCGCCGAACAGCCAGTCCAGCCAGCCTTGTGCTGTAGCTGCTCCAGATGTGTGGTCAGTGACATATTTTTGCAGAATGGACAAATTCTGCAAAGCTTCATAAATGTCTCCTCCAGCTTCGTATCCATCAGGGATAAACTCCTCCTTGTGATGCTGTTAGCAGGTCTAGTGTCAGTCTGTTCTGCAGCACCATCGTTCTGATGGCCTTCTGTTCTCCTGCTAATGCCGTTCCCAGGGTCTTTGTCAAAGTTGATGCGTCGTAGCAGAGCATATCGATTGATTTCCACGTGATCCCGCACCTCGGCAACTCCAATGCCGGGGATCAAGCTCTGTAAGAATTTCACTCCTCCCCAGATGCGAAACTCTCCCGGCACTCCAGTGTCCACAGTAATGCCGAAAGAATTGGGTGAGGTGAAGTCCACTTCACGTCTCTGTCGGCTGCTTGGGTGATGTGCAACACGTTGCATGAAGAAAACGTGATCTGATAATTCCACCAGGGCGCACAGACCTCCCCAACCTTCAGGGAGTGACAGATAAGCCTTATTGCCACATAGGAAGTACCAGTCAGCCAAAACTCTGGTTCCTTTACTGCTGGGTGCCGTCCGTGCACATCCTGTCTGGTACTGAGTCTTTGTTTGTAGTGGCATTCGGTAGCTGTAGTTGGAGCGACAGTTGAGGCTCATCAGTGTCGCGTTACTGGCACAGGTTTCGTTGAGTGAACAGTCCATACACTTCCTCTCGTTCCTCGGTGGGCAGAAAGTGTATATGTATTTGCATAGCAGTCAGTTTTATTATTCCAGTAAGCTGTAGTGTTCATAAACTGCCACCAGAAATTAGTGGCATAGCCATGGGGAAACTTGGTGTACTTTCCTTTGTCATACAGTGTCTGCCTTTTCTTCATATAGCGTGACTTATTGTCCCTCACGGAAGCAAAGATGAGGAGCCCGGCCATGGTCAGGGCCGCTGCAGTTATTAAGAGCCACCACTTCATGACGACGGGACACACCCTCCTGTCGCGAGTAGACCCCCCGGCCAGGAAAGCTGACCCCTCCACCGGGCGAGATCACAACAAGTGGGCAAGCCTGCTGTCAGCTGTGTTTAGATGGCTTCACTTACTGGCTCTGATGGATGCAAGATGGTCGTTCCGCTATTTTTGCAAGCTCCAGTTTTTCCTTTGGAGCACTTTGATCAGAACCCAGTCACCGGGCTGTGATCTGCAAGACACTTGATAGACATCATTACGTTCTTCGTTATTTACAATCATCTCTTTATTTTCCTACAACTTAGACATACATTTTGCTACTGAAATTGTATCTGCCTTTTTCACTGGGTAGATTTCTGGCCACTTTGAGAATACATCTATAACCACTAGGGTGTATTTTTACCCTTGGCATTCATTTAGCTCAATAAAGTCCATATGGATTGTGTGGTCTCAGGTTTCCCTGAGCATTATATTTTTGACACGTCATGCACGTTCTGACAAATTGTTTTGCTGAGGTTTCAAAATTTACAGTGTAGAATTTACAGTGTAGAAATGAGAGTTGACAATACTGGTCAGTCCCCCCGTTGACAAATGCGTACAGCCATGAGTCACTAATGCCGCCATTTTGTGGAGGAATTTTGGCAACACTAGCTTGCCATAACACATCATTAAGTCGTTTGTCAGAACTGCACCGTGTTTTAGCCATTTTGCCTGCTCTGCTGTGCTTGCTGCTTTTGTTCATTTTTCAACACATCCAGTGGAATCTGATGTGTGTTTACTGCCATCAATGTGATGTTTGTCTGTTGTGCCGCCTATTTTGCTGCTCTGTCAGCAAAATTGTTGCCTGTAGTAATGAAAGAGTCAGTAGGCGTTGTAAGAGGTTGGCATGGTGAACCGGTTTTCCAGTTGGTGTAATCATTCCTCTGTTATGCCAAATTTTTTGCAAAATGATGCACAGCAGAGAAAACATACTGGCTGTCTGTATGTATGTTTATTAGTTTGTCTTTGTGTATTTAGCTTTCGCGTATCACAGCTATCAGCTCAGCGCTCTGTGCAGAACATGAAGAAGAAAGGGGTTTTGCTTCTATTATTTTACTATCTGTGGTTACTGCGTAACCTACA
This sequence comes from Aulonocara sp. 'chitande type north' Nkhata Bay, assembly GCF_057382095.1. Classification (NCBI taxonomy): domain Eukaryota; kingdom Metazoa; phylum Chordata; class Actinopteri; order Cichliformes; family Cichlidae; genus Aulonocara; species Aulonocara sp. 'chitande type north' Nkhata Bay. The sequence continues at coordinate 3,794,891 of NC_141352.1, read as the reverse complement.
CAATTTAGGCCTGTGCTGTAAGGTCAAATGCTGTTCTCCTAGCTTCCACACTTGCTGATCATAAGGTGGATCTGGGCCTGGGGTTTGTTTAAATCTCAGAATGTTGTGATACTCGGTCGGTTTCTGGAAAGTGGATGTGGCGGGTGTCATTTAGCATGCACTCAGGTGTAATACCAGAAAAGAATGGCATGACTGCTATCTTAAGTTTTGTCAGAGCGTCTCTACCTAGCAAATTTACTGGACACGACGGGTCATATATGCATTTAATAAAGCACCTGCGGCCACTTGCTGTATGTACTAGTTCTAAAAGGGGCAGTTAATTGTTGTACAGTTGTGTGGCCTACTCCTACAATCTCGTGGGAAGTGACCTTCCTCTCCACGGTTCTAGCAGGCGTTGTCTCTATGTTATCTGCTGTTTCTGCATGGCTGTCTGCAGCCTTGGTGTTTGTGACTTTGCTCGCCTCTCTGTTCCTGATAGCCACCTGCGGATTAGTGTTTTAGTCTATTGTCAACAGTCAGCCTTATTTTTAAGTTACAGAAAGCTTCTTCTTTTTTTGTCTTGGTTTGGGAGAATAGATGCAACACTACATTTTCACTTAAGGCAGTTTTAAATAATTTCTAGTTTTTCAAACAATTCATGGATCTCACACATTTCAAACTTTCAAGTTAGGGTTGTTTCCCATTTATACAAATATATATATATTTAACTTTGCATTGCTCACAGCTCATAGCTCACAGCTCTAAACCTAGGCATTTTTCAATCATATGCCTAATCACTATGTGTCACTGTGATTCTCAAGTATTGTCACAAGTTCGTTTAAATTCGTTTCCAAAACCAACAAAATAATCAAACAAAAACAAAAAACATAAACGTGTCAGGACACAAAAGAAAAAAAAAATGCTGCCACCCGAACAAGGCAGAAGTCTGCATATGTTGGCTTTTAATAGCATGCAGCTTGTAACATGGTAGACTAATGTGCCTGTGTTAATTCAGCTCCATATTATTGTGTGAAGTTGCACTGGGTTGGGAGTGGTTTTGTGTGTGTCACATTTTTGGTGAGCCAATGGCTGGAATGGGGTTGGACTAATTAGAGGCAGGTGTACTTGATTGCACTGATACACTGGTCTACTTATAGCCCACACTACAAACACTGCTGTGTCGTTTTGTCTCTCTGTGCAGGCCAGGGCCTATTATATGCCACAGCCTAAAGGCAGCAGAGTTGCAGAGGCTTGAGTGACCACTGACTATATGCTTGCAGGGTGGTGGGTCTCCAAGTACAACTTCTAACCCTGTTAAAGGCAACATGTGGAGTGCAACTTGGCCGTGTGGCATAGCTGGCTCTGGCCTTGGGACTGTGTGTTTTTATACAATTCTTAAGTGGGACACTGGACTGTTTTATCTTTTATCTCTTGATATATTTTTCGTCAATAAATTATCTTTTAGAATTTTATTGACTGACATCTTTTTGCCCATGACTGAAACGGTTGGTCAGACCTAGAGTCTTTCTTTGGGTGTGTTACAGCAGCTTCTGCTCTAAAAGAAACAAATAAATAAAAAGAAAAGAAAATGTGTAACATGCTCATCAGCTTAGCAGTGTCTACATATTTAATTCAGCTTCTCAATCCTGTAGTTGTAGCTGTTGTCTACAGGATTTTGCTTATTGGTTGTTATTGTAGGTGTGCTCTATATCTCAGCAATGTGTCATTCTAGGATGATAGGTTTCAAGCTGGTCAAGTGCCTCTATGCACTTCATTAGTTTAGTTATTCTCTGTATTGTCTTCATCTCACATGTCATTACACTGAGTTTCAGCAAACCTTAAGCTTGATGCAGACTACTGCTTAACAATTATCCACCTCACATCATAACCGATTAAGGTGCCTCTTCATATTAATATTATGTCATTGTTAATATTATCCTCTTTGTCTTATATAACAGCAATAGCATATTATAATATTTTATCAGTGTGTACCACTATACTACTCCTGAGCCAATTTGTTAGTTAGGATCATCTTATTCAGCAAACAGATAATTTAGAATTCATCCAATCTGCGGTCACATTTGTTCTCTCTGTTGCATGGCGGACCAGGCAGTTCTATTATAATATATTATTTATATTTTATTTTGTATCCATCAAGGGCTTCAGATGACCTGCAGAATCATCCTTTTCCCAAGGTGGAGACAGTTACCTTTTCACACACTGTCCTTGGCTGAACAATGACACAGCCTTAATATACTTTATTTATGTTATTAAAATATTTTCGTGTGAATTATTTGCTTTACATTCATTTTATACATGCTGGGCATGGTCATCATGCCAACTGTGTTTCATTGTTAATATCACTTTACAGGTTGTTATCCTTGCTATTATTAATTTCAAATACTCTAAAGATAATTTCTACTGTAACTTTCCCTTTGTTCATCTTTATTTCGTACTTTTTATATTTATATCTACTCAGTGGGGTCTGTTTTCAACCCTTTTAAACTACTACAAAACTACTGTGATCTCTAGTTTTCACTTAATAAGGGATTATTATGTTCTTCCTGATATGGGTGGTGCTGCAGATGCGGCTGCAGGAGTGAGTGATGGTTTACTAAAAGGATTGTGGGAACTGCACAGTGTCTCGTCTTCTGGTTTTACTAAACTGGCAGTTGAGTTCTGTTCTTCTGACTGTTTATATTTTGTTTTCTTAAATCTCTCAGTTTACAGACACTGTTTTTGTCCGGCGTCTGGACTTTTCTTTTCTCACCACTGCTCGTCAGCAGGAGTGAGTTTTAATTTCACTTGCTTGTTTACCCATCTTATTTATGTATTTACTTATTTTTGTTTAAGTAATATATACACAATACAGCTGCTATCACCTTCGCTGGTATTAGAGACGAGAGTGGTTGCTCACACGCCCTTCTACTTTCGGACTATTTCCAAAAGCGGTGTGAACTTTACGAGACGGAACTCGACCGTTCTCTCAACTCACCAGCACGTCAGTGAATAGCAGTAAAAGAAAAACACAGTAGGAGCAGCTCAGTCTCTTATTGGACCGTGAAAATTCAGCTTGCTCCATTAATTACAACAATACACACACATACATTCACATTCACACTTATTCGCGCGATCGGAACCCTTATCATAAGGGGAGCTGCCAGTCTTTCTGTAGACGAGCTACTTATTCCCTTGACCCAGCTGGGGGAGCTACCCAGAGCTCCAAACCTAACCCACAAGAGTGGGGAGCTTCCAGTCGACGAGCTACTTTAAACCCACAGAGGTGGGGAGCTTCCAGTCGCGACGAGCTACTTTCGCTATTTTAAATTCCCTGAATTTAAAATACGCTTTTACGCAAGATTGTGTCAGTGTGTCTGTATCTACCTGGTCAGTGTCGCCGGGTCTGGTCCACCTCGATCGGGCCCCACCACCGTGGGTCGCTTTCTAGAACGTTGGCCAAGACTCGAATTTAACGCCCTTGGTCTTTGACCACACACCTAGTGTGTGGGCTGTCGACAGACGAACAACGTGGACTGGTCACGGAGATGGGACACGATGGAGGCGCTCCGGCTCCGAAGGACCAAGAAATGTTGGGGGAAAACTCTGTAAAAGACCCAGGAGAAATAAAGACACAATGAGACAAGATCACTTTTTATGCTTTAACGTGCACACGGGTAAGCTGTTCAGAACAACTCACAACGTGTACAGAGGCTGGGCACTTTTTATAGGAAAGACAGTGAGAACAGGATAAGAAAATACAAAACAAATAAAATAAACAACTCCATATGTGGCGCTAGTCTCGTCAGCAGAGAGCTGGGAGAAGGCTGTGAGAGATAAAACAATCTAAAACAATATGTCCCAAAACAGTATGTCTTTGCTGAGAAAGTCTAAAAAGATAATTCTAAACTAATCTAACCATAGACAAAAGGGCATGCTTGCACATTTAAAAGAAGGTAAAGAAACATAGAATCATTTTTCCTGTAACAAATGGGGTGTTCTAAAACTTTTGACCCATTCTGTCAATAAGTTTAAACGAGGTGCAAACCACAGGGTATACTAAAGAACAGGAAACCCAGATCCCAGGAACCCAGAAAGAAACATTATGTACCAACTTTATGTGGATTTTTTTTGTTGTTAATGAAAAGAAACTGTACTTATTCGGTCATTATATAACTCACAGTTTACCAGGTACAGTGACTTTATTATTAAAATACTGTCTACGATGTGGTCATTGTAAGCATACAGTAAATTTTTCAAAAAGAAAGAAAGAAAGATTGAAACACTCCGGGACTGAATCATTCCGGGTGCCTCTATGACATTTCCTGCTCTAGGCAACCACTAACGTCGCAGTCATGCAGTATACAGAGCCAAATAACTAGAAATGCTTTTTCACTTTAATCTTTTCAGAACTTTCAAAAGTAGTAGTTGATAGCATTCATTATACTAACCTCCCTATGAGCTCAGTGTGAAGCAGCAGCTATTAGCTTTGAGCAGGGAGCCAATATTTTGCAGAGAAACTAGTGAGAAAGAAAGGCCTGCTCTAAGGTAACAACACCTAACAGCGATACTTTAATGAATTATTGAATCAGTGAAGTATTTAAAAGGCTGTGCTGTATGATATGTTTCGACTTTATATGGAAGAAACAGGAATTCATCATGGGCTGAAGGTAAAGCTGAATTTTGGGGAAGGTAATCTTAAAATATTAATTTGTTATCTGTAGTGCCACCACATCTTTACTGTTTCCAGTTGCAACAATGCTCTGAACAGCATACCTGTTCACTTGTCAGTTTTGCAGTTCTGGCATGTGTGACGTTTGTCATGACCCAGTAAAAAACAGGTAAGGATATTTCACTATGAAGTACAAAGATGCATTTTGAAAAAGCAAAGATGAACTGCCTTCTCTACAACTCGCATTAAAAAACAACTCATATAGTCAGTACATTTTTCATTATTTACTAAGCCACAGTGTCACTCAGAACACCAACAATATCAGCTGTTTAATATTTAATGTTGAAAATAGAGGCACGAAAGTCAGGAGTGCCATTTTAAAGGGTTACAGTGGGAGGAATTGAACGTCAGCTCTAACCTTTAAGTTGCACATAGCGAAGACGTGACATTTACAGTATATCCCTCATTGTCTCGTATACTGTACACTAAATGCACTTCACTGTGTGTGTGTGGTGTGTGTGTGTACAGTGCTGTGCAACTCAGACTTTCAATTTGGCCCATAGCTTGCTAGTCATGAGGAGATGGCCTCTTGCTTGTCCATCACACAAATAGAATAAAATCACACACACTCACACATTAACACTCTCTCACTCACTGCTGTGCAGGCAAGATTGTGCTTCATCATCTCCACTTCCCCCGGCTGCCTCTGGTTTCCAGATCTCTATGTTGAGGGAAATAACATAGATTTATAGCTGGGGCGCTAACAATATCCTCAGTTATTGCTAGAAGTAAATGAATAAATCACCATGCCAAGATGCTTGATCTCCACTACTTGTATCTGTGTGTGTGAGAAAGAACAGAGAGTGTGTGTGTGAACTAATTTGCACCTCCACACAGGCAAGTGTCTGTGTTTTTACATTGTATTGAAGTATGTATTGAAGCTATGAAGCAAATGCTTGAATCTTCCCTTGTGTGATTTACCCAGTTGGTTTTCAATGACCTGATCATGCAGTCATTTATTATAAACTAAGGATATGCATTAGATTCTTTAGGGCTTTATGTAGAAACACGTATGTGGGCGATCGTGGCTCAAGAGTTGGCAGTTCATCTTGTAATCGGAAGGTTGCCGGTTCGAGCCCCGGCTCTGACAGTCTCGGTCGTTGTGTCCTTGGGCAAGACACTTCACCCACCGCCTACTGGTGATGGTCAGAGGGCCCGGTGGCGCCAATGTCCGGCAGCCTCGCCTCTGTCAGTGCGCCCCAGGGCGGATGTGGCTACAATGTAGCTGCCATCACCAGTGTGTAAATGGGTGGATGACTGAATGTGTAAAGCGCTTTGGGGTCCTTAGAGACTAGTAAAGCGCTATATAAATACAGGCCATTTACCATTATTCATTCTGTTGGATGCAGAATTCACAGTTGTGAAATCCAAGCTCAAAGTGGAAAAAGGTATCATTTATATTTAAATTCTTATCAGCTAATCCGGTCTTAAGTCTGAAGTCATTATACGTTTCTGGGTCCAAACTCCACTTCTGGTCGCAAAGTCAAACAAGCACTGCGGCATCACTGAGAGTTACAAACTGTCCAAATTCTTTAATCTTTAATAAAATCATCAGTGTGGCTGCTCTACCAGGTGTGACAATTAAGTTTCACATCGAGGCATCCATGAAAAACAGGCTTTATTAATGTCTTGATGCATGTTCAATCATCCAGGTAAGTAAATCCCAAAAGGTTAATTCTGTTCATCTGTGAACAGAATTAACCTTTTGGGATTTATGAAGTTTAATGGAGTTAGAAGTTAGCAGGGAGTTAGCTCGCTAGTTTCTATCTAAAGATGATATACCATCTGAAGGATTTCTGAAATCCTTCCATAGCTGTGGCTAGCTACACAGCTATGGATAATATAATATAAACACAGTGAAGCTGGAAGATGAATTATTCATCGCCAGCATGTTTTAAAACTCTGTTTTTTAAAACCTTACGATGTAGCTACAGCCCCGCCCATGCAGCTTGCACATAGGAGGACATATGATTGTTGGGTTTTTCTCTGTATGTATTATTGTAGGGTCTAGCTTACAATATAAAGTGTTACACACTGAAGGAAGACAAGGTTCATCCAGGTGCACACTGAGGTTTATTGCGCTGAAACACAGCAAAACAGCAGTTCTGCATTACTGACGGCTTCCATTACAATAACTAATAATTACAATCCCTAACTTTTGTAAAGGATTATTTTGCCAGTCACCCATTTGTCTCAGCCGCAACTGCCACCTACTGGTGAAACTGAATATTGCCCTAACATCACATCAGGTGGGAGCAAATGAGCTTTTGGCTTTGTGCTATGACATAAATTATTGTCACAACAAAAGCAAAAAAAGGTGATTGGGGGAGGGGGGGGAGACATTAAAATAACTTCAACAAGAATTCTGAGACTTGTTTTTGATGCTTCAAATACTCAGGGTGCCACAGAAGCGCCTTCAGGCAACTGTTATTGTGATTTGGCGCTGTATAAATAAAATTAAAGTCAATTGAATTAACTATTTTCCACTCAAAAAATCACATGGCAGGATGCTGTAAACGGAACAAACTTCAGCCAGGAGAACAACTGAGGTAATCCATCCACAATACGAGGTTAGTCATTGATATACTGCAGCATGGGCTGGGCTGTAGTTACATCGTAAGGTTTAAAAAACGTAGCTTTAAAACATGCTGCAAATGAATGGTGGTTATAAAAACAGAGAAAGGCAGACAGTGTTCACTGACTTTTTTTAGGGACTTCTGCAGATTTAATATAACACAATACAAAGCCTTAAAACATGTTAAGAACATGTAAACACAGAGTATTTTGGACCCAGGAGCAGGGTTCATATGTCATCACTTACCGTATTTTCACGACCATAAGGCGCACTTAAAAGTCTTAGATTTTCTTCAAAAAGTACGGCGCGCCCTATAGCGCAGTGCGCCCTGTGTGTTGTAAGGAGGACGTAGTAGAGAACACCATGAGAACGCTAAAGGGTGAAGTGTGGGCGTTGATCGTATATACCGGACAATCGCACATACCTGTCTAAAAGGACAGGTATGTGCATTATGTGGAACATCGTTGTTTTAACAACCCTGAAAATGGCAAAGAGACACGCTTATGAAGCACAGTTTAAACTGAAGGCCATCAGCTATGTGGAGGAACATGGAAATCGAGCAGCGGCGAGAGAATTTAAGATTAACGAATCGATGGTTCGCAAATGGAGGAAGCTAGAAAACAAGCTCCGGCAGGTCAAGAAAACGCAGCTGAGTTTCCGCGGACATAAGGCGAGGTGGCCCGAGTTGGAGGGAAGACTCGAGCGGTGGATCATCGAGCAAAGAACGAGCGGGAGAAGCGTTTCGACGGTCACCATTCGGCTAAAAGCAGTTTCACTAGCTGAAGAGATGAACATCGAACATTTCCAAGGAGGTCCGTCTTGGTGCTTTCGTTTTATGAAACGGTGCCATTTTTCCATCCGGACCAGGACTACGGTAGCGCAGCAACTTCCAGCGGATTATAAGGAAAAGCTGGCCATCTTCCGCTCCTACTGCAGCAAACACATCGGCGACAAACACATCCAGCCCAGCCACATCACAAACATGGACGAGGTCCCGCTCACTTTTGACATCCCGGTGAGTCACACTGTGGAGAAGAAGGGGACCAGCACGGTAGCGATACGCACAACGGGGTATGAAAAGTCGTCTTTTACTGTTGTGCTAATGGACAGAAACTGCCGCCTATGGTGATTTTTAAGCGAAAGACTTTGCCTAAAGAGAAGTTTCCAGCAGGAATCATCATTAAGGCAAATGAAAAGGGCTGGATGGATGAGGAAATGATGAAAGAGTGGCTGAGGGAGGTGTATGTAAGGAGACCAGGTGGTTTTTTCCACGCATCACCATCGCTCTTAATCTGTGACTCTATGCGTGCCCATCTCACAGCCGATGTGAAAAAACTAGTGAAACAAATGAACTGTGAGCTTGCTGTCATTCCGGGAGGCCTGACAAAGGAACTCCAACCGCTGGGCATCGGTGTTCAAAGTAAGGCTGCGAGCGGCCTGGGAGCGATGGATGACCGATGGAGACCACAGTTTCACCAAGAGTGGAAGGCAGCGCCGGGCGAGTTACGCCACAATTTGCGAATGGATTGTAGATGCTTGGGCTAACATGTCTGCTGGCACTGTTGTTCGAGCTTTCGCAAAAGCCGGCATCATTTCCGAGGAGCCGCACGGCACGGAAAGTGACTCTGACAGTGAAGACAGTGAACTTGGCATGTTTGATGGAGATTTAGCGCAGCTGTTCAATTCAGACACAGAGGATGAGGACTTCGATGGGTTTGATTGATGATAAAAATGTGAGTACCAAACTTTGTTTTGCTCCTGCTTTATTTTTAAATACGCACACTTGTATGCTTGTGTGTTGTTGAATATGACGATTACCGGTAATAGAAATGTGAGTAAGGTACCGAACTCAGGTTTGCTCCCACTTTATTTTTAAATATGCATACAGTACTTATATGCGCCCTATGATCCAGTGCGCCTTATGTGTGTGTTAAATACAGTAATGGCACACATAACTGAGACTGTGCCTTTTAGTACAGTGCGTCTTATGGTCGTGAAAATACGGTAACAACCGGATACAATAACAAGTGCAAACTTATACTCCGCCATTCAGCTTATAATAACTTTGCAGCGGAGATTTCTCACTGGAGCAGTCTCGTGATGACAACCTGCACTCAGCCTTTGACAAAGTGATAGAAATTGATGGTCACATGGTGTGCCCTGTGCACAATGGTGCGTATCCTCCCCGGAATGCCAGCTGGTGAGTCAGCCGGCCATCCCAAAAGCGCCTTTATGCCCTTTACCGTTAATGGAGGTCCCATTCAACCACATTAGCATGGACCTCATTGGGTAATTTCACAGGAGTTCACGCAGCTATCACTTTGCATTAGTTCTAGTGGATTATGCAATGCGATGTGATACCTGGAAGCAGTGGTACTGCACACCATTTTGCAAAGAGTGGCGACAGCGTTCTTTCAGGTCATCTCCCGAGTCGACATCCCAAAAGAGATACTGACTGACCAAGGCACGTCGTTCATGTCTCGTACACTAAAAGAGCTGTACAAATTACTGGGCCTTAAATCTATTCGGACCACGCTTACCACTCTCAGACTGACGGGTTGGTGGAGCGGCTGAATAAGACATTAAAGTCCATGATTCGGCAATTGATACACGAGGATGAATACAGTTGGTATCGTTGGCTTGACGCTCTGTTGTTTGCAGTGCGCGTGGTGCCCCGGGCCTCCACAGTATTTTCTCTCTCTGAACTGCTGACGGGTGCTCAACCTGTTTAAAGAAATTTGGGAGGAAGGTCCAACCAATTAAGACTAAATTAGATACTTAAGACAAGAAATACAGTGAGGAAAAACTGTAAACCCAATAACACCAACTTAAAACCAACATAATCTCTAACAAAGACTAAAACAACCCATGACATTATGGATTACATAATTTTTCAAAATGTGTTAGATGTTATGTGTTTGATGTTAAGTTTTATTAAGCCCAGACATCAATGATCTAAAGATTTTTAGCATTTTTAATATGACTTTTAAAAGGGAGATATTTTTGATTATCGCACCAAAACTCCATGGGAAAGACTAGTGGTTTAGCCATGAATGTAGCAGTTTTCCTAACACTCTAAACCAGGGAAACTGTTATTCTACAGTTTTCCAGTATTTCTGGCACTTCTGTTATGACTCACTACCAACCCCATGACACTTATCTACAGCAGTAATATGAACATTTGAGAAATGTCTTTGAAATCAAGAAAGTAACAGGAAATGACCTTCCCGACTCCGGTGTCTTGATTACATCATCACCCTGAATAATAGTCTGCCATTCACTTGAAATAAATCTAATATGCAATTCAGTAATATCTAACTATCTTATATTATTCTGTTCTTTGTCCTCCATGAAAGAAGAAATGAACTGTAACGGTCCGACTGAAGCCAGTGACCACACTTTAGCACTGTTTTGCTCACAAAGAAAATGAGACTAAATGTCAGAAAGCATACCAATTATGTAATATTCACAAATGTGACAAAAAAGACATCTGTGGATGACCATGGGATATTATCTCTGCAGTAATGGGAGGGTTTTGTTTTTCACTTGACTGACCTTGTAGTATTTTTCACAGTTGGTCAGTGTTCTCAATGCAGATAAATTTTCAATTCAGGTTGATTATTTAACACCAATTCACGATAACAGTCCACCCAATGTGTTTTATGCTCCAAGTTATGAACCCTAAAATATTAGACCGATAACCTCAATAATTAGAAAGTCTCCCAAGAGAAATAACACTGAAACACTTAAATCCCTGGCCCCAGCAACGTGAGTTACGAATTCATCGATCGGTGTAGGCAATATGATTCTGAGTGGGTGCGGGGAGGTTATGTGATGCTTGAGCTGCGATACATGAAAGACAGGGTGGACCTTCATGGAGGACAGAAGGCGTAAATAATAATTGACCGGATTGATACTGGTGACAATCTCACATGGGCCAATAAACCTGGGAGTGAGGTTTTTGGTCCCTGTATAGAGTTTCAGGTGTTTCCCAGTGAGCCAGACCCAGTCGCCTGTCTGAAATGAATGTACCAGGAGGTGTTGGCAGCAATTTTTTAACATATTTGCCATTTGATCGGGAAATGGCAGTCTGGACCTTGATCCACGTACCTTGTCAGGTAGCTTGACCTTGGCCAGGGTGCAGGTGTCATAAGCGGAAAGAAACTCATGGACATCCCAATCCACGGAGGGTCACCAGAGGGGATGTCAAAGAAGTTGGAGGGTCCTGTTTCCCCCAGGATGCACCAGGAGGTGGAAGAAGTGTGCCCAGACCAAAACCTCCTGACTACACTGGGAGGGTGTCATGGTCCTGGGTCGTGTGACCCAGTGTGTTATGTTTAGCCTATTTTGATGTTTATTGTTTGTTTAGGTTCTCTAAGGTAGTGTGTTTATGTCTGTGTGTCTTGTACTGTCAAGTTCATGCTGTCAGTTATGTCATCTCCCCTGTACTAAGTTTCCCTGGGTCATGAGTCCAGTCTGCGTGGTTATGTTTAGTTCTTGTCATGTCTAATTTCCATGTTTCCTGTTTTACTTTGTAAGTCTGTATTCATTGTCAGTGTATTCAGTTTCACTCCTCCTGTCCTGTCGTTAGGTTCATGTGTGTCAGCTGTGATCCCATGTGTGGCCACTTCCCCTGATCATCCCTCATGTGTATTTAGTCTCTGTGTTTCATGTAGTCTGCGTCGTGTCGTCTGTGTTATCTCCCCTACCCCTTGTCATAGTTTCCCAGCCTTAACTAGTCCTAGTTTGTACTTTGTTTAGCCATAGTTTTCCCAGTCTATGTTCAGGTTTTCCCTCAGTTGCTTTGCTGCCTTGTTCCTTAAGTTTTCGGCCCTAAATAAAGGCTCGCCTTCTGTTAAGTCCGGTTTTGTGTCCTCACCTCTGTTTGCTCTTGGGTCCTCCACTCACTCCACACGGTCTGCCCCGGCGGTCCGTGACAGGAGGGAATATAAAGATGAACACCAGGACTTTCAAGGGGTTCTTGGAACGCTAAGGTGTGAGTGAATAAAGAGCCCAACATGCCTGTCTTGGATTCAGTTGCTTGGCTGATGAATGTGTGTCAGATTTTAATGGTAGGTCCAGATCTGGGAAGGTTGTTTCACTTCAAGAAGTCAGTGCCACTGCCCACTTGATGGCCAGCAACTCCCGGTCCCCAACAACATACCTGTGCTGAGTGGGGGAGAATTTCCTTGAGAATTAGCAGTGTGGGTGGAGTTTGCCACCCCAACCATGTTTGGAGAGTATGGTGCCAGCACCCACATCACCTTCTATCACAAACGTTCTACCACAAAAGATTTAGCAGGATAGGGATCGAGCAAGAGTGTGCTGTGGTGAACAAGCGAATGAGGCCCTCGAATGCTTGTATGGCCTCCGAGATGAGAAGGGTTTAGGCTGGTTAGTAGGTTTTGTGAGAGACGTTAACGGGGCAACAATTGAGCTAAAGACTCAAATGAAGTGCCAGTGGAAGTTGCTAAATTCCAAAAAGCTCTGCAGCTGTTTGGGGCTAGTTTGTTGAGTCCAGTGAACAACAACTTGAACCTTCTGGGGATCCATGGCTAAACCTTCGGAAGAAGGTGGTGGAGTAATAATGGAAGGAACAATTCTCCAGTTTACAAAATAACTGGTGGTTGAGCAGTCTGTTAAGAACCCTCACAAGTCAGACATGATCTACTTCGGATCGAGTGTACATCAGAATGTCATCCAGATAGGGCAAACACCCACCGGCCTAGCATTTGTTGGAATATGGAAGGACTATTGAACAGGCCAAATGGCATCACCAGGTACTCCCATTGACCATTATTGTTAATGAAGGCTGTCTTCCGCTTGTCTAACTCTCTGATGTGCACCAAATTTAGGCTCTGCATAGGTCCAGTTTGGTCAAGATGCTGACCTGGGAAAGACAGTTGAGTGCCATTAAGAAAAGAGGGGCGTGGCGGTTCTTAATGGTGACCTTGTTCAAACCCCAATAATTGATGCATAGCGAAGCCCCCATCCGTCTTCCTAACAAAGAAGAACCCAGCAGTGGCTGGGGAGGTTGAAGGTTGAATGCAACCTTGTTGAAGAGCTTCTGTAATGTAATGTATTTGTCAGGCTCAGGAGGGACTCTGAGTCAGACCGTCACTAAAGTTCACGTTTTATTTACACACACAGACACCAGGTGCGAATATATACAGGTGAGGGGGCACAGGAAGAGGGTCTCCGGGAAGCACAGGCACGGGAAGAAGAGGGCTATGTACAAAATCCACTGAAGCTCAGGTAGCTCGGACTCCGGCTTTAGCTCACCAACGGCGGTCCTCAGGCTGGCGAGAATCCTGGCACAGAGAGGAAAGGCAGGTAAGTAGTGGCACGACAGAAACTCAGAAAAAGGCTCAGATAGGTGATGACACTGACGAGTGTTACACAATAATCCAGCGAGGAAGCACTCTCAGCAGCCGCCTTAAGAAGTGAGTGAGATGATTGCTTGCAGGTGTCCGAGCCAGGGGCTGGAGCCGTCATGACTCCGCCCCGGTAGAGCGCAGTGCAGGGGAGAGAGAGAGAGATGCAGCGCAACAAAAACACTTGTAGCCATACAGAGTCAGCCAAGAAGGCACAGGGTCATGACAGTATTCCCCCATCCTCCTCGGGAGATAGAGAAAACAGACGACCATGGGGTGGCACAGCTCCAGGGAGGAGTTTGACAACCGTGTTATAGGGGCAATGCAGAGTAGGGTAAAGGTTACTAAAGACCTTGGAGAGATTGTGGTATACTGGAGGAATATTATCCAGATTCATGGGCTATTCTATGGGACACATTATCGTCTTGGGAATGAGACAATGATTCAGACAGCTGGAACCCCAGCCCATGATTTTACAAGACAACAGGGTGTCGTTTCGGCAGAACTGAGAGTAGCCCAAGAAGAGAGGAGAGGACATGGCAGAGAGAAAGAGAAATTTGATTTCTTCCAGATGGTCCCCTATAGACATGTGAATGAGCTGGGTTTAGTGCTAGATAAGGGAGGGCTGAAGAGGATGCCCATCTACAGAGGTGACAGGAATTAAATGGTGGAATGGGGGTGGGATTAAATAAACTTATGCTTCTTCCTGCTCCTTTTTGAACATTAACAGTTTTTTTTTTGTTGTTGGTGCTTTGTTTTCCTTTTGTTTTTCTTTGTTTGTTTTTCTCTTTTTATTTCTCTGTTGTACCTTTTTAACGTGTTACAAATAAAGATTTGTAAATTCAAATTCAAGTGTCTTATGACACAACATATAAGACAACGTATACAACACAACATCTCCTTGGTTCAATTAAGCTGCTAAAGTGCATAATTCAGAGACAAAATGACAAACAGGCTTATTTCCCTGATTTAAATACAGTAATTGTGACTCTACTTCCATTTTACGGAACAGGAAACATAAAATGGTCCTCAGAAAACACTGGAGCCCAAGAAAACAGTCCAAACATAGTTCAGGGGGATGGCTCGGAGGCTGACAGAACAAAAGCCAATTACAGGGTAACTCAGGGGGCCGACCAGGAGGCCAGCGATACAAAAACTGTTCGGGAGGCCGACCATGTGGAAGGTGGTGGTGACCAGGCAGTTCTGGAGACTGACACGGAGGCCAGCGACGGCGACAAGACAGGTCTGGAGGCAGTGGCGGTGACGACAGAGCTGGTCCAACGACAGAGCTGGTCCGGAGGCCGCCCACGACGGCGAGGATGCCCAGCCAGTGGCCTGGAAGACGGCAAACAATCTTGAGGCACTGGACGAACAGGCTCCTCGGACCCTCCAGCGGAGACGAGGAAGTGCTGACCGAGCTCTCCAGAACCCCCAGCGGAGACGAGGAAGTGCTGGCTGGGCTATCCAGAACCCCCAGCGGATGAGGCAGTTGGCGGCGCAGGAGCCGCAGGGTGCTGGATTGGCTCACTCAAGCCTCCAGCAGGAGCATATGCAGGGCCAGAGGGTCTTGGGACCCCTGGCTGAATGTGTAGCTGCCCAGGTGGGTGAGTGTGTAGCCGACTAGGGGGACTGAACTGCTACAGTGGACTGAACTGCTACAGGGGACTGAATTGAGGGTGACTGAGCTAATGGTTCAGGTGCAAATGGAGCTGCTGATGACAGAGCAAATGACTGAGCTACAGGGAGCAGAGCAGGAGCCTGAGCTAGTGATTGTAGTGAGGGTTGTGGTGAGAGTGGAGTTGGTGGTTGAGTACATGGCTGAGCTGCTAAGGGCAGCTGAGCTACAGGCAACACTGGAGACTGAACTGAAGGCAGCAGAGCAGGTGGCTGAACTGAAGGCTGGGCAGGTTGGGTGAGAGCAGTCTCAGGGAAAACTGTCTTAGGTATTTATTTCCTGCTCAGAGTAAGCACATAAACAGTCTATAGCAGTCACAGGCTGAGCGGATTCTGTTACTTCCAGGGGTCCAGAGTCGGCTGAAATGAAAAACCTAGCCTCTGGGGAAACCCCGGAGAGAGCAACTATCTCAGGAATTGCCACAGAATCCATCTTTGAGGGCACAGACCTAGAGCTCTCTTTTGCAGCGTGTGTTATTTTCAGTGTTGGGTAAGTTACTTTAAATTAGTAACTTAGTTACATTACTAGTTAGTTCTATCAAAAGTAACTCAGTTACTACAAGTTACCCGTTACTTCCAAAGTAACTAGTTACTAGGGAAAGTAACTTTGGTTTTACTCAGAATTCTCTTGTTAATGTGTTGCTTCCCTAACTGGATACCCAGCAAGATTGCCAGTCTTTTAACTTACTTACATGTTAGCACTATTCATGTAGCTGCCATCACCAGTGTGTGAATGTGTGTGTGAATGGGTGGATGACAGGTTGTGTAAAGCGCTTTGGGGTCCTTAGGGACTAGAAAAGCGCTATACAAATACAGGCCATTTACCATTTTTACCATTTATTCTAACTCCTGCCACAAGTGCACTGTGCCACCTACCAACAGTAAGGAAAAAATAATGTGCATATTTCCACGAGAGAAATCCCACGCCTGGACCGTCGTTGACTGCCGCCATGATTCTAGCCTACGTCACAGCGTCACGTGCGCTTTTTACATCCAACACAAAAACTGCAGTCGTGGTTCTTTCGATTGTACTCGGAAATTCTGCCTTCCGAGTAGGAAGATGTAGGCAACTCCAGACTGCAGATGAGCTGCATACAGGGCTGGACTGGGACAAAAAAATCGGCCCACCATTATAGGAAAAATCATAAAGCCTTTGAATGAAAACAAACATTGTTGTGACAGTGATGTACACTGTTCTGATGGTATATATGTATCAATCTATCAATCGTTTGTTGTAAGATTCAGATAATTATTTGTTAAAAGCTAGATATTTTAAATGATAATAAGAAAGAAAAGAATTTTTTTTGTGCCCCCTTTCCCTGTTAATGCCCTACCTGCCCCCTGGCAAAACCGCCCCTTCACAGTTACCAGCTGTCAGCTAGGTAAACAAAGGATCCTGGTGTTATTTGTCTCTCAGAAACAGTTCATAACTTCCCTTCAACTAATCCATGTCACCTAAAAGGTAAACCTGTTTCTCCATCACCTGTTCAGCTCTGATGATTCAGTAAGGACATCTCCTGGTTTCATCTTCATGATTCCCTCTCACCACATATCCAAACCGATAGCATGACCAGCAGCTTTACAGCTGTGGCTCCAGCAAACATCAGCTGATACTAGAAATTAATACTAAATAAATTCTAACAACAGCTGATCAAGCATAAACGTGCTGCTGTTGTTTAGCGCAACATCTGTTGGTTTCCTCTTTCTGGCACAAAGTGGGCGATAAACAAACAAGAGAGAAAAGCTGATCAGCTGATCATTGATCAGTTTCATGATTGAAGTGGCAACAGGAGATGGAGGGGAGAATGAGAGAAGAAGAGACAGCTGCAGCGTAAAGACACAGAATAACTCCAGCTTTGTGTCTTTTTTTTTTTTCATTCTACCTGAAGTCCGGGACAAACTGTGTTCCTTTTCAGCTCAATGCGAAACGCGTAATATTTTCTCTGAATATGGGACGATTCAGTTTTGTACGGGACGGTTGGCAACTCTACTAACTAACCTGATGAACAAAACAAAGTTCACTATCAGTAACATCACAGCACCCGGGAGGGGCGGTAGTTACACTCAGTAGCACAGGAACAGAGCGGGAGGGAGAGACAGAGAAAGAGCCAGGGACAACAACGTCACATTAGAAAGGTATAGTAATCATCCACAACTATTTTCAGTTGCAAATGATAAAGGATACAGAAAGTTTATTAATGCAGACCCATATGACAGAGGATGTGCATCTTCTTTTTGTTTTCATATTTTTATTTATATTTAATTGTGTTGTGGTTTGCAGTGTTTTGTGTTGTTTCACTTTAAATTTGTTTAAAAGGAAAAAGCTGAAATTTTAAATAGTTAAAAGTTGAAATGTAAATAGTTGGTTTTTGTATCATATGATTTATTTATTACATTTTATGTGGAGTGAATAAATAAAAGTATATTTACGGTGGCCCCTAGAGACAAAGCACATACAAACTTCAAAACACGTCCGAACTCAGAAGCACGTAAAAACTCCAAAACACGTACAAAAGACAACAGAAGTGCTCCAGGATGCTAGGGGGCAGTGTTGAGCTTTTGTTACCTAGTGGCTACACAAGCCAGCAAGTACGAGCAACCGGATTTGGTGTGTGGTAGTAACAGGTAAATGAACTTTTAAAAAAAAATTATTTTAATATATATGAGTGCTCGTGTATAAATACACCAACAATACACATATGGTTTCAATTGTGTAATTAAAGTGATCTAGTAGCTCTGTTTTGGAAGTTCAGTTCATGCTAGAAATGTGTTTTGGAGTTTGTACGTGCTTTGTCACTAGGAGCCACCACATATATTTATATATAAACATATATAAATAAAACCACTTTTTTTTTTACATTAGTAATTCATTTTGTGCATAATTTTATATTCTTGTTAATAATAAATTAATTAAAGCAACAAAACAACCTAAAGAGTCGGTTCGGAGCCGAAAGAACCGGATCTTTTTAGTGAGTTGAGCCGAAAGAGCCGGTTCTCTAAAAAGAGCCGGAAATCCCATCACTAGACGCTATCTAAATCCCAGTAACGATTAATGTGTTCCTGATTTTGGCATAATAACTAGTCACCGTGCTCGTTACCACAATAATAACGTAGTTACTCTAACGCGTTACTTAACACGTTAGTCCCTACACTGGTTATTTTGTCTAACCCCCAGGGACATGGAAAATGTAGCTTTAGAAGAAACAGTCTCTGAATTAATAATCCCTGACTTAACAGAATCTGAGCTAGCAGACACAGCCTCAGAAGGAACAGAAAAAACACAGTTCTTTGCATTGTTATGTCTAGGAGGAGCATAAGGAAAACAGTCTTTCAGGTCACCCAAGTGGGAAATTTTGGTTTCAGAAAAAACAGTCACTTTCTTCTTAGCCGTAAAATAACCAGACCTTGGGGCTTCAGACTCTGTAAACTGTTCAGTGTCTTTTACACTCACAAAAGCGGTTTGCTCTGGTAAAGTCCTGGGTTCCGGCGGTGGCAATGTTAGCTGACTTTGCAGCCGTCGCTTCCCCCTGGAAGTAGGAGCAGAGATTGCGGTGGGCGTCGGTAATGGCAGAGAGGTTGAATCCGGCTCCTCATCCTCTGACCACATCGCTGCAAGGAAAAAGGCTGGTGAACGATGGTTGAAGCCGGGCGTGGAAAGGGAGGAAATCTGTGAGAGTACTTAATACAAAATTCACAACACAAAATTACAAAAATCTCAGGAACATAAGACACTAGGTCAGAAAACCCAGAACCCTGACAGGTTCATGCAATTGTTGAGGGTTGAGGGAAAAGAGAAGGGAAAAAAAGGAGCACAGAGAGACAAGAAAAAACCACACACTATCGGAAAGATTAGACAGAAGTTAATGACATGCAGTAGTGGCATATAAATACATGGAGTAAAAACCAAGTAGCAAGTACATGCTTAGCATATTATGGGAGCCTGAGTCTGTGGCAGAATAACTGAGGGGTGGTTCAGGGTCACCTGATCCAGCCCAAAGTACGAGCTTTTTTTAAAAAGAGAGGCTGACAGTTAAACTTTAAAGTAGAGAGAGTGTCTGTCTCCTCAATTCAAAGGTTCCACAAAAGAGTGGTCTGACAACTGGGATAATATGACACTATGAGATCTTTGAGATATACATCTAGATCCTGGTCAGAAATTAATCCTATATTCCTTGAAGCAGTTGTCTATGGGTGCTGATGGTTGCTAAATGATATCTATCCTGGGGCCTATCACAGAGTTACATCTGTTGGGGAAGATCTAATTCTTTGAAGTTATGCTGCAGTCTGTTAAGACAGTTTCTAAACATGTTAGAAGATGATTTACTCAATATCTTTACCTTAAAAATGAAACAAACAACAATCTATAATAATAAGTTGTTGTTTATAGTGACCAACCCACATAAAATCTTCAAATCTAAAATTCCCCTTGGCTTTGTGCAGCCCCTGTCTTCTGCAGGTGTGTTAATTAATCTCAGAGAGACCAAGTGGAACATATCAATCATTATCATGCAGTCTAGCCTTGAAATACCATGTGGAGAAAGTTAATCTCCATGAGGAGATAAAACTCAGACAATGCCCTCCTTTCTTCACATATACTTCTCAGATTACAAACATGCAGTCAACTGAAATTTGGGGTTGCATTCAAATCTGTAGACAACATTTTCACCTGCATTAAAAATGTTATGGTTGTAGATGAAACCCTGACACGGTACAAAGGCTTAGTTTGGGATTGCATTTCTAATAGACCCTGAAGGTAAGAATCCTTCTAAGCATGGAATTTTAATAAAAATAAAAAAGTGAAGGTAAACTAAAAATATGGTACATTAAGCTTTGTCACCACAGAACAAAACTTTACGGTCTTAAGTTGTACTTGGTTTGTAAACTATGCATTCAAAACCAGTTTAAATTTAACACCAACACAAGAACATACTGATTTATGCTGATTTTAAAAACAGTGTAGTAGTAGTGTTAGTTGTTATGTGCGTTACCATACATCTGTTACGGCCCTAGCCTCTCTCTCTCTCTCTCTCCTGAGGGTGCCTGTGTGGGCGTGTCCCACTACCTCCCCTGCCTGAGATGCCACCTTTCCCTCCTGTACAGCTGACTCCCATCAGCAATTAAGGGTATTTAAGCCCAGAGCAGGGTGAGCTCTGGGCCAGAGTGCCATTTGTGTGGGTACAGCTAGTGAGCTGTGTTTTCCTTTTGACTTTTTGCATTACTGACAAACGCCTGAGTTTTGTTTGTTTCCTTTATGGTGATAACGGCTTGTCCATCTCTTTTAGTTGAATAACTTCAATAAAACTGGTTTATTTAACTGTTTTGCCTCCCTGACTCCTTTTTCTGACCCGGTTACTTTTCCCCTTAACGCCTAGACCCCCCGTAACACATCTGAGAGTGAGCGACTGTGAAATTGGACGGTCTAGCCTTCAGAATGACGTCACGAGCTCTCAGTGGAGTGAAACTCTGCCATCTGCTCCTTGCTATCTAAATTATAACCGGATGCTGGCGTAAATTCTCGGGCATCTCACACTTCTGTTTAATCTGTTATCTGTTTGATGTTTATTCAGCTGTGTGAAAACCCCGGAGGAACCCTCCTGAGGGATAAATAAAGTTTCATTTAATCTAATCTAAGCTAATAACTTTAATCTTAGCCAAACAATTTAGTCACGAACAAATAAAACGCTGAAAAAAGCCAAACAATAACATTCTAAAGTTATCTAAGTGACTTATCATGTTTAACCTGAGTAGCGAAAGACCGCGGGGGGGTTAAACGATTTTGCTATTGTCGCCGGCTCAGATATTTGAAGTT
This sequence comes from Aulonocara sp. 'chitande type north' Nkhata Bay, assembly GCF_057382095.1. Lineage (NCBI taxonomy): Eukaryota > Metazoa > Chordata > Actinopteri > Cichliformes > Cichlidae > Aulonocara > Aulonocara sp. 'chitande type north' Nkhata Bay. Next base: position 3,773,751 of record NC_141352.1, on the reverse strand, counting down.
TACACAGCTACATTCTCGTCTGAAGATATGTTAAAAGTTTATTTTGCGACCCAGGAAGAGTAATATTAAAACTAAGTCGCTGCCGCCATTGTTGGAAACTATGGTTTTTCGATTTTGTTGTGGGAAAATCGGGAGAAATTCGGAAGAATGGTGGCTCCAGGAGATTTTCGGGAGGGGCACTGAAATTCAGGATTCTCACGGAAAAATCGGGAGGGTTGGCATGTATGCCCATGAGTGTAGTTTTAATTTCAAAATTCTAAATGATCCATGTTATTATTGAGAAATAACATGGGTCAAAGCAATCCAATATACTATTGCTTAAATGAATTTATATTACAATTGTTATCGGATAAAAAAGGATATAAGAGATCTGATTCTGGCAACACCTACATGGTAGCTGTTAAAAAGAGCAAAATGCAGAACTATCATCACAGCACAACAGAAATGGAGACTCATGCTGAGCTCAGACGAAATCAGTACATGAGCTTTAGATTAGGCGCACTTGTCATCCACATCTTTCAATGAACTTGCAATATTTTCCAAAAATGTTGCCCACATCTTAACAGAGGTGGCTAAAAGTCCACTAATTCAATCTCCTGTAGTACAGCGACTGCTAAAACCCCTGAGGTCTGGCCACTACTGTGTACGTTTAATTTCTTTGAGCCGTAGGTGAGAGTGGGCACTTAGCAATGGCTAGTTGGGAAAACTGACTAGCTGAATTAAAAGCAAAACCTTTGCTAGTACCTTGTTTTTATATGGCATTACAAAGCTTCTGAGTAAGCACGAGGTTGAGCAGGTGGTCCATATGCTGTGAGGTTATTGCAGGGGCCTGGGTTTGAATCTGCCCTGGGGCCATTTACTGTATGTGTTTCTCCCCTGCTTTGCTGTGCTAACATGCTAGCATCATCAAATATGCAATAGTATGTAATTATTTGCTGCTGCCTTCAAGCTGAACTTCTTCTTTAAACTTAGTTTGAAACTGCAACATAAAAGTATGAATAATTACATTAGTATATGGTTATATTGCTTAAACTAGTATATGCCTGTAACTATTACCAGATTCTGATTAGTTTGGTTATTGAATGATAAAATTTAGTTGACACACAATTTAGTTTCCAGTTAAACTTTAGTTGTAATCAGCAAGTTACAGAACTAGTGCCTGATATTATTGGAACACTTTTGAAATGACAGTTGCTAAATAAATAACACCTAGAAAAACTTGGTGACATCCAGGTCTTGAGCGGTTATTGGAAACTTGGGCAGTTATTGCCGGAAACAGAATCCTAGCTATGATTCTGAATGACAGTAAGACGATATTTAGTAGGTAAGACATCTTAAAACAAGCTTAAACACACTGGTTAGGTGCAAGTGTTTGGGTGTGTCAATAGCTCTTCTATCCTTGTCCTCAGTGGCTAAGACAATAAAAATGTTACATTAACACAAGTGATTTTTCAAAGGTCTTTGGCAAAAGGAGTATTTGTCCAAACGGCTTACAGACCTTCTCTCGCTGGTTATTATTATATTAAGTACATATATAGCAGCAGAAGCTGGTAAGGCTCACTTTTTTTCAAATGAAACCTCAAATGAAATTTCTCTTGATTTAATCCGAAGTCCTCTGCAACACCTGTTTTGCGTTCACTTCCATCTCTAGTGTCATTGCATATTGTAGGAATGTATCAAAAATAATTTAAAACTTTTAGCTAACTTTGAGTTTGACATTCTCTGAATGCCTGTGTCCTTCTTTCCAGCACCTAAGGTAATTTTGGAAACTGTTGTTCGGAGCAGCTAGCAGCTGTTGAGTCTCCTCCAAGAAACTTTGTGGCAAAAAAAGATATTTGACTCCCCTCAGGCCCACCGTCAGCAGCTCATTCAACAATAAAAGAGCCAAATAATTACTGTGCCGGAGGAAGTGATCTGTCTGCAGCCCCCAGTGGTGCTCCACACAGCTCTGACTGCCTGCAGGCCTGTGGTAGAAGGAGATATGAGGGACTGATAGAGGGAGGAAAAGTTGTGATGAAACTGCTGAAGAAAACAAGGTGGATGGAAGCAGAGAGCTATGAAGGTTAGAGTACAGCTGACAGAGGAATGGAAGAGCATATTCCATTTATTTTCAAATCGTTCTTAGTGTTTTGATTTTGAGGAGTGGTTAGTTATGATTTGTGGAATTTCTAGTATTTTTGTGAGTGAAAAAAACTGTCTGGAAAATGACTTTTGGGATGTGATATAAATACTTGTACAGGGAGTGCAGAATTATTAGGCAAATGAGTATTTTGTCCACATCATCCTCTTCATGCATGTTGTCTTACTCCAAGCTTTATAGGCTCGAAAGCCTACTACCAATTAAGCAGATTAGGTAATGTGCATCTCTGTAATGAGAAGGGGTGTGGTCTAATGACATCAACACCCTATATCAGGTGTGCATAATTATTAGGCAACGTCCTTTCCTTTGGCAAAATGGGTCAAAAGAAGGACTTGACAGGCTCAGAAAAGTCAAAAATAGTGAGATATCTTGCAGAGGGATGCAGCAGTCTCAAAATTGCAAAGCTTCTGAAGCGTGATCATCGAACAATCAAGCGTTTCATTCAAAATAGTCAACAAATCAAATCAAATCAAATCACTTTTGTTGTCACATCACATGTGCAGGCACACTGGCACAGCACATGCGAGTGAAATTCTTGTGTGCGAGCCCCACAAGCAACAGAGATGTGCAAACACAACAACACAAACGAGCAAAATACAAGAATGGCCAACCTGAAACTAATAAATATATGTACAATATATAATAGTGTATGCATTTCTGGATGTGTATACTAAATATTTTCCTACGTGTGTGTGTGTGTGTGTGCGTGTGTGTGTGTGTGTGTGTGTGTGTGTGTATACACATTTTTACAAATTAAATAGTAAAAAAAAAAAAAAAAAAAATAATAATAATAATAATAATAATAATAATAAAATATATAAAATATACAGAGTTGAATATGTGCAAAACAAGTGGCATTTATATACAGTGTGGAGTGCATAATGTTGAAGTTCCAGTAGTGAAGCTGAGGTGTCTATGACGTGTTCAGCAGTCTGATGGCCTGGTGGAAGAAGCTGTCTCTCAGTCTGCTGGTACGGGACCGGATGCTGCAGAACCTCCTTCCTGATGGAAGCAGTCTGAACAGTTTATGGCTGGGGTGACTGGAGTCCTTGATGATCCTCCCCGCTTTCCTCAGGCAGCGCTTCCTGTAGATGTCTTGGAGGGAGGGAAGCTCACCTCCAATTATCCGTTCAGAGCACCGCACTACTCGCTGGAGAGCTTTGCAGTTGTAGGCGGTGCTGTTGCCATACCAGGTGGTGATGCATCCAGTGAGGATGCTCTCAATGGCACAGTGATAGAAGGTCCTGAGGATGCGGGGGCTCATGCCGAATCTTTTCAGTCTCCTGAGAAAGAAGAGGCGCTGCTGCGCCTTCTTCACTGTTTTGTTTGTGTGTACTGACCACGTAAGATCCTCAGCCAGATGTACACCAAGGAACCGGAAGCTGCTCACTCTCTCCACAGCAGCGCCGTTGATCAACAGGGTCGCAAGAAGCGTGTGGAAAAACCAAGGTGCAAAATAACTGCCCATGAACTGAGAAAAGTCAAGCGTGCAGCTGCCAAGATGCCACTTGCCACCAGTTTGGCCATATTTCAGAGCTGCAACATCACTGGAGTGCCCAAAAGCACAAGGTGTGCAATACTCAGAGACATGGCCAAGGTAAGAAAGGTTGAAAGACGACCACCACTGAACAAGACACACAAGCTGAAACGTCAAGACTGGGCCAAGAAATATCTCAAGACTGATTTTTCTAAGGTTTTATGGACTGATGAAATGAGAGTGAGTCTTGATGGGCCAGATGGATGGGCCCGTGGCTGGATTGGTAAAGGGCAGAGAGCTCCAGTCCGACTCAGACGCCAGCAAGGTGGAGGTGGAGTACTGGTTTGGGCTGGTATCATCAAAGATGAGCTTGTGGGGCCTTTTCGGGTTGAGGATGGAGTCAAGCTCAACTCTCAGTCCTACTGCCAGTTTCTGGAAGACACCTTTTTCAAGCAGTGGTACAGGAAGAAGTCTGCATCCTTCAAGAAAAACATGATTTTCATGCAGGACAATGCTGCATCACACGCGTCCAAGTACTCCACAGCGTGGCTGGCAAGAAAGGGTATAAAAGAAGAAAAACTAATGACATGGCCTCCTTGTTCACCTGATCTGAACCCCATTGAGAACCTGTGGTCCATCATCAAATGTGAGATTTACAAGGAGGGAAAACAGTACACCTCTCTGAACAGTGTCTGGGAGGCTGTGGTTGCTGCTGCACGCAATGTTGATGGTGAACAGATCAAAACACTGACAGAATCCATGGATGGCAGGCTTTTGAGTGTCCTTGCAAAGAAAGGTGGCTATATTGGTCGCTGATTTGTTTTTGTTTTGTTTTTGAATGTCAGAAATGTATATTTGTGAATGTGGAGATGTTATATTGGTTTCACTGGTAAAAATAAATAATTGAAATGGGTATATATTTGTTTTTTGTTAAGTTGCCTAATAATTATGCACAGTAATAGTCACCTGCACACACAGATATCCCCCTAAAATAACTAAAACTAAAAACAAACTAAAAACTACTTCCAAAAACATTCAGCTTTGATATTAATGAGTTTTTTGGGTTCATTGAGAACATGGTTGTTGTTCAATAATAAAATTATTCCTCAAAAATACAACTTGCCTAATAATTCTGCACTCCCTGTATGTGATGTAAATCCTGCCTTCCCTTCCTCTTGTGATACATTGTAAAAAAAAAAAAAACATTGGAAGAATCCTCTCCAAAGCATCACACCTTTGTGCTAGCTTCACTCATACTATGAGTAAAGACGGTATAAATCTAATTGATTTCAATGTGTGACATGGGCCAAAATCAATATATTCAAGTGCATTTGCATTCAAATAATTTAATCGTTCCTTAGTTTTGGCGGCTTGATTTTGTTTCTTATAGTTGTCAAAGCTGATTTACCTTATTTTTCATATACTTTTCATATGCTTTTACATTGGTAGATGTGCATACTGAAGATAGCAAAAGTTGCAAAAAAATAGCTCAGAGTATATCCAAGTAATCCCTGTGAGCTCAGGCTCAGGTTTTTACTACTCTAGGCTCTATATGGTATCATAGAGGTGGATATGGTCCTCTCAGGCATTTCTGATAACAAGTGAGACCACAAGCTTTTTTTATTTATTTGCTTTGTTTGTTGTTAGGTAGTTTGTTTTGTTTTTTTTCAACATTTAACAAACTAATCAAGCACAGATTTGCCTACCTGCAGCTTTGTCTGCATCCTTAAAATTCTAATGATTTTGACACAGTGGCGGAGATTACTGGATACCTCAGAGGTGACATTCACCAGTTTTCCTGTACCTTTAATGTACCCATACATAAGGGCAGACGTGAAGGTTAACATTCAGTTATTAAAAACAGAGCTCCAGGGAAAATACAAATTAATATGAGATGGGGATACATAACAGGCATAGATTATATATATGTGTTGGGAGTCTGTCCCCTTAGGTTCTCTTTTGCTCCTGCCAGTAACATTTTAAGTTGTAGCTTTTTCCCGTGTATGGTTTATATGTTTGCCCATGTGCAACTAGGAGAACTTTTGCTTTTGACTTAAAGAGACGAATGAATAATGGTGTCGCTTGTTACTATCAGTTCAATGATGCATCCACAGAGAACCTCACAGGCTATACAGGGAGTGCAGAATTATTAGGCAAGTTGTATTTTTGAGGAATAATTTTATTATTGAACAACAACCATGTTCTCAATGAACCCAAAAAACTCATTAATATCAAAGCTGAATGTTTTTGGAAGTAGTTTTTAGTTTGTTTTTAGTTTTAGCTATTTTAGGGGGATATCTGTGTGTGCAGGTGACTATTACTGTGCATAATTATTAGGCAACTTAACAAAAAACAAATATATACCCATTTCAATTATTTATTTTTACCAGTGACACCAATATAACATCTCCACATTCACAAATATACATTTCTGACATTCAAAAACAAAACAAAAACAAATCAGCGACCAATATAGCCACCTTTCTTTGCAAGGACACTCAAAAGCCTGCCATCCATGGATTCTGTCAGTGTTTTGATCTGTTCACCATCAACATTGCGTGCAGCAGCAACCACAGCCTCCCAGACACTGTTCAGAGAGGTGTACTGTTTTCCCTCCTTGTAAATCTCACATTTGATGATGGACCACAGGTTCTCAATGGGGTTCAGATCAGGTGAACAAGGAGGCCATGTCATTAGTTTTTCTTCTTTTATACCCTTTCTTGCCAGCCACGCTGTGGAGTACTTGGACGCGTGTGATGGAGCATTGTCCTGCATGAACATCATGTTTTTCTTGAAGGATGCAGACTTCTTCCTGTACCACTGCTTGAAGAAGGTGTCTTCCAGAAACTGGCAGTAGGACTGGGAGTTGAGCTTGACTCCATCCTCAACCCGAAAAGGCCCCACAAGCTCATCTTTGATGATACCAGCCCAAACCAGTACTCCACCTCCACCTTGCTGGCGTCTGAGTCGGACTGGAGCTCTCTGCCCTTTACCAATCCAGCCACGGGCCCATCCATCTGGCCCATCAAGACTCACTCTCATTTCATCAGTCCATAAAACCTTAGAAAAACCAGTCTTGAGATATTTCTTGGCCCAGTCTTGACGTTTCAGCTTGTGTGTCTTGTTCAGTGGTGGTCGTCTTTCAGCCTTTCTTACCTTGGCCATGTCTCTGAGTATTGCACACCTTGTGCTTTTGGGCACTCCAGTGATGTTGCAGCTCTGAAATATGGCCAAACTGGTGGCAAGTGGCATCTTGGCAGCTGCACGCTTGACTTTTCTCAGTTCATGGGCAGTTATTTTGCGCCTTGGTTTTTCCACACGCTTCTTGCGACCCTGTTGACTATTTTGAATGAAACGCTTGATTGTTCGATGATCACGCGTCAGAAGCTTTGCAATTTTGAGACTGCTGCATCCCTCTGCAAGATATCTCACTATTTTTGACTTTTCTGAGCCTGTCAAGTCCTTCTTTTGACCCATTTTGCCAAAGGAAAGGACGTTGCCTAATAATTATGCACACCTGATATAGGGTGTTGATGTCATTAGACCACACCCCTTCTCATTACAGAGATGCACATCACCTAATATGCTTAATTGGTAGTAGGCTTTCGAGCCTATACAGCTTGGGGTAAGACAACATGCATGAAGAGGATGATGTGGACAAAATACTCATTTGCCTAATAATTCTGCACTCCCTGTACAGACAACTGATTTATTTGGTTCCAATTCTGATGTGTGTTTTTCTCCTGTACCAGAGCTGATGTGGAGGTTATGAGTTCAGAAGAACACTGCAGTGATTACTCGCACCCTGAACTCTTGTGTAAATGTTATGGATATATCGCCACTGTTTATACCCAGCATGACTAATATGGCAAGTATAATGCATATCAGTTGGTGACTCGCAGATTTTTAGAGTCTTAACCTACTGCATTTCTTCAGGACATTGATGTATCTCTTATTAGTTATGAGCTATTTTATTTCAGAAAGCTGTTTCCATCATTTACTCTTTACTCGTTGGATGCTGTTTCCTTATCTGAAAATCTTATGTTTGCTCATTTCTGATAGTTAGAAGCTCTGTTGCGTCATATTCTTTGTACTATTTGGTTGCCATTCTTATCACTGTGCTTGCGTTGTAAATACACACAGCACCTTTTTTACATCAAAACCCAGCTTGCTCCGGTGCAACGCGTCATTAAATCTGGCCCTTAAGTGGTTGTGTGACCAGTGTGGGTCGAATCAATAAAAATGGTGGTGCTAGGTAATCTTGAAACTGTGAAATGCCACATGTCATGTGGACGTGTCTTTTTTGTGGGACAGTGGTGACAGAGTTCAGCAGGAAGCTTGCCACTGTAACAGGAATTGTCTGTGTTCCCACTACATTTGCCCAGGTTCCCACAGGCAGGCACCTGCTGGTGGAGGATCATGTAAAACAGTAAAAAGGCATAGGAGTGATTGTATATGGTGCAGACAAGGAAGACAGATCATAGGGCACTTTTCTACTCTTCCTTTGCACTCAAAACACTTTATACTAACTAATACTTTATACTTACTAGCTAACATTCAGACAAATTCACACTCCGATGGATACATCGGAGAACAATTTGGGGTTAGTTAATAACCCCAGTTTAACACCAATTAATATTAAATTATAAAAATCTGAATTATATTGCATCAAATTGAGATTTTTTTTCCAGAAATTAGTGTTGTAAAGTTGAGTCAGACCTCAATATGAAGGCATCAGAATCAGAATCAGAATCAGAATCAGAATGGGTTTATTGCCAGATGTTGAGGTTTACAACATTAGGAAATTGCTGCGGTGCTTCAGTGCAGACAATAAGAATTAAAGTGCTATGTAGAAAGAAAGATATGTGCATGAGATATACATGAGAAATATACATGAGAATAAGAATTATGAGTGCTACGTAGAAAGATATATACATGAGTGCAGGTGGTGATCAGTGCCAAACATGAAATGATGCAGTTACACAGCGTAGGGTCATGTGTTAGTGGCGGGGACAGTCATGTGGTTATTGTTCATGTGTCCAACAGCAGAGGGGAAGAAACTGTTCTTGTGGCGAGAGGTTCTGGTGCGAATGGACCGGAGCCTCCTGCCTGAGGGGAGCAGGTCAAACAGACTGTGTCCAGGGTGAGAAGGGTCAGCTGAGATCCGGGCTGCACGCCGCAGTGTCCTGGAGGTGTACAGGTCCTGCAGAGATGGGAGTCTGCAGCCAATCACCTTCTCAGCAGAGCGCACAACACGCTGCAGTCTCTGTTTGTCCCTGATAGTGGCTCCAGCGTACCACACGGTGATGGAGGAGGTGAGGATGGACTCGATGATTGCAGTGTAGAATTGCATCATCGTCCGTGTTGGCAGGTTGAATTTCTTCAGCTGCCTCAGGAAGTACATCCTCTGCTGGGCTTTCTTGATGACGGAGGTGATGGTGGGCTCCCACTTCAGGTCCTGGGTGATGGTGGTACCCAGGAAGCAGAATGAGTCCACAGAGGTGATGGGGGTGTCAGTCAGGATGATGGGGGGGAGTGGGGCTGTGTGCTTCCTGAAGTCCACAATAATCTCCACTGTCTTCTGGGCATTCAGCACCAGGTTGTTGTGGCTGCACCAAGACACCAGACGTTCAACCTCTCTCCTGTAGGCAGACTCGTCCCCGTCCGAGATGAGCCCAATGACGGTGGTGTCATCTGCGAACTTGATTAGCTTGACAGACTGGTGGGTGGAGGTGCAGCAGTTGGTGTACAGGGAGAAGAGCAGAGGAGAAAGAACACAGCCCTGAGGGGAGCCGGTGCTGATGGTCCGGGAGTCCGAGACATTCTTTCCCAGCAATACATGCAATACAAACAGTATATAATAGCTATGCAGAGAGACTGGATGGGAAAGGATGTGCAGCAAATCTGAGTGAAAGGATAGATGTGGAAATATACTGAGTGAAGAAAGTGTCCTGAGAAGGTGGAAGGAATATTTTGAGAAGCTAATGAATGAAGAAAAAGAGAGCGAGCGGGACAGATGGAGAACAGTTACTGAATCAGAAAGTGCAGAGGCACCTATGGAAAGACTGAAGAATAGAAAGGTGATTGGTCCAGATGACATTCTTGTGGAGGCTAGTGGATATTTTAACCAACGGAGTAAATGTGTGCTGGTGCTGACCTGTAACAATTACAAAGGGTTAAAGGTGATAAGCCATACCATGAAGCTATGGGAAAGAGTTGTTGACATTAGATAGAGAAGAGAGATGAGAAGCGCTGACCATGATTTCATGATGAGAAAGAGCACTACATATGTGATGTTTGCTTTGAGCATGTTGATGGAGAAGCATAGTGAAGGTCAGAGGGCATTGCACTGTGTCTTTGTGGATCTAGAGCAAGCCTTATATGATAGGGTACCAGGGAAGGAACTGAAGTACTGCATGAGACACTGGCCAAGAGTGGTGTTAAGTAGCGTACATGAGGCTGGTGCAGGACATGTATGAGGACAGGTGAAGTGTGCGGTAGGCAGGCGTTCCTCCGAAGGGTGGCTACCAGCTATTCTTCTCCAACGCTAACTTAACCTTACTATACAAATGTTTTACTAAAATAATATTAGTAGATGGGAGACAAAATTTATTTTAGTCTAATTTTTAAATGTAATGAATATTCTCATCTTAAATCAGGTATTTAGAACATGAGCAGAGAAAGATCTCTGTTGTCTACACTGTAGCCCACATAGCAAAATTGGAATGGCCCGGATGTGGCTCACAAAATGTGCTTACACATGGCCCACATACCGCAAAGAATGACGGCCCTTTGATGGCCCAGACCTGGTTTGCCAGATGTGGCCCACACATGGGCCAGCACAAGGCCAGTTGCAGACACAGACACTCTGTGCTGGCCCAGAACAGTTTCAGCTTTGGACCCAGATGTCAGCCTAATGTGTACCTTAATCAAGCCATTTAATAATCAATGTGCCAAAACATAATAGTGCAAAAGTAACACGAGGGAACTCTGTTCAGACAGTGAATGGACTGATTCTTATATAGAGCTTTTTCACTCTCCCGGATTACTTAAAGTGCTCTATACAACATGCCACATTCACCCAATCACACACTTTCTGTAAACCTAGTGCTTCCTAACTACATTCACATTCTTGACATGCAGCCTGGAGGAGCCAGGGATCAAACCACTAACCTTCTGATGAATAGGTGACCTGCTCTACCTCCTGAGCTACAGCCACTCAGTGGTAAGCCATCACCGGGTTTTGGATAAAGTGTACACTCACAAACCTGTCAAACCTGCATTTGAAACTTTGGCCACCATAACAATATAGTATTGTAACACGCCGTTTGGGTCTTCTAACTAAAATAGGAAAACAGGAACATAAATAGTTCCATGACTGCCAGACCTGGCCCACATCTGGCTGACATACACCCGGCCATGACACCAGTCAGTCACAAGTTCCAGCTTGATGCCAGATCCGAGCCAGACCTGTTTTCTATGGGCCTGGGCCACATACACCAAACCATAATCGAGCCAGTTATGGCATGCCATCACATAGCACTAGAATTACTGAGCCTTTTTTCCCCTGGTGCAAGTCCCTACTACTAGATTTACTAACCCTGCGCAAATTTGCGTAAATTCCCCTGAACCTAACACCTCCTAGCACCCCGCTGAGAGGCCTTCAGCTCCATTGTTCTCCTGCTTTTGTTGTGCAAACACACCCTCCCCCAACCCCCAACCAGGAGGGATTCAGGAGACAGGAGAGAAGGTCTTTCCTTCCAATCGTTGTCAGACTCAACAACAAAGTACCTGCAGCCTACCATGATAGTTTAAATGTCTTACACTGTCCACTTTTCTGCAATGGCAATGCAGATTTTCCACTTGTGGGACTAATACAGTGGGGCAAAAAAGTATTTAGTCAGCCACCGATTGTGCAAGTTCCCCCACCTAAAATGATGACAGAGGTCAGTAATTTGCACCAGAGGTACACTTCAACTGTGAGAGACAGAATGTGAAAAAAAATCCATGAATTCACATGGTAGGATTTGTAAAGAATTTATTCGTAAATTAGGGTGGAAAATAAGTATTTGGTCACCTCAAACAAGGAAAATCTCTGGCTCTCACAGACCTGTAACGTCTTCTGTAAGAAGCTTTTCTGTCCCCCACTCGTTACCTGTATGAATGGCACCTGTTTGAACTCATCATCTGTATAAAAGACACCTGTCCACAGCCTCAAACAGTCAGACTCCAAACTCCGCCATGGCCAAGACCAAAGAGCTTTCGAAGGACAGCAGGAAAAGTATTGTAGACCTGCACCAGACTGGGAAGAGTGAATCTACAATAGGCAAGCAGCTTGGTGTGAAAAAATCAACTGTGGGAGCAATCATCAGAAAATGGAAGACATACAAGACCACTGATAATCTCCCTCGATCTGGGGCTCCACGCAAGATCTCATCCCGTGGGGTCAAAATGATCATGAGAACGGTGAGCAAAGATCCCAGAACCACACGGGGGGACCTGGTGAATGACCTGCAGAGAGCTGGGACCAAAGTAACAAAGGTCACCATCAGTAACACACTACAACGGCAGGGAATCAAATCCCGCAGTGCCAGACGTGTTCCGCTGCTGAAGCCAGTGCATGTCCAGGCCCGTCTGAAGTTTGCCAGAGAGCACATGGATGATACAGCAGAGGATTGGGAGAATGTCATGTGGTCAGATGAAACCAAAGTAGAACTTTTTGGTATAAACTCAACTCGTCGTGTTTGGAGGAAGACGAATACTGAGTTGCATCCCAAGAACACCATACCTACTGTGAAGCATGGGGGTGGAAACATCATGCTATGGGGCTGTTTTTCTGCCAAGGGGACAGGACGACTGATCCGTGTTAAGGACAGAATGAATGGGGCCATGTATCGTGAGATCTTGAGCCAAAACCTCCTTCCATCAGTGAGAACTTTGAAGATGAAACGAGGCTGGGTCTTCCAACATGACAATGATCCAAAACACACCGCCCGGGCAACAAAGGAGTGGCTCCGTAAGAAGCATTTGAAAGTCCTGGAGTGGCCTAGCCAGTCTCCACACCTCAACCCCATAGAAAATCTGTGGCGGGAGTTGAAAGTCCGTGTTGCTCGGCGACAGCCCCAAAACATCACTGCTCTCGAGAAGATCTGCATGGAGGAATGGGCCAAAATACCAGCTACTGTGTGTGCAAACCTGGTAAAGACCTATAGTAAACGTTTGACCTCTGTTATTGCCAACAAAGGTTATGTTACAAAGTATTGAGTTGTATTTTTGTTATTGACCAAATACTTATTTTCCACCCTGATTTACGAATAAATTCTTTACAAATCCTACCATGTGGATTCATGGATTTTTTTTTCACATTCTGTCTCTCACAGTTGAAGTGTACCTCTGGTGCAAATTACTGACCTCTGTCATCATTTTAGGTGGGGGAACTTGCACAATCGGTGGCTGACTAAATACTTTTTTGCCCCACTGTAAATGCAGATTTGCTGCGTGTGTGTGTGTGTGTGTGTGTGTGTGTGTGTGTGTGTGTGTGTGTGTGTGTGTGTGTGTGTACTTGTTTTCATGACATCTTAGGACAATTTTATGATAACACACTCACAAAATGAGGACGCTCAGAAAAATGAGGACATTTTTGAGGTCCTCATTTTTCTGAGCCTTCTAAAGTGTTCTAGAGGCTCCCAACATGCTCCCAAACCAAAAATCTCGGAAGTCCTGAAACATCACAATTTTATGAAAAAGTGTGTTTAAGTGTGTTTAGCGTTTTTGCTCACTTTCAGTTTCACCGCCTACTGGCCAGTTTTGGAACTTAACACACTTTAAACACACTTTCAGTGACGTCACTCTGCGAGTCCTCATATTGTAGGTGTGTCAGACACAATAACACATTTGACCCAGGTTATACCCTTCTGGGGCTTAGCGGACACATGCGTGGACAGCACCTTTTAGCTCCTATGTCCACAGTCGTATTCAATGTTGAAATGGAGGTGAAATTTATTTGAAACATTCGTGGAATAGTAACAGATGAATTTTGAGGCTTCTGAAAATTGTTCGTTCAAACCTTGCCAATTAAACAATCATTCTAACACACATCAAAATCTTTTCACATTTTTATACATATTAAGGTGAACTCTAAACAAGGGTAACAACAGTTAAATCAGGCAAATCTTGACAAAAATGAAGGTCTTTAGGTTCAGTTATCAGTGCCTGCACAGCTTGGTTTCTTTTGTTGTTGACAAAATGTATCGAAATATAAAGTTTCAACATTTGTCTAATTATATTACTATTAATTAATGAGTCTTACTTCTCAAGATCAATGCACAAATTGTCTGACCTTCACTATGCAGAATGATGTGTGTGCAGATTTTGACCCTTGAAGAGTTTATATTAATCTGAATTAATATAATTGCATCTGCAATCCGCAGTTGAACTTGGAGATTCCTGCCGCTGTCATCTGATTCAGTATGATCATCAGGCTCAGTCTCGACTCTGTGTATCTACAAGAATTGATGAAAAAAGTCAACACTTTATTAATTATATTTTAAATTCAACTTACCTTATACTTTTTACAATATGGTATAAAATGCATATTGTTTCTTTAAAAACTAATAACACACTATTAAAAACTGCAGAATGCACAATTCCAGCTTCATTTAGTAATTCAATTAGTAAATAAAAGTGAGTAATTAAGTCACTTAATTAACTAAGCAACTGTAAATGTCACAGTATACAGAAGTACAATTCAATTTCAATTCAATTTTATTTATATAGCACCAAATCACAAAAAAAGTCGCCTCAAGGCGCTTCATAGGTACAGAGAAAAACCCAACAATCATACTGTATGACCCCCTATGAGCAAGCGCTTTGGCAACAGTGGAAAGGAAAAACTCCCTTTTAACAGGAAGAAACCTCTGGCAGAACCAGGCTCAGGGAGGGGCGGCCATCTGTTGCGACTGGTTGGGGTGAGAGAAGGAAAACAGGATGAAAGACATGCTGTGGAAGAGAGACAGAGGTTAATAACAGATATGATTCAATGCAGAGAGGTCTATTAACACATACTGAGTTATAAAGGTGACTGGAAAGGAAAAACTCAATGCATCATGGGAATCCCCGGCTGCCTACGTCTATTGCAGCATAACTAAGGGAGGATTCATGGTCACCTGGTCCAGCCCTAACTATATGCTTCAGCTAAAAGGAACGTTTTAAGCCTAATCTTGAAAGTAGAGATAGTGTCTGTCTCCCAAATCCAAACTGGAAGCTGGTTCCACAGAAAAGGGGCCTGAAAACTGAAGGCTCTGCCTCCCATTCTACTTTTAAATACTCTAGGAACAACAAGTAGGCCTGCAGAGTGAGAGCGAAGTGCTCTAATAGGGTGATATGGTACTACAAGGTCATTAAGATAAGATGGGGCCTGGTTATTTAAGACCTTGTATGTGAGGAGTAGAATTTTGAATTTAATTCTGGATTTAACAGGAAGCCAATGAAGGGAAGCCAAAACAGGAGAAATCTGCTCTCTCTTTCTAGTCCCTGTCAGTACTCTTGCTGCAGCATTTTGGATTAGCTGAAGGCTTTTCAGGGAGTTTTTAGGACATTCTGATAATAATGAATTACAGTAGTCCAGCCTGGAAGTAATAAATGCATGAACTAGTTTTTCAGCGTCACTAAGAGACAGGATATTTCTAACTTTAGAGATGTTGCACAAATGAAAGAAAGCAGGCTTACATATTTGTTTAATATGTGCATTGAAGGACATGTCTTGGTCAAAAATGACTCCAAGGTTCCTCACAGTATAACTGGAGGCCAAGGTAATGCCATCCAGGGTAAGAATCTGCTTAGATACCATATTTCTAAGATTTTCAGGGCCGAGTACAATAACCTCAGTTTGATCTGAATTAAGAAGCAGAAAGTTAGCGGCCATCCAGGTCTTTATGTCTTTAAGACATTCCTGCACTTTAACTAATTGGTGTGTGTTATCTGGCTTCATGGACAGAGCTGCGTGTCATCTGCATAGCAGTGTAAATGTATGCTATGTCTTCTAATGATACTGCCTAGGGGAAGCATGTATAATGTAAACAGAATTGGTCCTAGCACTGAACCCTGTGGAACTCCATAATTGACCTTAGTGGGTGAAGAGGACTCTCCATTTACATGAACAAATTGTAGTCTATTAGATAGATATGATACAAACCACTGGAGTGCAGTACCTGTAATACCTACAGCATGCTCTAATCGCTCTAATAGGATATTA
Source organism: Aulonocara sp. 'chitande type north' Nkhata Bay (assembly GCF_057382095.1). Lineage (NCBI taxonomy): Eukaryota > Metazoa > Chordata > Actinopteri > Cichliformes > Cichlidae > Aulonocara > Aulonocara sp. 'chitande type north' Nkhata Bay. Next base: position 3,757,881 of record NC_141352.1, on the reverse strand, counting down.
TGGTCAACAGTATCGAACGCTGCACTAAGGCCTAGCAGGACAAGCACAGAGATGAGTCCACTGTCAGAGGCCATAAGAAGATCATTTGTAACCTTCACTAAAGCTGTTTCTGTGCTGTGATAAGCTCTGAAACCTGACTGAAACTCTTCAAATAAACCATTCCTCTGCAGATGATCTGTTAGCTGTTTGACAACTACTCTTTCAAGGATTTTTGATATGAAAGGAAGGTTGGAGATTGGCCTATAATTAGCTAAGACTGCTGGGTCTAGAGATGGCTTTTTGAGTAAAGGTTTAACTACAGCCAGCTTGAAGGCCTGTGGTACATAGCCGATTATTAGAGATAGGTTGATCATATTTAAGATTGAAGCATTAATTAATGGCAGGACTTCTTTGAGCAGTTTTGTAGGAATGGGGTCTAAAAGACACGGAGGTTTGGAGGAAATAATTATAGAAGTTAACTCAGAAAGATCAATTGGAGAAAAAGAGTAACTTAACATCAACGGTACTAAACGTAGCTGTAGATAATATTACATCTGTGGGATGATTATTGGTAATTTTTTCTCTAATGATAAGAATTTTATTTGTGAAGAAGTTCATGAAGTCATTACTAGTTAACGATGGTTGGCTCAAAAGTGCTCTGATTGTTTGTCAGCCTGGCTACAGTGCTGAAGAGAAACCTGGGGTTGTTCTTATTTTCTTCAATCAGTGATGAATAGTAAGATGTTCTGGCTTTGGGGGGGCTTTCTTATAAATCAGCAAAATATTTCTCCAATTATGATGATCCTCTAAATTTGTGACACGCCATTTCCTCTCCAGCTTACGAGTCATCTGCTTTAGGCTACGTGTTTGAGAATTATACCACAGAGTCAGGTACTTCTGATCTGAAACCTTAGTTTTCACAGGAGCTACAGTATCCAGAGTCATATGTAGTGAGGAGGTAAAATTATTATTAACAAGATAATTGACCTCTGTTGGGGTAGCGTTCAGATAGCTGCTCTGCTCTGTGTTGGTACAGGTCATTGAAGATGATAACAGTGGGTGGATTACATTCTTAAACATAGTTACAGCGCTTTCAGAAAGACATCTGTGATAAAGTCTACTCTCCACTGCTGTGTAATCAATTATTGTAAATGTAAATGTTATCAGGAAATGATCAGACAGGAGAGGGTTTTCAGGAAACACTGTTAAATGTTCAGTTTCTATGCCATATGTTAAAAACAAGATCTAGAGTGTGATTAAAGTGGTGGGTGGGTTCTTTTACATTTTGAGAGAAGCCAATTGAGTCTAATAACAGATTAAATGCCATGTTGAGGCTGTCATTCTTAGCATCTACATGGATGTTAAAATCACCCACAATAATTATTTTATTTGAGCTGAGCACTAAATCAGATAAAAAGTCTGAGAAATCAGAGAGAAACTCTGTGTAAGGCCCAGGTGGACAATAGATGATAACAAATAAGACTGGTTTCTAAAATTTTTCAGCTGGGGTGGACAATGTTAAGCATCAGGCTTTCAAATGAATTAAAAGTCTGTCTTGGTCTTTCATTAATTAATAGGCTGGTGTGAAAAATTGCTGCCACACCGCCCCCTCGGCCTGTGCTTCGAGGTTTCTGGTAGTTAGAATGACTCGGGGGTGTTGATTCATTTAAACTAACATAATCATCCTGCTACAACCAGGTTTCTGTAAGGCAAATCGATTGTTCTTTCTTTGTAATTGTTTATGTTTAAGTTGTTTGTTGCTGGTTTTTATTTTGTTTTTTGTCTGTTTGGGAGCTGACACAGTCTCAAAGGAGATGTTTTTTTTTTTTTTGGGGGGGGGGGGTAACAGGAGAAGAGAAGCTGCAGAGAGGCGTGTAAGACTGCAACTCTGCTTCCTGGTCCCAACTCTGGATAGTCATATTTTGGGGGGTTTAATTAATTTGTCCATATTTCTAGAAATGAGAGCTGCTCCATCCAAAGTGGGATGGATGCCGTCTCTCCTTACAAGACCAGGTTTCCTTCAGAAGGTTTGCCAATTATCTATGAAGCCCACATCGTTTCTGGGACACCACTCAGACAGCCAGCAATTTAAGGAGAACATGCGGCTAAACATGTCACTCCTGGTCTGATTGGGGAGGGGACCAGAGAAAACTACAGAGTCCGACATTGTTTTGGCAAAGTTACACACCGATTCAATATTGATTTTAGTGACCTCCGATTGGCGTAACCGGGTGTCATTACTGCCGACGTGAATTATGATTTTACTGAATTTACGTTTACCCTTAGCCAGCAGTTTTAAATTTCCTTCAATGTCGCCTGCTCTGGCCCCTGGAAGACAATTGACTATGGTTGCCGGTGTCTCTAGCTTCACATGTCTGAGAACAGAATTACCAGAGTTTGACCCCCGACGGGTGTGTCGCCGAGTGGGGAAAAACGGTTAGACATATGTATGAATTTGAGGAGTGGAACCAAAATGCAGACACAAAGGAACGTGAAAGAAAATTTGAATATTAACAGAAAGCAAGCCGTTTATTAATCTCTACTTTTAAGATTAGGCTTCAAACTTTCCTTTTTGCTAAAGCATATAGTTAGGGCTGGATCAGATGACCCTGGATCCTCCCTTAGTTGTGCTGCAGTAGATGTAGGCTGCCAGGGGATTCCCATGAAGCACTGAGTTTTTTCCTTTCCAGTCACCTTTCTCACTCACTGTGTGTTAATAGACCTCTCTGCACTGAATCATACTTGTTATTAATCCACAGCATGTCTTTGTCCTGTCTTCCTTTTCTCACCCCAACTAGTCATAGCAGATGCCCGCCGCTCCCTGAGCCTGGTTCTGCCAGAGGTTTCTTCCTGTTAAAAGGGAGTTTTTCCTTCCCACTGTCGCCAAAGCGCTTGCTCATAGGTGGTCCTATGATTGTTGGGTTTTTCCTCTGTATCTATTATTGTGCAATCTACTGTACAATATAAAGCGCCTTCAGGCGATTGTTGTTGTGATTTGGCGCTATATAAATAAAATTTAATTTAATTAAAAGATTACAAAACAGAAGGCAGAGGTGAAGATAAACAATAACCTAACCTGGGGAAAATATTTTTTATTAAAAAAAAACAAAAAAAAAAAAAACCATGAAACCTGACATGGATACAAAGATACCTGGAACATGGAAACGTGGCACCAAAGACAACAGATGACCTGACACTGAACAAATTAGGACAGGACTTACAGTGGCTTGCAAAAGTATTCGGCCCCCTTTAACTTTCCCACATTTTGTCACATTACAGCCACAAACATGAATCAATTTTATTGGACTTCCACGTGAAAGACCAATACAAAGTGGTGTACACGTGAGAAGTGGAACGAAAATCATACATGATTCCAAACATTTTTTACAAATAAATAACTGAAAAGTGGGGTGTGCGCAATTATTCAGCCCCCTGAGTCAATACTTTGTAGAACCACCTTTTGCTGCAATTGGATTCCATTAAAATTGATTTGTGTCACGGCTGGGAAGTGTGGTGTGGAGGAAGGAGGACCCGAGATGCAAGCAGTGGATGAAAATGCTAGTGAAGTTTATTTACAAGGTGTAGTGGCAAACAAGCAGTGGGGCATGACAAATAACTGAAGACACCTAAACTGGGAAGAACTAAAATAACAGACCTGGGAGCATACGACAAAGGGCTGAGAGGCCGAGGCCGAGACGACGACCAGCAGGACACCGAGTAACACAGACTGACACGGAGGAACACAGACAAACCGGCAACAGGCAGGAGAACACACAGGGCTTAAATACACACACCAGTAATCAGGGGATGAGAGACAGGAGGGCAATACGGCTGGGAGGAATCAGAGCTGACGGGACAGGGGAAACGTAAAGTGAACACACTCACATCAGACAGAGACCTTCACAATAAAACAGGAAACTCAGACACGGGGAACCAAACAAGACACAGAACTAAACAGACAGATTCACAAACAGACGGGGTGACACCATAGACAGAGACACAGACTCAGAGGCAGACCAAATATAAGACATAGAACTCAAACAATAATAATAATCATCATCATAATAATAAACTAGAAAATGATAATAAACTAAAAGCGCTAGGTCACCGACCCAGGACCATGACAATTTGTGTTTGTGGCAGTAATGTGACAAAATGTGGAAAAGAGGGACGAATACTTTTGCAAGCCACTGTAAGTACACAGAGAGATAATGAGGGGATGAGGAACAGCTGGGACAAGGGGAAACAAAACTAGACTCATTGCATATAGGACAAGGACTTTCCCAATAAAACAGACATCACAAGGGTAATCTAATAAACAAATGAACTTAGCAAACCTAAAGAACTTATAAACAAACATCGACATCCAAACAAACTAAAACTTAAAACGCTGGGTCAACAGACCCAGGAAAGTGACAGTAAAATCATTTATTATATACATTATACTTATTTTCTTAAATTGCTTATCTATTATCTGTATTTTCACTTGGGGGTCTAGGGGTGCTGCTCTTCTTTTCATGACAAATTAGGACATGTTTATGATAACACACTGACAATATCAGGACAATTTTGGCCTTACTCTATCAGTGAACAGCATGCCCATGCTAACTTAAACTAGACCAGCAAGCTAACCACATGTGTATTAAGTGTTACTTAAGAATAGGAACCAAACAAATTAACGGAACGAAATTAACTGTAACAGCAGTTTGCAAAACATTGTGACAGTTCTCAAGTGTTCCTACCTCAAATACAGCACGTGTTGCTGTGTTTTTGTTGTTAAATGGACGAGGAGAGACCGTGGCTGGTGAGAGGATGCAGCATTTCGTCAGTGGAGCATAGAAAGACGTCTCTGATTGGTCAACAAGTGAGTAAAGATGCATCTGATTGTTCGAAAGCCTCAACCAAAGAGCTGCTGGTCACGGCAAGATACAAACTCGCCGGAGCTCTGCGTGAACGGCACATCCGGGACCTTCAGCACTCAGGAGAGATTTATCTTGACGTATGTATTTACCTTTGATATCCATGATTTCACGCACGCTTCGAGGTAAAGTTGTATGTTTAACAAGCTAATTAATGTTAGCTAAATGGAATGGAAACAACACACAATCGATTTGAATAAAGTTAAAATGGTGCATGATGATAAATGGTAATAAATATACTTTAGCTTTATCTTCAGCAACAGATATTAGAAGTTAAATTTAATTGTTTTTAAATTTCCACTGGAGTTAAAGGGCCTGCGGCCCTCTCTGCATCTGCAACTGCAGAGACAGTCAGTCTAAGCTCTTTTTAAGTGTAGGCTACTGCAACACGCATTTTATTTCAAGATATGTTTTCTGGGATTTAAATGATAATATTAATGTTTTCCTGTTTAGCACAAATCAATGACATTAGTGTTTCAGTAATGGTAGTAAAGTGCACAGTTTACAGTATTTGTCCGTGTATTGGCATGTTAAAATTATTCGTGAAGGTAATTTAATGTCACATTACATTTGCAAAGTGTTTGCACTGGTATATTAGTCTGATTAGCAAATGCATTGTGATTTAAGGCAGAAAAATACTATTTAAAATACCATGTAAAGAAAGTACTGGTTGGTTTTGTCTTGCTGACTTTTCGTCATTTTCTCATGAAGATGTGTACAGGTTGAGCAGATTGAGAGTGAAGAACATGTCAAAAAGAAGACTCAGACTTCGTCCTGAAGCAGAGGCTGCTCACTTTATTTTATCTGGAGGTGACAAGACTTGTTTAAAGGCCCAATGGATCAATGACTATAAAGGTATGTTATATGTTGTTCCTTATGGCTACTGCATGAATATTACCAGAGCTGCAACTAATGTTTATTATAATATTTAATAATATTGTCATGGCCCTGCGACCATGACTCGGTGACTTTGTGTTTATGTTCTTTATTGTTATTACTTTCATTATTATTCATGGCTGTTTTGGGATGGTTTGTGTTTGGGATTTTAGACACTGGGTTCTGGGTTTGTGCTCCCTCTGTTGGTCCCTGGTGTTAGTGTTCCCCTGTCTCATCAGGTTAATCAGGTCCAGCTGTGTCTCCCACCTGTGTGTGACTTCCCAGTGTCTCTCTGTGTATTTATAGTGTGTGTTTGCCTCTGTTCCTCGTCGCGTCGTCTGTGTTCATACCTGGTGTAATCCTCTGCGTGCTCTCCCTGCTGTTCTCCCTTCATGTTCAGGTTTCCCACTCCTCTGTGTAGTTTATCCCAGTTTAGTTTCGTCCTTAGTTCTGTTTGCCATCTCCACTTTGTGTTTGATATTATCAATAAATCACCCTCACACCTGAATAAGTGCTGCGTTTTGGGTCCTCCTTCCACTCTCCACACGGCCGCTGCCCCGGACCGTGACAAATATATAACAATTGCTTCAGTTTCCCTGAGGGAACCTCCCAAAGCTAGCTAGCTATCTATCTATCATCTAGATTAAAAAATGTTTTATATTTTCATGTATTTGAAATTTGTTGCCAACTATTTTAATAATTGGTTTTTTTATTATTAGCATTTATTTATTGTATCAACTCATTTGTTGCAGCCCTGAACGTAAGCATCTAGATCAGGGGTGCCCAATCCCGGTCCTCGAGAGCTACCGTCCTGCAGCTTTTAGATGCATCCTTGTTCCCACACACCTGAATCAAATGGTTTGATCTCTTCAGCATGCCATCATGTTTGGCAAAGGCCTGATAACAAGCCATTCATTTGATTCAGGTGTGTGGGAACAAGGATGCATCTAAAAGCTGCAGGACAGTAGCTCTCGAGGACCGGGATTGGGCACCCCTGATCTAGATGTTCCCCTCACAATTAAAACATTTTGTGATTGTTTGTTCTGCATATGTTTTGTCAGTGGCTGATCAGCTGCAGTAAACCTGATTTGGATTGTATTACTTAACGCTACTTATTGAACATCTTGTATTAGGACGTGGTGTATTTGCCTCTGAACCAATTGAAAAGGGATCCTTTGTGGTCGAGTACCGTGGGGAGCTTATCTCAGAACATGAACGGGACAAGCGGCAGAAAAAGTACACAGAAAAGCAAACTGCTTTCCTATTTGATTTTCAATGGAAAAATAGCACATGGTGGTAAGTAAAGGCATATACAATATCAGTTGTTCTTTACAACATTATGTTTTTAGTGAACAAAACATATGTTCTTTTCTTCACTTTTAGCATTGATGCCTCCCGTGAAGACGACTCACTTGGCCGGCTGGTTAATGATGACCACAAGTACCCAAACTGCAAGATGAAACAGCTGGCAGTCCAGGATAAACCTCATCTCTGCTTGTTTGCTATTGAAAATATCCAAGCGGAGAGTGAAATCACCTATGACTATGGAGAATCTATGTGGCCATGGCGAGCTCTGGTAAGTAAATCCTCTTCATAGATTGTGCAGTACAGGGAATGTTAAATATTAGTAGATGAAAAGATAGATATTATTCTAGTTATGAAGACCAGAGTAGATCAGTGCAGGGTTTTATTGACAAAATTTGATATTTTTGTCCTTTTACACATGTTTTTGTCCATTTAACCTGAAGCTGATCAGTTTACATGATTGGATTTCTGGGGAAATAGATGGCTTTACATCAGTGTTGGGTTTAGAGCTTTTATTGCCAACAGCAGGACAAGTTAGAAGTCAGGAACATGAACTCTACATGTGTTCAGTCGTCATGTCCTCATATTGTTTCAAGCTGTGAAGAACATGAGTGTGTTTCAGAATATATATATCTTTGCAGCAGTTACGATAATAATGTGCTGTTTGCACGATGAGCACTGCTGCTCTTTCTCAGCAAGAGCCTCCCCGAAATTGACCGTGCGCTTTGTGTTGTCCGTGCGCGCGTCTGTGCATTTCGTGGCGTCTGTGCAGAAATGACTCGCAAGACAAGGCTGCAAACTATTCTCACAGACTTCAAATGTGCACTTGAATCCAAGAAGATAGAAAAGGATCTCTCTCTGTCTCTCCCCCAGCTCTGCTGACTTGCCACTGAGAGAGTAACAACTGCCCCTCCCCCCTCTGCTCTGCAAACACGTGGCTGCTTTTGCACCCCTCCCCCCTCTGCTCTGCAAACACGTGGCTGCTTTTGCACCCCTCCACTCACTTGCTCAGAGCCAGTGTGTGCAAAGTGGAGCAACATAACACTGACAGAGGTTCAGAGAAGGGAAAAAAAACAAAAAACGGAGCAGGCTGCCGTTGTTCACTTCAAGAAGGCGGCTCTATAGGCTGTTTTGTTTGCGACCGACACACAGTATAAATATATTCTCAATCACATTCACACCACTCTGTTATATCAGTTCCACTACATCAAGACTATTTTATGGTGGTGAGCTGTTTTATTGTCATGTATTTTGCATAGTAAGATAACCATGTCCTGCATTCAAAACCACTGAAAATGTCTATGGTGGTGCTGTACCTAATATTTTGCTCATTTGATCCAAAACCTATTTTTCCTTTATTTTGAAGGCTGAGGCTTAGATCCATTAGGTATTCACGAGAAAGGCATCATCACATGTCAGGATTACAGTATATCGAAAATATGTGATTATAATGGGAGTCAATGGGACCCAAAATGGTACGAGGAACACAGGAGGTAACACTTATGTGAATCTCCTTTGCTATATACCACACCATAGAGGGGATCATTGAATTTTAAAAATAATCCTAAAATGCACCTCATGGCCAAGTTTCATGCAACTAGTCTTTAAAATGATTGATATATTGAGAATCAAAAATCCAAAGGGTCCCTATTTTGACTTAAACCCTCCGAGGGTTTTAAAGCATCAATTTGGTCTTTATTCCAATTAAATTTAATATTTTTGTCCTTTTACACATGTTTTTGTCCATTTAACCTGAAGCTGATCAGTTTACATGATTGGATTTCTGGGGAAATAGATGGCTTTACATCAGTGTTGGGTTTAGAGCTTTTATTGCCAACAGCAGGACAAGTTAGAAGTCAGGAACATGAACTCTACATGTGTTCAGTCGTCATGTCCTCATATTGTTTCAAGCTGTGAAGAACATGAGTGTGTTTCAGAATATATATATCTTTGCAGCAGTTACGATAATAATGTGCTGTTTGCACGATGAGCACTGCTGCTCTTTCTCAGCAAGAGCCTCCCCGAAATTGACCGTGCGCTTTGTGTTGTCCGTGCGCGCGTCTGTGCATTTCGTGGCGTCTGTGCAGAAATGACTCGCAAGACAAGGCTGCAAACTATTCTCACAGACTTCAAATGTGCACTTGAATCCAAGAAGATAGAAAAGGATCTCTCTCTGTCTCTCCCCCAGCTCTGCTGACTTGCCACTGAGAGAGTAACAACTGCCCCTCCCCCCTCTGCTCTGCAAACACGTGGCTGCTTTTGCACCCCTCCCCCCTCTGCTCTGCAAACACGTGGCTGCTTTTGCACCCCTCCACTCACTTGCTCAGAGCCAGTGTGTGCAAAGTGGAGCAACATAACACTGACAGAGGTTCAGAGAAGGGAAAAAAAACAAAAAACGGAGCAGGCTGCCGTTGTTCACTTCAAGAAGGCGGCTCTATAGGCTGTTTTGTTTGCGACCGACACACAGTATAAATATATTCTCAATCACATTCACACCACTCTGTTATATCAGTTCCACTACATCAAGACTATTTTATGGTGGTGAGCTGTTTTATTGTCATGTATTTTGCATAGTAAGATAACCATGTCCTGCATTCAAAACCACTGAAAATGTCTATGGTGGTGCTGTACCTAATATTTTGCTCATTTGATCCAAAACCTATTTTTCCTTTATTTTGAAGGCTGAGGCTTAGATCCATTAGGTATTCACGAGAAAGGCATCATCACATGTCAGGATTACAGTATATCGAAAATATGTGATTATAATGGGAGTCAATGGGACCCAAAATGGTACGAGGAACACAGGAGGTAACACTTATGTGAATCTCCTTTGCTATATACCACACCATAGAGGGGATCATTGAATTTTAAAAATAATCCTAAAATGCACCTCATGGCCAAGTTTCATGCAACTAGTCTTTAAAATGATTGATATATTGAGAATCAAAAATCCAAAGGGTCCCTATTTTGACTTAAACCCTCCGAGGGTTTTAAAGCATCAATTTGGTCTTTATTCCAATTAAATTTAATATTTTTGTCCTTTTACACATGTTTTTGTCCATTTAACCTGAAGCTGATCAGTTTACATGATTGGATTTCTGGGGAAATAGATGGCTTTACATCAGTGTTGGGTTTAGAGCTTTTATTGCCAACAGCAGGACAAGTTAGAAGTCAGGAACATGAACTCTACATGTGTTCAGTCGTCATGTCCTCATATTGTTTCAAGCTGTGAAGAACATGAGTGTGTTTCAGAATACGTCCTCATATGGTTGGACCAACAACTCTAGTGTGTGTGTTACACTGTCCTCATATTGTTGGGTAGCAGAACTGTACTGTGTTAAGTTTCTATAGAATCTGGCATAAGGAAGTCAGATCCTTCTGTAATAATGTTCACTGAAACAAGTATTCAATTCAATTCAATTCTTTATTTATTTGTCACATGTAGTTATAGCTGGTACAACATACAGTGAAATGTTTTTTCTGGCTAAAAAAGTACTCCCCCCGACTGTGCAAACATGCTAAAAAGGATTTTACATAAGCTAAGAAAAAAAGGAAAAGAAACAAAAGTTAAAAGTAAAAAAAAATATATAAAAAAACAATGTAAAAGTCCATATGTTTGTGCTTATAAATATATATCCATGACGTGCAAGATATTGCACTGTAATGATTTGAATGAGAAGACTATAAAAATATACATATTTACATAGTACAGATGTATATAATAAGGTACGGATAAGGTTCAGAGAAGAAAGATAAATATGATCTGTAGTTAATGAGCTAGTCAGCATTTGTAGTACAGAATGTTTCTGACATTATATTGTTGTCTTTTGTTGCAGACACCAAGTGTTGAGACCCTGTCCCAACCTCCTACAGACCAAGAAGTGAGTGACAAATCCACTTCATTCCTCCAACAGGTTACGCATAAATTTTTGTATTTGGAATCAAGTATATGAGTCAGTTGGGCCTAGTGCATAAATGAAATGCACTTTGATTGTATTAAAACAATCAGTTTGAGTGAAAGTTTCCCAAAATCAACATTAGCATTAGGAAAAGGAAATTGGCTATACCAGTTGTTAGTCCAAACTTTCCCTTTAAAGCATCAATTTGGTCTTTATTCCAATTAAATTTAATATTTTTGTCCTTTTACGCATGTTTTTGTCCATTTAACCTGAAGCTGATCAGTTTACATGATTGGATTTCTGGGGAAATAGATGGCTTTACATCAGTGTTGGGTTTAGAGCTTTTATTGACAACAGCAGGACAAGTTAGAAGTCAGGAACATGAACTCTACATGTGTTCAGTCGTCATGTCCTCATATTGTTTCAAGCTGTGAAGAACATGAGTGTGTTTCAGAATACGTCCTCATATGGTTGGACCAACAACTCTAGTGTGTGTGTTACACTGTCCTCATATTGTTGGGTAGCAGAACTGTACTGTGTTAAGTTTCTATAGAATCTGGCATAAGGAAGTCAGATCCTTCTGTAATAATGTTCACTGAAACAAGTATGATCTGTAGTTAATGAGCTAGTCAGCATTTGTAGTACAGAATGTTTCTGACATTATATTGTTGTCTTTTGTTGCAGACACCAAGTGTTGAGACCCTGTCCCAACCTCCTACAGACCAAGAAGTGAGTGACAAATCCACTTCATTCCTCCAACAGGTTACGCATAAATTTTTGTATTTGGAATCAAGTATATGAGTCAGTTGGGCCTAGTGCATAAATGAAATGCACTTTGATTGTATTAAAACAATCAGTTTGAGTGAAAGTTTCCCAAAATCAACATTAGCATTAGGAGAAGGAAATTGGCTATACCAGTTGTTAGTCCAAACTTTCCCTTTAAAGCATCAATTTGGTCTTTATTCCAATTAAATTTAATATTTTTGTCCTTTTACGCATGTTTTTGTCCATTTAACCTGAAGCTGATCAGTTTACATGATTGGATTTCTGGGGAAATAGATGGCTTTACATCAGTGTTGGGTTTAGAGCTTTTATTGACAACAGCAGGACAAGTTGGAAGTCAGGAACATGAACTCTACATGTGTTCAGTCGTCATGTCCTCATATTGTTTCAAGCTGTGAAGAACATGAGTGTGTTTCAGAATATATATATCTTTGCAGCAGTTACGATAATAATGTGCTGTTTGCACGATGAGCACTGCTGCTCTTTCTCAGCAAGAGCCTCCCCGAAATTGACCGTGCGCTTTGTGTTGTCCGTGCGCGCGTCTGTGCATTTCGTGGCGTCTGTGCAGAAATGACTCGCAAGACAAGGCTGCAAACTATTCTCACAGACTTCAAATGTGCACTTGAATCCAAGAAGATAGAAAAGGATCTCTCTCTGTCTCTCCCCCAGCTCTGCTGACTTGCCACTGAGAGAGTAACAACTGCCCCTCCCCCCTCTGCTCTGCAAACACGTGGCTGCTTTTGCACCCCTCCCCCCTCTGCTCTGCAAACACGTGGCTGCTTTTGCACCCCTCCACTCACTTGCTCAGAGCCAGTGTGTGCAAAGTGGAGCAACATAACACTGACAGAGGTTCAGAGAAGGGAAAAAAAACAAAAAACGGAGCAGGCTGCCGTTGTTCACTTCAAGAAGGCGGCTCTATAGGCTGTTTTGTTTGCGACCGACACACAGTATAAATATATTCTCAATCACATTCACACCACTCTGTTATATCAGTTCCACTACATCAAGACTATTTTATGGTGGTGAGCTGTTTTATTGTCATGTATTTTGCATAGTAAGATAACCATGTCCTGCATTCAAAACCACTGAAAATGTCTATGGTGGTGCTGTACCTAATATTTTGCTCATTTGATCCAAAACCTATTTTTCCTTTATTTTGAAGGCTGAGGCTTAGATCCATTAGGTATTCACGAGAAAGGCATCATCACATGTCAGGATTACAGTATATCGAAAATATGTGATTATAATGGGAGTCAATGGGACCCAAAATGGTACGAGGAACACAGGAGGTAACACTTATGTGAATCTCCTTTGCTATATACCACACCATAGAGGGGATCATTGAATTTTAAAAATAATCCTAAAATGCACCTCATGGCCAAGTTTCATGCAACTAGTCTTTAAAATGATTGATATATTGAGAATCAAAAATCCAAAGGGTCCCTATTTTGACTTAAACCCTCCGAGGGTTTTAAAGCATCAATTTGGTCTTTATTCCAATTAAATTTAATATTTTTGTCCTTTTACACATGTTTTTGTCCATTTAACCTGAAGCTGATCAGTTTACATGATTGGATTTCTGGGGAAATAGATGGCTTTACATCAGTGTTGGGTTTAGAGCTTTTATTGCCAACAGCAGGACAAGTTAGAAGTCAGGAACATGAACTCTACATGTGTTCAGTCGTCATGTCCTCATATTGTTTCAAGCTGTGAAGAACATGAGTGTGTTTCAGAATACGTCCTCATATGGTTGGACCAACAACTCTAGTGTGTGTGTTACACTGTCCTCATATTGTTGGGTAGCAGAACTGTACTGTGTTAAGTTTCTATAGAATCTGGCATAAGGAAGTCAGATCCTTCTGTAATAATGTTCACTGAAACAAGTATTCAATTCAATTCAATTCTTTATTTATTTGTCACATGTAGTTATAGCTGGTACAACATACAGTGAAATGTTTTTTCTGGCTAAAAAAGTACTCCCCCCGACTGTGCAAACATGCTAAAAAGGATTTTACATAAGCTAAGAAAAAAAGGAAAAGAAACAAAAGTTAAAAGTAAAAAAAAATATATAAAAAAACAATGTAAAAGTCCATATGTTTGTGCTTATAAATATATATCCATGACGTGCAAGATATTGCACTGTAATGATTTGAATGAGAAGACTATAAAAATATACATATTTACATAGTACAGATGTATATAATAAGGTACGGATAAGGTTCAGAGAAGAAAGATAAATATGATCTGTAGTTAATGAGCTAGTCAGCATTTGTAGTACAGAATGTTTCTGACATTATATTGTTGTCTTTTGTTGCAGACACCAAGTGTTGAGACCCTGTCCCAACCTCCTACAGACCAAGAAGTGAGTGACAAATCCACTTCATTCCTCCAACAGGTTACGCATAAATTTTTGTATTTGGAATCAAGTATATGAGTCAGTTGGGCCTAGTGCATAAATGAAATGCACTTTGATTGTATTAAAACAATCAGTTTGAGTGAAAGTTTCCCAAAATCAACATTAGCATTAGGAAAAGGAAATTGGCTATACCAGTTGTTAGTCCAAACTTTCCCTTTAAAGCATCAATTTGGTCTTTATTCCAATTAAATTTAATATTTTTGTCCTTTTACGCATGTTTTTGTCCATTTAACCTGAAGCTGATCAGTTTACATGATTGGATTTCTGGGGAAATAGATGGCTTTACATCAGTGTTGGGTTTAGAGCTTTTATTGACAACAGCAGGACAAGTTAGAAGTCAGGAACATGAACTCTACATGTGTTCAGTCGTCATGTCCTCATATTGTTTCAAGCTGTGAAGAACATGAGTGTGTTTCAGAATACGTCCTCATATGGTTGGACCAACAACTCTAGTGTGTGTGTTACACTGTCCTCATATTGTTGGGTAGCAGAACTGTACTGTGTTAAGTTTCTATAGAATCTGGCATAAGGAAGTCAGATCCTTCTGTAATAATGTTCACTGAAACAAGTATGATCTGTAGTTAATGAGCTAGTCAGCATTTGTAGTACAGAATGTTTCTGACATTATATTGTTGTCTTTTGTTGCAGACACCAAGTGTTGAGACCCTGTCCCAACCTCCTACAGACCAAGAAGTGAGTGACAAATCCACTTCATTCCTCCAACAGGTTACGCATAAATTTTTGTATTTGGAATCAAGTATATGAGTCAGTTGGGCCTAGTGCATAAATGAAATGCACTTTGATTGTATTAAAACAATCAGTTTGAGTGAAAGTTTCCCAAAATCAACATTAGCATTAGGAAAAGGAAATTGGCTATACCAGTTGTTAGTCCAAACTTTCCCTTTAAAGCATCAATTTGGTCTTTATTCCAATTAAATTTAATATTTTTGTCCTTTTACGCATGTTTTTGTCCATTTAACCTGAAGCTGATCAGTTTACATGATTGGATTTCTGGGGAAATAGATGGCTTTACATCAGTGTTGGGTTTAGAGCTTTTATTGCCAACAGCAGGACAAGTTAGAAGTCAGGAACATGAACTCTACATGTGTTCAGTCGTCATGTCCTCATATTGTTTCAAGCTGTGAAGAACATGAGTGTGTTTCAGAATACGTCCTCATATGGTTGGACCAACAACTCTAGTGTGTGTGTTACACTGTCCTCATATTGTTGGGTAGCAGAACTGTACTGTGTTAAGTTTCTATAGAATCTGGCATAAGGAAGTCAGATCCTTCTGTAATAATGTTCACTGAAACAAGTATGATCTGTAGTTAATGAGCTAGTCAGCATTTGTAGTACAGAATGTTTCTGACATTATATTGTTGTCTTTTGTTGCAGACACCAAGTGTTGAGACCCTGTCCCAACCTCCTACAGACCAAGAAGTGAGTGACAAATCCACTTCATTCCTCCAACAGGTTACGCATAAATTTTTGTATTTGGAATCAAGTATATGAGTCAGTTGGGCCTAGTGCATAAATGAAATGCACTTTGATTGTATTAAAACAATCAGTTTGAGTGAAAGTTTCCCAAAATCAACATTAGCATTAGGAGAAGGAAATTGGCTATACCAGTTGTTAGTCCAAACTTTCCCTTTAAAGCATCAATTTGGTCTTTATTCCAATTAAATTTAATATTTTTGTCCTTTTACGCATGTTTTTGTCCATTTAACCTGAAGCTGATCAGTTTACATGATTGGATTTCTGGGGAAATAGATGGCTTTACATCAGTGTTGGGTTTAGAGCTTTTATTGACAACAGCAGGACAAGTTGGAAGTCAGGAACATGAACTCTACATGTGTTCAGTCGTCATGTCCTCATATTGTTTCAAGCTGTGAAGAACATGAGTGTGTTTCAGAATATATATATCTTTGCAGCAGTTACGATAATAATGTGCTGTTTGCACGATGAGCACTGCTGCTCTTTCTCAGCAAGAGCCTCCCCGAAATTGACCGTGCGCTTTGTGTTGTCCGTGCGCGCGTCTGTGCATTTCGTGGCGTCTGTGCAGAAATGACTCGCAAGACAAGGCTGCAAACTATTCTCACAGACTTCAAATGTGCACTTGAATCCAAGAAGATAGAAAAGGATCTCTCTCTGTCTCTCCCCCAGCTCTGCTGACTTGCCACTGAGAGAGTAACAACTGCCCCTCCCCCCTCTGCTCTGCAAACACGTGGCTGCTTTTGCACCCCTCCCCCCTCTGCTCTGCAAACACGTGGCTGCTTTTGCACCCCTCCACTCACTTGCTCAGAGCCAGTGTGTGCAAAGTGGAGCAACATAACACTGACAGAGGTTCAGAGAAGGGAAAAAAAACAAAAAACGGAGCAGGCTGCCGTTGTTCACTTCAAGAAGGCGGCTCTATAGGCTGTTTTGTTTGCGACCGACACACAGTATAAATATATTCTCAATCACATTCACACCACTCTGTTATATCAGTTCCACTACATCAAGACTATTTTATGGTGGTGAGCTGTTTTATTGTCATGTATTTTGCATAGTAAGATAACCATGTCCTGCATTCAAAACCACTGAAAATGTCTATGGTGGTGCTGTACCTAATATTTTGCTCATTTGATCCAAAACCTATTTTTCCTTTATTTTGAAGGCTGAGGCTTAGATCCATTAGGTATTCACGAGAAAGGCATCATCACATGTCAGGATTACAGTATATCGAAAATATGTGATTATAATGGGAGTCAATGGGACCCAAAATGGTACGAGGAACACAGGAGGTAACACTTATGTGAATCTCCTTTGCTATATACCACACCATAGAGGGGATCATTGAATTTTAAAAATAATCCTAAAATGCACCTCATGGCCAAGTTTCATGCAACTAGTCTTTAAAATGATTGATATATTGAGAATCAAAAATCCAAAGGGTCCCTATTTTGACTTAAACCCTCCGAGGGTTTTAAAGCATCAATTTGGTCTTTATTCCAATTAAATTTAATATTTTTGTCCTTTTACACATGTTTTTGTCCATTTAACCTGAAGCTGATCAGTTTACATGATTGGATTTCTGGGGAAATAGATGGCTTTACATCAGTGTTGGGTTTAGAGCTTTTATTGCCAACAGCAGGACAAGTTAGAAGTCAGGAACATGAACTCTACATGTGTTCAGTCGTCATGTCCTCATATTGTTTCAAGCTGTGAAGAACATGAGTGTGTTTCAGAATACGTCCTCATATGGTTGGACCAACAACTCTAGTGTGTGTGTTACACTGTCCTCATATTGTTGGGTAGCAGAACTGTACTGTGTTAAGTTTCTATAGAATCTGGCATAAGGAAGTCAGATCCTTCTGTAATAATGTTCACTGAAACAAGTATTCAATTCAATTCAATTCTTTATTTATTTGTCACATGTAGTTATAGCTGGTACAACATACAGTGAAATGTTTTTTCTGGCTAAAAAAGTACTCCCCCCGACTGTGCAAACATGCTAAAAAGGATTTTACATAAGCTAAGAAAAAAAGGAAAAGAAACAAAAGTTAAAAGTAAAAAAAAATATATAAAAAAACAATGTAAAAGTCCATATGTTTGTGCTTATAAATATATATCCATGACGTGCAAGATATTGCACTGTAATGATTTGAATGAGAAGACTATAAAAATATACATATTTACATAGTACAGATGTATATAATAAGGTACGGATAAGGTTCAGAGAAGAAAGATAAATATGATCTGTAGTTAATGAGCTAGTCAGCATTTGTAGTACAGAATGTTTCTGACATTATATTGTTGTCTTTTGTTGCAGACACCAAGTGTTGAGACCCTGTCCCAACCTCCTACAGACCAAGAAGTGAGTGACAAATCCACTTCATTCCTCCAACAGGTTACGCATAAATTTTTGTATTTGGAATCAAGTATATGAGTCAGTTGGGCCTAGTGCATAAATGAAATGCACTTTGATTGTATTAAAACAATCAGTTTGAGTGAAAGTTTCCCAAAATCAACATTAGCATTAGGAGAAGGAAATTGGCTATACCAGTTGTTAGTCCAAACTTTCCCTTTAAAGCATCAATTTGGTCTTTATTCCAATTAAATTTAATATTTTTGTCCTTTTACACATGTTTTTGTCCATTTAACCTGAAGCTGATCAGTTTACATGATTGGATTTCTGGGGAAATAGATGGCTTTACATCAGTGTTGGGTTTAGAGCTTTTATTGCCAACAGCAGGACAAGTTAGAAGTCAGGAACATGAACTCTACATGTGTTCAGTCGTCATGTCCTCATATTGTTTCAAGCTGTGAAGAACATGAGTGTGTTTCAGAATACGTCCTCATATGGTTGGACCAACAACTCTAGTGTGTGTGTTACACTGTCCTCATATTGTTGGGTAGCAGAACTGTACTGTGTTAAGTTTCTATAGAATCTGGCATAAGGAAGTCAGATCCTTCTGTAATAATGTTCACTGAAACAAGTATGATCTGTAGTTAATGAGCTAGTCAGCATTTGTAGTACAGAATGTTTCTGACATTATATTGTTGTCTTTTGTTGCAGACACCAAGTGTTGAGACCCTGTCCCAACCTCCTACAGACCAAGAAGTGAGTGACAAATCCACTTCATTCCTCCAACAGGTTACGCATAAATTTTTGTATTTGGAATCAAGTATATGAGTCAGTTGGGCCTAGTGCATAAATGAAATGCACTTTGATTGTATTAAAACAATCAGTTTGAGTGAAAGTTTCCCAAAATCAACATTAGCATTAGGAAAAGGAAATTGGCTATACCAGTTGTTAGTCCAAACTTTCCCTTTAAAGCATCAATTTGGTCTTTATTCCAATTAAATTTAATATTTTTGTCCTTTTACGCATGTTTTTGTCCATTTAACCTGAAGCTGATCAGTTTACATGATTGGATTTCTGGGGAAATAGATGGCTTTACATCAGTGTTGGGTTTAGAGCTTTTATTGACAACAGCAGGACAAGTTAGAAGTCAGGAACATGAACTCTACATGTGTTCAGTCGTCATGTCCTCATATTGTTTCAAGCTGTGAAGAACATGAGTGTGTTTCAGAATACGTCCTCATATGGTTGGACCAACAACTCTAGTGTGTGTGTTACACTGTCCTCATATTGTTGGGTAGCAGAACTGTACTGTGTTAAGTTTCTATAGAATCTGGCATAAGGAAGTCAGATCCTTCTGTAATAATGTTCACTGAAACAAGTATGATCTGTAGTTAATGAGCTAGTCAGCATTTGTAGTACAGAATGTTTCTGACATTATATTGTTGTCTTTTGTTGCAGACACCAAGTGTTGAGACCCTGTCCCAACCTCCTACAGACCAAGAAGTGAGTGACAAATCCACTTCATTCCTCCAACAGGTTACGCATAAATTTTTGTATTTGGAATCAAGTATATGAGTCAGTTGGGCCTAGTGCATAAATGAAATGCACTTTGATTGTATTAAAACAATCAGTTTGAGTGAAAGTTTCCCAAAATCAACATTAGCATTAGGAGAAGGAAATTGGCTATACCAGTTGTTAGTCCAAACTTTCCCTTTAAAGCATCAATTTGGTCTTTATTCCAATTAAATTTAATATTTTTGTCCTTTTACGCATGTTTTTGTCCATTTAACCTGAAGCTGATCAGTTTACATGATTGGATTTCTGGGGAAATAGATGGCTTTACATCAGTGTTGGGTTTAGAGCTTTTATTGACAACAGCAGGACAAGTTGGAAGTCAGGAACATGAACTCTACATGTGTTCAGTCGTCATGTCCTCATATTGTTTCAAGCTGTGAAGAACATGAGTGTGTTTCAGAATACGTCCTCATATGGTTGGACCAACAACTCTAGTGTGTGTGTGTTACACTGTCCTCATATTGTTGGGTAGCAGAACTGTACTGTGTTAAGTTTCTATAGAATCTGGCATAAGGAAGTCAGATCCTTCTGTAATAATGTTCACTGAAACAAGTATGATCTGTAGTTAATGAGCTAGTCAGCATTTGTAGTACAGAATGTTTCTGACATTATATTGTTGTCTTTTGTTGCAGACACCAAGTGTTGAGACCCTGTCCCAACCTCCTACAGACCAAGAAGTGAGTGACAAATCCACTTCATTCCTCCAACAGGTTACGCATAAATTTTTGTATTTGGAATCAAGTATATGAGTCAGTTGGGCCTAGTGCATAAATGAAATGCACTTTGATTGTATTAAAACAATCAGTTTGAGTGAAAGTTTCCCAAAATCAACATTAGCATTAGGAGAAGGAAATTGGCTATACCAGTTGTTAGTCCAAACTTTCCCTTTAAAGCATCAATTTGGTCTTTATTCCAATTAAATTTAATATTTTTGTCCTTTTACACATGTTTTTGTCCATTTAACCTGAAGCTGATCAGTTTACATGATTGGATTTCTGGGGAAATAGATGGCTTTACATCAGTGTTGGGTTTAGAGCTTTTATTGACAACAGCAGGACAAGTTAGAAGTCAGGAACATGAACTCTACATGTGTTCAGTCGTCATGTCCTCATATTGTTTCAAGCTGTGAAGAACATGAGTGTGTTTCAGAATACGTCCTCATATGGTTGGACCAACAACTCTAGTGTGTGTGTTACACTGTCCTCATATTGTTGGGTAGCAGAACTGTACTGTGTTAAGTTTCTATAATATCTAGAATAAGGAACTCAGATCCTCCTGTCAATAATGTTCACTAATGTATCTGTGACATATATGTGAACTCAATACAGCCTTTCATCTCAGCAAATATAATTAATGATTGACAGGGTTCACAAATGAATTTTCACCCAAGATTTTATGTCAAAATGACATGACACAAAGTGTGTGATATGTATGTTAAATCATTCTCACTATTAAGTTACAATGCATTGTTTTTCATTTCTTAACCTACTAGCAATGTTTTTTACAGTATACTGAATTGCATAATAATTTTGAGTTAGTTTTCAAATGAATTATAATTACAAACATTGAATTTGTTACGTTTCATGTAAGGCCAGACAAAAATCTCGAGTTCTCACCTTTCACCAGACAGCTACCTCAGAGCAGGTAAGCCAGCTGCCTTTTTCTTCTTCATTCAAATTGTTTATGCTATGTAATTATGCATATTTACTACATGAATGCATTTTCATCAAGTCATGGATTGCAGAATGTTCTGCTACTGGAGGGGGAATGACATTCTAGCTATTAATAAATACAAAGATGCTTTTTCTCCATTTTCGTTCAGATCTCTACTGATGGATTCTCAGATTGTACGGATTATGAAGATAAAGACTATTTCCCAGATTCATGTGGCAGTTCCTCTGACACAAGTCTCCATAGTGTGGACATGAAAATCACAGAATCTGTGGTTCCCCAAAATACGTTAAATGACATGGCATTGGAGACGGCTTCAGGACACAGTGGGAAGATCACCAGTTCAGAGAAACCTACAACATTTAGTTTGTCACTGAGAAGTAGCAGTCACAGTACTTCGGTAACAAGCCGCAGTTTTGATTCATCAGGGGTCACATCACCTAAAAACAGCTCCATAAAAGTCCTACCTTTGCCAAACACGGAAAGACAAAGCAAGTACAACAAGAAGCAATACTGTCTATATTGTAAAAAGGCCATTGCTAAATTGGCAAGACACCTTGAATCTGCCCACGGTAATGTGCCGGAAGTTGCAAGCGCCTTCAGTTATGATAAAAGATCCTGCAAAAGAAGAGATTTGTTGCGCTCTATTAAGAAGAGGGGAAACTTTAACCATAATGCTACTGTGGCAACTTCTGGTGCTGGAGAAATGGTTGCTTGTCGAAGACCCACTACTGCAACAGGATCTGAGGACTACCGTCATTGTAAATTTTGTCAAGGACTATATGCAAGAAATTGCCTTTGGAGGCATGTGAGAAGGTGCCCTCAGAGGTTTAATGAGGAAGCTCCCTCTGGGCAAAGACGGATGCATCTGCAATTACCGAAACCTGATCAAGTTCATGAAGCTGTATGGAAGATTGCTTGTGAAATGAATCAGGATGACATTTCCTTTGTAGTAACGAGTGAAAGAGACATTCTTAGCCTTGGTGAGTCACTGTACAATGGCAGAAAACCAAATGAGAAAAGGAATGATTACATACGCCAAAAAATGAGAGAGATCGCAAGGTTATTGATAACCGCCAGAGCTATGACACCTTTGAAGAGCACAGAAGACCTTGTTATGCCTACTAACTTTCCCCATGTCATACAAGCAGTCAGAGCTGTTGCTGGTTATGAGCAGGAGAGCAACTCATATAAAACCCCATCCTTGGCTTTGAAATTGGGACACAGTTTGGCTAAAGTTGCAAGCATTGTGCAGTGTAAAGCCATCATTGCAAATCGCTATGATGTTGCAGAGTCAGCCAAGCAGTTTGCCACTCTGTATGAAAAAAAGTGGTCAGAGTCCATTTCAGCTGCTGCATTGGGCACACTTCAACAAGCCAAATGGAATAAACCACAGATTTTGCCATTTACACAGGATGTGTCACTGCTGCATAAGTTTCTTGCTACTAAGTCCGCAATGTACATGAAGGACCTTGAGGAAAAACCCAACAGCACAACCTTCGGAAATCTTGCTCAAGTGACTTTGACGCAGGTAGTGCTATTTAACAGAAAAAGGCAAGGAGAAGTTTCAAAAATGGAGCTCCAGGTTTTTACATCCCGGAATCGCACAGAGTTGAATCCTGACATTATGATCGGCCTAACTGAGTTTGAAAGGAAACTTGCAAAGCACTTTGACAGAGTTGAGATTCGTGGTAAAAGATCAAGAATGGTACCTGTGCTTCTCACACCTGACATGATCACTGCAATGGAGCTCCTCGCAAAAGCCAGAAGTGAGTGTCAAGTCCACACAGAGAATGTGTACTTGTTTGCACGCCCAGGTGTCCTTTCCCATTACAGAGGCTCTGACTGCTTTCGCAAGTATGCAAATAAATGTGGTGCAAAGTACCCAGAGGCCCTTACCTCAACAAGATTGCGGAAACAAGTTGCCACTTTGTCCACAGTACTAAATCTAAAAGAAAATGAAATGGATCAACTTGCCACCTTTCTCGGACACGACATCCGTGTCCATCGAGAATTCTACCGGCTTCCAGAGAGTACCCTGCAGCTTGCAAAAGTCAGCAAACTGTTGATTGCAATGGAGAAAGGAAAACTGTCTGACCTGCAGGGGAAAGGGCTGGATGACATCGTGATCAATCCTGATGGTGAATTCTTTTTCTTTCTTTTTTTTTGAAACATAGTTATCTTTGAATATAACATTTGTGAATGTTCAGCAGATTCTAATATAAATATTTTGTCTTGATTATTTTTCCCCAACAAGATGAAGCAGTTACAAGTGATGATGATTCCAGTGGAGAAACCATCACTGACCCTCAACAACACAAAGGTATCTTGACTTGCCCAGTGTGTGATAATATCTTTAAGTTATGAGACTGGAGACAGTTAATAGGTTCATGTCATGTTAGATGGGCTTAAGGGACAGCAGTATATAAATTAGACAGAATGGTAGACACCATTCATTAATATGGTACTAAAAGATCTGGATACATTGAAGTCTGGCAAAATGCATAAATAAGCAATACAAAGGCAAATATTAAATATAAGGATTAGGAGGTCCACTTCTGTGAGATTAGGCACACAAGTTGAGAGGTAGTGCATGCAAGTAATGTGTTTCTAGGGAGATGCCTGAGTATTGATGAGTATTATTAGTAGATTATGTTCACATGTAAAATATTCATATCAAATGTAAAATTACACACTGCCCAATGCTGACTTTGCCTACAATGCAAACAAAAAATGCATTAATTCTCATATTTCACTGTTACTTTTCAAAGGCTCAAGGACCAAGAATTCTGGGAACCAAAGCCACACACTTTACTCAGCTTCCCTGGACAATATGGAGGGCGCTTCTGCCTCAACCACCCTGTACAATATGGAGGGCGCTTCTGCCTCAACCACCCTGGACAATATGGAGGGCGCTTCTGCCTCAACCACCCTGGACAATATGGAGGGCGCTTCTGCCTCAACCACCCTGGACAACATGGAGGGCGCTTCTGCCTCAACCACCCTGGACAATATGGAGGGCGCTTCTGCCTCAACCACCCTGGACAATATGGAGGGCGCTTCTGCCTCAACCACCCTGGACAGCAAAAACATCAGCAACACTGCACCAGGAAAGGGTAAAGGTACCCATATACAAAATGTTTTAAGTGAATATACTTGTTATCAATGGACATGTTTATTCTTTTCAGGCATGACACTATTAAGAGCTTTTATCATAATCCGTTTCATCTTCTTTGATTCCCAGCAGAACACAGCACTTCAAATGGTTCATCCCAAGCATCCTTGAAGGAGCATTAAGCAATATCTTTTCACTGCTAGGTGTGCTGTTTTGCACTGCCTGTAAACCAAACCAAAGTCTATGGCTGGAGATCAACACAGAGAGAGGGATTGTGACTTCATGCTGTACTCCAGATGAAATTACACCTCTAATTATTCACATAGCCATTTTTAATTCCTTCAACCTAAGTATGATGAATTGTGCTTATTGCTCCTTTAAAGTGCTCCAGTAGAAAGCAAGGTTTAAGAACATTTTGTATTCACATTAGAAACTAGAATATTTTCTCTCTTATCTTACATTCGCATTAAGATATATATATTTTGTTTCCATTTATGACAGCTGGGAAGGCAAGGTGCAAGTGGACAGATGATGAAGTAAAGGCTGTTGAGCGGCACTTACTTCATTTCATAACAAGCTGCAAAGTACCTGGCAAAAAGGAATGTGACTCCTGCATCCAAGCAGAGCCGGCAGCTCTGAAAGGCAGAGACTGGGTTGCCATAAAGTATTACATCCACAACAGGATCGTAGCATTGAAAAGAAAGATGAATAAATAAAATTACAAAATGCAGGTTCAGGAATGCTGCATCAGTTAAAATTAACTTGATTTTCATTTTTATTTTTTTTTAAATTTTTGACTTTGTCTGTTGGGTTAGTAATGACTAAGTTACTCAGTCCTTTCTCCTGGTTTTTGCCATCATAAGTTAATACTCAAGGGAGATAGTTTGTTACTCTCAGTTATTTCAGTATTGCAGGTCACTCACAGTTATTTCAGTATTACAGGTCTCTGCATTGCATTGTTTATACCCATAAATCTGTTTATTATGGGTGCATTTTGTAATTAAAAAATAAGAAAGGCAGAAAATGTTCCATGTTTTTATTCACATAAACATTCACTGCAAAATTAATGCAATACAATATTAAGACTTAAAAAGTAGACTGACCACATTTTTGAGCTATGTCTCTTTTTAAGTCTCTATACAGCTCAGATTTACTGTGTTGTATTAACACATGAATGTCTGATATTTCTGTCAGAAGTTACCCGACTGGTGAGCATTACTATTGTGCATCCATGCCTATTATATTGTAATCTCAAAAGGAGCCAAGCTGAAAATACAGACCCTACCCTTACCTGGTCCTTATAAGTCATGTATACTTGAAAATTATGTGTGTATCCATGGGCTTCACAATTCACCTAAACATGAAATATCAGTGTGTGTGACCTTATGGTACTCATAAGTCACATAAACCTGACAGTGTCCTCATAAGTAGCAGTAAATTCAGGTTTGACCAAAATTTAACCCTAGCCAAAATCTCAACAGATGGGCGTGTTCCTGGAAGCATGGGTCAAATTTTTTGTGATTCCCATGCCTCTAGGACCTTCAGAAAGGCACGTTCCCATTTGTCACATTTTTGTCATAGGTACTGATATATCATGAAAACACGTATGTGTGTGTGTGTGTGCGCGCAACATTGGCATTTGTTTACTCAGATCCAAGGCAGGCCAAACCTCTGTGTAACAGCCTTCAGAAATTCAAGACACACATTCACAATATATGGGTACACCAGTCTGTATTATTTCAAAGTGTTTCAAACTTTACAGCATTTGCAGACCCAGTGTCCATCATCCCTGCATTTGGCACAGGTGAATTTGTGACATGTTGCACAGGTAAACAGGCCACTTCTAAGCACTGAAGTGGAGAATACCTCTCGCTTTGCAGTTTCTTTTGCAAGTTGAAGAAGTTCCAGCTGGACTTTATTCACCGTGCCCAGTAATGTTGCAGCAGTCTGTGCAACAGTGACAGTGAAGTAAAGAAATTGTCCGTTGTGACGTTTCTCCCATCATCCAAAAACGGCTCCCTCAGTTTCATGACCACGTTCTCTGCCAGCCTCTCTCCCTTCTGACGACTGGGGTCTTTTCCTAAGTAAGGAGATGCACTGCAGACGTATTTGGTGTCCAAGTCCGTGGCCATCCAGAACTTGATTCCAAATCTCTCTGGCTTGGTTGCGATATACTGTGTGAATGGACAACGAACCTTGGTAGGGAACAGCTGTTCATCTATGGTCATGTGTTCTCCTAGAGTGAAACCCTTAGCACAGTTCTCATTGAAGCTTGTCCAGATGTCGGAGATTGCCGCAAATTTGTCTGTTTTCACCCGTTCTGCCCGCGTGTCCTTGTCATCAAATCAAATGTGTTGCATTATTGAAATGAACCTATCTCGGGACATTGTCTCTTTGATTACTGGCACCAGAAATCCTTCTGATCAGCAATCCACAATGGCACCAACAGGACACATGATTTCTCTTACAAACAGGATTGAAATGAATGCCATCAGTTCATGAACTGACATATTCCAGTCCTGCTCTGTTCTGCAGGCTTGATGGACCGTACATTCCCTGATGGTCTGCAGCATTCCCAGGTCTAACAGGCAAAGGAAGCTTAGGAGCACACTTGTAATCTTATGCTGTCGCAAGATAAACAAATAGAAAATGGTAAATTTACATGAACCTCACTCTAAATGGGTTTATATAAATATCATATCTACTATGGCAGTGACAAACCTTAGCAGACTCTGTGGGTCCAGCTTGCACAGTGAAGCACGAACGATTTGCTGCTGCACTGGGCTTTCCAATGTCCTCTTCAACCCACACAGTGCCGTCTTTTGCCGTGTGGCTCTGGCTGGGCTTCCCAGTACCACGGTGCCTCTTCATCTTCCGTGGAGGCATGTTGGGTTCTTGTTCCGTCTCCTTTACAGATTCTTCTGAGGAAGTATCAGTGGCCTGCTGGACAAATGAAACCTCTCCTCCATCAGTATCTGCTTCGTCCATTTCCTGAAGCAAGGCCAAAGCCTGTTGTGTGGAGAGGTTCTTCCTGCGTGGCAGTGACACGGAGGCCATCCTGATGTGCGTTCTCAGAAATGCGAACAAGAAATCGTTCTCCTGCCTGGGTCGGTCTGCTTTTATGCACAGCACTGTGCTGTAGTCAAGCAATGCCACTTTCCTCACATACACAGTGACAATGGAACAATGGAAGATCTGTGCTGAGAGTCAAGGAAGGTGTGAATGTGCATCTTTCATATTTGCAGGTCAGTCAATGTGTGGGATATTTTGTATAGATATGGCAGGCATTTCTGAAAGTTGTAACACAGAGGTTTGGCCTGGCTTGGATCTGAGCAACTCTGAGTGAGCAAATGCAAATGTGCCAGGCCTCAAGGATATTGGGTGGTTTGCACAACAAAAGCTGGAGGAGAAACGAGCTGACGACCTGTGAAACTCTCAGCAGGGGTGATTAACACCTCGGGACTTGCACCAGAAAATAAAAAAACCCAGTAATTCTAGGGGGTGTTGGGTTGAGGGAAGTTACGCATATTTGCGCAGGTTTAGTAAATCTAGTGATAGACAGTGCCATCTACGCCAAGCTTGGCCCATATCTGGATCATGCCAGAAGTCAGCCAGCAGTGCCGGCTTGATACCAGATCGTGGCCAGACCTGCTTGCTATGTGGAAGAGGGTAATTTTGCATTGAAAAAGTTAAAGCAGATTCAGCAGGTTGAGGAACCGTAAAATCAGTTGTAATGGCTCAGTGTGGGGAAAAGAATCAGAGGTCACAATAATTTCTATCAAGAGCTACTGTAGATTTTCTAAATGTCCAAGGTTGAGCTCAGCTTATCTAAGCTACTGCTGCTGAGGTGTACTGCTCTTTAAGGATTTACACAACTGAATGTAATCAGCATCAACTAAAATTCACATGAATCTCTGCTACACTTGCTGTAACCTAACTTTGACCTTTAAACCAGTCACTGTGCACCAGTCACACACTGTTCTTTACTTTAAATCCATCACAGTACAGCAAACTAACCTGTTTATCCTGCACTAACCTGCAGAGGATTTTCATGCGGCCTTTAAATAGCAGTTAGTCTACCTATTTTGTTTGTAGCATGTTTCCCCATTGAAAAAAAAAACATAACATCACATGTACAGACCCAATATCTGATTTAAAAACAAGAAGATTACATTTGAGCTTCAAATTTTCATTTCATCAAACCCCACAGAGCATCCTTAACTTTAAATCTAACCTTTGTCCTTCTTTCTTATCTTTCTCCATCTCTGAGTGAAGTTCGCTTTTTTCTCCCTGTCAAATACAGCAGCTGCACCTTTAGCTGCAACATACTGTGAGACAAACTGCACACAAAGATGGAAACAAAACAAAAGAAACGTCCCACTATGAGTTTTTGCATGTAGGGAGTAAAAGTAAAAACTGGCCAGAACAAAAACGAGTCAAGTAAAGTACAGATACCTGAAAGTTCTACTTAAATACAGTAACAAAGTGTTTGTACTTCCTTACTTCCCACCTCTGATGGTAGGGCTGACAGACGATTTTGAAATGGGGTGGGAGTACAATCAAGAATCAGCTCTGACCCCCTTTCTTGTTTGCAGGTTTACAAGAAGAAGAGGTCAGGAAGGAGTCTGTGTACTAAGATGTTTGACACTGTGATCTGTAGTGAAAGTAGAGACAGAATACATGTGTGTGAATGAGAGGGAGACAGGGCGAATAGATAAGATCCAAAAAGTAGTTTTAGTGAAGATGGACAAGAGAGACAGTGCAAAAGAGAGGTAAAGAAAAGAGTGTAGTGTAGTGGTGTAGTGGGTGGAGGCGAGTGTCAAGGGTGACATAGAAGGATAGCAGCAAAGTAAAAGGGATGATTTACAAGATAGTAGTGAGACCCAGAGACACAGCGACAGAAAACGATGGGAGTGATGAAGGTGGAAAGGCTTAGAAATGTATATATCAGAGGGACAGCTTAGAAAAGCAAGCCTGAGATGGTTTTGTCATGTTCAGAGGAAGGATAGTGGATATATTGGACAAAGGATGTTAAATATGGTATCTGCCAGGCCGGAGGAAAAGAGGAATCCCACAGAGAAGAATCCTTGTGGGACAGAAGAGGATGCTATGAAAGAAGACATTCCTGTGCAGGCACACTGGAATTGAAATCAAATAATCAATTTAGTATTTATTTATTTATTGTCATTGTCAAGAACAATGAAATTGCGTTTGGGGCTTCCATACAACCCAAAAAAAAGAAGAAAATAATAAATATCCCTTAATTATGGGATGTGTATAAAAACAGCTGGAATCACTTAACAGTTAAGGCTAAATTTTTGTTAAACCTTTTCTATCAAAGCTGAAACTATACACTTCAATCACATGTTGATTGTTTGATTTTAAACCACATCCATCCATCCATCCATCCATCCACCTTCTTCCGGTTATCCGGGACCAGGTCGTGGGGGCAGCAACCTAAGCAGAGAAGCCCAGACCTCCCTCACCCCAGCCACCTCCTCCAGCCTGTCCCGGGGCCTCCTCCCAGTGAGACATGCCCGGAACACCTCACCCAGGAGGCATCCTTGTCAGATGCCCGAACCACCTTAACTGGTTTCTTTCGATGTGGAGGAGCAGTGACTCTACTCTGAGCCCCTCCCGGATGGCTTAACTTCTCACCCTATTTCTAAGGGAGAGGCCAGACACCCGTCGGAGGAAGCCCATTTCCGCCATTTGTATCCGCGATCTTGTTCTTTCAGTCACTACCCACAGCTCGTGACCATAGGTGAGGATAGGGACGTAGATCAACCGGTAAATTGAGAGCTTCGCTTTTACGCTCAGCTCTCTCTTCATCACAACAAACTGGTGCAGCATCCGCATCACTGCAGCCGCTGCACCAATCGGTTGATCTCCTGTCACTCATGAACAAGATCCTGGGATACTTAAACTCTTCCACTTGGGACAGAACTAGTCCCTGACCCGGAGTGGGCACTCCACCCTTTTCCGGCTGAGGGCCATGGCCTCAGATTTGGAGATGGTGATTCTCATTCCCATCGCTTCACACTTGCCTGCAAACCGTTCCAAGGCGAACTGGCGGCCATCACCCAATGAAGCCAACGGAACCACATCATCTTCGAAAAGCATGAGATCCTGAGACCACCCAAGTGAAAGCCTTCTGCCACTTGGCTGCACCTAGAAATTCTGTCCATAAAAATCACGACAGAATCGGTGACATAAGGCAGGCCTGGTTAGAGCCCATCACCCACCAGGAACGAGTCCGACTTATTGCCGGCTATGCGAACCAAGCTCTTGCAACGGTTGTATATGGACTGAATGGCCCGTAGCAATGGGCCAGACACCCCATACTTCCGATGCAGAATATTGTGTGTGTTATTTTGTGCAAAAATTGTGCAAAAACATGTGACTCCAGTGTTTACTCAAGCTTCTACTCAACTGGGAACGCTTACAGCAGCAGCATCATGCCTGTGCTGAGCAGCAAGCAATTTACTATTTACAACTGACAAAAAAATGATCACAAATGTGCTGTTTTTATATCTCTGTCATCTCATATTTGAGCTTCTCTTCCTTCTATGCAGTCATCTGAAGTAAAAAGTTGCTCCACTACTTGTTCATTTCAACAAATCACCTCTTTATATTTCATCATGAATGGATGGAAACATTCAGTACCTTAGAGTTCATCTGCAAACTACCATGCCTTTTACTAAAATTTATAAACAGTGTGAATGATGGATGTAACTTCTATGTCTAAAAAGTGAAGCCAAATCACTTTACAGTCTGCATTGTTTCTTACAGTCTGCAAGGGGTGACTCCTCTTGATGCAGAAAGGTTTTCCAGTCATATAGAAATGTAGGAGAAAGGTAATTGTTTTTCTGATGACTTAGTTAGTTTCGAGGTATACTGAACAAAAAATGAATTTAATTTTATAAATGATGGTAACTGTTAGAGTCAGAATGAAGATGAAGCAGGGTACGCTCGCTAGCTGACAAATTGTCAAATGCAAATCATTAAGTCAATAAGCGAGCAGTGTCTTCAGTTTCTCAGTCGGATCCACCCCTCACTCATCACAACCAGATTCAACGCATCAAGATGGGGATGGGAAAAAATGCTTTACTCAAGGCTTCACTAACCATTGATTGATGTCATGGTGGCAGTATCCATCTTTATTGTTGTCCAGGGCTGGGACACTTCTTCCCACCAACTCATCTTCCTTCTGTGCATTTAAAACTAGCTTAATCACTGGCTCACTACCTTTACAGCTTCTCAAGTGGCAAAAAGCTTACATAAGGTTCTTCACCAGTGTGCTCCTCAGTGTGCCACCTAGTGTCCAGTCAGTGTCATCTAAGAAATTCATCCCTAAAACACTGATCTTCTGCCTATATGCTCTTTTTGAAAAAATGACGCAGAACACTAAATTTGTAGTAATCGTTATATGACTTTACAAGATTGTCCTCATTGAAGTCGCAAAACTGACTAGTTCATGTCAAAGCACTTTTGGATGATAGTTAAGAAAAAATATTCTACTGCCAGAAGTGGCACCTAAGGAGCACAGCACTGGAATGTGAATGGGCCAGATTTGAAGAGCTTATTCCAACCTAAGCCTCTCTCTGAAGGATAAACATGGCACATAAAAATGAAACATTTAGTAGCTAAAGAGAATAAAAACATAATCTTCCATGTAGTGTGGCGCTAGTGCTTGACTGTGAATGACCATGGTGCTAAAGAGCTACAGTGGAGCTGGCTGCAATTCAAAATAAAAGCCCACACACAGCAAGGACAGTTGATGGACACTCACTGAGGACATAAGCTATTTCACATTTTCACACAGAATTTTCTAGAACAAACCAAAAAAAAGCTTTTATTTATTAATTTTGCATACCTGCAGAATTTCATTGAGCTTAAAGCTAACAAACGACTAAGTGAGTGAGTGTGTGGGAATGATGAGAATGTAGGGGTTACCAGTGTTTTGAGTGGAAGCAATCATTTCAATGTCATTTTTCAAATGTGGTTTGTAAATGTTGGAAGAACCACTGATTTTAAACAACTAATCCATTACAAGTAAAGTTATGTAGGACGGCGATTTTACATGTTAGCGACCTCTTAGGATTGACCGAGTTGATATTATGTCATAATAAAATGTCACAGAGATTTTAATGAGACCAAAATTATTTTTCTGAACATATTCGGGATGTATGATGTCAGAAAATGTCCCTTGTTAATGCTTCACCATGGAATGGGTTCTTATTACTTACACTTGAATGCAATATCATGGAAACTGAATTTTACCACTGCTTGTAGTTTGGACTATTATATACATTCATAGAGTAAGTATTTTTTCCATTTCTATCTTTGTTTCTTGCTTAAATCACAGCTTTCAGAAAATGATTGTAAACTTTACAGCTGGTTTACTACCACAGCGTGGGTAAATTCAGCTATATTATATAAAATTAAAAAATGTAGTTTGATTATGAAAACCTTAAACTCACAATACTGCATGTTGATCAAGTTTAAAATGTATTAAGAAAGAATGATACAGCTCCTTGTTTACCACTTAGACACCAAAACTTTGCACTTGCCTCTAAGAGTTCAGACTGTTGTTCTCTAATAGCATTATTTCCAGCCAGCCTTTTACTATTCTCTGTTTTGAGGCAGTGAAAGAGAAAGCAGTAACTACTATAAAAATGTTCTTATTTAAATATTGAAATAAAAATGTCTAAGGAAAGGGTTTTGTTTAAAAAGATTGATGCTGTGTTTCAGCAAGAAGAAGAAAAGAGTTTCGCGTGGTAATTATGTGGGATCTCTGTAATGCCCTCTTGATTGGTGTGATCTCAGAGGTGACGTTCAACTAGTCACAAAGGAGGGAAGTGTCAGGATGAGCTGTGAAGCGCCTCATCATGCTGAGAGCCATCATCTAGCTTTCTAGCAAGCAGCCGAAGATTCTCTGTGAACTCATACAGCTCAAGTGTCTTCTTATTGGAGCTCACATCAGTGTCAGTAACAGCATTTATCTCACAATAGATTTGTGGGAAAAATTATCCACCTGTCACAAAGCTATGTGCTTTGTGGCAGCTCTATTTGTCTTCCTTAGTGTCTTCTAAGGGCTCGTGCATCTGTCAGAGATCTTGCCAAAGGGCAGCAGAACTTCTCTCTGTGTGCAGCGTGTTTAATATCCCCGTTGTCCTAGACGTGGCGCCTTCACCTGACTATGTGACAGCTGGGGGGCTTTGCAGGATAGAGCTGGGGTTCTGAACTGGCTGAGAGCCTGACTTAATCAACATTAAGTCAAAAGCAAAGCCTTAGAGTTCTTCATACACGTTGCCTGACTCACTGAGAGCAGCAGCTTGCCAGAGTCTGTTTATTGGCTGTAGTGCTGCTGTACAGTAATGCCCTTACAGCTTTAATATGTTCTGCCAGCCCTACTGTGTTCAGCTTGATTTTCCGTCTCAGTGGGGAAAGCTTCTTTAACCCTAAGACATGAACTCCCACTGAGCTTGAGTCAATGGATCCTCTACTTACACCCTTGTTGTCTTAGATCCACTTATTGTGTTTTCAGTGACACCCCCTGCAGCTGTCAATGTACCATACACAAATGTGGGTTGGTTCTTAAAACTGATTTTAATTGTCGATCAAATTCCATCCCACTGGTTACTGCTCTAACCACCTCACCTCATATTTGTGGGTAGTTTAACTCGGGATTCACCTACTCCACGCCACTGATGCTGTTCTCTGTACGAGTTCATACTACAAATGTATTGGCATTCCACCTTTCTGTTCTCTATACCACTGCCACAGCTCTCTCCCTGTGTGGATACCCCTTTAGTCAGTAATAAATATTAACATGCAAACATACGTCTATACTCCACAATATAAAGTCGAATATGTGCTCTGTACATCAAACCAGCTATGGACTGCACCCATAGTGTCACAGCCTTGCTAATGCAGTATAGAGGTAAATGAAACACCGTGAGTGAACAACCTCCACCACAGTTTATTTTCCCTGGGTGTCATTTGTTTGCTCTTGCCAGTTATTTCCCCAGCCATCAGATTCATGACTTATAATTAGTACCAATTTTCATTTTACAGCCAGCAGCGGAATTCCTTTCTTTTTTAAGATTGAATATCCAAGAACCATAGTATGACAGGTGTTTACTGGGATTTCTTTGTTTTACTGCCTTGATAACATCTGTTTATCCTGGGGTCTGTAATCAAAGAAAATGCACATAATCGGCTCTTACATCTTGATACATTCTCAATCATCCCGATAAGAAAATCCCAGAAAGTTGATTCTGTATCTCTGGACGTAGCGTTTCCACTCATCCATGTGACTTCTTCAGTCCCAACTGACTGCAGGTTTCCCCAACTTCACAAACAGTACATTTGCATAATAATTTAAATTAGCACCACTTTATGAACATGAAAGGGAAAAGACCATCTCTGAAGCTGGGGAGGGGGCTTAAAGGTAGATCTTTAACCATCAGTGTTGTGATTGTAGCGTTTCCCTAACTCTCTTTAAATAGCACTCATGGCCATTGATCAGTGGTCATGACCAGAGATGGGCAGTAATCAGATTACAGTAATCAGAATTACAGTAACGTGTTACAAGTAACGCGTTACTGTAATCTGATTACTTTTTTCAAGTAACGAGTAAAGTAAGGGATTACTATTGCAAAAACGGTAATTAGATTACCGTTACTTTCCCGTAGGAACGCTGCATTACTAAAACCGTGATATTTTGCGAGAATGTCTCATGACAGTGACGTAAGCGAGTGCGCCATTAGTTACAACAGCTGTGTGCAGATCAACAATCGATCATATATCGAGTGCGGAGAGAGTATGAGCGTGCAGCGTTTAAAGCGTGGAAGTACTGACCTTACTTTGAGTTTGATTCCATAAAAAGTGACAAAAACATTAGTGTCCGCTGTGCGTGGGAAGAAAACTTCTTTTTACAGCGAAAAAAACCCCTAAACTTCCAACAAGCACCGAGTGCGCTACCACGTAATGGGAAACTCACAGAGAAACTCGCGGATTCTTCAACTGACCGCGGCACACCTGTACCAGGGTAAACCTCCACCTACCCCACTCCTGCTTTACAGGTGAAAACAGAGCAACAGGACCGCTAGTCTTTGACTTTATTTTCTGCTGCGTTTTACTTGCATCTATTTGAAAGACTGAGTGTAAACACACAAAATATTTTATTTTATGTGCTGGAATGTGTAGAAAATAGGTTTAAATGTTAAACTAATTTATTCAAGTCAGAGAATGTTGCATATAATTAAATTTTTGCTTGATGCATAAAGTTAAAAGATTAGAACTGATAAAACAAGTTAAAAAAGATACTTTTCCATTTGATTACATTTTGTATGATGGATTATGCAGAAAAAGTGGAATTGGGCTGAAAGATCTATCACTTTATCACCTCTTCAGGTTGTAAATCGTGTTTTTAAAAAGTAACTAAGTAACTAAGTAATTAATTACTTTTGAAAATAAGTAATCAGTAAAGTAACGGGATTACTTTTTTGGGGAAGTAATCAGTAATTAGTTACTGATTACTTTTTTCAAGTAACTTGACCAACACTGGTCATGACGATTGCATATTAGTAATAATAATAATTAGTAATGTTAGTCAGTGCTGCTAATTTGGGAATTGCTGCTTCATTTAGGGAAACCTGCAGTCAGATAAAAGTAAAGAAGTCACTTGGATCAGTGACGAAATGTTTCTCCCACTGAAAACGCTACATCCTTTCTGAAATAAACTATTGAATCACCCACTGTGTATGCTTTTTGACAATAAAGTTTTATCAAAAGCACACAGACTAAAACAAAACATCCAATATCACATTAAACACAACTCTTGAAGTGGACTGTATAACCAGTGTGTTACTGAGAAAGCTGTCCACATGAATACATATTACAGTCAGAGGACAATACAAACAATGAATTAGAAAAGCAGCATACTCATACCTGACACTGCACCACAGATGTCTACTATCAGCGCAGGAATTGGATATTATTCATGTTGTGATATGTGCAAATTGATTTCTTCACTTAAAGAAGTAATCCATAAAAGCTCCAAGTGCAATGGAATTGCCTCCCCAGTATGGGTGCCAGTGCTTTCCTGCATGTTAATGCAGGAAAGCACTAATTGTAATGTGCATCCTACTGATAACACCACATGCTGGGACAACCCCCTGTGCCCTTTTATTAAAACATCAGTTGTCTTTGTACTGTGGGGGGTTTCAGCAGATTGGGGAGATACCTGCGACATATGGATCCAAATGCATATTTGAGTATTAGTAAGCCAGCCCCACACTGTGCAACTGTCAGCACTATCTGCTAATCTGCAGACAGCAGTAGTAGTCTATCTCTGGAAGTAGATGTGTGATTAGATGCACCATCACAGCAGAAGTGCTTACCTCACATTAAGAACAAAACTAAAGGAATTAGAAGTTCTAAAGTTGATACAATCAGTCAAAACGCAATTCCAATGAGTAGTGAAGGGTTTAAAAGCAGGTCTTTAAAGATTAACATGATACAATTGAAGAAAACAAAGCAATTAAAGATAAGAAGAACATTATAAAATACAACTCAATAAGGAAAAAGGAGAAAGTGATGCAGAAAATTCCAAAATGAAAATCAAATACACAAATGTGCTCCTGAAAACAAGAATGAGAAGAAAATGGAAATTATTGCACATAAGCATTAGGCTTATAATGCAGGCATTTACATATGTATTTGATTGCACAGACTATGCCTTACTATATGGATTCTTATTTCAGCTGATATGCTGTAATGAATAAAAGTAGACCGCCGTGGTTTCATTTCTTTTATAAAATTTGAATCAAGCATTTAAAAAAATCAAGGTGGTTAAGGGCTTAAAACCTGGGACTCTCTACCAATTTAACGGAGTTAGAAGTTAGCAGGGAGTTAGCTCGCTAGCTTCTATCTAAATACAATATAGCATGTCCTGACTGCGGGGTTTTGGAAACAAATTCAAACGTACAGCTCTGCTATCACTTCCAGCATAAATGAAGACAGAAAACTAAACTGCAGTGACGTTTGTAGGGTTACTGAAGTTTGGCTAGCTGGTGTATAATGATGTGCTACGTGACTGCTAGCGACACAGCTATGTTAGCATAATATAAACAAGCTAACTTTTTTTCCACTCGATAAAAGTTAACGTGAGTGTTCTCGGTGGTCAGGAACAAATGTAATCGCATGGCAGGATGCTGTAAAAGGACCAAACTTCAGCCAGGAGAACAACTGAGATCATCCATCTACAATACGAGGTTAGTCATTCATATACTGCTGCATGTGCTGGGCTGTAGCTACATCCTAAGGTTTTAAAAACTGAGCTTAAATAAATGATTAGCGGTAATAAAAGCCGAGGGAGGTCAACAGTGATCACTGACTGCTTTAGGAGCTTTTTGAGTTCAAATAGAAGAAAACATTAAACATGTTAACAACACAAAAGCCATATTAAACGCAGACTACTTTAGGCCTGGAAGTAGGATTCGTCACGTCATCACTGAACAACCGGATTACTAAAGCGCAACAGACTTTGTAAATATGCATCCTCCTGAGATTTCTCTTGGGATAGCTGACCAACACACACACTTAAGCCTCTTGACTTCTCTCTGCCTCGGCTTATGAGTGCCTTGTATCTTGCAGTGACCCCTCTTTATTTAAATTAGTGCAGTGTTCTCTTTATGGTAGACTTGGATATCGATACGCCTGCCTCCCGGAGAGTGTTTTTCACTGGATCGGCTATTGTGAAGGGGTTTCTCTTCACCATGGAAATGATTCTGCGATCATCCACCACTGTTTTCTTCTGTGGTCGTCCACGTATTTTCATGTTGCTGAGCTCACCAGTGCATTGCTTCTTTCTCAGGATGTACCCAACTGTGGATTTCGCCACTTCTACTATTGTAGCAATTTCTTGGATGTGTGGGTTTTTTTTGTTTTTTTTTGTTTTTTTTCTTCGCAGCTCAACGACGGCTTGTTTCACCTGCATGGAGACCTCCTTTGACTACATGTTGTGTGTTTACAACAAAATCTTCCAAATGCAAGCACCACACCTCATATCAACTCCAGGCCTTTTCTGCCTAATTGATAATGAAGGAACTGCCCACACCTACCCGTGACTTGGCTTTTGATTCAAGTGTCAACTTGAATCAAACTTGTGTCAGTGCCCAAATATATATGGACCTAAGTGAAAACATAAGGACTCTTAAAGACTTTCAACAAGCACTAAATTGAGACAGTGGGCACTGTAGGGGATACAAAAGGGAATCTGGGTGACCCATCATTCCAGCCTAGACCCCTGAATGCTTACCACTCACTACAGCAGCACCATCATATGCTTAGCCTATACGGTTGTTTTTGTAGTCAAAGCCATGATGTTCCAATAAGTGGACAATCTTTCCCACTGCATGGGAAAGATGAGATGCAGTGGGATCTCAGCACATTAATTGAGAAAAGTCCTGTTGATGACTCATTTTAATAGTACCAGAATACAAATGAAATGTGTTATGGTTTTGAAACATCCTTTGTCTCATCTGCCATGATACTGAAATTTTTTTTTTTTTTTTTTTTTTAATTCAACAATTTCAGAATGGACCACTCCTGCCAAACAGTCCAGAACCTCTTTCTGCATTATAGTGCTTGTGGACTTTGTGTCGTGAATGGTCGTTAATCTACGTTTAACTGCTGCATCATGGTTTGGAACGGTTTCAAGAATTTCCCTAAAGTTGTCTTTGTTATTCGATTCCTCGAACTCATTGTGTCCTCTCTGTGCTCTATTTTGTCTGACAGTAAGCCTGGGAGGACCTAAAATTTGAAGTTATGATTCTAAATGTATAAATTAACAAACCAAGTTCTGAAAAAGTTAGGATGCTGAATGAAATCTAGATTGAAACAGACTGCAATGATTTCAACCTATATTTTATTCACAACAGAACATCGGAAACAAGTGTTTTAAACTGAGACAACTGAATTTTGAATTTCATTAACAATATGTCATAGTCAGTGGTGCGTATTGCACTCAGGATGCAGACTCGGAAGAAATAAAAGACAGCACATTCATTTACAGTGAGGCAGGGAATAGGATTGACAGTAGAAGGGGTGTTAGTTAATGGGTCCATGGCTCCAGTACAAACAGGTCCACAGGGGAACACTTTCTGTAACTCAGACACAAATCAGGATTCCTGTGCAGAGATGAACAAACAGGTGAGGCAAAGACAAAGGGCCAAAGCATGCAAGACGTACTGATGAAGGCACCGATTTCACTAACCGTTTCCAGTGTAACGCTCAGATGTTGGCTGAAGGACTTCCTCCACCTTAAATAGCAAGACAATGGTAAATCATAAACTATGACAAAGAAGATTCAAGACTGTTGAGCATCTAAAATCCCATATCTGACTAATTATAAAATCCCAAAAGTCCTGGAACTAGTCTCCTCTGTTCCCAGATGTTAAAAGGAGAGAATGGTACAAAGTGTTAAGCATGATCCTACCCAGCTTTTTTTGATGTGCTGGGTGAAGTTGGGATGCATGGTGAAAATGAATGAGCTTCGTACATAATCTTAAAGTGGACTTATTCTGGTTTATTTACAGTGGTGGATGTTTATGATGGGCAGACAGTCAGAAGAATAAATGGAAGATGGCTTTAAAGAGAGAGAAGCTAAAACATTGTGTTTCAGCCCACAGTGGGTGATCTGTGGGGCTGTGTCAAGCCCGTATATAAGGTAAATAAGGATTATTTTGAACTATGATGCTGGAAATGAACATAACAGGTCCCCTTTTAATGCTTGTACTGCAACTGGTTTCCTATTACAGGCAGCACACACAAGGTGCTTGTGCAGGGACCTCCTGCCTTTCATCCTGATGAGGTAACAGGAACAGAGGTTGCTGTGGTGTTTAATACTTTTCAAATCCTATCATTAGCTCCATGGTAACCACTTCAGCTTCTGTTTTGCTTCTTTTGTTCATTAACCCTGCCTTATTTTTCATTCTCAGGTTCTGAGTCATGCGTTATCTCACTTTCTGGCATTCTTTCATTTGTTCTTTTGGCTGCATTTCCTTCACACTTCACATATTTTACAAAGTACTAACTGAAAAACATGTAATTTAAATTATATATTTTAAGATTATTCCCTGTAATATTTAAAACACTTGGATTTCTTTGTTAAAATATAATGCTCTGATCATTCCTTTCTATTCTATATAAAGCTTTGACTAAAAATGACAAAGCAGTGCAGAAAGTTTGATGAAACAAGGTCTTTCATTTGATAATGATAACACACAGAAACCCAGTAGGTCGATGACTTAATGGGTGCAGCCGCTGCCAAAGCACTGCTCAATTTTCCCGTCAATTTTGTTTTTGGAACATTGCAACATCCAGTTTCAAATAAGCTTCACGGTGGCTGGTTCACAGTTCCATGGACCAGGTCACATTACATGGAAGCAGGTTCTTCAGGTCATTACTGCATGACAGCAAAGCCACAAATGATTTGTCACTAGGGGCAAAAACGGCTGACATGGTTGTACTGTAACGTAACAAAACTGTAGCAGTGAATAATCTTTGCCAGTCAACTATGCAATCATTAGCGAATTATTAACATATTAATATTTACTGTATATATAATATATCATAACCAAGTTATTATTGCAAGTTATTACAGTCATTTGTCTTGTGCTTCATTTGGGCTCAGTCTAATGGAGGAATTGTTATCGTTATTATAAGCTTTTTCCATCCACCTACCCTCGCATTTCCAAAGTGAGTGCCCCTACAGGTGGCAGGGCTCAACGTGACTTGATATAGTGGCAGGGTACATACACTGCAGCCTAATAACATTTAGTATGTCATGTTTGTCTTAGTATGTCCTTTCAGCCTTTCATGTGGTATCTAACACCATTCAGTCCCACGCTGACTTGTCACAGTTATTTTATCATGTTTTATTAACAGCACAGCACGGTGAAAGGAAAAGGCCAGAGCAGAAACGAGACAAAAACCACCATGCAGACACATCACCGAGCAGGTGCAAGTCAAAACGACGAACAGCTTGCTGTAATGAAAAACCCCAAACAGTCAAATGATGGATGATCAGCTACCCTCAGCCCCCGCAGCCTCCTTCTTATACCTTTACAGATAATTTCTTACATGTATGAGATGGTAAGCTGCACATTATTAGAGGTTTCAGATTTTCTACAGAGAAATGAATCAGCTTCTTTTTGTTGTATGTGGACTTAAATCCCACATGTATTTTTACTCTGTGGAATAAATTACTGGTTCGGTTTCAACCTTAAAATACTTAAATTGTTCCATCTGTGATAAATTCTTCTGCCTGGGTAGTAGGAAAAAAAGAGAGGAAGGCATGGAGGTCAGATCGTCTCTGCCCTACAGTCTTGCTAAGTGGCCGGAGGCGATAAAGAAGAGAAGTTGTTTTTTCTTTTTTTTTCTCTGTTTTGTTACTCTATGTTTGCCTGCATGCCCTAACTTTGTTGTCAGGAAAATTTGTTCATCTTGGCTTTTTCATATTCACATCAATGATGCACAGCAGCACCTTAGAGATTAGAGGAGGAGACCACAGATCCACTGAGAAGAGCCAGCTTTAGATTAGAAGGTATGTATAATACAGTTATGTCATTCTATCATTTAGAAACGGGTTGCTTTTACATTAATGTTACTTAATTATTTGCATTATTCGCTGTTAGTTCCTGATTGATGTTGTCACTATTTCAGAAATAATTTATTAAAAGTAATTAAGAAAGTCAGAGCTTTTTTCTTGTGTGCAGACCCGTGCTACTCCCTGGGTTTGGAAAGCTGCTGTTATGCAGAAGAAACACATTAACCCTGAGATCTGGTGAGTCTTGTTGATTTGACCTGTCACATACTGTCATTAAGCTGAATTACAAACACTGTATGTGTGTGTTATAAAAATGTCTTAGTTGAGAAATTGTAGAGCAATGTATAGAAGGGAAAGTGTAACACACACTTCTGCTGTTTGGTGATTTGGGAGAGGATTCTGTCCGTGTGTGTGCCTTTCAGAACACCAATTAACCATATCTGCTAAGAAGAGGAGGTTATCAAAAGGTGAGGGTATTTCGCACACAGCATTAATCTTCTTTAATGGAGAGGCCTCAGCCACTGTGACTGGATGGCTCCAATCACAGTGGATAGGTGGTTGGTCCAGATGAAACACCTGTGGAGATATGGATATGTCGAGAAAAGAGGACGTCAGGTTTTGAATGGATTATTTAAAGCAATTTTGGAGATTAGGAGGATGCCCGAGAAATGGAGAAGAAGTGTACTGGCACTGATTTCCAAACATAAGGGTAATGTGCAGAGCTGTAGTAATTAGGAGGGGATATAGTTGACGAGTCAAGCTATGGAATGGAGTTTATTTTAATGCTGAGAAACAGCACAACAGATGTGACGTTTGCTTTGAATGTGTTGAGCCAGTGGTGGGGTGTCTGGTAAAAGTAACAAATGAGTTCAAGGTGTGTTTGGGATTATCTCAGGAATTTACTTTGAGCCCCTTCTTATTTGCAACAGTGATGGACAGGCTTACCGATGAGGTCAGACAGGATCCGTAGACTATGGTGTTTGCAGACATTGTGATCTGTAGTGAGAGCAGAGAGAAGGTGGAAGAGAGTCTAGAGAGGTGGAGGTAACTTCTGGAGAGAAGTGGAGTGAAAGTCAGTAGAAACAAGACGGAACTCAAGATGCAAGGAGCAGAGCAGAAGGTAGATGAGTGTACATACCTGGGTTCAACCATGCACCAGCTAGGTGAAGGCAGGTTGGAGTGGGTGGAGATGAGCATCAGGGGTAGGGATGGGTATCGAAAACCGGTTCTTGTTGAGAACCGGTTCCCACTGTTTCAATTCCTTGGAATCGTTTGCCATTTTTGCAAACGATTCCCTTTAATGATTCCAGTCGCCCCGAATTATGTCACCACGTTGCGGAGCGTCATTTACC
The DNA here is from genome assembly GCF_057382095.1 of Aulonocara sp. 'chitande type north' Nkhata Bay. Taxonomy (NCBI): domain Eukaryota; kingdom Metazoa; phylum Chordata; class Actinopteri; order Cichliformes; family Cichlidae; genus Aulonocara; species Aulonocara sp. 'chitande type north' Nkhata Bay. The sequence goes on along the minus strand of NC_141352.1, from coordinate 3,714,524 downwards.
TGGCAGGAAACACGGCGCGTAAGCGGCTCAAACGCTCAAAAGTTTGGTTATACTTTACGAGAACGGATGACAACAGGGCAACTTGCAATACTTGCAAAGCAGATATTTCATTTAAGGGAGGAAACACTACGAATATGCAAAAGCATTTGCTCACAAAACAACGCGATGACCTTAAATGAATGTCGTGTTTTTAATTCCGCTCCGGACTCGTGAATCTCAACCCAGCAGCAGCGGTAACGTTTGCACGTCCTCTCCCGTTAATGCGGCAGGTAAATAATCAACTAACAGTGCATATTATGTTAGCGCGATCTGCCTTATTACAAACCTGCCATTACTGTGCATTTAGTGACCATGATGAGACAGAGTCTGGCTCAGATGCTGGCAGCTCTCGCTGCAGTCTACCGGTAGCGTCTCCTTTCAGGCCAGGATAGACGAATGTCACCGAGCAGTGACTCAGTTTGTGGTAAAAGGCTTGAACCCATTTGCCACAGCAGATGCCCCCGATTTCACTTTGGTAAGTGAATGTGTTTAATTGTAGGCAGAGACATTACTGGATATTCTTGTGTAATTGCTACAGAAGAATATTTATTTTATTATTTTACATTTACAATTTTTTTTCCTGGGGCCCCTTTGACACCCCATTGAAGAGCCGTAGGCTGTGTATCTCTTAAGATCTCACTGTTGGGTTTGTAAGGCCATGTTACTCCTAAATTTCTATCTTGTTCAAAGAGAAGATATAAAACAAAGTTCTTTTTTTTTTTTTTTTTTTTTGATTCACCTTTTATTGTTTATTTTATTTTCACTTACTGAATACGGGACAGACGTGACTGGGGGAAAGAAAGAGGGAAAGAGAAACAGCTGAGAAGAGGGACGGGGGAGAAGGGCAAAAAACATAAACCAACAGAACGGGCAGAGAAAAAAAAATGCATATATCGATAACCTGGATCACCTGCTGAGAAAGAAAAAAGAAAACAAGCAGAAGAGAACAAGAGTAATAGAATAAACAACATCACAATGATATATGGGAATATGACAGTAAATACTAAATATTAAACATTATTGTGCAGCACATAAGATCAACAGAACACAGTGTGCTTTAAGGTAGGAGCCAAAAAGGGTGTAGACGCGCTTGTTTTTTTTAAAAGGTTCCTTCATGTAATGATCTGCTAGAGGGTGTGGGGGGGCCACAGCCCCGTCCTCCAGGGCATGAAGCAGGTATGGAGGAGATCAAAACTCCAGACATCCAGAGGCCCCCAGAACACAAGAGACCAAGGAAGACCAACAGAGGGGCAGCCGCGCCACTGTCCCAGAAAGAGCTGAGGAGAGTCCCAGATGAGGGCTCACTCAGCAGCCGCGGAGCAGAAGCCAGGGGGGGTTGCAGTGACGCGCCCGTGAGCTCCGCCGGCCGCCAGCTGTGCCTGAGTGACCGAGCCCCAGGCCGAGAGGCCGGAGGCACCCCACCTCCGAAGTGGCCCGAGCGAGCCCCAGGCTCCAGGCCCCGATAAGCGGCCGCCAAGGAGTGAGCCGGTGTGTACCTGGACGCCCATCCCCGGACACAAAGACCCACCAACGCACCGATGTCTGAGGGAGTCCGCCACTGGCAGGGGAAGTGGTGGTAGGGGGAGGAAGTGGTGGTAGGGGGAACAAAGTAATAAAACAAAGTTCTAAGCTAATCGACCTTAATGTTCTCCTTTTTTAAAGAGAATCGATAAGAGAATCGATAAAGAATCGAATCGTTAAACAGAATCGAAAATGGAATCTGAATCGTGAAAATCTTATCAATACCCATCCCTAATCAGGGGTAGATTTTCAGGACGGTGGTGCTATGATGTATGGTTCGGACAGGGTGTCCGACAAAAAGACAGGAGGCCGAGCTGGAGGTGGCAGACTTGAGATTAGAGATATCACCTAGAAAATCTACTGAAAATGTGCATTTCACAAATATGACAAATGTATATATCTATGTAAATAATGTGACAAATACTCAAGCAGGGCCTGCACATAACTGATCACCAGTAATGGCTATAAGAATTACCAAGAGAAGAAGGGGCCATTCACTTTTTTAGATCAACTGCTCTCCACCAGCTGTACAGCCAGAGGTTATGATAAGTTTAGTTTAAAGACTGACTTAAAAAAAAGCATGCCAGTGCTCATGTATCAACATGTGTGATGTGCGAGCCCCATCGTAACCCCTAACCTTAAAGAAAATATGGTGTTTTTCAAACTTTACAGCCAGGACCTAGCTGTGCATTTCAAGTACTCGCTACCTTAAAATAAAAATGATTAGGTGTCAGAGTGGTAATTTCAGTGGCATGGAAATTCATACAAAAGGTCGTGACATCAAAATCAGGCTTATTATTCTATGGCGTATACGTATCTATAATAACAGATCAGAATTCAGGATATTTTCCTTGAATTATGAACTTAAATGCATTAAATAGCAGCCAATTAGATGTCAGTTTTACTTCAGAGTTTATTTAACATGAAAGTTTGCATAGCAAGTAAATACTTAAAAATCAGGTTCATCAGAGTAAGGCACACATTTATAACTTGTCTGCAGTAGCAGAGGTACAAAATCAGTTGAATATGTTTCATCATACGATGGTGTGAAATGCTCGTGTTATTTTTTTTTTTGTTTAATAGTAAAATGTGTTTGATTATCCAAAACACTGACAAAACAAAAAATAGGAAATCAGGAAGGGGGCAAACACTTTTTCACACTTCACTTTCCACAGGTTTAATGATATAGAGTGGATTTATAGCAGCTGTGTACATCATAGGAACTTTATGTAAAATATACAGAATATGACAAAAATTCCAGATTTATTTCAAAGATCATCGTACAGACATTCCTGTACCTCAGGCATTCTCTCACTATCCAAGACTGTGTTAAGTTAGGTAGTCAAGAAACCCATTGTCCTCTCTTGTAGAGGTCTCCATATTGCCACAGGTACAATATGTCATCAGGACCAACTGGCTTTCCACTCTTCATAGCTGCCCCCTACTTCCTCCTTACTAATGCACTTCAATTAAATTCAATTTTATTTATTCAGCACCAAATCAAAACAACAGTTGCCTCAAGGTGCTTTATACTGTAAGGTCAGACCGTTCTCATTCCGAACGCATAACATACCAATGATTTGTCACGTCCCAAGCAAATGGTAACGTTCCGCATCCCTATGTTACGTGCTCGATGATGGATGGGATCCAATGGAATGATGCTCCCGGTGGTAACACACGTTCCAGCCATGTATTCCAGCCCTAACCATAACCTTATCCATAACCTTAACCACACTCTTAATCATGTTAGATAGTGTTTTCCAAAGCAATTCATGATGAGGAAGTAAAAGAAATGTACATGTGTAGATTGATTCCAAACGGTTCTCATGTTTTCGAACACGTAACATACAGACGAGTTAGGCGGCCGAAAGCATAACGTACTGACGATTTGTCACATGGCGTTGAATGTTATGCTTTGAGATGAGATTGTGTTGGTAAGGTAGATCCTACAATAATACATACAGAGAAAAGCCCAACAATCATATGACCCCCTATGAGCAAGCACTTTGGCGACAGTGGGAAGGAAAAACTCCCTTTTAACAGGAAGAAACCTCCAGCAGAACCAGGCTCAGGGAGGGGCGGGGCCATATGCAGCAACTGGTTCCTGATTCATTATTTGTCCTCCATCTGTCCCCACTCTTTCTCATTTTCTTCATTTATCAACACCTCAATGTCCTTCAATCTTCTCAGCACAATCTCTTCATTTGTTAGCACATTTCCATCTCTAACCTGCTGCACAAATGTTTCAGCTCTATCTCCCTGGCCAGCAAACACATATACGAACTAAACTCTTATTTTCCCTGTTACGGTCTCCTAAGGAAAATTATTCTTGGATGAGGGACCAGATTAAATGTGATTTAAATGTCACTATAAAGACTGCAGCTAGGTATCAAGAAACCTCTCCGTGTCTGGGCTTTCTTGGGCTCCACTCATGGAATAGGGTGACCAGGTGTCCCACTTTATGTGGCATCATTTTTATCCCCTACCCCGCTTGTGCCATTGAGACCATTTCCCACATTTTGATTTGCTCTAATTTACAAAAGTCAATGTGAGAGTCTCACAGGAAACATGGCACAGAAAGAGATGTAGGATACATCTATACTAAAACCTGAAGCTGATTAGGAGACAAAAGAGCTTCCATTATAACGCAGAACAATTTAAAATGTTATTGGAAGAGATGGTGTAAGGATATCACAAAGGACCATTAAACACAACTTTACATGTTCATTTATGCTCACAGGTTGTGTTCAAATAAAATACATATTATTATTCTTTTAATCTGCTTAAACCTAAACTTCAAATCCCTTATCATCATTATTAACACGTCCCATATTATTCCGCAAAAATGTGTTTCTTGCTCTAAATGTAGGTTTTTGGGATCTGGTCACCCTACTAAAGGAGCGGCTCATTAGTGATTGGCTTGTAAGCAGCCAATGGGCCCGATGGACATTGGGCTGGGCACCCTGTGGACTTCGGCCCACTTGAGTTTTGCGGGCACAGGATGTAGTCCTGTGGTTTGTGGAGCAGGTAGCAGTTAAAGAGGCCTTTGGTATCTAAACTAGCTTGGGGGAGGGAGGTCTGGGCATCTATGCTTAGATTGCTGACCCAGATAAGCATTAGAAGATAAATGGTTGGGCATGCAGCTACAGTGAGTTTTCCACCTAACTAGGCCACTGTCCCTCTGTTCTCATAATCGGTAAGAGAGAAAAACCTTTCTAGTCTCCAATATCAACTTGTTGTGAAAACTGTATTCGGAGTTGTAATGGCTCTTTCAAATGCTGCCAACTCTAGAGCATTTTATAAATATGTGGTGTAATTCATTTACAAAGGAGTGCCAGCCAGCCACTATGTTAGCACCACAAATATCACCATAAATTCTAAAAGGTGTTAGGTGTGAGAGGCACAGAAATGATTATTGATGGGGAGTGTGCTGTGCAGTGTTTGAATGTAAACAGGATCTCTTTGACAAAGAGAGCATTGCGTACAGTAAGGCCAGCATGTTTGTGGAGTGGTTAGCACCGTCACTGTCAAATTAGTATCCCAGAACCCCGTAGCTAATTGGCTTTGTGTACACAAGATCAATTAATTATGGAATTATGAGCAAATGTAAATTTGAAAATCTGTGTTTAATTATTAGCCATGTTAGAAGGGATAATGAATATTTTAATTAGTGACCAGGTTTTTGCATTGAACAATATTACAAGTGATAAATGGATCAGTCCTAATAATATAAACCCCTCTCATTCTAAGACTCTTTTATGATATAACATGTTAAGCCATTACAATTTCATACAGACATTTCCTATTTTTATATGCTATACAGTAATCATGTAATGAGTTCTGAAAGAAATCCAATCATCTGATGCTGATTTATAGCATTTATTATTGGCTTATTTTTTAATGAGCTGCAATTCAAACTGGACTAAGCAATAATTTATTGCAGCATAGAAAAAATACAGTCCTGTGTGCATTTCACTGAGCTGTCGCACACTCTGTTGACAATATAGGAAACAAAACGTCAGTTTGTGGTGTTGGTTTTCACATATATCTCGAGTTTAAACCTTGTCTAAGCCAAACCCATTAGGCTAAAGCTCAAAGCTTTGCTGTTCTTTCCCCTGTAACTGCTTTTGGCCTCTCAAGACTGTCAAAGCTTCATGAAATATTCAGTACAAAGGATACACACTACCAGAATTCATGTACTGTTGGTTAGAGAGGGGGTTGATGAATGACACTATGAATGATAGTGACATACCATTAAACAGCAATACTAAAAAAGGATAAATAAATAAATACCAGTGTCATACAAAGAGAAAACACATCAGTTCATAATAAATTTTACGTCGCTTTGCTTCATTCAAAGCCAGATTTAATTTAAAGCTTTTGAAGTTGTTTGGAGTCCAACCATTCTCCCGTCTCTGAGCAGATTCCACCGAAGCTCAACAAAGATTCATTCATTCATGTATCCTGTCTTCAGGATATTGGTTTTAGTTTCGTTGATCGTCATCAAGCCCTGCTCCTGTACCACCATTACTAGAGTTTGGACTGTGATGGGCGAACATGCCTTTAAATCTCTTGTCGTCACTATTCTCTTAAAACGATCATATGGCACTGCTGTAAAAAGACGATGGAAATGCTCCTCTGAGATATGGGAGCATGTTGACATGACTGCATCACATTTTCTGCAGATTTGTCAGCTACGCAGTCATGCTGCCAATTACCACTTCTATCACAGTTCTTAGGGTTTTTTTTTTTTTGTCTGTGTAGGCTTTTTCTTTTCAGAATTTAGATGTAGTTTGAGGGAAGCTTTGTTTTGTTAGATGTTAGAGAATGGACATGATCAGCACCAATATTCAGACAATCCATTCCAGCTATTTATTGATTGGTATTAATGATATTATCTAAAGTGTACTAGGAAAAAGCAGACTGGTTCAATGAATTTCAATATTCGTTACAAATCATTATTGGTTTGTGTAGTTTTCTATTTTTTGGCTGGATTGAAACTGATGAAGTACTGTACTGCTGGAGCACATAGCTCAGAACCGCTGCAAAAATTAACCTGGCCTCTCTTTTAACGCTGACAAGTGTTGTTCTTAGCATCACTCCGTCTTTGGTCATTGCTTTGTGTAGGCAGCTGGCTACTGAGTGGTAAGACCACACACCTTTGGAGCGGAGGTCGCAAGCTCGATTCCCTCCCAATATGCAGTAAGAGTCTTGACTAGGCCCTCCATGCCAAAACACCAAGCCCTAGAATGGCGCGGCTACGTCCGCAGCTCGGACAAAACACATTTCACTGCATGTTGTGAATATAATGACGTCCTGAGACTGCAGACTATGACTAAACTGTTTATGTAACACATAATGTGATAAATAAGAGGGAAGTAAACCAGAAGTGGATTTATAGATGAAATTATATCAGTGAATCATATTATAGTGCTTTATAAATATAATTTCGCAAGCAGCAACCCATGGACCTGAAAAACTAAGACACAGCAAAGTAGAACCAACTGCAGATCCTGGACTGTGATTAGGATGGATCCAAAAGAAAGATTTTAAATATTTTTATGTAACTCACTGGTTTGAATTATAGAAATTTTGTAAAATTCCATTTAATTGAGCTTATTTCTGGACAACTTTGACAGAAAACTAAACCAAAATACATTTAAGACTAACTAAAGGTAAAAGTCCTGTTTTGGTTCTACAGCTGATATTATGATAATATGTCCACAGCACGTCCACGTTGGATGCCTGTGGTCTTTGGGCCTTTGCACGGCCCTGCTTCAAAAGCAGTCACGATTGATTCTGTCGTAAAAATCACTGCAGTGCAGGAACACTTCCAGAAAGCTGTGCCATCCACAAATCAAAAGCTATAGGCTGTCATCATCGCTGGACAAGAGCTCATTTAAAATGAACTGAGGAAAAGTGGAGAACTGTGGTCTGTGGTCAGATGAGTCAAAAGAGAAGGACCATCCGCTTTGTTATCAGCATTCATGTCTGATGGTATGGAGGTGCATTAGTCCCTATAGAATCTAAAAAGGCACTATCAATGTCAAATGTATATACAGGTTATGTTCCCATTCAGATTACATGTTTTTCAAGGCACGTCCTGCATATTTCATGCATCTATGGCTTCATCTTAGAAAAGGTGGATGCTGAACTGGCCTGCCTGCAGTTCACACCTTTCATGCACTTAAAACATTTGGTGCATCATGCAACATAAAATATGACAAAGATGACCCAGGACTCCATGTTGGAAAAGAAAAGGAAAGATTCCTCCCCCCTAAAAATTCCAGTAATCGATCGCCTCAGTTTTCAGATGTTTACAGACTGAACAGGAGCACAGCGGTAAACATGACCCTGTTCTTAATTGGCAAAGTCTCTGGCTTGAAATGTCTGATGTTTTCTATATTCTGTTGTGAGCAGGTGGGTGTAGGTGATCACATTCTGCTTTTCTTTACATTTTACAAGCATCAAAATTTTTGAGAACTGGGTGGTAACTTTATAAATATGTTGATGTTTATAAGTGCAGGTTTTCAACAGAAATGTATCACTGTTATTATCATTGCTGCTGTTTGTAGTATTATTATCCATTAATTGCTACACAGATCTATTTTATAGCATGCTGATCATTAAACACTGAATATAGAGCTGTGCAGAGCAGGGTTTTTTCTGGAAACATCGACTTTGCAAAAGGAAAATGAATTGTTTAGGTCTCTGATTTTTATAGTGCTGTCTAAAAGGAGGTGTTCTGTTTACAGTGTTGTCAGGTCTTAAACAATCAGTCAACATTTTCTATAAAATCACTGATTAGAAGACGAGAGGAAAGAATTTCAAGGTAGCGAACATAAAATAGAGACGTGAGAGAAGCAGGTATATTCACTTCACAGACTGCCACGGCCTCACATGAACTCAGTGAACACAAAGTGTTTTCCATTTCATCTTCAGACAACAGAAACGACAGAATGCCTGGAGTTGATGTGCTGGGAGTAATGTCGGAGAAGTGGAAGAGTAAGTCAATAGAAAGGCATTTAAAATGATGACAAGTCTTTCTTTCTGCAAGGATGATATGCTGCAGACAGAGGAACAAGCAAGCAAACACAGACAAACACATTTTAAAGCTGCTGTAATTACATAACCCGAGGTAGACTGAAGGTGACAGGGTCATTACTTACCCATGACATCCACTTCTAGTCATAAACATTGCTTAATTAATTTAGTATACTCTTAGTAATCCAGTATTGAGTAATGACTGAAAGACTAACATTATATAATGGTTATATAATGCTTCAGAAACATGTGCTTCACATGGGTTTAGTCTAAATCACCTTCTAAACTCACTAACACAGATCCTTGGTCCTGACCCCAACATGACCATAACCTATAAAGTAACTGCTAGTTGATGTTTGAAAGACCATCAAAAAGATGTTAAACCACTAACACATTTGAAGGATGGGTCGGGTGTATCCTTCGTGGCCCACCATATCCCAGAATTCATAGTGCGGCCCAGCCAATTCCAGTTTCCAACAATGGCGGCAGCTACTTAGTTTAAATATTACTCTTTCTGAACAGCAAACTCCCAGCACATTGTTTTCATCAATAATCGTGGCAGCCAGATCCAGAGCACCCCACCAAACCCCCACACCTGTCTCACCTCCATTGCCACTATGTGCCCTCCACCTCACATATGCCTGTCTGATGGATGGATCGATGGATGGGAAGGAAGTTCATGTTTTAAAGAAAGTAACTATAAAATAGTTACATGGGCTTAAATATGTGTATATTATATGTATATGTTTCATATTATATTTTAAAAATATTAATTAAATTATGAAAACATAGTATTTTAATGTATATTTATAATAATTTGGTTTTAAAAGTCACACTAAGCACGGTTTATTGATATCCATTTAATAATTTAAATACAATGAAATTACATCATTTTAAAGCCAGATTGACAAGAAAAGGATTCTTTTGTTGACCGGGAGTAGGTGCAGGTTTCCAGTATGGATCGAGCAGCATCGATCTTTTTCAGTTTGATTGCATGGGGTGTGTGGCCTTTTACATTTCCTTACCCTCAGGCCTGTTCTCTCATAATCTATCCGTGTAGTCGTTACATGGTGTTTGGGAAAACACACAACGTGACCTTCAAGATGAAATTGAAGATACAACTCGAACCCTATGTCTGACGATTAATTGACACATGATATTTTGTAAAAACAAAGCAAATAATAATTTGAGAAATTAATAAATATTTAAAAGTCCAGTGATTAACACTTGGAGATTCCTGGTTCAAAGCTTCTTGTCAGCTGGGAAGTTAAGAAAATCAAGGTATACTACAGATATCAAACAAGCAAGCTTTATTAGATAGATTAAATAGATATGATGGAAATAAAAACATAAAATATATAGATATATATATACCTACACTTAAAATTTAGACACCATAGAGATGTTGTTGTTTTTTCTCATCACAACAATCAGGGAGCCATCTGATCTCTCCCAAACTCTTTCTGCAGCAGGTCTGTGACCCCCAACAGCAGCCAAAACACAATCTTCATCTTTTAGGAGTCCTGCTATAGATGGCCTGACCCCTCCAGGGTAGACTCAGTGTGGGATCACATAAAGAAACATCAGATACTGCCTGGATAAATGTACCTGCCAAGTATCTCAGACAACATTATGTTGTTTTTGTCTTAATTGATAATAGTTGCATTACTCTTAAGAGTTTCCTCACTTCACTTCTGCCGTGGGGAACATTTTCAGAGTGCTTTATTTACAACCAGATGCACATCATCCGTTTGTGCAAAGCTGTTTTGAAAGTGCAGTTCCACAAAGTTTCCTTATTTTTCCTGAGTCAAACTTTTTTCCCTCTTCTTCTTCCTCCGCTCTTCTTTGTGCCTGCGTTTGTTCTTTATTCAAAAATGGCATGTGCAGCATGTTGCACCAGCTGGTGTATTCACTTCATTTCAAATTCTGATTGTTTGCTCTCTTTAAGCGTTGTGTAGCATCAGTCACACTTTGAAAATTTGAGCTTATATTTCTGAATTTCTCTGAATGTTGCAGGAGGCCATCAAATCAACCGCTGGAACAATGCGTGTCTCACAAAGTTTTATCATCCAACATCACAAAGTTTACAGAGATGCAAAGTCCAAAACAAAATTAACCCTTTCTAGAATAAGGTGCCCTGGAAGCTGGAAAGAATCATTTTAACTGCCTGTTGTGTTAGCAACAATACATTGTTCCACACAGGGATAGACTTTATAATGGCCAAGATCCTGTGAGTCTGCAGAAATAAGGCTAGGCTCAATGGACTGCATGGCAACGTTCATTCTAGCAGAGAAAAACATACACTTGATCTGTTCACAATGTCACATTTGGCCTGTGATCGGCACTAAAGGAAAGGTCAAGGTTTATATAAGAAGTACGTTGATGCCTCCTGCATCCGATCGTTAAGTCTGACGTTACTAGCCATGTCTGGACCTAAACTCCGCTGCGGGTCCATATATCAAACGATCACTATGGCATTACTGAGAGTTGAAAAACTGTCTAAAGTCTTTCATCTTTAATAAAATGATCAGCGTTCTGCTCTACCAGGTATAACAATTGAGTTTAACATCCAGGCATCCATGAAAACGGAATTTATGACATTTAACGGAGTTAGAAGTTAGCAGGGAGTTAGCTCGCTAGCTTCTATCTAAGTACAACATAGCATGTCCTGACTGCGGGGTTTTGGAAACAAATTAAAACGTACAGCTTTCTTATCACTTCCAGCATAAATGAAGACAGAAAACTAAACAGCAGTGACGTTTGTGGGGTTACTGAAGTTTGGCTAGCTGGTATATAATGATGTGCTAGGTGACCGCTAGCGACACAGCTATGTTAGCATAACATAAACAAGCTAACTTTTTTCCACTCGATAAAAGTTACCGTGAGTGTTCTCGGTGGTCAGGAACAAATGTAATCGCATGGCAGGATGCTGTAAAAGGACCAAACTTCAGCCAGGAGAACAACTGAGATAATCCATCCACAATACGAGATTAGTCATTCATATACTGCTGCATGGGCTGGGCTGTAGTTACATCCTAAGGTTTTAAAAACCGAGCTTAAATAAATGATTAGTGGTAATAAAAGCCGAGGGAGGTCAACAGTGATCACTGACTGTTTTAGGAGCTTTTTGAGATTAAATAGAAGAAAATACAAAACATTAAACATGTTAACAACACAAAAGCCATATTAAACGCAGACTACTTTAGGCCCGGAATGTCATCACTTAACGACCGGATAGAGAATGTGCTGCATGTGTTGTTTGGTAACAAAGCCAAAATCCTCATTCATGACACAATGTCTCCATAAGTAAAACTGCATTTCTGTGCCGCCACACAGAATATGAATATGATAAAATACAAATGCACCCACAAAGGAGCATGCTTTTTGAATGAAGGATTACACTATAATAAATGGTGCTGATTTCAGATATCACATCAACTTTTTTATTTTCACTAACTTTATGCACTTTATTATTTCACAGTTGTTGTTTTTTTCCATTTTTAAGTAACATACCCGTATATGTACCCCTAAATTCTACTTCTCTCAGTTACATCCTTTAGAGGTCGCTGTCTGCCTTCATCTCACCTTATCCCCATCCTCCACTCTCACACCAACCCTCTGTATGTCCTCCTTTGCTACCAACACAAAGCTCCATAATTAACATCTTCTGTCCAGCGATACTGGTCTCCACCCACTCCACCATGCCTGCACTGTCTTCTGCACCTTTCCTGTACATTGTCCTTTGCTTTGGATGGTTGACCGCGGGTACTTAAACTAGTGTCTGTCCCCATAAAATAATTTTCATAGTCTGGGAAAGCAAAAATATTTCATTCCATGAAGTGAAGAAGTTGCATCCAAAGCAGGATTGGGCAGACCAACAGTAACCAACCAAGCAGTCAAGAGCACAGAAATGTTGTGTGTCAAATAGTGGTTACATTTTATCTAAAGAACTTTTGGCAAAGGAAAAAGGCCAAACATTTGAGGGAGGCTAAACATACCATAATTTCTGAGTGAATATTGAGAGCAAAAGTCCTAGCTACTGATGATGATGGAAGAAGTGTATATATAGGACTAACAGGAGACAAAATAAAGCTGCAGTGGGTAAAATCCACAGTGAAACACAGTGGTGGAAATAATGAAATCTAGAATTGGATACCTGCAGCAAATTGTCTCCACCTTGACCAGGGAGAAGTAGCACTTCATTCTTCAAAAGCATTCGCCACCCTTTGGTTACGTATTTGTGAATTCACACTGCAGCCGGGTAATGAGTCCATTATCCTCAAAGCTCTGAAGAACTACACTCAGAAAGTAAGTGTAGTTCTTCAAAGCTTTGAGGATAATGGATTCATTAATGGAGTGAGTGTAATTATTGCACCTTGAGGAGTTCAATGTCTTGTCAGTTGGGCGGTACCAACTAAACTGCTGAATCCTTGACACCTTACAGAGATCTGTCTTTAATCACTGATGCAATTTTGTACCCTAATGTAATGTTAAAGAAATTGACCTTTAAACAGGTATAAAATTAGGTACAAGAGAAATGTATATTTTTATTAGTACCTTGGGTTAAATTTGCTGGCATGTCGATGGACGAAGCGATCCTGTGGTACTGTGTTAATGCACACATGGACACAGCAAATTGCTCGGATGTCTGCTTTTATAGAGGTGTTCACACTTGCTGCAGCACCTGGTGGTTACCAAGATTATTTTAGTTCACTTAAACTAAACTACATCTAGATAAGACAAGAAGAAAGCATCTCTTAATTAAAATAAAAACTTGATTATTTGAACTTGGAAAATGAAAACAGACTGAAAATACACTCAAAAGATCCTTAGCTTTAGTATCGGTTACAACTTTGCCTGATGAGGCTTTGATGGACGTGTTCATTGAGACCCTGGAAGTCTACATCTACGTCTTACGTCTGACATATGCCTTGCATAGAACACTGAATTTAAAAAAACTAAAACACTGAAACTAATATAAATAAAATTCAAGCCAGACATTTTCAAACAATAAAAACTTAATGGAAACAAAAAAAATACAATTAGGAAGTCAAAATGAAATAAATGACAATAAATGCAAAAATGAGAAAATACAAAACTATCATACTTACCTTCTTAATTCCTATGAGCACAGTAAGGACGTACTTAAAGGCCTTTTCCACTAGCGCTTAGTCAGTTCGACTCGGTTTTTAGCGAGTACCTGCTCGGCCAGGGTTCCAAGCGAGCCGAGTCAATCTGAAAATGTGATGTCAACAAGACTGCATGCATTGAGCTGACTGCTGCAGAAAACTCAAAGCTGTGGTCCATGTGTCTGACAAAAGCCAAATAGCAGCAAGTGTGGTACTCCCTCTACATGATGTGTTTGTGTCGCATACAAATCACATCACAGGTAATTCAACCACATCGCTTTAATGACAAACACAATTGTAATCGAAAATGACTGAAACAGAGCAGATTGGAGTCGAGCCGAATAGTTACTAGTGGAAAAGAGGCTTTACTTTACCTTGCTGGCCCCTGAAAAGGCACATATAGTTCAATAATTAGCCCTAATGGATACATTCATGTAAAATATCCCTGTAGGGATAGAAGGTGGCTCTTCTTTTCTGTGCACCTATTTCTGAGAAAATAGGAACATGGTCATTCATGAGCTGATGACTTTCACACACCTTTTCACAAACACCCCAAAAAGGTTCAACAGGGTTTTTTATTAGCGTGTATACTTTACAACAAGATTAAAAACCTGATGCTTCTTCATTGTTGCAAAGCTGTAAGGACATCGGTGTATCAGTACTGAAATGCATGCGCTTCATGTGTTATGCTATATACCTGCACAAAGCAAGTGGGTCAAACTCCAGAATCCAGACGTATAAACGAGACACATCAATCAAACACAGAAATATTGCAGCAAGAAGAATCATGTACTGTAATTACAGTACAAGTGATACCACATCAAAGGACTGTTAATACTCTCTTTCCTTCTTTCATACTCTGCCTCACACTCAAACACACAGTCAGCAGTCAGAAGAACTGCAAACCCTAAAGCCATGTTATAAGTCAAGCCAGGGCGCAGGGTGCATGTAGCTCTAATCCTCCAATTAATTCTCATTCCCCACAAGTGGAGGACCCCTGAGAGCTTCTTGACACTTCTATTAAAAAGTAAAAATGAAACACAGCATGAAGGTGAAGCAAGAGGGATCCCTTTCTTTAGCCCATCTCCATGGAGAGCAAAGTTTTACAACACTTTTGGCAAATTTTCTTTCTTTCTTTTCTCAAGTGGGGAAACTATTTTTGTTGAGAGCACAATACATTTTGTAAAGCACTGGTTGAATATCAAAAAGAAACTACAATACAACTTTTGCATGGCCTTGTCTTTGACTAATGCAACAATTACTAAAAGAAAAACATGATGTGGTGCCAAGTTTAGAGAAATTGTGTCTCAAGATGTGCAGATCCATCTACATATCAACAATATCAATTCCAACACTGGTACTGGTATTGGATTGATACTTCATCAATACCTTTGTTGTTTTCCTCCAAGTTGAGTATCTAGCCCAAATATCTGGGGCTCTCCACCATTTGATTTTAGAACTGAAGAAGCTTGTTTCCTCTGTCATCGCAGACAGAGGAAACAGGAAACGTTAATAAGTTTAAGTTATTCCTCCAAGCTGTAATGGCGGATAAGGGTCTATGTGTCAGCTGGAAAAGTTGGGGAACCCTTGGTTAACCCACACTCTTGAAGTTTGGCAGAAGGTAATCAACATTTGTGGGATACACAGCAATTTTTCAGGTGGTTTGCTTTTGACTCAGATTTTATTCCAAACAGACATGACTCTAACTTTAAATCATGGTATCATATGACCTTACAACATTCCTCTCTCTTACTCATAGAAACATTGTGCTCAGATTTGAGACCTTGCAAGACAAACACAACCTGACACAATAGGACTTTCAGAGATACCTAGAGCTGAGGTCATATATTGATCATGAGTGGAAATTGTCCGACTTTACACATTTCACATCCTGAAAAATCCTACAACCATGACCCCTGCTAAATCCATTTCCAAACTATACCAAGCTCTTTCTAGTGCCAGCAGGATAACACTTTATACATTAAATTTCTGTGGGGGAGTGGGAAAATATTTGGTCTTGCCAGTGGTCCATATCCAGCTCCATGAACTGAAGAGAACATGGCTACAAGAATATTATTAGATACTTCAAGTCACCATATCAGGAGAGGAGAGGTGGGTCGAGTTTCCAAAAATTGTACTCAAGTAAGAGTAGCATTACTTTAAAATATTATTACTCAAGTAAAAGTGAAAAGTAGTCGTCAAAAAAGTTACTCAAGTAAGAGTGGGGTAACGAAAAGCAGTTAACACCTCACGACCAGCTCCCAATCATCAATCGTTTGGTCGCAAGATAATCAAACCTGTTTGAAATCCTGTCGCCCCTCAACGCAGCCTCTCACACTGCGCACGCACAAACACAGAAATGAAAGAGAAAAGGTGGAGCAGCACGGCAGTGCAGCGTGTGATTTGGACACAAGAGATGGAGGCACAACTTGTAGGATGAGGCAAGCTCATCCGAGTACGTAAGCGTAGAGCTGCCACCCAGGCAAGAGAAAAATAGAGCTATATCACGTTATAACGTGAAAAGTATATTGTTCTAACAATATACTTTTAATGTTTGTACAATATACTATAATGTTAGTACAATATACCTT
Source organism: Aulonocara sp. 'chitande type north' Nkhata Bay (assembly GCF_057382095.1). Lineage (NCBI taxonomy): Eukaryota > Metazoa > Chordata > Actinopteri > Cichliformes > Cichlidae > Aulonocara > Aulonocara sp. 'chitande type north' Nkhata Bay. Next base: position 3,698,200 of record NC_141352.1, on the reverse strand, counting down.
TCACGTTTGAACACTAGAATATTTATATTGTACGAACGTGATAATTATGTATATTGTAATTAATTAAGTTGGTGCAAATACTCTTGGTGCCAAGTAAGAAAACAATTACAAGAAGATGGTTAAGCCCAGTTCAGCCTACCCTGGATGACTGGTTTGGGATCATTGTAGAGATATTTAGGATGGAAAAACTGACATATCTGTTAAGAAATCAAAAGGCCAAATTCTACCAAATTTGGAACAAATGGATCCTATTCATTGCCCCCACAAGAGCTGACTTTACTTGATCTCATTGGTACTTGTACTTTTGTAACCTACTATCTATCTAATCTAATCTAATTTCTGACCATTGTTAATTCATTTATTTTATTTACTTTTTTTTCCTCCATGATAGTTGCTATCCTGGACTTAACTCCAAAAACCTGGAAGGACTCTGTTTTCATGTCATTCATATATTGCTATGTTGATGGATTTTTCCTGTCCATTCCAAATAAAGATATAATTTTTAAAAAAAAGCTAAGTTATTTCTAAGCTCGTTAGACGATACCATGACCTGGATGACTGAGAACTAAAGTCTCCTTTATTTATAGCCTACAGTACATTTAAACAACAAGATCTAGGCCAAAATGCTTTAGAGACAAGCAATTTACATCCCAGCTCTCCAAAACAAGTTTTCAAATATACATGAAAATCTAAAAGGTATAGTTTGATGCTTTAACCAATTATTTTGGAAAAATCACAGTGGTCATTAAAATGAGTTCAGAATTTGCAAATTGATAATGATTCATCTCATAAGTCACGGCGCAGCGCTCTCCCCTACAAGCTGCCTTTATAGGTTACAAGTATCGGGATCGGTATCGGCAAAGCTACAGATGTCACTTCACATACATGGCATTAGGCACAAGTTATCTTAGTATACAATCACCTGTGATGTGATGTTTGGGGGTAGTTTTCTAAACAAGAAAAAAAAACCCTCATGAAAAAAACCTCTCGACATAGAGGAAAAAACAACTATGACTTTATGTGTGATGTTATGCACTGCGCAGTAGGCTTATTTCTCTGAACCACAAGATGGAGCAACAAGTCAGTGCAGTGCTGATCTCCCGAGTCCAGCGTGAGATATATTAATAAAGCATGTGTTGTTACTACCATCCAACTGATTTTGATTGCTAAAATACCACAGACTATACAGTTTTACAAAACAAAAAAATACAAACAAACACACAACCCCTCCCCCACCCCACCCCAAAATAGTTATTAGTTATATATTTGTTGTTTATTATTACTCTGTGTCTCTTTGCCACAGCACGTCCTTTGTCCTGTTTTCCTCTACAGCTACAGACCAAGCTCCATTCAAATAAGGCTCAACTCAACATGTGGACAAATCCCGAGACATTTCAGCACACTTGTTGGTGTTTTAGTGTCAATGTGCAGAATTATCACTGTAGGCTGAAAATAATTGTTGTCTTTGCCTTTAAATTAGCTAAAATAATCTAGGAAATGCTTTTGTTACAGCAGTTAATTAAGTTAAACAATGCAGTCAGATAATAAATAGCTTTAAGCAGGCAGAACTGTATACAACACGCCCAAACAAACACGCAATAAAGTAAAGGAATTAGAAATGTTAAAAAAAATAATAACACAAAACAAATTTAACAACAAAAACAGCACAGTAAACATCGAGTTACATTTATGTGACATAGTACAACAGTACAGAGTAGCTGATAATGATCAGTGTTAAGTGACAGTGCGCAGTTCAAAATGATCAGTTAATGCGAGAGAACAGATGATTCTCTCTTTTTAGAGCGTTATTACATCATAAAATACACAACATACTCATTTTCACTCCTGTAGCTGGGGAGGCGTTCACAGGGATGCCAGATCAGTTCATACGAGCAGATTAATGAAGCAGAGAGCCGTGGTTAGGGAAGTGCCTGAAGTAGTCTGAAGAAACTGAATGTTTGTGTCACTACATGTCAACTGTTCTTTTAGTTTGTATTTACATCATATATACAACAAATGTGGCATTTGTGTTGTTGTTGGTTTACCTGATAATTTCATCATTTCAAATCATTTTCAAATAATTTTTCCTTAACTATGTTTTTGTGATGTCTGGGTTACTGCGGTGTGCATTGATGGTGTTTTCAGTGTTGTTCAGTGATCATTGCAAACCATTGTTCACTAATTGCACCCATTTGAACATTCACCTGATCATTCAGTGCTTGCAGCTAAAGATGGTATGAATGAGAACTTTCAGCCATGTGCACAGTGTATAAAGGTGTGTTGAACTGAACTGGAACCTATAAATTACATTTAGTCATAATTTAATAAAATGCTTTAATCTTTGCACTTTATCTTTCTCACATCAATGACTAATTTACGACCACAGTTCTACAAACATGTCTTTGGAATCAAGAGAAACTTTTCATGGTTTAGAGAATGCAGTTACAAGTGCTGCTGAGGACAGTATATGCAGACCTACAAAAACGATTCTTGGCACAAAAATCACATTTTTAGGTCACAAATAACAAGCTGAGGCATCTGGCCCATCTGGACAAATATGTGAAAGTGGTTATTAATAACACTCACTTGAAATTTAAGGAGGTCCGGTTAGAGAGAATTCTGGTATACTATGAAGTTCCACATGCATTATAATCCACTGCAATATATTTTTAAATAGGCAACAGTATCAGTGTCCTTTTTCTTTTCCTCATTTTAAGGAAAATAAGGTTTGCATTTTTAAATAAAACGTTTTGATTTTCCCTTTTTCTTCTCCTTGTAGCTTCTCCTTTCTCTCACTCAACCCAAGACCAATAACAGGAATCAGCATCAGCATACAGTAGATCAGTTAGACTGAAGTGATTCCTGTTATTTCATTAAGCTGTTGGTTTGTCGCTGCTAAATTGCTTAAATAAACTATCCTGCATTCAAAAATCTAAAAAAAGTTTATTAGACACGTTCCCTTTTTAACTCTTTGTGGAAGACTAAAGATAAAAATGAATATTGCATCACTTGCATGCTTCTTACATGTTGCTTTTAGGCTTTAAAATTAACAGCTCCTTGGGGCCTATTCTTTTCCTGCCGTCGGAAGTATAACGCAGTCAATTTTACCAAATGCACAGATCTTAGAGACAGTTGCTATAGACGGGTGTGGCTGATGGTGGGAATTAACCTCATTTATGTTTTGTAGGATAATATAGACTGTTCAAAGTAGTTTTCCTGTAGTGGAAAATTACTGGGCACAGGGAGAGGGCGTAGATTCTGGTGTGTGTGTAAGCAGGGAGGAGTTTTTTTCTCTTCAAAGGAGAAGATCCCCGATTGGAGTGAAGATGTACGATGAGCCAGGAACCAGGCCAGCTGCCAAACAGGGAGAGCTAAGTTTAAGCCGTGGCTTCTCACCAACTTTTAACCAATCAGGTTAGTTTGACATTATCAAAAGTTTGTCCACTAGGGAGTGGCACCCTTTCTTTGTCTAGACTACTAGACAGAGTGAGGTCCAAAGCACTAGGTTGTAACTTGAGTCTTCAACCGTTTAATACGTTTTTGTTTTTAATACTTCTAATTTGAGTTTGTCCATCTTCACTGATAAGGTTACTCAGGGAAGTGTTTCGTTAGCGAGGATAGTGGGATCGACACTTGGAGCTGGGCGTGTCTCCTCATCCACAGCTCAATCCAGTTTCTGGATTACCTGATAGGGGACACACCTTAGTCCTAGAAACGTGGAGCCTTTAGAAGAAGAGCCACTCAGACATCCTGTACAGGAGTAACTGGCTGACCCTCATCATTTTAAGTTAATGTACATGATCAGTCTGTGTGTTTCCTATGTACGTACACTTTCTACTGTAACACAAAGGGAAAGGTTCAAGTAGGCAAACATAAAAACAGTCCATCAAAATCTAGTGATAGGTTCGGGTCTGTCAACAACAAATTCAGACTGCGGTTGGTGACTCCATTGGTGACACAAGCAGTAACAAAGATATCAGACACATTTTGGTCCTAATTTCTGTATAAAGTGAAATTTAAAAAGTATGAATCTGTGTTTTATCAAAAATGATCAGTTAATAAAAAGAGCAGAAAGGATAAAATTTCATTTTTTTAAAAAAACATCAGTAGTTTAATTTCAGTAGTCATTTGTATAATTGGCCCATTTGTTCACTTGTTTACTTTTTAATGATCTTCTCTCATTGGTGCTCTGAGAGTGCTCTCCTTTTTTCATAGTGTGTGTGAACACTGGAGAGTTACACTGCAGCTCCTGTCGCTTGTACACCTTTCCTGGAAGATATAGTGTGTGTGTGTGTGTGTGTGTGTGTGTGTGTGTGTGTGTGTGTGTGTGTGTGTGTGTGTGTGCGTGCGCACATGTGCGTGTTTGTTTGTTTGGTTAATATCATTAATCATGTCAGTGACAACCCTAGCAGCTGTAACAGCGAGCTGGTTGCTCTTTGTTAACATGCAGGTCATACAGAAAAGCTGACCTGTAGTTTGAGTTATTTTCAACACCTATAAATCAAATTCGGATACGATTTCTGCAGCATTAATAATATATTGGACTACGCTGTGGTTAACAGGTGCTTTTAATCATTTAAAAACATGTTGCTTGAAGACGTTTCACCTCTCATCCGAGAAGCTTCTTCAGTTCTAAGGTCAAATGGTGGAGAGTCCCAGATATAAACCTAGTGGGAGTAACCCCCCACAGAGGGACAAAAGGACCCCTGATGATCCTCTAATCGCCTGAGCCAAGGTGTGAAAATAGATGTGGGTCCCAATCAGCCAGAGTTTCGGGTGAGCTCATTGTGAAACCTGGCCCCACCTTATCATGTGATTTCCTGAGGTCAGATGGCCCAGGATGTGAGTGGGCATTAAGGCGTCTGGGAAGGGATCTCAAAACTGGATTATAGATGGCAGAGAGTTGGTGTCGTAAACCACCGCCTCTGTTCAAAGATGGTCGCTCACAGTGGACATAGATGTCTTCTTTCACTCCTCTTTCAAACCATCTGTCCTCTCTGTCCAAAATGTGAACGTTGGCATCCTCGAAAGAGTGACCTTTATCCTTAAGATGCAGATGGACTGCTGAGTCTTGTCCTGTGGAGGTGGCACTTCTGTGTTGTGCCATGGCTTTGATTTTGCTCATGATGTACTGGGGAAAATGAGAAATAGCTTGGAAAGTCACTTAATTTTTGCTGTTTTCGAACACCATTTCCATTCAGAACTTCATGGTACAGATTAGCAAAGCATCGCACGGTCACTGCACATTTGTTGGGCGTGAATCTCTCATAGCGCCACATCGCAAAGGCTCTTTTGACTTTAGATCTGGTGACTGTGAAGGCCACATGAGTACAGTGAACTAACTGTCATTGTGTTGGTGTAGTTTGAATATTTCATAATCTTTGGTGGTTTTTTATGGCTTTGCTCCCTCTCGTGGTCACAGTTGGTATTTGTTATACCCAGATAGTTTAGTAGAAGTGATCAGTTAAGAGGTGCTGTAGCGATTTTAACTAAGCAGTGAAATCTTGGCCCAAACACAGTAAATTTCCATGTTGTATTGTAACCTTGCTAATTGACTTAACGCATGTATAATGCGAATATATGGAGTTGTTAACATGCGTGTGGCTGTAAATAATTTGTACAGTGGGGCAAAAAAGTATTTAGTCAGCCACCGATTGTGCAAGTTCCCCCACCTAAAATGATGACAGAGGTCAGTAATTTGCACCAGAGGTACACTTCAACTGTGAGAGACAGAATGTGAAAAAAAAAATCCATGAATCCACATGGTAGGATTTGTAAAGAATTTATTCGTAAATCAGGGTGGAAAATAAGTATTTGGTCAATAACAAAAATACAACTCAATACTTTGTAACATAACCTTTGTTGGCAATAACAGAGGTCAAACGTTTACTATAGGTCTTTACCAGGTTTGCACACACAGTAGCTGGTATTTTGGCCCATTCCTCCATGCAGATCTTCTCGAGAGCAGTGATGTTTTGGGGCTGTCGCCGAGCAACACGGACTTTCAACTCCCGCCACAGATTTTCTATGGGGTTGAGGTCTGGAGACTGGCTAGGCCACTCCAGGACTTTCAAATGCTTCTTACGGAGCCACTCCTTTGTTGCCCGGGCGGTGTGTTTTGGATCATTGTCATGTTGGAAGACCCAGCCTCGTTTCATCTTCAAAGTTCTCACTGATGGAAGGTGGTTTTGGCTCAAAATCTCACGATACATGGCCCCATTCATTCTGTCCTTAACACGGATCAGTCGTCCTGTCCCCTTGGCAGAAAAACAGCCCCATAGCATGATGTTTCCACCCCCATGCTTCACAGTAGGTATGGTGTTCTTGGGATGCAACTCAGTATTCTTCTTCCTCCAAACACGACGAGTTGAGTTTATACCAAAAAGTTCTACTTTGGTTTCATCTGACCACATGACATTCTCCCAATCCTCTGCTGTATCATCCATGTGCTCTCCGGCAAACTTCAGACGGGCCTGGACATGCACTGGCTTCAGCAGCGGAACACGTCTGGCACTGCGGGATTTGATTCCCTGCCGTTGTAGTGTGTTACTGATGGTGACCTTTGTTACTTTGGTCCCAGCTCTCTGCAGGTCATTCACCAGGTCCCCCCGTGTGGTTCTGGGATCTTTGCTCACCGTTCTCATGATCATTTTGACCCCACGGGATGAGATCTTGCGTGGAGCCCCAGATCGAGGGAGATTATCAGTGGTCTTGTATGTCTTCCATTTTCTGATGATTGCTCCCACAGTTGATCTTTTCACACCAAGCTGCTTGCCTATTGTAGATTCACTCTTCCCAGTCTGGTGCAGGTCTACAATACTTTTCCTGGTGTCCTTCGAAAGCTCTTTGGTCTTGGCCATGGCGGAGTTTGGAGTCTGACTGTTTGAGGCTGTGGACAGGTGTCTTTTATACAGATGATGAGTTCAAACAGGTGCCATTCATACAGGTAACGAGTGGGGGACAGAAAAGCTTCTTACAGAAGACGTTACAGGTCTGTGAGAGCCAGAGATTTTCCTTGTTTGAGGTGACCAAATACTTATTTTCCACCCTGATTTACGAATAAATTCTTTACAAATCCTACCATGTGGATTCATGGATTTTTTTTTCACATTCTGTCTCTCACAGTTGAAGTGTACCTCTGGTACAAATTACTGACCTCTGTCATCATTTTAAGTGGGGGAACTTGCACAATCGGTGGCTGACTAAATACTTTTTTGCCCCACTGTATATTCAATGCTAGCAAGTATACGTTAGCATGTGTATGCTGTTGTTATGTGGAATAATGCTGTTTCCCTGAAAGTTATGTTCGATGAAGGCAACAGCTGTTTATATTGACAATTAACAATCTCAACTAATATGTTTATGTGTGCTCAGTGAACGAGAAAATGATGATCTGTCTTGTGTTCATTTAGTTTTACCAAAACAAATTGAGAAAGTGAGTAAAAGATGCCATGTACAGAAAACTCAAAGTAACATGACATTAGCTGAAAGTCTCTGTTCAATGTCTGTCTAACTGGGTAATTAAAGGCAACTCTATGTCTAGTGAGGACAGACCAGTCATGTTCAAGAAACCAGTTTAAGATCATGACATGGTGTATTATCCTGCTAGAAGCAGCCATTACAAGATGGGTGAACTGTGAACACTGTGAACACAATCAGCAACAATACTCAAGAAGCCCTTTAAACAATGCTCAATTGCATGGAACCAACGAGTGCTAAGATAGTACACCAGAAGCAATAAACCATTGAAACCACCTGTGCTTTCATGTTGTTAACGCCAAATTCTCACCCGCCATCTGAACCGAGACGCAGTAACAGAGACAGTAACAGCCCTCCTGTTTCAGCCCTCCATTGAAAGGTCTTAAATGATATTGTGATTGCTGCAGGTACAGGTGACTGTTCATTCCTTGTTTTGCTGGGGCTCAGCTCAGCCTTTGATACATAATTCACAGGTTAAAGCACATACCAGGGACTTGGAGCCCTGTATTGGATTGATTCCTCATTTTAAAATCTTGTTTCTTACTTTGATGGCCTTACACACATTACGTGAGGCCTCAACCCTTTTTCCAAGCCAGGTTCTCAGACGTTCCGATGAAGACCTTGACTCTGTGGCATCCATTAAAAAGGAGGTCAAAACTTACCCGTTAAGACTGCGATTTGGGTTGTCTTTCTGTTCCGTTGTTTTGCCATGTTCATGTGTGTCCACATTGCTATTATGGGCTGGCTTTTATTGATTGTGATAAATAAATAAACTTAGTTACTTGAAACTGATTAATGCTGATTAAATACCTGTGTTAATAAACCATTGAACAAGTGAAGCTAATAAAATGGCTAGTGAGTATAGTTTATAAGTATAATTTGAGAGTGAGGGTTAAATTAGGGTTAGTCAAGTATAGCAAGTGCAAATGGTAGATGGGGAGAAAAGAGAAGATCTGGAAAACTATCCAAACTGTATCCAAGACAATATCTCAGATGATTTACAATGTGGTTAATTATTATCATATTTCTACATGAATTTAAATACTTGCTTCCAGAGAGTCATGATCGAGTCTAGGCGTGTGGGACACCATGAAGCTGGCATGAAATATATATAACACCCAGCACGCCCATGCGGGCGGTTTATCCTTCAAGCTCGGGTCCTCTACCAGAGGCCTGGGAGCTTGAGGGTCCTGCGCAGTATCTTAGCTGTTCCCAGGACTGCGCTCTTCTGGACAGAGATCACCGATGTTGTTCCCGGGATCTGCTGGAGCCACTCGCCTAGCTTGGGAGTCACCGCACCTAGTGCTCCGATTACCACGGGGACCACCGTTACCTTCACCCTCCACATCCTCTCGAGCTCTTCTCTGAGCCCTTGGTATTTCTCCAGCTTCTTGTGTTCCTTCTTCCTGATATTGCTGTCATTCGGAACCGCTACATCGATCACTACGGCCGTCTTCTTCTGTTTGTCTACCACCACTATGTCCGGTTGGTTAGCCACCACCATTTTGTCCGTCTGTATCTGGAAGTCCCACAGGATCTTAGCTCGGTCATTCTCCACCACCCTTGGGGGCATCTCCCATTTTGACCTTGGGACATCCAGGTTATACTCGGCACAGATGTTCCACTTGGTTATGGCGTTCCATGTATGCCCTGCCTGCTAGCATCTTGCACCCTGCTGTTATGTGCTGGATTGTCTCTGGGGCATCTTTACACAGCCTGCACCTGGGGTCTTGCCTGGTGTGATAGACCCCAGCCTCTATGGATCTTGTGCTTAGTGCTTGTTCTTGTGCTGCCATGATTAGTGCCTCTGTGCTGTCTTTCAGTCCAGCTTTGTCCAGCCAATGGTAGGATTTCTGGATATCAGCCACCTCCTCTATCTGACCTGACCCTTTTTTCAGGTAAAAGTGTTTAAAAGTTGATATATTTCCAATGTGTACACTGTTAAGATATTTAAGAGGTAACCCTTCATTGTTTTGTAAGCTTTAGACGCATTATATTACAGTTTTGTGCACATACGTGGCGGTTTTGAGCCTCCGTTTTGTACTGTGTAATGGCCATTAAGATAACGGCAGGAGTTAAAAACGCTGCTATGGTCAGCCATTTCATCAGGAAACCTGCTCTGGTATATGTATAGTAAGCACTTTAGTATTTTGGTTTATTATTTAGTGTTTTTCTTCCACCATGTGACATTAAGCAGTACAGAATGTGAAACCTTTCTGTTCATTTTTACTGCAATAAATGACTTCATGAGAGACGCAAGTCATAATCACTCTCGTGATTCTTTTCCCCCTGTTTTCAGGGGTGTAACATCTATACATACACAGGGATAGACTGACAAGTGAATATTTTTTTACTATCCATGGCTATTCAACACCCTCTTTTTCTCTTTTTTGTAAACATCAGATTTATGAGGGCCTTTGTCTCTTTGAGTGATGATGATGATGATGGTAGTGGTGGGGTTGCTGGTTCATGCTCTTCTGCCTGCACACCTGTTTTGCATTAACCTCATCACCTGCGATATTTAAGGACTACCTCCTGTGTGGCCGAAGAGCAGCGTTGTTTCCAAACTCACTAACTGGTGTCCTATGGGCTGGTCAAGTATTTTCCTGAATACTAGCCCTCCTTTGGGTCTGATTCACCTCTGAAACCTGGTTAGTGACACCTCCCTTAGTGTTCTTCCAGTTTTTAACAAATAAAGGAATTGAGTGACTGTCAGAATCAATCAGTGACTTTATTGCTCGACTGCTGTTATTACTGCATCTAATGCCCGTCTCCTCTCCTTCAGGACCACGATCCTGAGTTGCCAGTCAAATCTTGTCAAGTCCTCATTGTTACATATTGCACCTGTGAGATGTCCTTTTGTGTCAACGGGAACTTTAAGTTTCTGATGCCTGGGTCCTGCTTCAGTGTCTGTTTAATGGCTTTGCCATTTAAGACCATGACAGAATTACAACTGTTTTTATACATAATTCCCTATTTTCAGAGGCGTAAAAGCCCACATAGTAGATGCTGCCAAACATCCTACACGTAAATTGCATTTTAAAGACATTTATATTTAATAAATCCAAGATGTAACCTGTATGCTGACTTGTGGCAGTGAAGTAAACCTAAAGTTAATATCCTTTAGAATTTGGAATACAGGGAGTAAAGAATTCAGCCAATGTGTTTTCTTGTTGCCACATAAGCAAACGCAATCTCACCAACATATTATTATTATTATTATTATTAATTTTCCGGTGACATTTGCTTACACGGCAAAAATAAACGCCTTGGCTCCCTTGGAAACAGGGCTGTAATCATTTGGTGAAAATGTTAGAGGGATATTTGATTCGGCACTGGAATGCTCCATATTTAGAAAGACTGACCACCAGCCTCATATTTTTGTCATTCTTGTTTTTGGTAATCTCACAGAAAAATGAAGAATAGTATGTGTTCAGGGTGCAATATATATTTTTACAATAAACTGTAAAACCAGTCCAGTCTAAAAATGTAAAACTGTAATGTGTCTTTGGTTTATCGGGTGTGATATTCCTCTACGTTTCAACAAAACAAAGCTGAAAATTGAACTTTGCAAATTTTGGTGACAAACCTTTAAAAAAAGGAAGAAGGAATGGCATTTAACCCGTGGCTGCTTATTGTGGCCCAACGTATCGTTTACACATTTTGAAACTTGGTTGGATTATCATGCTGGCTTGTTAGACTTTTTTTAATAAGACCCTCTTACCATTAGTGTCTTTACAGGAAGTCCCATAACTATGCGATATTCATCTACTGTTTCATTACTAACGTGTGTTTTAGGAGGAAGCAGTCACATGGAATCCTCCTGGAGACCAACAACCATCTGCATAAGCATTTTTTTCCTCAAACAGTGGGTCTCTAAACGTTCACAAAATGGCACAAAACCTTTGCTAATTTTATTTTTATTATTATTTATTTTTATTAAAATACAAAAACAAAACGGTTGCCATTATTTCAAAATTATTTTCTTAGTTCCCATGGTGACACTAATACAGAAGAATCTGGTGCTGCAGACACAAAGTATACTTCCAGCTGAAATTAATTACTCACAAAGGTGGTACAACCCATATGGAAAAGAAATAGTAAAAACTTACATGATTTACTCATGAAAGTGGCCACTTTCTCATTACTTTCATACATTGTTTTAGTAAGTATCCAAAACATACAAGTTTCATTATATAATTTTTCAAGGGATCTTATATCTGTTTTCACCTTTGTATGCTTTTTATACAAGTTTCACACAAGACAGATACAAACTTTATAAGATTTATATATATATATATCTTTTCCATATGGGAAAATAGCTGACTAACATGAAAAATGTTGCAAAAGATGTTCTTAGACACACTTATGATTCTGTGACTCCCAAAACTACTTTAATCACACAAACTGTAGTTAAGGTTTGATTCCTTTTGTATCACTCCGTGAGAAAAATGATGGTTATAGTTATTTATGGTAGGTCTTGCTTTTGGTGAACACCTCTGCCAGCTTGTCTGCATACGGTCTGAGAAGCCAGCCTGGGATGCCGTCCGGTCCCAGAGCTTTGTGAGGATTGACCTTTTTGAAAGTCCATCTCACAGCTTCTGTTTTGAGAGTTAAAGTTGCAGCCTCACTGTCCTCCTGAGGGTAGAGGATCTGCTCTCTGTTGTCTGCGTCAAAACGAGCATAAAAGTTGTTAAGCTCGTCTGCGAGAGATGCCGTGGGCTGAACACTGCCTGTGTTGTCATACCTGGCTGAGAATAGAGTTAAAGGCAGAGGTCCGCACTTTTAGCTTGGCACGAACGTCTTTATTTACCCAGGGTTTCTGATTTGGATATATGCGGACAGTGGTTTTAGTGATGGTATCGTCCATGCATTTTCCAAGATGCTGACTTGACTGCACATACTCACAAACTACTCACCAAATATTAGAGAAACTTTCAAAACAAACCAGAAGCTCATTCGCTTGCACTGAGTATGTTTCAAAAAGTGCACTTTTTCACATTTCACAAGCCCTTGCCAAGTGGAATATGTTACTGTTATGGTAGCCCCGTCTCTTTATCTATTTCTGTTTCTCTCTAGTTGCTTCTGTTGTTTTTTTTTTTTTTATCTCTCCTCATTTTTGGTATACTGCAGTTTTACTGAATCATTATCAGGAATAATTTGCCATAGCTGAGGAATTACATGCACGTTCCAACAGGGCCGCTGCCAATGCATAACAACACTTAATGGGCACTTAAGAGCAGTCAGTGGTAGCGATTAAACAATGTTGTAGATAATTTTGGTCTTTATGGATACTTTTAGTGTGCTCGTTGAATTCCAGGAAAACTGATGTTTGGGGAAATTGTGCCTCAGGAGGTGAGGTGAAAGAAAGACAGACATTAGAGCCTAAAGGTGAAAGTTCAGACAGATGGCATGTCATCTTTTAGGATCCTGAGCATGAGGTAAAATGACAACACCCATTTTTCATTACTGGTACGAAGCACTGTGTAAGCTAGGGCTCTGAATATACAGGATTTGGTTTATCGACTCCCTTACAGGACGACAGCATGTGAAGGGAGCCATCGTTCCATTCTATTAAAGAGTGTACTCAATTTCCCAAAGGCTTTATTCTTTAGACATTTGTTATTTTGATAGATTGTATGTGTGTGAATTCAACTGAAAGTTTATTATTTAATACATATTTAATATACATTATATTTAATGCCTAAAAACTTCAGAGCCCTACATTAAACAGTGGTCATTATGGACAAAAGGTGCAGTCACACTGTCCCCGCTTTAAAAGTTGGTATGTCCTCCACTGAGCTCTCATCTTCCTACTCTAATGTCTGACCTTCCTCCACCAAATCCCCTGACAGCAGTAAGACTGACTCCTCTTCCACATTTCAGAGTAAAATCATTTCTGCCTAACCCTGCCTTCTAATTCTTGTACGAACAATAGGAATGGGAATTGGAGGGCAAGGTTCCCAGTTCCCAGTAGTTCAGTTCCTTGGAATTGTTAGGAAGCTTGCCTAGAGATTCAACAAGGCTCTAATGCCTTTGTCTCAATCTCACGGCCCATGTCCACCCCTACTTGTGGCCCACATGACGTGAAGCAAAGTAAAGCTAGTTTTTGGCTACGAGCCCAACGGAACCCAACGTATTAGCCGGAGGTCCCTTTGCGAACCGTAGTAAAAAAAGTGCAGTCTTACCTAATGTAGTCCTATGGTTACAACGCCGTTACTGTTACTAACAAGAAAATGCGGTCACGTTACTATTTTTCAACAAACAGACGGTTAAAGCTGTGTTCAGTTTACTGCATCTTATATCAGTTGCACGTAGCTGTCTGTATAAGAAGTCTGGGCGCTACAGCTTTAAGCAGCTGCGCGCGCTCCCGTGGACGGCAATCACATTCTGGTAGACAAATCACATTTTGGCACAACCCACTTGAACTACAATCGCATGAGTGCTGCTGTTTGACTGAGGAAGAATAAAGTAGTCGTGGTAAGCCAATCACATGACCACTTCAAGATGATAAAGCAACAAGGTGATATATACCAGTTCATAAATTGTGTTGATAGGCCACGTCATGATAAACAATATATACGCGGCGTTTTTTCCTCAATAGTTTCGTCACGTTTACTGTCTAAGGACAGCGCAGCGAGCGCTCTCTGCTTATGAGCAAAAAATAAAAAAATTAAACAAAAAACAGCCCGTTCGTGTTGGTGGAAAAATGCACCATGTCAACCAATCAAAAATCATATGGCAACATGAAATTTGGTTGTTTAGGAAGAGGGGGAAGTTTTAGGAGTGATGGAGAGAGAGAGAGAGAGAGAGAGAGAGAGAGAGAGAGAGAGAGAGAGAGAGAGAGAGAGAGAGAGAGAGAGAGAGAGCAGAAAAAGAGAGAGTTTTGAGATGTTGAGAGATTTGTGACGTTTAGCGTGTTTGGAGTGTAGTTCATGTGTTGTCTTGTGTAGTGTTGTGGATAGTTTTGTGTTGTGTGTCAGAACAATGAGGCGACTGCTGTCTCCAGGTAGAAACAGGAGTGATACACCTGCTGCTGTCAGACCTGCAGGTATCAGGCTGTGATGTTCTCCTTTACTGTGCACAGAAATTATTTTTTTGGAGTGGCACAAACAATTTGTGTGGCATCTTATTGAATGCAGAACTGCTGATTGTTATGTAAATTGTTTGAAATGGTTATAAATAAGAGTAAAAGGTAAATGGCTGCAAAACTTGTGCATAGGATTTTAAAATTCACACTTTATATTTGCATTTAAAGTTATGAAATATGGTTCAATGAACATGTTTGTGGTTGTTACAGTGAAAATATCACTTTTTCTATTGATTTGAGATCAATTGTGTTAATACAGTATGTCAAAATGAAAACATAACTGTAAATTCAGACACGTGAGGTTGTGCTGAAAAGAATGATACCAAACAAGGCAAAGTAAATAGTTTTTAAAGGTGAAATGTGGAGGGAAAATCAAAAGTAGTTAAAATGCCCAATTATACCCTGGACCCCAGAGGGAGACAGCTGGAGATGGGGAGGGAAGGAAGGGAGGGACAAGAGACCCTTCCCTGGGGCCAGCTCCCCCGCTGACCCCAGTAGGCACCCCTACACTCTGGAACCCACCAGGGCAAGGGGGCCCAGGCCCATCCGGACCGGGGCCCACAGCTGCAGCACCGCCCGGTTCACAGAGTCCGGGGCAGCCCACCCGACCCCACCACAGAGATAACTGCACCCACCCCAACATTCACTCATCTCCCAGACTACACAAGACAATAGACACCAAGTGAACTCCTGAAGACCAGAGAACTTCTGCAATGATGTAACAGCCTCCCCTCCAGTTGCATAGCCCCCAGTTGGCTCGATGCACTAGAGGCCCCCCGCGCCAGGTTTGAGCCCAGTCCGGGGCCCAGCCCAGAGACAGAGAGCACCCAGAACCCCACGCCCGCCCCAAACCCACCCCGGGGCAGCCAGGCTACCAGGTCAGTAACCCACGTCCTCAGCCCTGCTGCACACAGCCACAAGGAAACCATCATCTAAGAGCCACCAGAGATTACAGATTTTATAAATACACATCTTAAAATGTGCCCATCAGGAGAGTTCAGTAGGTCTGTGGGAATTATCGACTAAAACTATGAGGTGACTTCTTAAACCACTCAGTCTTAATTTCAGTGGCAGGTTTTTTATCAAGATCAGATTTCATGGTCAATATTATGCATCAGTTTATTTTCTTTCCATATGTTTAGAGCACTTTCATAATTTCAAAAAAGAAAACTAACAGTTTTAGGACCATTTAAACATTTAAAATAAAAAGTAACAACAATATCTGTCAATGTGACTCTGATTTGTAGTTTTCAATTTAATTTTTTTATACTTTGAAAAGTCATTCCCATTAGGACTATTTTTTAAAATGTAAGAACTAAAGGAAGTTATCAAATTATTGTTCAGCTGAATCTATCCCATGAATTTTGCTGCATGTTCTGATTGTTGTCATGCAGTCTGTTGGTCGACTCACCGATAGATGATGAACAGTACCAGTCCGTTCCCAAAAAGGCTGAAGACAAACGTGAAGTAATAAAGGATGGACAGTTGAGCTCCCAGAATATTGTCCCCGTCCCTGCTACATGGTTCAAGTGGTGGATACGACCCAGTGCTGTAGTCATAGTCATATGATGTAGTTTCCATCTTTGTGTCAGAGAAATGCAGAGAAGTGTGAATCAAATGTAACACTGTTCACGATGCGGTCGATATAAAATTGAAATGTTAAAATGTTTAAGCCTAAAGTATAAATGAGCAATAAAATTCTACAAGCTGGAGAACCCCTGGAGAAATCCTGTTCCCCACGAGTTTGAAGGCATTTTAGAGACCCAAAATGTAGTTTTAGTGGAGGTTTTACAGTTAGGTTATGTTTAGGGTAAGGTCAGGGTTAGGCAAAGCATTATGTCAATGAGATCCCACAACGATATGAATAGACGTGTGTGTGTGTGTGTGTGTGTGTGTGTGTGTGTGTGTGTGTGTGTGTGTGTGTGTGTGAATGAGAAGAGAGTGTTGCAAGAAAGCTCAACACATCAACACGCACTCTGAGCTGAGTGTAGAGCTGTGTCAGCACATTCAGTTCTCAGTTGATTTGGTAATATTTAGCAAGAGTGATCTCTGTCATGAAGATTTTAACACCTAACGTGAGCCTAAACTGCACAGCTA
The DNA here is from genome assembly GCF_057382095.1 of Aulonocara sp. 'chitande type north' Nkhata Bay. NCBI lineage: Eukaryota > Metazoa > Chordata > Actinopteri > Cichliformes > Cichlidae > Aulonocara > Aulonocara sp. 'chitande type north' Nkhata Bay. The sequence goes on along the minus strand of NC_141352.1, from coordinate 3,681,534 downwards.
ATAAACAGAATAAATATTTGGTTGTTCATCTAAACAACACACGATGCCATGATCAGTCATCTAATCACCAAATACATTAATTTCTCTCAATAAATCCAAGTAATTTCTCCTTATTGAAATGCTGTACTGCTCTCTGGCATTTAGTTCCCGGTATTTGGGTGGTTTTTATTTGCTATTGGACTGGATTTGTCAAACAGAACTGAGGTTCACAGAGACAAGGTTGTGTTGCTCTAAATGAATTTGAAAAAGTCTAAAACAGTATTTAAGGACAGAATGATGTTGTTCTTTTGATGTTGATCTTTTCTTAAAACAATGGTCTTGTGATCTGCAAAAGGGTCGGACTATTGCAATATTATTGTAAAGGGAAATGTCATCATTTACAGTAATGTACAAAAGTGTTGACTCATTGGCTTCAAAAACGGAAACATGTGCAATGATTTATTGAAACATGTACAAAAAATACATGGAAATATAGTATATGAGGCAATAACAGAGTTTGTATAATTCTAATGAATTTCACAGTCAGTATGAAATCATGCTTATTATTCAGCATAACCCATCAACCATCTGAGGCAAGCTTTCTTGTAAAGTTTTAATGTAGTCTTCAGGAATAGTTTTCTAGGCTTCTTGAACGATATTCCAAAGCTCTCTGGATGTTGGCCTCTTTTTACTTCAATCTCAGTCACACGCTCTGGTGCAAGGTTCCAGTTTCTAATCTGCAAAATGTTCATGCAAGGAGGCTCTCAAGTGAGTTTATCTCATATGACGTTTGTTTAGGTTGGATTTTGCTCATATTCAATATTTATAGTTATCCTTTTCAGTTGTTTTCCTGTCCCATGTTGCCTGTGTTTAGTCTGTTTTTCTACCGTGTTTAGGCAGTCTGGTCTTTATGTTTGTTTACCTTTTGTCTATGTCAGATTTGTGTCTCGGCCTCTTATCCCGTGTGCATTGTGTTCACTTTTGCTTCCCTTGTTTCATATGTCAAATTCAGTTCACTGGGTTCCCTGCTGTTTTCTAATTACCTTGTGTGTATTTAAGGCCTCAGTTTTCATCAGTTCTTTGTTGCATTCTCCCCATAGGTTATAGTTCTAGTGTTCTATAGTTTGTTTTTGTGTTTTTATAAGTTTTATAAGCGGCCTTTGGAGTTTACTCTTTGCCTCTGGAGTCCTGCATATTACCTGCCTTTAGTGATAGTGTGACGAAGCCCCATGAATGTGTCCAATCTTTCCAGACAATTGCTTTGCCAAAAAGCAGCTGTTCAGCAGCTCCAGCAATTGAACCGCTCTATATGGTCCTGCATAATTTAATACACATACATGCACACACAGACTTCGTTTGGACACACCCCCTTTGGGCTTCAGTGTCAGATGTAACATCACTACCTACCTGCCACACAGCATCATTGAGACTGTATGTTGTACATCATCAGGCAGCTCTATCACAACCAGAACACCAGCCCATCAGTAGTTTGCTTTGTTTTCAAACAGACAACAGTCTAAGTGAACTCCATACGTCACTACAAACCACGTGCCAATGTTCAGTCCACTCACTGGTCAGATGTGTCTGGGACAGGAGCAACTGAAGTAAATACAGGAAGAAGTGCAGTTTTCTGGACTACTGAAGAACATGGAGAACTTACATTCATTCCACGGATATTTGCTAGCCTGTACAGACCCTTGCACATCTATAGTAACTTGCCACATCCCAGAATTCAAAGCATATGGTGGAGATATCATCTGAATTTCAGGAGCGGGACCACTCCTCCTTCACGCCCCCTCTGGCCTCAGCCTATAAAAGCTCCCAATATCCAATACCCGCTGTTCTCATTTTCATGCTCCACCCTACCCCCCCTTTTTTCTTTCCTCTCTTCTCTTCTCCTGTCCTCTCCTCTCTTCCTTTCCTCCCTTTATTTCTCGTTAGTACAGGGGGTTCTGCCCGGCCCGAGAGCCGTCACCAGTCCCCTTCAATGCCTTCCCCAAACCGCAGCACTAATCACACTTCCTCATCCCTCATTGCTCATTGTTACCAAGGGAGTGGTCCCTGCGAGTGAAATGTTTTCTAGTTCAAACTTATAATGTACACCTGGTAGTTAAGTCGAGGTTAGATCACGCTTAGATCATAAACAAAGCACTCTGGAGTTTTATGGAACTGTACAGTGTCTACACCATAGTGCAATTATTATGTTCACACTTGCACAATTGCTCTGTGCAAAGGGGGGAAACAAACCAGTTTGACTTAAACAGACTAAACACTGCAGATGTGATAACATCTTTAGTTAAACTGCAGGTATGTCTTAAAGACATAAAGACCTGCATGACCTCTAATTTTCTGCTTTTAAATTCAGATAAAACTGAGGTTATTGTATTCGGCCCTGGTATCCAACGAGATTCTTACTCTGCATGGCATTACCTTGGCCTCCAGTAACACTGAGGTATGTTGGAGTCCTTTTTGACCAGGATATCTCCTTCAATGTGCACATGAAACAAATATGGAGGACTGCTTTCTTTCATTTGCACAATATCTGTAAAATTACAAACATCCTGACTCAGAGTGATGCTAAATAATTAGTTTGTGCATTTCTTACTGGACTACTATAGTTCATTATTATCAGGCTGTCCTAAAAACTCCTTGAAAAGCCTTCCGTAGATCCAAAATACTGCAGCAGTTTTACTAACAGAAACCAGAAAGTGAATGCATATTTCTCCCATACTGGCTTCTCTTCACTGGTTCCCACCAGTCTATATTTAATCATTAATCATCATTATTCTCTGTATGTCTTCCACAGTCTGTTTTTCTCCCATCACCTCCAACCATTTGCAGCAGATGGCCCCTCCCTGAGCCTGGTTTGTCAGAGGTTTCTTTCCACTAAAAGAGAGTTTTTCCTTCCCACTGTTGCCAAATCCTTGCTTAGATGGGGTCATTTGATTGTTGTGGTTTCTCTCAAATATTGAAGGGTCTTTACCTTAAAATATAAAGGGCTTTGAGGGACTTGTTGTATTTTGGTGCCTTGTATGAATAACATTGAATGGAATTGAAAATGAACATAGATGCACAAAACATTTCTCATTTTTATTGTAAATGTCATAATGAATTCTGTTTAATGCTTTAAAATGGTACGTTTTCCTGTTTCTAACAGCATATTCTTTTTTCTTTATTTAGTAAGAATACAGGCAATGTACAGTTTTCAAGAAACTATATGAACAGTGATGCTGGCTTCAGAGCCGATGGTAGTGTGTATATTGTTTATAAACCAGAAAAAAAGAAGCACATCAGCAACAAATAACAAGTGGAAAGCATCTGTGTTAAAAAATATCCGGGACATGAAATGGAGAAAGTTACAGCCTTTTGATTTAAAAGTGTTGATTTCATCAAGTAATCAAGAAGAGTGCATTTACTCAAGACTGATAGACATGAAACAACCGTTAAGTTAAAAAAAAACAACAATTTTTCTGATATTTTACATTATCATTAAAAAAACTGCATCTCTATTTACTCTGATTATCTTTGTGTATTACTAAAATTAGTTTGACTACCATGAACTAGTGTGTCAAATTTCAAGAACTTCTGCTGTTAGGCCTGAACACTGGTCAAATATGACTTATTTGGCAGATTGTGACTGAAGTAATAGAATGTAGAGTTTTATCTCATCAATATGAATCTGACAACAGCTTTGACCTGAACCACAGGAACATTTTGGTGACACTAGTTCTTTGAAATCTCGAGATTGATTTAATTCTTATACATCATATCCATTTTTCTATTCCAATCATAGTATGAATTTACCCGTATATGTAATCAAACTTTACTAATCTCCAACTTGAATCGTGAAACATTTGCAAACACTGATATATAACATTTCTAAAACTCGTTTCTTGTACTTTTTGTGGACATGTTGCTTCTGCTGTTTTGACTAACAGAAATGTGTCTCTTTAACTTTGGGAAGTGTTTCACCAGGAGCTGCCTGAAATAGTTCTGGAATTTCTTCCCAACAAACGTGTAGAAGACGGGACTGATGCAAAAGTAAATGTTGGCAATGTAACGAGTGATTTGAAGCGCATAGGCCTGTTTCTGTTCTTCCTCGCAGCTTGTTGGTTCATCATACATCAGTACAATATTATAAGGGGTCCAACACATGAAAAACAACAGCACAATGATGAATATCAGCCGGACTGTCTTGAACCTTGTTACAATCTTGGACGACACAACCGTGATTGTGATTCTTGCATAGCAATAGACAATTACAACCAATGGGAAGATAAAGAAAAGGAAAAGCTGAATGTAAAACCCAGATAATCTCAAGGCATCCACATCAATATTTGGAATGTAACCAGGATATTCTTGACACAGAGTTTTGTTATCAATATTAGACGTAAAAATTTTATGGAGAATCATTGGTCTGACACATGCCAAACCACTGACCACCCACACCACAGCGCAGGAGAATACTGCATAACTTCGATTCCTCACTTGTAACAGACCCACCGAGTACACAACTGCAAGGTGTCGGTCAAAGGTAAGAAGAGCTAGGAAGAGGACAGAGCTATATAACCCTAGATAGTAGACACTGCCAACAATCTTGCACATAGCGGTGCCAAAGATCCAGTTGGAGAGTTGCATGTAGACTGCCATGAATGGAAGACTACTCGCAAAGATCAGGGAGGACACCACCAGGTTCAACAGGAAGATGTTGGTCACAGTGGTCAGCTGTTCAAACCTAAAAGGGAGTCAACATGAAAAGTTATTATATGTGTAAAATGACTCATAAGTAAAGCATTATAAAACAGCTGTAATTCTCTCTGAGCTCAGGCAGTTTACAGGCAACTGGGATCTGTGGATTGTTTGGTGATACGTCTTTAGAATCAACCTTTTTCTGGAGGTGATCATACCCGTAGAATCTGAGTAAAGGTGTATTTTTGGAGGCCGCAAAGAAATTCAGTAGGAACTTCATGAGGGGAGCATAGAATTAGAGCAGAAAAAGACGATATTTCTAGATTCTCAACTTGATGGAAAATAAGTACGGTCGACTTCCACAAAGTTGTAGTTCAGAGTTCACAGCATTATTACATTATTATACACACATCATTATGTACTATTCAACCATAAGAGCAAAGGCTCAAACTCAGAAACCTTTTGGTGTAGGTGTGGTCTCCCTCTCTCTCTCTCTCTCTCTCTCTCTCTCTCTCTCTACATATATGTCTGTGTGTGTGTGTGTGTGTGTGTGTGTGTGTGTGTGTGTGTGTGTGTGTGTTGGGGGGGGGGTCATTTTTTGAAAAAGCTCTGTGGAGCAGACCGACATTCGAGGGTTTCTTTGGCATGAGAACATTGTCATTCTTTTTAAAAGCACGTTATTCGTATTTGTAGTCCACAGGAACACATGAATCTATGTTTTTCCACTTTTTCCAATAAGTTTCGAAAATGTTGGAGCTTGGTGTCCTGTAGTGCTGACCAATGTGTGTAATGTTAGTTTAACACAAAGAAAATTCAGGGGTGAAAATAACATTTCTAGCTTTTGAAAATGTTTGATAATAAGAGAGAGTACCGCACCAGCAGCTTTTTGTGGTGAAAAGCAGTTTTGCATCCTGTGCAGAATGTCTAGACAGCCAGTGTTATTTGTTAGTTGAAGGAAAGTCTAAGAGTAAAATATTACTTTTCCTAATTTTTCTTTGCATTTGTCCAGATCCAGGCTGTAATCAAAACTAAGAGAATTGGTGTTAATATGAACCCTACTGCCCTAGAAACGGGAAATATATTTATCTTGAGGTCCAATAGTTAACAGGACGGTAGATTGAGTAGATTGTACCTCAAGGACAGAAATGGATATTTACTCCACCATGCATACCAGCCCTTCTTTGTGATTTTATGGAGATTACCACTTCGTGGCTAAGTTGCTGTCAATTCGAATTGCTTCTGCTTTGTTACAACACCACTAACAACTGACAGTGGCATCATTACTAGCAAGCAAATGTCATTACTTGGACCTTGTTGAACAGCTGGCATCTTATCATTGTACCATGTCTATCCCAGCTACCATAGGGTAGCATGTCTTTAGACCATGGCAGGAATCTGGAGCTGGAGTGAGCTGGAGTGCACACACATGCAGAACATGCATGTTCTGTTGCTCTTGCTTTGATCCAGAGGCAACACTGTTCCGCACAGACCCTCTGGGTGTGAGGCAGTTGTTTTAACCACTGACTCCTGCTGCCCCAGGAGTCTATTGTACCTTGACCATTAACCCTTTTATGTAAACTTTCTATCAAAGGAACCTCATTGTCTCAGTCTTTGAATATAGCAGATGGCGGGAATTATGCCACTGCAACATATTTTAGGGACTGCCTGACAGTAAATATATGGGAAAAGAGATTAAATTATAGCTAACCATTGGAAACAACCCACCGTTAATAGATAAAGAAAAAATTGTCAACTCAACAGTGTGCTGAAGAAGCAGTTAGAAACCAAAGAAGCCTGAGAGAAACGCAACATGGGTCTGGGGCTCTTGCTCTTGCTCTTTTCGATCCAGCACTCAAGCAGATTTTGTTGAATTTCTCCCTGACATTGCTTATTGTGTTTTCTGTGAACACCAAAAACATCTTTAGATTGCCTGCTCACAAAGGTAGAACTGGAAAAAAGACGTCTGGTAGACAGTGGCTTTTCAGAAAGTAGAGCATCTTCTTTCCAGCCCCTGAGGTATTCTGTCACTGTCTTCCACTGTCTGTGGAAGTAGTATGGCTTCATCATGTTACCCTGGTCGTTGTATTTCTGACAACCGCATGACATTTTGTGTCAAATCCACCTCTGCTCCAAAGGGTCTAAAAGCCTGTCATGCTCCTCGCTTTTGTTGCATACTTCGTCCATTTTTCAGGGAAAAATGTCCGAGTGGAATTCTTTTGGAGTATATAAAGATTAATGTAAATTGCTACCATATTTTTATTTATATTTTTGTCTGTTTTATGTCCTTTCACCTTTTATTATGCACTTATGACCTTTTACAGTCTAGTATAACATTATATTGGTGCTTCATAAAAAATTTAAATTAATTATCAAGAATCATGACGGCTGAAAAAGTTTTCATTCAGTTCACTGTGTAGTTGTTTATAGTGAAAGAAACTGAAATGCAATGTTTAAACTCTTTGGTTTTTTTTATATTATAGTTTTATCTTTCATTTAAAGTTCCCATTGTAAGCTAAACAAAAGTGAAATCCCTTTGTTTCAGAAGTCTGAAAAGTAGTTTTTCGTTTGTTTGTTTTTTAAATGTCCTGTTTTCCAAAGCACCTCAGTCAGGCAAAGTCTCCTTTCCAGTACCCTGGTTTAAACCTACCCATGGAGACTGAGAAATGGTATCCCCCCTATTAGATCACACTCTTCAATTACCAATTATCAAGATGATCACCCATTGTATGTATAAAAATATCAAATTATATCCAAATTATATCAATCCCGGTAGCCAAGTTTATATAGGTTCTCCTCGTGTATCGTGTGGAGTATGTGATGATGGGAATTAGGTGAATTATGTGGGATCAATAAGATGTTGAGCAGGGGTAGGAATTAATAAGTATGTTCATACTTCTTCCTACTCCTTTTCAGACCAAACATTGTTACATTATGTCAGACGATTTTGTTTTATTTCATTATATATTTTTTGTTTATCTGAACACATACGTGTGTGTGTGTATATCTACATATATATTCGTATCTGTAAATGAAAATATATGTAGTGTGTATATATTGTTTTTTGTTTTATATGTCTGAAACAAATAAAGATACAATACAATACAATACAAATACCCCTTCTTAAAAAAGGACATAATCCCAACTTCCATGCAACATTACAGAGGGATCTCAGCCAAAATAGTCAGACCACATCCAGAACCGCGAGAAACTCAGCATGGCTTTCATTCACCCCATTGGTCCTGCCACCAAGGAGCTGTTTAACCGCTTCAGTGACCTCACTCCCAGTCTAGCCAGTTTGTCTCAATCACACTAGCTCGGATTCCTTTCCCATGAGAGGTGTGATGCTCTGGGTCCCAAAAGTTAGTTTCAAACCTTATGCACACAACTGCAGCTCAACTCTCATAGTACCACACCCCTAAAACACCTCCTGGGAGTGATGGGCCGGCACGAGGGGAAAAATGTAGGTCATATGGCTCAGTACTGCAATATCAATTCCTCCGATATTGGATATTTATATTCTAGAGTTGATTATCATATTAAAATATTTATATTTTCATAATTTGGGGTAAATTTGTAGTTATTCATAAAAAAGAACACAGTGGAAAATAACTATATTATTGGGATTGTCTAAATGATTAATAGGTACCATTTCTTCTTCCTCCTGTCATAGCAATACACGAAACATGCGAAACACGGCTGTATAAATGCCTCAGGCTCACGTGTGCTCACTCATTCAGTGGACGATGGACGATCATCGTCCACTGAATAAAGAGGACGAGAGGGACACGTGCTGCTAAAGAGAGATAGCCAGCGCTCATGGAGTCCTTTGGTGCTGCAGGCAGGCTCTATCCAGGTACAGAGGGAGAAAATGTTGAACTCTTGGCGACATGTAGCACTACTGCTGAATTTCGGAAATTGGAATTACGTCTAGGCTTAGGCTTTTTGTTTAAACTTCCCTTCATCCTTAAAACCCATTTGTTCAAATTAGTAAATATGTTATTAAAATAAATGCTACAATAAATAGCTGTATGAGTTTAGCTTGAAGTAATATGTATGACCCTGAGATCACCTCGCATCAACTCAGTTGGCCTAGATTTAGCCAGGTAAGATTGTAGAGTAGAACATTTAATAAATGCTAGGTATCATTACAAAGTACAGAGCAGTTGCAGTAAAACAGCCAATGTAGGCTTTAAAAAAATAAAACTTCAACTCAGAAATATGTCATACATAGATAAAAACACATATCTTTAAATTTATTCTAAATTGTATTAATATTTTCAATCAGTCACATTTTTTGAGTGATTCTAAATTCAGTGTTTTTTAAACCTGTATGATAATTCTTCATAATTAATCATTATGAAAGGTATGATTTTTAATACAGTACTTTTTACTTAGTCAAGTCAGATGGCTTTATTGTCATTATAACTATGTGCAGTGGTTCAGTACACAGTGAAGCAAGACAGCGTTCCTCCAAGACCATGGTGCTGCAAGCTACAAGTTTTTCACAAAGTGCAACAGAAATGTGCAAAAGACTGAGCAGTGTGCAAAGAGTAACTTGATGTGCGTGGTTGTGCGCGTGTGTATGACATTGTGCAAATAAGTGCTTGGTAGTGACGTATATAATATCCCGAATAGCAAAATTAGTATGGCCCAGATCTGGCCCACACAATGTGCTTGAAGATGGCCCACAAACCACAAAAAATGATGGCCCTTTGGTGGCCCAGATCTGCCAGAGGTGGCCCACACATGGGCCAGCACAAGGCCAGTTGCAGACACACTGGTGGTCCTGTGCTGGCCCACGTGTGGATTACCTCTGTGTAGACTGACTGGTGCCATGACACCAGTCAGTCCGAAGTGCCAGCTTGATGCCAGATCCGGGCCAGAACTGTTTTCTATGAGCCTGGGCCACATAAACCAAACCACAATCAGGTCAGATGTGGCATGGCATCACATAAACAGTGCCATCTACGCCAGGCCTGGGATGTGTGTGATGTGTGTGTGTGTCAGTCCAGTCACTGAATGTTCAGGAGTCTGATGGTTTGGGGGGAGAAACTGTGTCTCAGTCTTGCAGTGAGGGCCCAAACGCTCTGGTACCTCTTGCCAGAAGGCAGCAGGGTGAAGAGTGTGTGTGAGGGGTGTGTGATGTCCTCCACAACGCTGGTGGCTTTGTGGATGCAGCGGGTGCAATAAGTGTCTGATTTTCCAAACGTGGTATAGCCAAAACAAATATAGATCATAGTCATCTGCTCTTGTAGTATGAGGAAGTTGTGTATAAGAATAGTTCACCCTTATTTGTATTTATTTATTGGATTAGATAATAATTTTGGTGAGATGCAGTGTAAAATGTCTGGAGGGTCAAACAGTAAAGTTTGACTGTCCAGTTTGACAGACTTTGAGAGACTTGTTATGTTTTTTTAAGCAGTGATGTACATAAATCCACCCACAAGGTGGATTATGCAGTGATAAAAAAGAGTTGGATGACGTTTGTCTGGACTGTGAGACACGTAAGCTGCTTTTCTCTTGTATCTCTTACAAAATAGCTGCTTGAAGTTTTTTACCAGAAGTGACAGATATTGCCAAATCAGTGAACACTAACAGGTTAGTCATGTTAGCTATGCACTCCTCTTTAATTGCCAGTTAAAGTTTGTGAAACTTAGGATTGTTGTATATCATAGAAACATGTAGAAAAGAAGAAGAAGAAGTGAGTGAAAACTTTTGACCACAACTGTAGGAATTTGAGCCTAAACTAATATTGAAAGTTAGTGTAAATAACAGCTTATCTGAATACATATAATCAAGCAAGTTAAATCAGTACGAAGTTTTGTTGGACAACTCACCGGTAGATGATGATGAGGACTATGCCATTGACAGTGAGATTGAAGACAAACATGAAGTAGGACAGGATGGACAGTTGAGCTCCCAAAATATTGTCACTGACCCTCATGCATGGTTCAGCTAAAAGCCCAGTGCTGTCATGATATTCATATGTTGGAGTTTCCATCTTCTTCTCAAATGTTAACAGAGAAATCTCTCTGTCAAATGCTTGAAGAAAAGTCTGTCACAAATAGAAACCCAACTATGGTGCAGTGTGCTTTGTGGCTCAGCTGCAGAAGTAGGGGTGGAGCAGTTGGTTTGGGGTGTGGTATCAGGGGAGGCTGATTCACACAGCTGACTTCCATCATCTGACCATGTCTCCCCATTTGAGTATGTTACAACTGTTCATGGCATGAAGCAGGGGGAGGGCAGCTGCTGCAAAGACAGTTTGAAAATAAAAACAGTCAACCTACAACGCTGTGCGCGTGGGTCCTTTATTTTGTCGCAGTGGTGCCGAAACCCAAGCTGCAGGCCGGGTACAGCACAGTAGAGAAAGAGTGCCTGGCCATCCCCCTGGTTAGGGTTAACTCAACCTACAACACTGTGTGTGTGGGTTCTGTATCATGTCAGAGCAACTATTAACAAATCATTAGAAGGACAAACATTTTTTTATTACTTGTGTATGACAGGAGGAAGACTTACAAGAAGAATACAACAAGAAGCCTGAGGAATCTAAACAGATGTGAGAATCATACTACTGATCTTAATGATCTTATCTGTCTTTGCCCTCTGCTCGTCTGACAGAGGAGAGGACTTGCTTGACTCAGTGTGTTCAAGTCACTCTATCATAAATCCTCAAAGATAGAGGAAGTATCACAAGTGTGTATGTGTGTGTGTGTGTGTGTGTGTGTGTGTGTGTGTGTGTGTGTGTGTGTGTGTGTGTGTGTGTGTGTGTGGTCAGCACATTCTCGGAACAGGGCTCCTCCCTGAACAGAGGCAACTTCTGTGTGCATGATATTATAACCGCTTATCTTAGTAAGAGAAATCAAACATTTGCAATCCAAAAGACAAAATGATCAAGCAACCGGAAGTTGCCTGGAGGAGGTTGTCAAGTTGAGTACAGAACACACCCCATGAGTAAATAGACATTCATTGACACTTGGCCAGTTGATTTTTTATATGTAAATCCAATAACCTACACGTGCAGGTATGAGCCAAGTGCACAAAGCATCATAAAGACAAAAGTAAATCTGCTTTTGAGCACTGTAGGAGATTCATTCTCCTGCACACAGCTCTGCTTTTGAAACAAAATTCTGCTTAAATCAATCAGACTTTTGACAGTGCGAAGCCAAAAGGGAGAAGGTCGCATTGAACACACTACAGCATGACACCACCTCCCTGATTGGCAGGTTCAGTTTACTGTGTTACTCTAAGATGCATCAGGGCAGCACCATATTTGTTTACACTTATTTAAACTTTCCTAAATAATTTGATTTTTGATGTGTAGCAGTGGAATTACTGACAATTTAGTTCTTATATGGATTTTCCATAAAAAATTTTTTAACATGATTTTGTAAAATATGAACAAATAGACATAAAACATGTTTCTGTCAGATGTCACTCAGTAGATGGCTGCAGAGCACCTCACTGTGGGTTCATGTCTAGTATAAGTTACTGTTAGGTTTGTGCAGCTAACCAGTTGATTAACTTTATTTAGATGTGTGACACCTAAACACGAGACTGCGTTTAGCATTTGCATCTCACTGTGGAGCCTGAATCTTAGCATGTGTTCAGGGTGTGTACAGAAGAGTATGTACACATGTGTTAAACTGTAAGAAGTTGACAGGAATGATTAATGCGGAGGAAAGTGTAGTGTAGTGTCCTTATTTATGCTAATTTCAAACCACCTTTGTTTGTAACAACTTCTACAAAAATATTAAATCTTTTCCAGTGACATTTGCCCTATTGGTAGTTTTTTCAGCAGACCAAAGCAGCGGATAAGAAAAGCATGACCACTATGAGGAAAAATAAAGAAAATTGCACCATTGTTCCTTTAGCCTAGTGTGTATTTTCTGTGTGATGCAAAATACAGAGGTGAGTGCTTTCTGACTCACCGTAAGTCCAGGAACTCCTTGAACTACTGATTAGTGTACAACGATTTAAGATGTTTGTTTTTTCATATATTCTCCATTTGTATTTCTTCACTCTATGTTTTTCTACAACTCACCCAGGTACTGGGTTAGACTGGAACTCATTATTGTTAACATCAGTTAATTAATTCTGTGATGCAGTTAAACAGGTCATAAACAATAATAAATGCAGTTGAAATACAGGCATTTTTTGTCCTTTGTCAAATGTAGGAAACTTGTACTAATATGCTGTGAAGTCCACATAAATACCATTAATAGAGTTATCAGAATCTGAATACGTTATTAATCCCTGAGGAAATTATGTGGTCACAGTTTGCTCCAAGGACATAAGAACAGTGACTGATGGGAGTGCAGAATCGAATGGCCCTTGACATGTTGTTGGCGGAGAAAAGGGGGCGTCTGTGCTATGTTCGGAGACATGTGCTGCACCTTTATCCCCAAAGATAATTCTGCCCCAGATGGCTCAGTAACCCGAGCTCTGGAGGGCCTGGAAATTTGTCTAAAACGATGCATGAGCACTCAGGTATCGGAAACCCAGTGGAGTCCTGGGTGGCATCCGTGTTTGGACGGTAGAAAGGTTTGGCTATGTCAGCAATGGTTTCATTCGCTACACTTTTAGGGATACTGGTCACCTGTGGTTGTTGTGTCATTCCCTGTGTCAACGGATTGTTGGTAAAAATGATGGCTAGGGTTGCAGACCCTGGACGGGTGGATTCAATCTACCTGAGGAACTTAGATGCCATAGAATGGGCCGAGGAGTGATACAACACGAGGTGTGGTGACATTCCTTTTGGAATGTCAAAGGAGGGAATGTGGAGATCCAGAAATTCTTTTATTGCTGCCATATAATCTGCATCATTATAATTGCATTAATAACATTCTTTACAGCATTATTCCAACCATCCATCCTCATTATTTCATCTAATAATATTTCTCACAGTATTGATATTGGATTAAAGTTGTTGATTGAAGATGTCCATTTGAGGATCCTTCCATTATGTTAACTTTTATTACAAGTACGGTTGGAAGTATTTTATACACATTGCATATCTGTACTTATTTTGAGTTGATGTTCGGTTCATTGAGGGTCTTAGGCTTCACTGGCATGACTGTCCAGGTGATACATGCTGAGGGAAACTAGAACATAGAAGGATAACTGCAATGCATGCTTACAGTACATATAATACATATAATCTAGGAATAGGCCTGAGCAGAGGCCCAAATGTTTCCAGCTTCTTGTTGCAAACCTGTTGCATTTTATTCTACTTGGTAACAGATGAGCAGAGTCAAGAATTAGCTTCAGAGACCCTGAGGGCTTAAGATTATTACCTTGTATGTCTGTTTATAGCTATTAAAGATGTACAAGATGTACGATTAACTGTGACTAATGTCTGGAACCTATTTTAATCTGTCATTGACGCCATGGGGGGGGGGGGGGGGGGGGGGCGTGTACCCCACTGCTTTATAAGTGTCCACAACATGTATTTTGGTCAGAAGACATATGTTGATGTTTTCTCTGGGCTGTTAATAAACTCATCGTTTGATTGCACTTTTCTGGGGCAGTGCATTTGTTGCAGCATATAATGTGTTTTTCTGGATACACTGTGCTTTTTCAGCATTCAAAGATTGATGACACCGTGTCAGAGCTGGCTATGAATTTCAGAAGGATCAGGCCTTAACTTAACAGAAAAGTTATCAATAGTTCTTTTCTTATTACAGCTACAACCACTTCTCTCAGGCCTAGGCTGCTCACTAGGGCTGGGCATCATCACTAATTTCTATAATCCATTCGATTCCGGTTCTCAAAGTCCTGATTTGATTCAATTTAGCCTCAGACAGTCAGAAATATTATAATTCTGATCATTTATCAGTACTGATACACATGAGACTTCTTCAGAATTGTGAACATCGCAGCAGATGCCTTCGTGTGAAAGTAACTGAGAATAAAACACAGAAAAACATGAAGGAGACTTTCCTGGTCTGGCTTTTTATAGCAGATAACCTTAAAAATATTCTGCAATTTTGCATAATTTTAAGAAGTTTAAATTTCTTCAGTATTGAACAGCAGAAATTAGGCTTTCTTGTCTGAGGTCATTTAAGTGAAAAAAGAAAAAGACAGCGCTGTAAACAATGGTAGACTGGTGGGTAATAAACGAATGAATAATGCAGAAAACAGATTTGAGACGGGAAACTGTTCTTGAAGTACAGAGAGAGAGCTGTGCAGGAACGGTGATTTTTATCGTGGTGGAAGCAAAACAGCAAAACTCATGACAACATTGATCAAATGTGAAGTGCAGTTTGCTGCTTCTTTTGCTGCTTCTTTTGCTGCTTCTTTTGCTGCTTCTTTTGCTGCTTCTTTTGCCGCTTCTTTTGCTGTTGGCTCTGTGAATTTTGGTTGGAGAGAGACAAAACCTGCAGCTCAGAATCAGCGCAAAAAGACGTAAACACAGAGCGGACCGGACGCATCAGAATCGCTGAGCTCCGACCGTGTATGGGCCGTCGGGTGAGAAAGCCGAGAAAGACAAAGCTGATTCTGATGCGTCGGGTCGCTCTGTGTTTACGTCTTTGTGTGGAATCCGTTAATGAATTGATATCACTTTATTCAAGCTACTCACCTCTTTCTTCCACCTGCACTTTCAACTGGACCACGGCCAATCAGAGAGGTCCCACCCCTGACTATCTCTGATTGGTTTAGTCCACGATAGGGGCAAAATGTGTGTCTGTTGTTGACCACACGGAGAGTTACAGAGATTTTTTTTTTTTGTTACCCGAACAGTTGGTCGCACAGGTGCGACCAAATATGTCCAAAAACCTCTCATGTTCAGCTGGGTTTTTTTTTTAAAAAGATAACAATGTTAGCCTTTTCTGCAGCTATGGGGCATATATGGTATCACTCTTAGCTGGAAGCAGTGCTTAATCAATGGAAAAAACACAAACTTTGTCCAAAAACCTCTCATGTTCAGCTGTTTTTTTGTAAAAAGGAAGCAATGTTAGCCTTTTCTGCAGCTATGGGGCATATATGGTATCACTCTTGGCTGGAAGCAGTGCTTAAACAATGGAAAAAACACAAACTTTGTCCAAAAACCTCTCATGTTCAGCTGGGTTTTTTTTGTAAAAAGATAACAATGTTAGCCTTTTCCGCAGCTATGGGGCATATATGGTATCACTCTAGGCTGGAAGCAGTGCTTAAACAATGGAAAAAACACAAACTTTGTCCAAAAACCTCTCATGTTTAACTGTTTCCCTCTTTTTCTTTGGTCATTTTAGCCTTTTTGGCCAGGGTGAAGGGAGTATCTGCCATCAAACAAGAAGACAGCCGCATGTAGCTATGATGATGTTTGCTAGTTCACCTTACCTGCATTAATGTAATAACGTGGTTAGCCTACTCAACGTGAATTACACACGAACAACATTAAGCTACTCACGCAGAGAAGAACGGCTGCTGCTGCATCATCATCCTCATCATTTCTGCTACACTGGCAGGGCTAGGGGCCAGGACTCTCCTCTTCGTGTTTTTGGGGGATGTTGCTAACTCCGGGTCCGATAACAGGCACCACACCCGCAGTAGATGTGCTCGATGTGAGTTCTCGCAGCAAGCTATCAAATATGGTGCATTTATCGGCTGTTAAAAAAATGCTACACGTCGCCAGGTGTTTCATCAGATTCGAGGTGCTACCTCCTTTGCACAGTATCAGCTTAAAGCACTTGTTGCAGGCTGCTGAGTTTGCATCTTTTGCTGTGAAGTACAGCCAGACTATTGACTGCTTCGCCTTGGGCATTTTTAATCTGTAGCTCTGCTCTAAAGGAACATACGTACCTGGGTCCGCCTACTACACTTGCAAAGGTAAAATGATTGGCTAGAATTCAAAGTGTGTGACATCTCAGGGGGAAAAAAGCACCGAAATATGCGCTGCTTTTCGGTCTGGTTACTACCGTTTATGTCAGAACTGGTGCCATAATGGCACCAGATACCGGTACTCAGGAGAAGTGGTTCTTCCAGAGGTTTGTTCCTGTTAAAAGGGAGCCTTTGGCAGTCCAACAGTCTTGAAGGAGTTCCCTGAGATGCTGAGAAGTTGTTGGCCCTTTTGCCTTCACAATGCTGTCCATCACATCCCAAACCATCTCAATTTAGGTCAGGTGACAGTGGAGGTCAGGCCCTCTGGCACTCCATCACTCTCCATCTTGGTCAAATAGCCCTTACTAAATGCAACTAAATGCAAGCTGGATGGGATGGCATGTTACTGCAGGATGCTGTGGTAGCCATGCTGGTTCAGTGTGCCTTCAATTTGGAATAAATCCCCAACAGCACCAGCAAAGCCTGACTGCCTGACAACAAAACTGATGATGCCAACCTCATTAAGAAGGCAAGAATTCCACAAATGAACCCTGACATGCTCACCTGTGAGGTGAAAACCATTTCAGGTGACTACATCATGAAACTCTTTAAGAAAATGCCAAGGTTTTGCAGCGCTGTCAACAAAACAATTATCTTTGCTACATAATTCCATATATTTTGCTTCATATATTTGAAGTAGTCAGTATGTATCTATAATGTAGAACGTGGTAAAAATAAAGAAAAACCATTAAATGAGAAGGTGTGTCCAAACTTTTGAATTGTGATATAAACATAAAAGTATGTAGTAACCATGGTTAACCCAGGCCTTTTCAATGAAAAAAATATTTAAATAGGCAAGCAATACATCATGTTATAATCTAATGCAGGGGTGTCAAACTCAATTGCACACTTTAGGTTGCAGGCCAAATAAGATAAACATTTATTGAAAACCCCAAAATTATTTTTTTAACTAGAAATATGAATAAAAACAGACATTTTTATTATTCCAGAAAAGGTTTAGAAAAAATAAACTTCAACTTTAAATATTTTGCTCTCCATAAAAATATATCCTGTCAAAATTATGCAAGTTAGAAATATGAACATGCTGCCAAAACCCCAGAAGAAATAAATGAAAATTGTGCTTTAAAGTAAATGCTAAAATAACTTCAAGATTTTGTTGCTATTATGCCATTTTATAAAAAATTAAATAAACTTAAAATATTTTGGTCTTCATAAAATATCTCCTGTCAAAATGATACAAATTCAAAATATGAACATGATGCAAAAAAAAAAATCCCAAAAATATAAATAAAATTTCTGCTTTCTGCAAAAGTTAAAGTAACAACAAATCAAAATGTTCAGTTTTCTTTGCTTTTTGCCATTTTGTCAGACCTGGATGCTTGCCATCTTCTTATGGCAACAAGTTCATTTAATTCAATTCAATTTTATTTATATAGCGCCAAATCACAACATAAGTCAGCTCAAGGCGCTTCATAGATACAGAGAAAAACCCAACAATCATATGACCCCCTATGAGCAAGCACTTTGGCAACAGTGGGAAGGAAAAACTCCCTTTTAACAGGAAGAAACCTCCGGCAGAACCAGGCTCAGGGAGGGGCGGCCATCTGCTGCGACCGGTTGGGGTGAGAGAAGGAAGACAGGATAAAGACATGCTGTGGAAGAGAGCCAGAGGTTAATAACAGATATGATTCAATGCAGAGAGGTCTATTAATACATAGTGAGTGAGAAAGGTGACTGGAAAGGAAAAACTCAATGCATCATGGGAATCCCCCGGCAGCCTATGTCTATTGCAGCATAACTAAGGGAGGATTCAGGGTCACCTGGTCCAGCCCTAACTATATGCTTTAGCAAAAAGGAAAGTTTGAAGCCTAATCTTGAAAGTAGAGATAGTGTCTGTCTCCTGAATCCAAACTGGAAGCTGGTTCCACAGAAGAGGGGCCTGAAAACTGGAGGCTCTGCCTCCCATTCTACTTTTAAATACTCTAGGAACAACAAGTAGGCCTGCAGAACGAGAGCGAAGTGCTCTAATAGGGTGATATGGTACTACAAGGTCATTAAGATAAGATGGGGCCTGATTATTTAAGACCTTGTATGTGAGGAGCAGGATTTTGAATTCAATTCTGGATTTAACAGGAAGCCAATGAAGGGAAGCCAAAACAGGAGAAATATGCTCTCTCTTTCTAGTCCCTGTCAGGACTCTTGCTGCAGCATTTTGGATTAGCTGAAGGCTTTTCAGCGATTTTTTTGGACATCCTGATAATAATGAATTACAGTCGTCCAGCCTGGAAGTAATAAATGCATGAACTAGTTTTTCAGCGTCACTCTGAGACAGGATATTTCTAATTTTAGAGATGTTGCGCAAATGGAAGAAAGCAGTCTTACATATTTGTTTAATATGTGCATTTAAGTTTGGTGTGCAGTGCGCTCAGTTTATCAGCAAAGCGCGCATTTGGGAACACTGTTGTGCCGACTTGGTTCAACATTACTTGGCAACAGGGACAGTGAGGCAAGTTGCACTGGTGCATTTGTGACTCCTATAAGAGCAGCCAACGAACCTCTGTATGATAAGGAATGTTGGCCAACTCTGAATCTATTTCCTGCATAAAAGACTGAAATTGACGTTGATTTAAACATTTAGCTCGGCTCAAATTTACGGTTTGCGTTACGGTGCTCATTACATGCTCTATTTTTAGGACTTTACCACACAGTGTTTTCTGGTGTATGATACAGTGATACTGTTTACTCAGCGGTACAGTTCTCCCCATGCATCACCCAATCAGCAATCGTATTTCTGCTCAGGCTCACATTTATGGGCACAAATTGTGGTCATAAATATTTTGAACTTGTAAATCAGGATTTGTATGTGTAAAAAGAATTTGTGTGTGTGTAAAAAAGACTTGTGTGTGGACTTAGCCAAAAAATACGTGTGAAACTCTGCACTCAAGTGGCCAATGTCATGTCAATCACAATTTAACTATCCAATCAGAGAACAGGAGGGCTTGGCTATTGGAGGGGTGCGAGAGAGAGAGAAACCCAAAAAACCACGGCTCCCAATAAAGATCCAGCTCGCATCGTTCACTTTAAAGAGTTGGCTCTAAGAGCTATTTCGTTCGCGACCGACACATCACTACTGCCCAGCAACAACACAAAGTAAGCCATTCCTTTTGTGTTCAGCCCCCAGACCCACTTTTCCAGGTCCTGATCATGAAGCAGTAAGAACAGTACCTGTACTAGTGCTTAGATACAGGGAACTTTTCAGTCAGTGGTTCTAGCTAGTCTAGTACCAAGAGGAGTTGCACAGGACTAAAATAAGCTGCGCACATGGTGAGGAGAAGGATTATCCCATGGCTGAGGTGGCCCAAAACGTTGATTCTGTTCATCTGGATGTAGTGTTTTCAGTGGCAGACAAGTTTCGTCACTCATCCAAGTGACTTCTTCAGTCTCAGCTGACTGCAGGTTTCCTCAATCTTATAAAGAGTACATTTGCATAATGACTGAAGTTAGCAAGGAACTGACCTCGCAGCCCATTGTTCATTCAGTGCTGCTGGTTTCAGTCATTTTTCAGCTGGGACTGAAGAAGTCGCTTGGATGAGTGACGAAATGTTTCTCCCACTGAAAACACTGCATCCAGATAAAGAGAATCAACGTTTTGGAATTTACTTACCTGGATGATCGAGCATGCATCAAGATGGCTGAGGTGTATTTGACTGTAGACAGACATTTCTTTTGCGGTGGCGTTAGCACCCAGGCTACCACATGCTGTCATGTTGGGCTTAGATATACCTACACTGCTAGATTTGGTTTCTACTGAAGTTCCTGGACATGAAGCAAAACTTACAGAATCAAGAATTATTCTGTAGGCACAGCCAGAAAGTGCAATCCCTAGTTTGATTACCACAAGAGCTCAATTGAGTGCAATTGACCCACTGAAAAACTTTGGCTGGGCACAAAGACGAAGGGATACATTTATGGTTAGATGTTGTAGACCAGAGTCCCAAACACCGTCTGGAACTTGATATACCACCAGATATCTCTTCACTTCAGAGGGCATGACACAAAGTCATGGAACTTGGTCATTCTGCACCTTGGGCAGGTCATCTTGGTTTTCAGAAATCTCTACTTAGACTGGCTTGTTGCTTTGTGTGGCCTGGCATGTATACTGAGGTACAGCAGTTTTGTAAGTCTTGTCAGATATGTCAACTCACCCTAAGTGAAGGAGTGGCCCACGTCCATCTTCAGCCATTGCCTGTCATAGATGCACATTTCGAAAGAATAGGAATGAATGTAGGTGGGGCCCCTTGAAGTTTGTCAGGTAATCATTACATCTTGGTCATTTGTGATTATGCTACTCGTTATCCTGATGTTTTCCCCAAAGATCAGTGAAAACTAGACATGTTGCTAATTGTCTGCTGCAGTTGTTTTCTAGGGTAGGTATAGCTAAAGAGGTCCTCACAGACTGTGGCACAAATTTCCAGTCTAAACTTCTACAGCAGGTATATAAACTACTTGGCATAAAGGGTATTAAAACCACCCTTTACCACCCCCAGTCAGAAGGACTGGTGGAGTGTTTTAACCAGTCACTAAAAAACATGCTGCGCAAATTTGTAACAGAAACTGGCTTAGACTGGGACCAGTGGCTGCCTTACTTGTTGTTTGACTATTGTGAAGTGCCACAAGCCTCGACAGGATTTTCACCATTTGAACTGTTTTATGGCCGCCAGGTGAGAGGTCCACTTGACCTGCTAAAAGAACAATGAGAGAATCCAAAGCCTGATGGAGAGAATGTGGTGGCTTATGTGCTGAAAGTGATAGAGAGACAAAAACAAATGAAAATACTGGCACAGCAAAACATGAAAGTGGCTCAAAACAAACAGAAAACTTGGTATGAAAAGAAGGCCAGGGAAAGGACTTTCCAACCAGGACAGCAGGTGTCACTGTTGCTTCCTACAACGGACAGCAAACTACTAGCAGGGGTGGCAAGGACCATACAAATTTAAAAAATGCCTCAGCAATGTCAACTATAGGCTGTACATGCCTTACAGGAGGAAGAAACATCAGGTCTTCCATATTAACCTGTTAAAAGAATTCCAGCAGCAGCAGCTGCCCACCATACACAAGAAACACCAGCAGCAGCTGTCAATGCAGCCTACGCAGCAGGTAAAACAACATCTTGTTCAGGTGGTTAAGGAAGAAGAAGAAGAGGGAAAACATTTTTTTCCCACAAGAAAATCGGTGCAGCGTTTAGTGTCACTGACCCATCTCAAGCCTTCCCAACAGGATGATCTAAGGGGTCTTCTGGATCCAAATTTGTTCCAGAAAAACTTGGTTTTACAAAACTGGTACAACACAAATCCAGTTGAGGGACAAAGCTCAGCCCTGCAGGAAATTCTACAGAATTCCTGAATGCCTGGTGCCACAGCTGAATAAGGAAATTGACGAGTGAATGGTGTAGCCCAATTGTTCTGGTCCCTATCCCTAAAAAGGATGGAACACTGAGGTTCTGCATTGACTTGAGATATCTCAACTCTGTCTCAAAGTTTGATCCCTATCTGATGCCTCGTATTGATGAACTTTTGGAAAGGCTGGGGAGAAGTAAGTACATACACCACTCTTGACCTAAGCAAGGGTTACTGGCAGGTGGCCCTAGCTCCAGAGGCAAAGGAACTAACAGCCTTCAAAACCCTGTTTGGGCTGTTTCAGGTGAGGGTGATGCCTGTTGGTCTCCAGGGGGCACCAGTAATGTTTCAGCAGCTGATGGATCAGGTCTTGATGGATGTGTCAGACTTCACTGCAGCATACTTAGATGATGTAATGATATTTAGCCAGACCTGGGAGGAGCATGTGGCTCACCTGCGACACGTTCTGAAGCTGGTCAAATCTGCTGGTTTTACTATCAATCCTCACAGTTGTAAGATCGCACAAAGCCAGGTGGAGTACCTTGGATATGTGATTGGACATGGACAGGTGAAGCCTGTAGTGGGGAAAATGGAAGCAATCCATGCATATCCAGTACCTACAACAAAGAGGATGGTGTGGGCATTTATAGGCTTAGTGGGATGGTACAGTAAATTCATCTTCCACTTTGCAGAGAGGACAGCACCTGTCACTGACTTGACAAAAGCGTTGGCACCAAATCAGGTCAAGTGGACAAAAGACTGTGACAGAGCTTTCAATGACCTTAAGTCAGCCATCATGAATGACTCTGTTCTACATAGCCAGATTTCAATCAGCCTTCCACACTGCAGACAGATGCCTCTGGAGTGTGGCATAGGAGCTGAACTGCTGCAGGAGGTGGAGGGCGAAAGGCGTTCAGTTGTTTGCCTCAGCAGGAAGCTTCAGGAAAAAGAATCTAGATACTCCACTGTAGTAAAGGAGTGTCTTGCATGGAGGAGCTGCATGGCTCTAACACGTTAACGAGCTAACCGTGCTAACGAGCTAACAGCACTAACACGTTGACGCCGTACAGCCCCTCGCACGGGGCGATCCGCGTTAACTTGCTAACGGAGATTTCCCAAGTGAGTATGGGAAACGTGATGCTAGCATTGTAGATATTGTATGTATGGCAGTGATGTTTCGTCAGGACAAGCAAGGCCAGCACTGCTTGCTTGTCAAAACTAATAATGGACATGAATGAAATTTGTACCATGAAAAAAACAAAAACTTTGACAATAATGGAGAGTGGACAGCAGCTCTGATCATGTCCGATTCAATCGACTGGGCAAGCTAACCAGGTGCAGGTCCAGCTGCATTTTCAGATTAGAAACCAATGAGAGTGTCTAAATCTAATACCTTTAAACAGCTGTTTCACCAGCACTCTACTATACTCCGATTAATATTTTTAATCATACCTGTAGATATTGAAAGGGTTTGTTTTGAAATAGATTTCAAAACAATCAAGCTGTAGGCCTGTGTTTCTGACCATATGAACAACAGTTTTTTCAAACACACGGGTTCTTAACCAATACATTTTTTAATTTTAATATTAAAAAATTTAATATTTACAATTCTTCAGCCAGGATAGGAGAGCAGAAAGGTGAAGCTGTCGATGTATATTTCAGATAAGCAGTACAAACTATGTTTTAATCTGATCTAGTGAAGGAAGCTGTTGAAGCTGTGTGAATCAGGAGAAGAGGGGATCGTCTCTGATAAACTTTCTGTAAAACTCACCACACACCGCTGATGTATACTGCTTGTAAAAAAATCACATCAGCAATTTAAAAATGTTTGGAAGTGAAGTTTATTATGTGCAGAACAACATGAAGAAATGCATGGTCATAAACAGGTTTCTTTACTTAAGTACGTTGTGTTTACTAATACAAAAGAAATGAACATTAAGTATCCATTAATTACCCTTTCTAACTACAATCTGTTTCCTTTCATTCTAAATTTGGCTTAATTTTAAAAACTGAATAAATTGACAAAAATGAATAATTTTATACACACTGATTGGCTTTCGAAAACCACCAGGTGGGTGGGGCCTCCGCGAGAGCGTTGTGCCT
The DNA here is from genome assembly GCF_057382095.1 of Aulonocara sp. 'chitande type north' Nkhata Bay. Lineage (NCBI taxonomy): Eukaryota > Metazoa > Chordata > Actinopteri > Cichliformes > Cichlidae > Aulonocara > Aulonocara sp. 'chitande type north' Nkhata Bay. The sequence continues at coordinate 3,657,547 of NC_141352.1, read as the reverse complement.
GAGATGACCAAATCAAAAACATCAAATAGCCCGGTGTAGAGAAAAAACAGAATCAGTGTGTTTAGATCAGTCTGAAGGCTGACCTCGAATAGGTTATTTCTACATGACGTACCTCATTATTTAAAACTATTGTGAGGTTGTAATGTAATATAATATCTATAGATTACTTTTTTTTAAACGTAACAGATTTTTGGATCATCTCTTATTCTACAGTCATGTGTTCATTTGTTCATTCCTACTTAAATTTTACTTTCTGAATGCACTCTTGCAAAGTCTTTTTCTGTAACAAGTAAAGATCTGTCAATATGTTGCTCTTAAATATAAATCCAGTATTTATAGTTCTCAAAGCTGAAGTTTCTCAGCTTCATCAGTAATGGAGCTGAACTCTGACCATAAGAGGGCAGCCATGGTCAGAATAAAACAAAAATAAACCTTTTAAAGCTTATATACCATCTTTCATAAGGCTATGTACAGAATATACAGAGAACAAATATTTTCCTTAGGGACAATATCATTTGTTACATAACTTGGTGGCAAACTAGGTTTGTGGTTGATAGCAGACAATTTGTACACCAGGAGCTACATGAAATAAAATTTAAAAATCTTCTGCAATTAGATTTTTGGTTTAAGGACTTTGGCTCGAATAATGAAGATATAGAAGTTTGAGTCCTAGACGCTAGTTCCTGGAAACCGAAAGTTTCACTCTTGATGAACTCATCCCTTCCTTCAGTTGGTTGTAAAACCATGACTTGCTCGTTCATCCATTCACTTCTGCTTATCCTTTTCAGGGTCATGGGGGGCGCTGGAGCCTATCCCAGCTGTCGTAGGGCGAGAGGCAGGGTACACCCTGGACAGGTCACAGGGCTAACACAGAGACAGGACACAACCAATTGCACTCACATTCACACCTATGGGCAATTTAGTGCTTCCAATTAACCTATCCCCACTAATTGCATGTCTCTGGACTGTGGTGGAAGCGGGAGTACCCGGGGAGAACTGGTGGAACTGAACTCAGGATCTTCTTGCCGTGCGGCATCAGTGCTAACCACCGTGCCATGGTGCCCGGGCTGACCTGTTATTCCCAGGCAGTCTCCCATCCAAGCACTAACCAAGCCCAACCTTGCTTAGCTTGCGAAATCAGACAAGTGCTCAGGGTGGTATGGCCGCAAGCTGGTTTGCTAAATATCCCTATAATCATTTGGTGTCGTTTTTGTGTTCACGTAGCTTCTGCTGTTTTGACTAACAGACATATGCCTCTTTAACTTTGGGAAGTGTTTCACCAGCAGATGCCTGAAGTGGTTCTGGAATTTCTTCCCAACAAAAGTATAGAATACAGGACTGATACAAAAGTAAAAGTAGGCAATGGTGCGAGTAATTTGAAGTGCATAACCCAGTTTCTGTTTGTCCTCACACTCACTCTTAACTTCATTGTTAATGTTCATCAAGTGTACAACGTTGAAAGGAGTCCAGCACATGAAAAACAACAGCACAATGATGAAGATGAGCCTGACTGTCTTGAATTTGCTTGCAATCCTGGATGACATAACAGTGATTGCAATCCTACTGTAGCAGTAGAAAATAACAATCAGTGGGAAAATCAAGAAAACACTCAGCTGAAGGTAAAACCCAGATTTTCTCAGCTTGTCCATATCGACATAGGTAAGGTTTCGAGGGTACTCCTCACAAAAAGTTTTGTTATCAAGACTAGAAAAGAAACTACTATAGATAATCATTGGTCTGATACATGCTAAACCACTGACTAGCCACACAACAGTGCAGGAGATTCTTGCATACTTTCGATTTCTCACTTGTGAGTCATTCAACGGGTACAGAATTGCAAGGTACCGATCAAAGGTCAGAAGGGCTAGAAAGAGTACAGAGCTGTAAAAACCCAGATAGTAGACAGTACTAACAATCTTGCACATAACTTCGCCAAAGATCCAGTTAGAGAGCTGCATGTAGACTGCCATGAAAGGAAGGCTGATCATGAAGATCAGGGAGGACATCACAAGGTTCAGCAGCAAGATGTTGGTCACAGTGGTCAGCTGATCAAACCTAGAAAGCAGTCAACATAAAAAGATTCACAGGTCAGTCATCATGAAACAATCTAACCTCAGGTGTTTTCCAGGTAACAGAGATCAGTGGAACCTTCAGTGAAGTAAATCAGCACATCTTTAAAATCAGTGGCATTTCTGGATGTCATCATTACCATGGAGTCTGAGCAAAGATATTAAATTATAAAATAATATTTTGGAATGCACAAATACAATTAGTGGAAAGTACATTGACTTCTTGGTAGGACAGCACCTTCTAAGCTTCTGCTGCTGTGCCCCTGACAAGCATGTTAGAGAGTCCACAGATGTACCCTCAGTAAGAAAATGTCTTGAAAGTTTATTTTGTGACCCAGAAAGAGTAATATTTCAAACTCTTTCGCCATGCTCCTCCGCCATTGGCGCTTTTAAAATGTATTGTTATATTATATTAGAAAACCAATAACAACATTATCATCCTTCTGGCAGACAAGAGTAGATGCACGGCTTTGCTAAACCAGAAAGAGTATCACAAGAAAAACATTGTCACCGGTCAGTAGCAAAGATACTTATGACCTTCAGGCAGAAACATGGGTGTGCCAAGGATTCCCCAGTTTCACCCATTGTGGCCAACTTGTACATGAAGAACCAATGACTGAACCAATGACTCAAGTCATTGGTTCAAGTACGTGGATGACACCTGGGTGAAAATCAAATCTCAGCATGTACCACAATTCACTGATCACGATGAAATGAAGAGTTCAAGCTAAACGCAGAACAAAAATCCAGAGTTTAATACTCAAAGAAGACCTGCAGGCCATTTGTGGCATTAACAAAGCACTAAAAACAACAAAACAATACAAAAATCCTAAAAAACCAAAGTAATGACACACTTGATGCAGACGAGTCAAAGAGCAGAAGTCAAGTACAAGCTGCAGTCATAAACAGGAAATCAAAAAGAAGCAACAGTAGGAGGCACTGGAAAGTGTGAGTACAGAGACAATCTGAAGACTGGGGATACTGCTGCACATATGAACATACACAAGGGTCAGTGATTAACTGACTCAACGCAGGTGTGACAAACAAAGCAAGGGACCTGGAGCGCGTCTCAGATGACATATGACAAGAAGTGGGGTACACTACAGAGGTGGATGGTTAATCAATTAACTCTGTCTACTGCAAACTAGTTCTATTAAAACTTTGTAGATTTCTCAGAACTCTACGATGGAAAAAGGTCATGCCATTTGAGTTCAGCTTTACCCTTTTTTAGAATGTTGAGCGTAAGAAGTATTGCATCTAGTGCCTGCCATACAAACCTGGCTTTTATCGTGTTGCATCAGTTGGAAAGAGAGGTGTAACACAAAGTGAGTTTAGACTCAGCAAAAACCACTAGTCATGAAAACTGTTGTCTTTTTACCTCAGTCAAAGTCAAAGTCAAAGTCAACTTTATTTGTCGATTCTGCCACATGTACAGGACATACAGAGAATAGAAATTGCGTTACTCTCAATCCCTAGATAAATAGCAAATGAACATTTAAATATATTTAAATATAAAAGTGATTAAAAATGCAAGTAAAATAATTAAAAAGTAAAAATTTAAATAAATACAAATACAAGAACCTTCACCATGGTAAAGATAACGCACGTAATCTTAGTAGGTGGTTTTGTTCAAAGCTTTAGCTTAAAATTAGCTGTCAGTGTCACGTTTTCACCAATTCTAAACATGTTTTCAGGCCAGTGTAGATTCTCTACTGGAAGACTGTATTTTATATGTGCAAGTCATTAAGCTGTATCTCAGTAACATCATGAAACAGGCCCAGCTGTAGAGTTACTGCAAACCGTGCATATCTATATACATATACTCAGTTGGTATGCAGAAACTATAATCTGTAATCTGTTGCTATGTCTTATGTAACGGTGCTGGAACTGCAGCTAGTAGAACACAGTAAACACACTAAAGTGGTTTTTCACATTATCTTAATTAGGCTATGGGACAGTATCCTTTAATGTATCTAGTTTAAAGTTTCAGAGCTGCAATGTGCAACTATCATGTTGGAAATAAACAGCATCACAAAGATGAATAACTCTATTCAGGTGCAATATTTTGCGTTATAGAAACAATGCTGAATTTTAAGGTTATTATGTTCTTTATTAATTTTATTTTTATTAATAAAATGTATTTTTCTTCAGCTTCAGAAATTGTCACTGACTGGAGTAAGTGGGATGGTTTGAAATCCCCCTTCCTACGTGCATTTGCACAGAGCCTGAAGCAGGAAACTTACTTAGCCCTTATCTCTGACTGGGGTTTGAGGTTTTGTCAAGCTACTGCACCAGCGTTAGTTTCATTGATCATTTTTGTTAACAACCTTTTTTTTCTGATGAAAACAAAACGATAACTAAGTAAAAACTATGATGAAATGTAATGCCACTTTCATCGACGAACAAAAATGAGATCAGCATATTCTGAAGAGATAAGAATCAAAATGATCACTGTTTCTCATGAAAGCACAACAAAATGTCAACACCTGGGAGGAAGAGATGTGTTGACATGTGGATGCATACACACAGGTGAGCTGACTAACTGAATATATGGAAAGATCAGGTTTTCCATCACTGAATCTTTTTCCTCCCCTGATGGCGCTGATATATCCCAACAATGTCATCATTAATTATCCCTGATAAGGATCAGCGGATGGATGGATCTGAAAAAGTGTTTCAGAGAGCATGAGATGTTGTCATGCATGGATGGTCCACCGTGTAGTCAAAGGTGCATCATCACCAACAAAAGATCTTGGCAAAAAATTATTAAAACTCTGAACATAAATAAAGGTGACACTGCTGTACGTATGGAAACAATACGACACCAAATACATGCTGACAGAGCTAAAGGTTGGCTAATACTCTTAGTTTTACTGATTTTAACTAAAAACATAAATTTAAAAGAAGAGCAAGGCACACTTATCACAAATTTTTAAAGCTATTAAAATTATGACGGCTTAATTTGACTGGTTAATATATTTGGTTTGGTTGCTGTTGTTGGATTCCACTGTAAGCCTCTGCTACAAAGCAGGCAGGTGAAATCATTTTAGAGTTAATCTTGAGGTTTCAGTGTTTCAAAGGCAGTTTGCTGTTTACTGGTGTACTTCACCATGGTAAATTATGCCGCAGCCTGTTCTTGAACACGTTTGGCCTGCAGGTGTTTGTTGACCTAATTTGAGATTTGCAAATAGTCTGCGTCTTTGTGTTTTGGTTTTAGATTCATTAGTTTTTGCTGTCCAAATGTTAACCACCACTCAGGCTGCAGCTGAGCTCAACAATGCCAAAACGTTCTTACGTACACAATCAAATGTTAACTCAATGACATAAGCAATGGTTATTTGGCACTATGGCCTTTTAGTGATAGAACTGTAATACTGGTTAATACTGGTTACTAGTTAATAGGCTTATTAACTAGTCTATTCTTGCTACCTTTCCTTTCTCGCTTCACATACATTTAAATACTTTTCCACTCACACAAAGAGCTGCCGCTTTGCCTTTAAAGCCTCGTACAGCAAATACCTGCATTCTTGTTTGACATTGTATTTAGGCTTTGATTTACTGGGAGCTCTATTTTGTATTTTATGTTTAAGTCAGCTCCTTTTTAGTGTAAATCTTTCACTTTCCAAGATGTTTTGTACAGTGTTATTGTTTATTAAGACAGTTATTTATTTTGCTTTGGTTTGGCTGTTTTAACACAGTGAATATATCTCTTATCTTACCGTCTTAAAATCAGTTACACTGCTAGATCTATTTATGTACCTAATTGGTCAGAATGTCCCACCTTTCATATGAACGTGTTCACAGATTCAGGACTGACTAATTAAGCTGATAATCACCTTTGTATGAGCTGATTGCTGATGTTGAACTAGTTTTACTGTAGGAAAGATCCGACATCTCCACTGGGTTCATTTTATTTTCACACCTATAACTTTCATGAAATGGTGCAACAAGCCACTTTTAACTTGCACTGAAGCATAACCATCACAGACTTGTCATATTTTTACATTGTTGTTTTCATGAACTCTACAGTATTCGTGTAATAAGAAAAGGCTGAATGTGGCTGTACTCTAAGACACGGCAACTCTTTTCCCTCGTACATCTTATGAAGAACCCAGTCGAGAACTTTACCAGACTAGACCACAGGTGTTGCTAAATCAGTCAGCATTACCATCTTAGGAATTACAGCTTAAATTTTCACCTAAAAGTAATGTGAGTCACAGCAGGGATGGGAATTCCGGCTCGTTTTAGAGAACCGGCTCTCTCGCTAAAAAGAGCCGGCTCTTTCGGCTCCCGAGCCGCTCAATAAGTTGTTTTATTGCTTGAATTAATTTATTATCAACAACAATATAAAATAGAATTCAGTGCACGAATAAACTTCCTGAATCCTTTATCATCCACAACTGAAAACGCTTGGATATCAAGTGCAATCATTGGCGGGTCTTCATTCACTGAGTTCTCATGAGAACTCACAGAGTCTCATAGAGCTCTGGGTTGGTTTAGGTGGTTGTGGTGGTATATGCATGATGCTGTAGATACTGCAGCAAAAGCAGCAGCAACGGTTGCAGTAGACACGCTGGCACCTTCATTACTGACTGATTAACTGACTGTGTTTTATCGTCCCATTGCACTGATGGGTGGACAGTTCTCAGGTGTCTGTGCAGGTTGAGAGAGGGTGACCGACCCGCCACAAGTCTCAAGAGTTAAATCAGTAGAAATTCATTCAAGATCTTTTATTTAATGCCAACACTGCAGAGAACAAAATAATCCAGCTTTGTTAGACTAACTTACCGACAGATGATGATGAGGACTATCCCGTTGCAAATGACACTGAAGGCAAACATGAAGTAGTAAAGGATGGACAGCAGCGCTCCCAGTTTGTTGTCATTGTCCCTGGTGCATGGTACAGCTTCTGTATATTCGCTGTAGTCATAATCCGAGTCAGTCGTATATTCCATCTTTGTGTCAAATGCTTAAAGGAAAGTCTGACAAACAGAAATGTAAGAAAACACCGTTTACAATACATTCAGAATGACGTGAAAATTAGAAAACGATCAAGTCTTAACCCTTGAAAAAAAAGCCAGAAAATCCTTATTCTTTGGAACTGAGATGTTTATTAACCTCTTAAGCCCCAACGCCCCCTGATACGGGGGCAAAAGCAAGAGATCAGGTAGGCTTGGGGCTTAAGAGGTTAACCCTTATAACAAAATCCACAAACTTGTTTTTGCTAGATCGTGTTATGTATGATATATTTTTAATTATATATTTTTTGTATCGCATGTGAGACATTGGGGGGAGTTTTGCAACTTTTATTTAACATTGCTGTTAACAAAGTTTTGTCCATAACATTTTGAAACAATTTGATGAGATATATGTCTCAGAAACTCATGTACCAAATATGATACAGAGGGCATTATAGGGTTAACTCTATTTGGAATGATATAAGAAGGTGAAGCTTTAAAAATAAAAAGACAGGAAGCCTGAGGAATGAAAGCAAATGTAAGCATGAACTGACTTACTGTCTGTCCTATTTCTTCTGCTGCTGTCCGACTCTGATGATAGAGTTTGGTTATCTGTGTTTAAGTTACCAACACCAGAGGAAGTTACATTATCTGCCTTCAGGGAGGAGCTGTTGTCAATTGTGCTCAAAGCAGCAGAGCAGGGTGTTCTGTTTATGACGTGACATGAAAGCCACAGCAGGGACTGAGAAGACTTCAAAGGATCGGGTCATGAGGTGGCAAAATGATCAAGCTTGTTTGATATACAACTGGAACAGAAGTGACCCACACAAGGTAGAGCAGTATTCTAATGAGACTCTGCTAATGTGTGTTCAAGAAGCTCCCGTACTTTGGAACAATTCCCACCCCATTTCCATAGTCGAGCACTTCTCCTGTGTTTAGACTAAAAACTGCACTGCAAAAACACAATGCATGTGAGCTGCACTGGTGATGTAATTTTGCTTCAGGAACCTTGGAGTAAAGTACGATTAATTGTAACCCTGGTCCCACGTAGCTATGGTCAAAGCTAGACTGCGTAGTACAACGAGACTGGGCCTGGGTTCGTTATACTTCTATATATGAATACCAATCCCTTCTATAAATAAAGGCCACCACAGCTGTATCTTACACAAATTGCTCCCCTATAAGCATTTATTTGGGGAAAGAAAAACAAATAAACGTAATGTCAAAGCACACACTGTCCTTTACCTCTTGCAGATCACAAATATATAAGATCGGGACCGCAGGTAGTCGACCTCAATCACGCAAACGTCTACCACTTGTTCCGCCCCAGAGAGGTGTCACTCTCTCGTGGATGATGATGTGTTCTGGAGTGAACTCCAACCCAAGCTTCACTGGTCTGTTTCCCAACTCGTGACGTGTGGATCCTTGTAGACGTATATGTTCAATCAAACCAAACTTAAAATCAACCAAGTAATTTTCTGTGCTGATCAAACAGTAAGTGAAAAGTGAGCAAAATAAAAATGTCATCTTTCACCTTTTTAAGAGGTTTCAATAAACCGTGATGTCAGGGTATGTGAAGTCAGGTGCAGCTGAGTAACCCCCATCAACCCACCCCCACCTGTTTTTTTTTTTTGCTTATTTTCCTGAAGTGGTTTGCGGTTTATTTTTATCCACCACATTTTCATTTTGCATGAAATGGAAACATTATAATTTTAGAAATACTTCAAAGTCTTGCAAAGGTTTGCGCTGCGGAAGAACAACGTGACAAAATGGAAACAGACTGTGAAGGGACATTCAGTGTACAGCTAATAACAGACCTGAAACATGAAAATCACGTGTTCATTCAGCGATAAGGAGTGTTTTACACATTCTTTTTCATATTCTACTGTCTGCTAATTGCACTCAATCTCATTATAGCCTCTTCTGCATTTTCTCTTCAGCCAGGTTTCGTCTGCACCAAAATTTGTCCCATCTGTGCTTTACTTCAATAAACCAGCTATAAATTAGCACAGAGATGGTTTGGGTGGAAATATATACATAGATATAGATCTATTTATCTATCTACATATATATTAGTATACATAATAGGTGTGTGTATTCGCGTAGCTGTTGGTATGCAGTGTGTGTCTGCAGGTGCTTCTCACACATTTGTCGCAAACTTACCACAACAACCACAGAACAACAACCACGGGAAATGCTGAGCTGGTAGTATCATTTCACCTAAAATCTCCGGGTCTTTGTGACTAACTTTTTTCTTTACCAGGACCAAGTTTTTACTGTTACTGTGAAATTCTTAGAAAGTCTCAAACGTCTACAATAGTTTTTTCCAGGATTTCAAAGCATCTAATTGTCCTCATGTACGGAAACTCATGTACGGGTTCATCTACGTCAGAGTTCAATTTGGTTTTTGTTTGTTTTTTTCAATCACCCGTTAACCACAAGTGCGTTGCATGTCCTATGGAGGAGAAGAAGACAGTGTTTTACTCCAAGTATCTCTGTTGAACTGAAAATCTTTGACTAACACTTTGCAGCTTTGACTTTTAGTGGGCAGCACTGTGTGTAATTTTAAAATGACTGAAAGGCTTTAGACTGCAGCTGTCATGCGTCACATGTATTTAGAGTAAGCTGTCAAAATAGCACATGAATTATGAGCATATATAAAGTATATTTAAATGAGCTGTGATAGATCTGTGGAAGTAATATTCACAAAAAAGACGTACAACAAAACGCAAAACACATTTAAATAAGTCTATAAAATGATTGTGTTTCGTGACACTGGTCGGCCCCTCGTTTGTACCCCAATCATTCTAACATCATTTCCTGTTGCTCGTGCTGTCTTTGACAGCAGCTGCACAGAGACCTGTAATCACGCTAACATATTATTTATCCAACATATTGGATAAGAAGTGGTTAAATTGGTTAGGTGATCTCTAAGAGCACTTAGAGATCACCCAACCAATTTGTACCACACAGTAGGACATATTATTATTTTTTATTAAAATATCACAAACAGTTGGAGAGATCAGCACTAATTAGGGGAGTTAAGCCCATATTGACACCTGCTAATCAAAGTATGTATGCCCCTAACTCCAGTCTACAATTCTCATAAAGGTGGCAGCTTTCCATAAACATGCCTGGATTACTAAGTTACTAAGTCCTGGAAGCTTTTTAAACATGTAGGTCTAAGAGATTAACTCACCTCATTATTGGCCACAGTTGTGACCAAGTGACCAATAAAGGAAATGACCTTTTTTTATTTGTGCACTGGCTTCATTTTACAACACTGCAAGTTGCCACTTGCCCTGAGCATGGAGGAAACTGAGCTTATTTTTTTATTATGGCACATCCTGTCAGACTGATTCAAACACACACAGTAAATTTGTGCTTTGTTAAGACAAGGAATAATTTAATTTATGAAAACCTGTTCAAGCATAAGCACCTTATACTCTATGCTCCCTTAGTTTTTCATTTAAGCTCTCTTCAAGTTTCAGATATTTATGATTAAATTTGATATTTAAAAGGATCTAATCTGGCTATACCTGGCTATATATGGTCCAAGATGGCGGCGCGCACAGACGCAGCGGCCCGGAGCTCCTACACTTTTGCACTTTTGGTGGTACTGTGTATTATTTCACACAGTCTGGGGTTACTTCAATACAACAGAGATGATCTACTACAACTAAGCCGTGGAGATCTTCAACTAACATCCGAGTATCTCATCCCCCCGGAGATCGTTAAGCAACCCCCGGGGCTACCCGCAACAGCAAGCCGCAGGAGGAGACGTTGCGAGCGGAGGCAGAAGAGAGGCAAGCGGGGAGGCCTGTGGGCACGGCTAAAGACTAGTCCGTTTAAACCACCACTCCCGATCATATTCCTCTCCAACGCCCGTTCAATCCGTTACAAACTGGATGAAATACGACTGCAGATCGCCACTCGACGGACTTTTAATAACTGTTCGTGCATGATTTTCACTGAAACCTGGCTGGACAGCGCCGTTCCCGATGCGGCTATCGATCTAGCAGGCCGCACCGCCTATCGAGCCGACAGGTCTGCGGACTCGGGTAAGAAGACTGGCGGGGGGCTGTGCATCTATATTAACAACCTTTGGTGCACGAACGTCACGGTAACGGAAAAACTGTGCAGTACAGAGGTAGAACTGTTGGTGTTAAAGTGCCGTCCATTCTATCTCCCTCGGGAATTTTCTGCCGTTTACATCTGCGCTGTTTACATTCCACCAGATGCTAATGCTAAGCTAGCGTTAGCACAATTGAGCAGCAGCATCAATAACAGCCTGGTAGCACACCCGGACAGTGTCTTTATTGCGGCTGGGGATTTTAACCACGCGGACCTGAAATCTGTACTTCACAATTTCCACCGTAATGTGAAGTGTGCTACCAGAGGAGATAGAACGTTGGACCAGGTGTACACCAACATGGCGAATGCATACAGAGCCCAGGCTTATCCCCACCTGGGTCTGTCAGACCATCTCTCCCTTCTGCTACACCCAATATACACACAAAAGATCAAGAGCACTGGGATTACAACCAAAACCGTGAGAACATGGCCGCAGGATGCTATTCCGATGCTTCAGGACTGTTTCCACTGCACAGACTGGGATGTATTCAAGGTGCAGGACACTGACAATCGTGTCGCATTGGACAGTTACACCTCCACTGTCTTGGACTACATCTGTTTCTGTGTGGACAATGTAACAACTTGGAAACGATTCCGTGTGTTCCCTAATAATCCACCCTGGATGACACACGGAGTTCAACAACTTATTCGAACAAGGAACAACGCTTTCAAATCCGGGGACCAGGAGGCATACAGTGCTGCCAGGGCCAACCTGAGAAGAGGCATCAAGACTGCCAAGCAGCAGCACAGGAGGCGTATCGAGGCCAGGTTTGAGAACAACACAAACCCAAGGCAGGTCTGGGAGGGCATCAGGGCTATCACGGACTACAAAAGAAGAACACCATCACCCTCAGCCGACAGTTCTACTCTGGCTGAGGATCTAAATCTCTTTTATGCCCGTTTTGACAGGGAGAACACCGACCCTGTCCTGTCCCCTCTCCCCTCAACCGACCCTGCTCCGGTCCTGAGCACTCATGAGCTGAGGCGTGTGTTCCGGAGCATTAACACCAGGAAGGCGGCCGGGCCGGATGGAGTGCTGGGCCGGGTGCTAAAAGACTGTGCTGCGGACCTGGCGGACGTCTTCACCTCTATATATAACACCTCGTTGTCCTGTTCACTGGTACCATCCTGTTTCAAAGCAGCAACCATCGTTCCCATCCCAAAACAGTCAAATGTCACATGTCTGAACGATTTCAGACCTGTGGCACTCACCCCCATTCCCGCCAAATGCCTGGAGAGACTGGTCATTAAACACATCAGAGCTGCTTTTCCACCATCCCTGGACTCGCACCAGTTTGCATACAGGGAGAACCGGTCAACCGAGGATGCGATCGCCACAGTGCTGCGCACATTACTGAAGCACTTGGAACACAGGAACACCTATGCACGGCTCCTCTTTGTAGACTACAGCTCGGCTTTTAATACCATCCGGCCATACAAACTCCGTCCCAAACTCCACCAACTGGGACTTAACTCCTCTCTGTGCAACTGGATTGTGGACTTCCTCACTAACCGTAGACAGAGTGTCAGAGTGGGTAAGAACACCTCTTCCACCCTTGTGGTCAACACCGGTGCCCCTCAGGGGTGTGTTCTGAGCCCTCTGCTATACACTCTCTTCACCCATGACTGTATCTCCTGCGCGTCCAATCTCATTGTTAAGTTTGCAGATGACACTACAGTGCTCGGACTTATATCCAACAATGATGAGACAAACTATAGGACAGAGGTGCAACAACTAGAGTCATGGTGCCACGACAATAACTTGGTCTTAAACACCAAAAAGACCAAGGAGATCATTGTAGATTTCCGGAAGAGGGGTCATAACAACCATCTGCCTCTCTTCATTGGCAGTGAGGCGGTGGAGAGGGTGAGCAGTTTTAAATTCTTGGGGGTAACTGTGACCGAGGACCTGTCCTGGGGCAACCATATCACCTCAGTTGTACGGAAGGCCCAACAGCGCCTCTACTACCTGAGGAGACTGCGGAGCGCACACATTCCCAGATCTCTGATGTTGAACTTCTACAACTGTGCCATCAGCAGCATTCTGACGTATGGATTTCTAGTGTGGTTCCCCAGCTGCACCAAGGCCGATCAGTAAGCACTCCAGCGGGTGGTGAAAGAAGCTGGCAGAATTATTGGAACAAGTCTGCCAGAGATCAGTAATATCTTCCCCACTCGCTGTCTGAGGAGGGTGCACAGTATCCTGCGGGACCAACATCACCCTGCGCGCCACCTTTTCCATCTGCTGCCCTCAGGGAGAAGGTACAGGTCTATACAGGCCAGAACATCCAGACTGGCCAACAGCCTGTATCCACAGGCTGTGAGGCTCCTGAACTCTCTGCCCCCCTCTCACGGACAATAACCATATCCAACTTCTTAATAGCAATGAACTGGTCTGCATTGGTGCATCATATCTTTATTCTCTTCCCCCTCCTGCCCCCCCCCCCCTCTTTCTTAAATAGATAACTATCATATCTGATATCATATCTCACAGTACAATAATATTGAATGGGTTGCATTGTTGTATTTTGTCATGTTTCTCAGGTCTTTGTCTGAATTTCTACGAACATTATTGCTAAGGATTGTCTTATTGCATTGGAGTCACACTGGGTTAAATATGTACACTTGGGTTTTAAGGGGTATTTATTATTTTCTTCTTTTTTTTTTTTTTTTTTTTTGGGTTGTATGGAAGCCCCAAACGCAATTTCATTGTTCTTGACAATGACAATAAATAAATAAATACTAAATACTAAATACTTTACTGTAGGAGTAAATTCTTAGAAAAAAAAAGCTTTGCCGTAGAATTTTGATTAATTTAATTTCATCCCAAACTGACCCAATAAAATATAGTTGGAACAAAATTGAAAAATCCTTCATTTTAAAAAGTAAATATTCTGTCTACCACCTGTGGCTGAGGTTGTAGACTTGTAGGTGAAGACAAACTGCACAGTGTCCATCGATTCATTCTCTTCTGCTTATCCAATTCAGGGTTACAGGGGTGCTGGAGCCTATCTGAGCTACCACAGGGCGAAAGGCAGAGTACTGTATACCCCAGAAAGGTTGCTAGTGTTTGTAGGGCAACAAACAAACAACTATTCACACTAACATTCACACCTACAGGTAACGTAGACTCAGCAGTTTACCTACCCCTACTAAGTGCATGACTTTAGAATGTGGGAGGAAGCTGGAGTTCCCAAAGAGAACCTATGCAAACAGGAGCAGTGTAAACTCCACACAGAAAGATCCCAGAGGATCCAATACCTTCTTGCTGTGAAGCAACAGTGCTAACCACCATGTGACCATGCTTCCCAAAATTGCACACTGTCACCAGAATATTCATTCAACAATAGAAGCAAACTAGATAAAGTTGTGTTTCTTCTGAAAATGCAGGGTGAATGCCGTGTAATGGAAATTGTCTTCCGAAAACAGCTGAAGAAGCAGAACTATCTGCTAAAAAGAGGCAAAACCTGAAGGGTCACAGGTGGGATCCCGCGCCGCCCGCTATTAGAGCACCTGCTCATCCTGCGTGAGCTAAACCAGCAAGCTGAACTTGTCTGCTGACAATTGTTTTGCTATGGGTAAAATTCGAACTCACGCCTCCCGCTCTCAGAACGCCTGCTCGTATCAGTGAGCTAAAATACAACTCACCGCGGTGAGCTAAACTGGCGGCCACACTTGTAGTGTGGTCCAATTCATTTCAATGGGACAAAAATATGGAAAAAAAAAGCTTTATATTTTAAAATGTATAAAAGTAATTAACACCGAAAGATAAAGGTTACAAGAGCAGAAATGGCAGAGTATTTTAAAATTTGAATGGTGAAAATAGCACAAAAACTGTGGGAGTAGTTAAAGGCCAAGGAACGGAGCATCTAGAATAATAATAATATGAACCAGAAAAAGTTGCATTTCCTGCGAAAATTCAGTGTGAAAGCAGTGTAGCAGAAACTGATTTCCAAAACCAGCTGAAGAAGCAGAACTGTCTGCTGAAAAAACAATGTTGCCATGAGGAAGATTCGGACCTGGGCCATCCACTCTAAGGACGCCTGCTCATCTTAGTGAGCTAAAACACAGCTCACCCTGGCGAGCTAAACCGGCGATCACACGTGTATTTCAAAAAGTATAAAAGTTACGAGCACCAAAGATATAACTGGCATTAGCAGAAAGAGCAGACTTTGAATGGTGAAAGTCCCATAAAAACTGTGAGAGTAGTTAAACAGCAAAGAAACGGAGCAACTAGAGTAATAAGGTAGAAGAACAAATATTAAAGAGAAACAGGAACTCAATAGTGTGACGGCAATCACACCATTACACACTAATTATTTGAATGCCTACGGCATGCACACATACTGGACAGCTGCTTAGACTCAGTATGAAAGCAACATGGAGCATACACCCATGGTGGAAGGTTACTTTTAAAATGTATTCCACTACAGATTACAGATTACATGCCCCGGAATATATTTTGTAATGTATTTCATTACATTAAACAATGAGCGTAACATATTCTGAATACTTTGGATTATTTAATATATTATCATGCTGTTTACAGCTACATGAATGTCCTATTGCTGTGTGATTTATTACTATCACTGAAGGTTACTCTCCATACCAACACCAACTAGATGTTTAAATCTTAATAGAAAATGAGTAACAGTAGGTGGACATTACATGCTTCCAGCTCCCGTTTCTGCTCGGTGACAGCTCGTACTTTTCTCTACCTCCTCGCTCACAGACACATCACGGGTGTGACAGTCCATTCTCCCTGCAGCACGGACTACACTGCCCATCAGGCTACATTCTTTAGGGCGATGCCTGTAACACTCTGCCTGTTGCCTTCATATTAAGTAATTATTTGAATAATTTTTTAAAATATTTCTTCACGCCATTATGCGGCCGTAAGTGGAGGTGACATGGGCCGCGAGATTGAGACGCAGGCATTAGAGCCTCTGTGTGTGGGTTTTGTTTCCACGCAGGTGGAAATATACAGAGAGAGGGCATAGCCGAACATATGAAACAGGAAAAGGCTGCCGTGTAATCCCATTATTTCAACTATGTAACTGTATTCTGGATTTTAAAAGGCAACGGTAACAGAATACAGTCACTCGTATATTTTATTTCAAATACGTAACGGCGGTACATGTATCCTGTTACTCCCCCAACGCTGTGGATACTGCAATATTATTTCACGCCCACTTGTCTGCATGGAACCACGTGTGACAGGTTGTGGTTGATTATTAACTTTGTCAGTTTTGTTTACTGCTCAGACTAAATTCCCCATCCCTGCCACCCACATATTTCACACACTGTGGTTTTTTTAGTATTTAGTCAAAAATATGATAAAATAAAATACATTCATCCATGTTCCATGTTTTCTAAACAGAATGATCATGGATCATCAGGGTTTCTGCTTCATCATTTGTGGACAGCACAGTGAGCAGTCTTTGCAGACAGTGGTTTGTGGAGATTTTCTTGAGACTTCACAGTAATTTCCATGACCTTTTAAAAACCTTTTTTTAATTCCATTTGCGCCGAGAGCCCGAAGAACAAAAGCATCTAACTCTGATTTCTGGTCTGGCGCACAGAGATGTCTGCAGACAATTGGTGCAGAACCCAGGTGATATTATATGCTGAAATCGGTGAGATATTCACAGTCGTCAAAATTTTATATTGTGGATGATTTTTCTCAAATTGTTCTAGTTTGTTGATGCACTTTTTTTGCAGGTAAGTGAACCCCTCCTCATCTTCAGAGAAATCTTAGCTTCTCTCAGATGCTTTCTTTATAAATAAATTTTATTAACAAACTTTTTCCTTACCTACAGTATTTCCACAAATGTTTAAATCACTGCACCTATTTCACATTTTCTTGAAATAATGGAGGCTCAAGATTTTTGCTTTTCTTTAGTTTTGCATCATTTCTTCTTTTCTTGAACAAGCCCTCTTATCTGTAGCAGGACTGTGTCTCTACTAAGTGAAATTCTTAGAGAGAACATCATCATAGTCATAACTGAATACAGCATCAGATCTGCTTCATTTTTTTAGCCTGATTGAATAAAATACACCTGGATTGGCTCAGGCTCAGACCTCAATCATCTTTTTTTTAAAAATAATTAAAAAAAAAAACCTAGATATAACAATAAAAAAATGCTCATGTATAGTATCTTCATGTTCTTATTATGGGAAACCCTCCCGTATTCTGCCTCTTTCCCTTAACTCACCAAATGGTCACAGCAGATGACTGCTCCTCCCTGAGTCTGGTCGTGCTGCAGGGCATCATCCTAACATTCTGCTTCTGTCTAATATTGCAGAGTTTTCACCTTAAAATATAAAATGGAACTCGGGATGGACTGTACCGAAGTACAGCCTGTTTTTCATTCAGCTTTATTGCAGTCTGTCACTGAGTGTTCCAAACATAGAAAGAAGACTTTTGATTCTTAGGGACGGTGTGAAAATACTCAGAATCATTGACTCATTGAAACAGAATCACTGAAACAGCTCAGTTTGTGACGTGGGGTGTGATGTTCTATTTACTAGCTTGATAGACTGAGTTGCACACCCAGCGTCCCAGTACAGCTCCTCATGTTGAGCATGAAATCAATATACTGTAAGGAAATACATATGCCATGCAGCCTTACTGACCACTCACTGAATGAGAAATGTTAGGAATAAGTTTACAAAGTAGAAACAGACTTATCACACTGCTGCGTCCCAACTTAATCTTAAGTGTATGCAATAGCGGTTTTAATAATAAAATTCACTGCTGTAGAATATCTTCATGATATTAAAACCACTTGTCTATCTAACAGCTTGTTGGCAAATTGTTGGCAAATTACAGCACTCACTTGCTGACACCCCTTGCTGACATTTCCCGTAGCATAGTTGGTACTTTAGCAACAGTATATTCGCTGAACATTGTTACATTTGTACAAAAGTCATTATGCTGAATCAAATTCTAGATATGGGTACATAAAGTAAATGTTAGGCCCCACTTATATTCATGAAAGCTATGACTTTGTGCGAAAAGGGAAAAAGAAATTAGTCTTGACGACGTATGACGATTTTTCTACTATTTTTGCAACTTGTGACACATACAGAAAAGATACCTTTCACTTACATACCCAATTCTTTGGTGGTGAGAGCGGTGGCAGGCTGGGATGGAATATAAACGAGAACTTCCTACACTAACTGCATAAGAAATGACATTGTAAAGCAGAAGTAGTAGTTCGTTGTGGATTTACAGCAAAAGTACATACACTGACACCAAATATCAGAGAAAAAAGAGGAAATCAATAGGAGATTTTTGTGTGTTTGTGTGTGTGTGTGTGTGTGTGTGTGTGTGTGTGTGTGTGTGTGTGTGTGTGTTGGGGGGGGGTGTCATTTTTTGAAAAAGTCCTGTGGAGCAGACCGACATTCGAGGGTTTCTTTGGCATGAGAACATTGTCATTCTTTTTAAAAGCACGTTATTCGTATTTGTAGTCCACAGGAACACATGAATCTATGTTTTTCCACTTTTTCCAATAAGTTTCGAAAATGTTGGAGCTTGGTGTCCTGTAGTGCTGACCAATGTGTGTAATGTTAGTTTAACACAAAGAAAATTCAGGGGTGAAAATAACATTTCTAGCTTTTGAAAATGTTTGATAATAAGAGAGAGTACCGCACCAGCAGCTTTTTGTGGTGAAAAGCAGTTTTGCATCCTGTGCAGAATGTCTAGACAGCCAGTGTGCGTGCTACTTGCACTTAGTATCATTTTTCACCGTATTAATAAAACACACAGACACAGATATATAACTCAAGCTTGCAGGAAAAAGGCCACCTGCAGGGCAAGTGGGGATTTTTTTAAACCACTTATTCATTAAGGTTTGAATGAAGGTTGAATGTCAGTCTGACTTTCAATATATGAAACACTATTACTCTCGGCATCACTTACGGTAAATCCACAACTAACAACACTAGAGCAAACTATGATTAAGTGTGAGCAGTGCAGCGTGGTAAGGCTCTTTCTGCTTTAGAGAGTTAGTGGGTGATTCCATGGAAAACCAGTGAGTGCCTCCCACCTCAGGTGTTTTTGGAGTTTGGGTTTTTTGGGGTTTTTTTTGTTATACTGGTGATGAACATTGCAAGGCCATTACGACACAACAAATTCTCTCACAAGCCCCAAAAGTAACAATAGCTGACAGCTGATTTAACCAGCATAGCACTTCTTCCATTGGACTTGAAACCTACATGTAACACAAGCGAGCATGACAGCTTAATCAATAGATTTGAGAAATGACTTGTATAGTTTGCACATGCTGAATATGATGTTCCTTAAGGAAGTGTTCACAATAAATCTTTCCTTCATTTTAATTCTCACTGCTTTGCTACGAACAATTTTATAATAAAGTTTCACTTATTTAAAAACAAACATCTTTTTATGGTTACAGAACATTTGTTTTTCAGGATAATTGTTATCATTTGGAATTATTGCCTAGATTAGAACATTTGTCTTGACTCTATTAACTTTTCAACAATATTACTTTACTACACATCTACTTCCAATTTCACAGTGCTGTTGAATTATTTGCCCAGAAAATTTTATGCAGAGTGGTGAAATCCCCACCCACCACCACTTCCACACAGAAGTACATTCTTTATAAAATGTAATCTTCCATTGATGTGCACACCAACTCATTCAGGCCCTTCTTCAGTCGTTTTATAAAGGATCTGAAACAAACAACAGGACACAACAATTTCTTTGGGCCTTGATACACCAAAATAAATAGTTCCAGTTGCTAAGGATGCTATAGTGTTTCTGTAACACTGTTGCTACTGATTTTATTTTTGAGGTCTGACCATTCATTATTTTTATATACGGCATCCAGGTGTGAATGTTTCAGTTTCACCCGTCAGCTGTGCTTTCACACCCTGACATTGTTGCATGTATTTGCATCTTTGGGTGGTATGCTCTAGCGACTTGGTGTTGTCACAAGACAAAAAACACAGAATAAAGTATGTCTAATGACAGTTAATACACGCGATCACATGAATCCTATAAATAGAGTTCACAAAAATGTTCTGTTTCCTGTTGCTGCACAGCGCACGCAAAGGGGTTTAGACAGCAGTTTCCTCTGAGGAAATGGTGATGAAGTTTGACAGAAAGTTTCCCCAGCCTTGTACCTTATCTCACGACACAACATTGGCTTTGAATGATACAGATAAACAGCTGCAACAGGGAAATGGTTAGTGTCGCTGACACAATTAGTACATCTTTAGCTTCAACTGGACTTCATATTAATGTAGTTTGAAAATGGAGGTTCAAAATAATGGTTGATAACTGCTGAATTGAATGGTAAATGGACTGGTTCTTATATTGTGCTTTTCTACTCTTCTGAGCACTTAAAGCGCTGTACACAACTTGTGCATTCACACAAGCACATTTTTCAAGGTGCGTTCTAAGTAACATTCACACACATTCATACTCCGATGGATGCATCGGAGAGCAATTTGGGGTTAACATCTTGCCCAAGGATATTTGGCATGCAGACTAGGGGAAGCCAGGAATCGAACCACCAACCTTCCGATCAGTAGATGACCTGCTCTACCGCCTGAGCTACAGCCATGCCAAATTGAATGTTTATAAGTTGTGTTGAGAGAATCTATAAGTTCTTAATGTTTGTCGTGACCAGTCACATGATGATTCTTTGTCCTCACAGAGCACAATCATGTTAGATGCAACAAGATTAAGAAGATTAAAATGATTCTTTTCAGTTTGAGGTGAACTATTGGGGGAATTAATTTGGGGCAATTTGAAGGAATTTGTAGTGGCATTAAATGTCACTACAAAAGTACATGAACAGTCTTAAATGGGGGCGAAAGAAATTCAGGGGACTGGAACCAGCAGCCTTTCTCCATGTCACTACTCTTACTTAGATAAAACCTCCACATAATGGGATGAATAGTACACGATTGTGCTTTACTCATAGTGACTGCAGAAATTACATGACCTGAGATCAGTTTTTATTGGTGTATCTCATACAAAAGTAATTTTTATTGAAAAGCTCTATTGGACACAAATCCTGAGGCCCAAGAGCACTATAAGCATTCAAAGCCTGAAGTGATCTTTAACTGACCTTTGACATCGACCTTTAATTTTCAGTTGAACTTAAATATGCAAAAAGATTCAGAATTGTTTCCAAGATTGGCAAAATATTTTTAGAGTCACAAATGACAACAGAATCATGAACAATTGGGGTGATATAGTACTGTAAGGACTTCAAGATCAGATGTGGAAGGATTTTAAATTTGATTCAAGGACTCAAGGAGCTTTATTGTCATTCGTATCACATGTTTACATGAGGGGAAGGAAATTATGTACACACGGTCCC
This sequence comes from Aulonocara sp. 'chitande type north' Nkhata Bay, assembly GCF_057382095.1. Lineage (NCBI taxonomy): Eukaryota > Metazoa > Chordata > Actinopteri > Cichliformes > Cichlidae > Aulonocara > Aulonocara sp. 'chitande type north' Nkhata Bay. The sequence goes on along the minus strand of NC_141352.1, from coordinate 3,636,025 downwards.
GGAGTGAAAAGAAACAGAATAAGGAAGAAACAGAAATTTAAAAAGTAAATACATAAATATTTTATGAAAAAACAAAACAGAATAACAAGTAATAATTAATACAAATAAATAGAGTGCAACAACCTGAGTATGGATATGGAAATGTAGGTATAAATACTTTAGCAGCAAAGGGCATGATGACCAGCATTGATAAAGTGACGGTGTCAGTAGGTGTCAGTAGGGATTGAGGTGCTACAGAAGCAGTTCTTGTCCATTATGCACTTCTGGAGTGAAGCTGTTTCTCAGTCTGCTGGGTTTGCATTTAATGCTCCTCAGCCTCCTGCCTGAGGGGAGCGGGACAAAGAGTGTGTGTGCTGGGTGAGTGGGGTCCTTCATGATACAGGTGGCCCTCTGCCTGCATCTGGAGGTGTATATGTCTGTGACGGTTGGGAGGCTGCCTCCGACCACTCTCTGTGCAGGTACCCTTCTGGAGCTTAGTGGACACATGCGTGGACAGCACCTTTTAGCTCTTATGTCCACAGTCATATTCAATGTTGAAATGGAGGTGAACTTTATTTGAATCATTCGTGGAATAGTAACAGATGAATTTTAAGGCTTCTGAAAATTGTTCGTTCAAACCTTGCCAATTAAACAATCATTCTAACACACATCAAAAACTTTTCACATTTTTATACATATTAAGGTGAGCTATAAGCAAGGGTAACAACAGTTAAATCAGGCAAATCTTGACAAAAATGAAGGTCTTTAGATTCAGTTATCAGTGCCTGCACAGCTTGGGTTTTTTTTGTTGTTGACAAAATGTATCGAAATATAAAGTTTCAACATTTGTCTAATTATATTACTATTAATTAATGAGTCTTACTTCTCAAGATCAATGCACAAGTTGTCTGACCTTCACTATGCAGAATGATGTGTGTGCAGATTTTGACCCTTGAAGAGTTTATATTAATCTGCATTAATATAATTGCATCTGCAATCTGCAGTTGAACTTGGAGATTCCTGCCGCTGTCATCTGATTCAGTATGATCATCAGGCTCAGTCTCGACTCTGTGTATCTACAAGAATTGAAAAAAGTCAACACTTTATTAATTATATTTTAAATTCAACTTACCTTATACTTTTTACAATATAGTATAAAATGCATATTGTTTCTTTAAAAACTACTAACACACTATTAAAAACTGCAGAATGCTCAATTCCAGCTTCATTTAGTAATTCAATTAGTAAATAAAAGTGAGTAATTAAGTCACTTAATTAACTAAGCAACTGTAAATGTCACAGTATGCAGAAGTACAATTCAATTTCAATTCAATTTTATTTATATAGCACCAAATCACAAAAAAAGTTGCCTCAAGGCGCTTCATAGGTACAAAGAAAAACCCAACAGTCATATGACCCCCTATGAGCAAGCACTTTGGCGACAGTGGGAAGGAAAAACTCCCTTTTAACAGGAAGAAACCTCCAGCAGAACCAGGCTCAGGGAGGGGCGGGGCCATCTGCTGCGACCGGTTGGGGTGAGAGAAGGAAGACGGGATAAAGACATGCTGTGACTGGAAAGGAAAAACTCAATGCATCATGGGAATCCCCGGCAGCCTACATCTATTGCAGCATAACTAAGGGAGGATTCAGGGTCACCTGGTCCAGCCCTAACTATATGCTTTAGCAAAAAGGAAAGTTTGAAGCCTAATCTTGAAAGTAGAGATAGTGTCTGTCTCCTGAATCCAAACTGGAAGCTGGTTCCACAGAAGAGGGGCCTGAAAACTGAAGGCTCTGCCTCCCATTCTACTTTTAAATACTCTAGGAACAACAAGTAGGCCTGCAGAGCGAGAGCGAAGTGCTCTAATAGGGTGATATGGTACTACAAGGTCATTAAGATAAGATGGGGCCTGATTATTTAAGACCTTGATAAATATTGATTTAAACGGGTGTTGATGCTGATAAGAGACAGGTGAGCACACAGCGGAACTCAATCTAACTAATGACACATGGGAAGTACAACTGAACATACTGAACTGACATAGGCTATCACAATAAAACAGGAAGCACATAAAAAATAAACAGTGACAAAGTACAAACTGAAAACACTGGGTCAACGACCCAGAAACCCTGATTGAAATAGGGTCAAGCTGGGTCAAGTGATAGGTTTTTAAGTCGTGCTTTAACTATTGCTATCTTGAAGGCCTGTATGAGCTCTGCATGGACAGGCAGCAAGATACATCGGAGATCTTTTACATCCCCAGCAGGTCCTTGAGGTCATGTAATCCCAGCTTGCTGGTCATAAAATGTTGAAAACAAATGGTGACAGAGCTTTTGTAACAGTGGCCTCCAGACTCTGGAACGCTCTCCCTTTGAGCTTGAGATCTGTGGACTCAGTGGCCTCTTTAAAAAAAGTAGCTAAAAGTCATCTTAAACTATTAAACTTGGTTCATTTTTGTTTTTTCTTTTAGCTTTTCTGTGAGACATTTTGTGATTTTTATCTAGAAAGGTGCTATACAAATAAAATTTTACTTTAGGTTAGAGATGGACCGATCCGATATTACGTATCGGTATCGGTCCGATACTGACCTAAATTACTGGATCGGATATCGGAGAAAAATAAAAAATGTAATCCGATCCATTAAATATCACGAAAGCACCTCACAAAACTTGCAACACGCCGTAACTCACCTCAGAACGTTAGCACGTCGGAGCAGTATGCATCACGTGATAGAGCGGCTGTGGCATGCGGGACCTGTCGGTGGTCTGGATAGCATTTGGAGCTTCGCTAGCAACCCGGCATTTCATCTCCGACAAAGTTATCCCAAGAGAAGTAAAGCAAGTGTGTAAGTCCATCTCTGAATGTTTGTAAAGCATTCCTGCGTTAAGCTTACCAAACGATATATGGAGCGACTGCCTCTTCTTGCTGCTACTTCAATCATGAAACTGCTTAACGATCAGCTGATCGGCTTTTCTGTCGCGAGTCCGTGTCTCTAGTTTGCTTTTGGCCCACTTTGCACCAGAAAGAGGAAACCAGCGGCTGAACAACAGCAGCACGTTTAAGCTTGATCAGCTGTTGTTAGAATGTATTTAATATTACTTTCTACTAGAGGATCTTTTTCTACGTAGCTGACGGCTGTAACTGTGCAGGGGCGGATCTAGCAAAGTTTAGCCAAGGGGACCGATAGGGAAAAGGGGGCACAAAGACATACTTTTCTTTCTTATTCTCATTTAAAATGTCGAGCTTTTAATAAATAATTATCCGAATCTTACACCCAAAGTTTTAATTTGATGTAAAATGAATAGAAGTCAATTACTGTATATAGTGACTAATATAATAGTGTCTAATATATATACCCTAGTAAGCTATAGTACTTTTTCCTTTGGGAAGGTACCATCTGTGCAGTCTGCAATTTTGTTGAAGAAAGATGTTGAATCTATTTAATTATTCTTGAAAAATAATTGATTTCTGTGCATTTTTTTTCACACTGCATCAAATTAAGGTTGATTACGTCGATTAAGCATCATGAGGTGGAGCGTGAGGGGTGGTTCCCTATTTTTTATTTATTTATTTTTGTTGTTGCTGGGAGTTGGAACCCTATTAGTTAGGTTGCTTAATATTTACGCTAAGTACTCTTTAAAATACCAGAATAGGGAGGATGGTGTAGGTTTAAGTTTATTAGATTGATCAGTATTGCTGAACTATGAAATTTTTTTTTTTGTATACAGGTATAACAGAATAGCTTTAGTGTAGTTGTTGTTTTAAACTTGAGTATGAACTTATACAAAATGCAGCAAGATATTTAAAAAACAACAGTTTTGTTGATTAAAAACCATTATATCGGATTCATATCGGTATCGGCCGATATCCAAATTTATGGTATCGGTATCAGACATAAAAAAGTGGTATCGTGCCATCTCTACTTTAGGTACTTTTACTTTACATCACTGATTAATAGATACATTACATTTGAGATCATTTACTTTTAAGATCAAATTTTAAAATCACCTAAATCACTCTGTGGCCAGCAGACTGCAAGCGCAATCTCTGACAGGCCTTCTCCTAATATCAGGAGACTTTAATCATGTCTCACTGGACTCCACACTGCCCACCTTCACCCCGTATGTGACCTGCCCCACCAGAGACAATAAAACACTGGACTTACTGTACGGCAATGCAAAAAAAGCATTAAGTTCATCACCTCTCCCTCCCCTGGGCAGATCTGATCACAACCTGGTGCATCTTGTCCCTGTGTATGAGCCCAGCCACCCACACAGTGCAGAGATGGTCGGAGGAGAGCGAGGAGGCTCTTAAGGACTGTTTTGAATCTACTGTGTGGGAGTTGATCTGTGACGACCACGGAGAGAACATCGACAGTCTGGTGGCGTGCATTACGGACTATATTAACTTCTGTGTGGATAACACTGCACCCACCAGGACTGTGTGGTGTTTCTCCAACAACAAATCTTGGATTACCCCAGAAATGAAAGCTTTCCTCAAGCAGAAGAGGAGGGCCTTCAAATCTAGAGACAAAGAGGTGAAAAGGGTGCAGAGAGAGCTGAGGGGACTGATAAGGAATGGGAAGGACAGCTACAGGCAGAAGATGGAGAACCAGCTTTAACAAAACAACGTTGGTGAAGTCTAGAGAGGCCTCAGAACCATCTCGGGCCACAAACATCAGAACTCTCTGCCTGGGGGAGATGTGAGGTGGGCAAATGAACTGAATCGTTTCTTCAACAGATTTGATTCATCCAGGATGCAGCTTCAACATCTGCTGCAGACTCACCCACCCCCACTGCTGCTGTTCCACCTCTGACACCTCAGATACTTCACACCTCCTCTACTCACCCTGCTCACTCCTCCCCACCCCCAACAACAGCATCCTATAGAGATCGGTTGTTATCGGATTACGTCGTTGAAGAGAAATTGTTCGAGCCATGTTTCCGAAGTAACAAAGAGGCGACGGGTGGCCTGGATTGCAGCCATTCAAAGACCAAATATAACGTCCCAGAACACTCCAGCTCACAGGTTATAAAACCCAAACCATTTTTGGACACCATTCAGACCAACAGCATTTTAAAGAGAATATGCAGCTAATCATGTGATTCCTGGTCTGATTAGCGAGAGAACCAGAGAAGACTACAGAAAAGTCGATTCAATATTAATTTTAGTGACCTCATGTAACCGAGTTTCATTACTGCTGATGTGAATTACTGTTTGGCAGAATTTATGCTTGCCTTTAGCCAGCAGCTGCAGTAGTGCTTCAGTATTGACCTCTGCAAGACAATACACCATAGTTGTTGAAGTATCTCGCTTTCTCGCTGAATGAATACTGTAAATATAATTACAATATGACAATATGAAATAAGACATTTTCTAAAAGCTTTTAATGAAATGCTAGACTACTGCAATTCCCTCTATGCTGGCCTAGATCGTTCCTGTCTACATCGCCTTCAACTGGTGCAGAACGCTGCCGCTCGCCTGTTGACCGGTTCAATAAAAAGAGACCACATCACTCCGGTTCTCTGCTCTCTCCACTGGCTCCCAGTTGCCTTTAGGATTGATTTTAAAATCTTATTGCTGGCTTTTAAGGTTTTAAATGGCACTGCACCTTCTTACCTGTCAGAACTCCTTAGTACTTATCACCCCAGGAGATCTTTGAGGTCAGCCGACCTGATGCTTTTAGATGTTCCCAGGTATAAATTAAAGACAAAGGGAGAGAGGGCGTTTGCTGTGGCTGCACCCAGACTGTGGAACAGTTTACCTCCTCACGTCAGATTCTCCAAAAGCCTAGAAACTTTTAAAACCGCTCTTAAAACTCACCTCTTTTCATTGGCTTTTAGAAAGGTTTAATTTATTTGTTTTATATATTTTTATTTTATTTTTATCAGCGAGGTGTTATTACGAAATTGTGTTCTATTGTATTTTTATCTGTATTTACTGTACAGCACTTTGGTCAGCCTTGGTTGTTTTTAAATGTGCTCTATAAATAAACTTGACTGACTGACTGACTGAAATGGGCTGTACAAAAAAGCTACACAAACACACCACTGTGTATTGTAACAGAAACAGGAAGTGATACTGCACCACAAAGAGTGCCAACACTAAGTGAGAGCATTGGTATAGGAATGTGAAAATGTTTTTCACACGGATTTGGATTTCTGACGGATTTCTCACACTGCAAACACATTTGTGGCACATTCTCCTGCAATATGCATTGTGTGGTCTGTACACTAGCAATGTTTTTACATTGATACAATCAGCTGTTAGATGTTTTCACTCATCTATGACACACTTATATTAGGAGCCTCATCACCATAAAATAAAAAAGTACAACCTTATTTGAGCTTATCTTCTATATTTTATTACATTTATTCATTTATTTATTTGCATATTTTCACAGATTTCTTTATTTACAGGATGCTTTAAGTGCAGTATCGATTCTCTTGTTAAACCGTATCTTGCTAATGTCACAAATGGCATCCAGCACTTCTGAGGTAAATGCACTCATGCACAATAAACAAAACGTAAACATACTTTAATTAAGTTTGAACAGAGCTGTCTGATAAGGCTATCTCTGCTTTAGAGAGTCAGTGGGGGGTTCCATGGAAAATCAGTAAATACCTCCCACATCAACTGGTGATAGACATCTCCTTTATGAAGCTTAACAAATTTGTTGAAAACCCCAAACTAACAAACTAATTTGCATGAGACCAGCTTTTACTAGTTTCCTGTACCCACTTCACATCAGTTTAGAATTCTATCATTCATCTGATTTTAACAGTGCATCACTTACATGTGAGGCGAGTGAGCAGCTTAAATAAATCGATATGAAATGGCTTGATTTGTTTTGTACATTCTGAAGGAAGTGTTTAAAGTCCTATTCACATTACATCGCACCTTGGAAGGAACATTATTGTCATTATGTCAAATCTCACTGCTTTGCAGATGATACACAACTTTATATTTGTGTTTTACCAAATATCTAATAATGAAATTCCTTTTTTAAAAGGTTCAGGTCACAGTGTATGAAGCTGAAGCATTATCGGTACCCTCATGTGTTTCATAAACAAATAAGCTTTTACACATTTAGTGAAGATATGAGGGTAACACAATTTTATTAGGGTGTAAATTACCTTGTTTTTGCTGAATTAAACAATGTAACACTTCCCCTCACTGACAGTGTTGCTGCACAGTTCTAGGGTGACATAAAGAACTGAAGCATTATGTAGGTTAATGAGATTATTAGCATCACTTCATTATAAATCTGTCAAGTTACCTAAATGGAATCAATCACAGAATACCATGAAAAGTTTAGTTGATTTTAATGTCAATAAAGAAATACAGCTGGGTTTGCAAGCTATGCTGTTCAGGAAGTTAAGCAACCAAAACTCTTCACAGGTTAAAACTAAGCAAGTGAATAAGCTGATAGTTAAACCACCGAGACTTTGAGCGGATGGTTAGGCAAAAGGCATTTAGGTAGAAAAGGTTTACATACTGTCACGATAAGGGCTCACTGTGTTTCCTGAGAAGGTGAGTTAACGCCCCAGTGAACAAAGCTCTCTCATACCTTCCTACCATTTGCTTACATGAGACAAGTCATTTTCCCGCATGCAAAGTCAAAGTGGGATAGGCAGATGATGTTCTCCCGAGAGGTTCCTAAACAGAGGAAATGAAAGGTGAGTGGGTGTTACACAGAATAAACTCGAGCAAACAGTCTGTAACTAAAGGCCTGAACAACCGTCCTGCTAGAGCAGGTTAATGATCTGGCCATGAGCAATAGTGAAGTCGAAGTTCAAATACGGAGCTTGATTGGTGGATGACAGGTGTGCTTGGTGTCCAAGGACCACACTCACGCTGGAAGAGACTGGTTGATATCCAGTCATGCCCACAATTGCACAGACAGGGCGAAGAGAGAGAAAGGACAGTTGGTGCACCTGGAGGACAGCCTGGTTCATATGAATTATTATTATTCATAATTATTTATACATGAAAAAAATGTAAATAACCGGTCAATAGTGTAGTATCCAGTTTATTGAAAATCACAGAACAAACAAATTTACAACAACAAAGTGAGAATAAAAGGGGTGGAGGAGCCTTTTGAGGGCCTTGCATTCTGGGTTTGAGCAGTGTATATATTTATCTACTGTGTAGAGACACCAGTAGAAGCAGTTTCACAATTTAAAAAAACAAAAAAAATAAATACACCAAAAATAAACAACTTAAGTCAAATGGTAAAAAAAAAAAAGCAGCGATATTCATAATACAGTCCACTCAAGGTCAGTGACTGTTAAACAGAAACATGTTTCCTCACAGGCAGTTTGAGTGTTTCTTAGGCAGCGGTGACTTGCACTTCATTCTGTCCTCAGGTTCTATGGAAACGTTGTGTGAAGCTCTGGTGCAAAAAGGAGACATTTCATATTCCACTGTGCATGATTAATAATCCAGTCTAGTACTGATGATGAACAGACACATAATGTGCACTCACAGACTCAGATCTGCTACATTTATAAAAATACAAGAAAACATAAATGCTCACTTCTTTACATAAACAGAACTCAATATAATTTTGTTGGGTGAATGCAAAGATGTTAAGTTCATCTAATTCAATGAATGTTTGGTTGTTGATACAAGTAATGGAAACCACGTCTGTTTAACAAGTGATATATGAAAATACAAGTATATGCATAGTTGTTATTATTTTATTTCCAAAATAATAATATTGTCGTAACTATTAATTATATATTCTGGTTGAAAATACAGTATAATGCAATATTATATACAACTGAAGATACTAGTTGTGTAAAGATTTTAACCCAGCATGTGCACAGTTAAACCTTTTTAAAACACATTGTTATGTTTTATTTCAGCAGGTGAATAAATAAGTCTTAGAACTGTCAGCTGTTGTCTTCTGCTCTAGCCAACTGTTTTGTGTAGCTAAGAAGATGCTTTTTACATCATGCACAAAATGTTTCCTTTACAGGAATCAGAGCGCACTTCCGATACTGATAAGCACATTTGAAGATTTAAAATGATGCCCACATGAATTTTATCATAATATTCTGTGGTTTACCACAAACACATAGTAGAGTTTATTTCATTTCCCAAATGGATTAAGAAACAGGGCACCCTGCCTTGTTGTGAATTTGTGACAGTTGTCTTTGAAGCATCCAAACCTTCATTTTTAAAGTCAAAATAACAATTGAAAACGCAGATAAACAAGTCAGAGTGATAAAATCCAGAATTATTTTAATATTATTTGTTTTTACAAAAAATACAATGTTGCCATTTGTAGATTTTATACATATATATATATATATGTGTGTGTGTGTGTGTGTGTGTGTGTGTGTGTGTGTGTGTGTGTGTGTGTGTGTGATATCATTGTAACATGATATTTTTCAGCATTTATGAATATTAACATTAGGTTACAATATATATAATAAATACAGGGGAAAAAAACATAACATACAGGTACCGGTGGTGATGTCACCGTATGCAATGGAAAAGGTTTTCACACATACAGTACGTGCTGCTTTTGCACTGAAGATGGTGAAATGATAAGACATCACTTTCAAGATAGCACCAGCAATGGTAAAAATAACCAACTCACTCATGTATAAGGTGAGAATCCTCAACACAATAACAGGAAGTTACTTATGAGCAAAAGCAAAAGTAGCATGACATTTAGGAGCCAGAGTGGGAAGTACAAAACTGGTGGCTTTTATGATAGACGTGCATCCTAACCTTCAACTTTGTTTTGCAACCTTAGTATCTTATTGCTAGATGTCAAGTTGTTTTGATCATTAAGAAGTATATTTCTATTCTTGTTTAGAGTTATAGGGTTTGGGCTATTATTAATTACACGAAGATTCATTCTACAAAGTACACAGCCTTTCCATATTAAGGTGCTCAATTCTCAATAATGTAAAATGTTCAAAAGTATTTTTCAAGTCTATTTACTGTATATTTAACTAAAAGCAGCATTTCCAATTACTTTGAGCTTGTGTATGACGTTTATCTGCAGTTGTTGAAGTTGTAAAATGAGAAATTTGTCTTGTGTGTGGCAAATGTATGTTGACATGTCAGCGGTCAGTGCTGTCTGCATCATGTTCAAACTTATCTTATTGTCACTTAGTGGAAAGATGCTCTACACAGTTCAAAACACTGAAGCTTCTGAAGCCCCTCCTACTCTGAGACAAACCCGCCGAGGAATAACACTCTGGTTACAAGCAACTCAGGGAAACGTGAAAGTGGAGACACTAGTGAAAAATTATAAATCACATCAGCAGTAATGATCCAGTTAGGTCAATTAGAGGTCACCAACATCAGTTTTGAGTCACTGTGCAACTTTACCAAAAACAATGTTGGAGTTTGTGCTGGTTTCCTCTCAAGGTGAATCAGTAGAGACATGTTTAGCCACATAATATTTTTAAACACTTGGCTGTCTAGAAAGCTGACTGTCTATTGGGCAATTATAAGGACAAACAGCATCCACCCCACTTTGGGCGGAGCAGTTCTCCAGTCACAACCTGGCCAAATGTATTAAGTCCCCAAAATGTGACTATCGGGAGTTGAGACCAGGAAGCAGCGCTGCAGTCTTATACTCTCTCTAGTTATAAAACAGCTAATGGGTCATGTTGTCCATTTTAAAGGTACAGCACTGATACTGCTTTGAATCATATCTATTCAACAGATTCAAATTTGTTTATGTAACTGGGGAGTCCTCTTCACACGTCAGGTGAATCATAGAGATTACAAGGTTCTGTGCTGGGACCAGTTTTTATTACAATGCAGATGATACCCAGCTTTATCCATCCAAAATTAAAATTAATTAGAACCAAGAATGTCTTACAGACATAAAGTCCTGGATGATTTCTCATTTCTTGCTTCTAAATTCAAATAAAACTGATGTTATTGTACCCTGACCCTCAGAAGTTTTAGAAGTATGGTGCCTAACCAGATATTTACTCCGAATGGCATTACTTTGGACTACAGTAACACTGGGAGGAATCATGGAGTCCTTTTGGGCCAGGATGACCTTCAATGCGTGTAGTAAACACATGCAGTAGTGTGAAAAAGCGTTTGAGCCCTTCATGATTTGTTATTTGCATTTGCACAGTATCCATAAAAACTGGAAACATTCTGTCTTGGAGTGGAAAAGGTAGTTCATGCATTTATTAATTATAGACAGGACTATTACTAAAAGCTCCCTGAAAGGCCTTCAGCTCATCTAGAACAGCGGTCCCCAACCCCCGGGCCACAGACCGGTATCGGTCCGTGAGTTCTTTGGTGCCAGGCCGTGAGAGTTCAGGCTTGGGTGTGAAATTTATGGTTTTCAGGGTTTTTATCGTTAACTCGGTTTCCCTGGGTCGTTTCCCGTGTTGTAGTTGTGTGTCTTATTTTGAAAGAAATATTTACTGCCTCCGTCTTCCCGCTCCACCACAATCAACCACACATGCAAGGCTAGGGGTGCAGGTGTTTCACCAGGGTGCAGGAGAGGCACTCCCCCTCTGTCCCCTTCTGGCCGCCTGTGCCTCAATTTTATTCCGAAACCTAGACATCCACATGGGGGGGGTGTGCACGTTATACAGCGTCCAGAGGATGGTCTGTGTATTCAAACCCATCTCTGGCGCTGGTGCCCTACCCTCAATTTTAAATGCTGAGGGTTTTCGGGAGGAGCCGTGCTGCTCTCTGGCAGGAAGCACCATGCCCTCCTGTGTTTTAAATGCACTTTAGAACAGCACGCAGCAACACTACATATGAGCGGGTGGAGGGGGGTTGGGGTTCCTCACTCACCCCCGTTCTCTGTTAACCGTCGGGAGGTGTTGGCCGTCCGATTGGGTTCTGGGATGTGGGGCCTCCCTGCTACTGCAGATACGGCGGCGGTCTGCTTGCCTCCACCCAGGGAAAAGGGTTACATCTCCTGGGTCTAGGTGTGGTTTCCCCCTCTGGGGGCTAGGGTACCTGGACCTGGGGTATAAAGTATGTTTGGGGAGTGTGATTGTGTGTACAGTGTCTATTTGTGTCTTTCTCCACATCGGGTGATTGTCGAGTATTTGTATATGTGTGCATGAGGGTTGGAATGCACGTTTGTCTGTGTGCGCCTGTTCGTCTGTGTCTATGTGTCAGGTCGGGTCTTAGACTCCACCTCTCTGGGAACATCTCAGGCCCTCCGAGGTATGAGGGCTTATCTCCCCACCACACTCCCTGCTGGTGGCGGATGCCCTCAGACGTCAGTGCGTTGGTGGTTCTTGGTGTCTGGGGCTGGGTGGTCATGTATGTACAAGCTCACTCCAGGTGGCTGCTTGGCAGCACCTGGCGCCTGTGATTCAACTGGGCCCTGGGGGGTGGGGGGCCCTCTGGTCTCTGGGCCTAGGGCTCGGTCCTCTCTGGCACAGCTGGCTGCTGGCAGAGCCCACAGGCACGTCACTGCAACCCCCTGTGGCCTCTGCTCCGTGGCTGCTGGGTGACCCCTCATCTGGGGCTCTCCTCAGCTCTTCCCAGGAGGATGGCACGGTTGCCCCCCTGGTGGTCCTCCTTGGGTTGTCATACTCTGGGGCCTCTGGATGTCTGGGGCCTGGATCTCTTTCATACCTGCTTCATGCCCTGGGGGACGGGGCTATAGCTCCCCACACTCCCTAGCATATCGTTACATGGAGAAACCTTTTGAATACAAGTGCTCTCATCCACACAGGTGTACACACGGGTGTTCACAGACACAAACTACACCCTTCTTGGCTGCTACCTCAAAGCACATTGTGTATAGCAACACAATGACAGGAAAGTTTTAGCATCTTTTTGACAGCATTGACTGCTGAAGAGAAACACACGCTTGTTAACACACATTTGTGCATTCGCATAAATAGGACGGTGAAAACAGGAAATAACTCCCAAACTGACATTTCTGATTATACATATTCAACAATAATTACACTTTGAACAGGAACCAAACAAAGAAACAAATTCAGATGAGTGATCAGTTAATAACTATGCGCAATATAAACTTATTAACATTATGTTAATGTTTATGTCATATTACTCAGTGGAAACCAATGAATGCAAAATGGCTGCATTTAAATGTTCTAATCTGAAAGAGTTTCCTGATGAAAATCCCATTATTTCTACAAATGGGTAAATGTTTTTCATTTTCAGACAAATGAGGATAAACTACTTTCATATCTATTTATAGCCTATACACATATTAATGGATATTGGACTCACTTGTTGTAGACACTAATTTTTCTGCAAAAATGAATTTGGATGTTTTAAAAGCCGTTCATCATGGTGAAGGCACTGGTCAGAATTTTATTGCTGGGGTTTTAAAAACTCAGTTTAACTGTACTCTATCCCCACTCGCAGCAGTCATATGAATCTTGCCAAGTTTATTCTGACAAGTGAAAAATTAAAAATCTTAAACACCAGACTTGTTGGGAAATTGGCTTCCTAAATTGTAAAGCCTTCCAGTCTACAAGTGATAACATGCCTTATCAATCCTAACCATACGTGGAATTGGGGATCTCTGGGAGCCGTTCCCTATGAAAACAAACACCTTGTACAAATGCTGACGGAGATGTTGTGTGAAAAAATAATTACCATATTGTGTCCCAGTACTTGCATTCATTGTTTCACTGATTATTCCTGTATGAAAATGCTCACTGAATTTTGTCTAGAACAGTTAGCAAGGATAAGCTGCATCATGCTAAGTCCGTCTACCTGGATCTGATAAAACTGCCCTATTAGGCTCCATCTTTCCACTCATTTCTGTACACAGCTAAGCAGAGTTGATTTTGTTAACTGTTAGCTATCAGTTGGGTAAAGAATGGAGAGAATTTGTTAATTAAAAAACACAATAAAAGGAATATTTAAATGTTAGCCTGTTAGCATTAAAATGCTATGTTTTGTACTGTATCGCAAAATTATTAACATATAATTGTAAAATGAATTTGTTCACATTGTGATCCTGCTGTAGGACGACTAAACATACTTACATTTAAGAAGGATGCCTAATTCAGTTCATTGTTCTGTGACTGTGACGCTGTGTAAGACCAAGAAAGTATTCTATGGAGCACTGGGGCCTTTGTGGTAACAATTAACCAAGCGGCAGCCTATGAACCCAAACTTGAAGTCCAAACAACTGCTGCTGCTCCAGCTGAGCCTGGGACCAAAGGTTGGTCAGTTCACATATTTATAGATAGTCTGCATAATGAGGGTAAGAAGTTTTGCTTCATGAGGTCACAGAGACATTTCCTCTTAATGCAGTATTCTGATTGTCTACAGTAAATGTGAGCGTTTTCTCCAAATATGAAGAAATTAAAAAAAGGACATTGTATGCATTGACAAAGTAAAACCTATTTAAAAATAACATTTATACTGTTTTGATGTTTGTAAATTGCGTCCGTATCATAACTTTCTGTTCCAACGCTGTTATAGGCGTTTCATTTTTGTAAAAAAAATTCTAAATAGCAACATGTTGCCAAATATATTCACTGCTGCAATAATATATCTTTGAAAACCACGATATAGATAGTACCCTGTTTTTATCAGTACATTGACCTGTGCTAAATTTTCTTATTCTTAGCTTTATCATTAGGAATAGTTTGTTTTTAATTCTCAACTATAAGGGTGTGTTTGAATAATAATATTACTACAGTACTCACTAGTCAGACTCCCGTGAGTCTGAATCATATATCTTTTTTTAGTTTTTGTTTTTTCAGGTTGAAATTAATAAAACTCCACACTTCCTCCAGTAATTTCAAATTAAAAGGGGGTCTAGGATGTGATGGATTGTGCCCTGTGAGGTGTTTGGAGACTGTTAAGATAAAAAAAAAAAGCTGTATAATTTATAAGGCAGAATAAATGATTGAAAAAGGAAAGTGACTAGAAATAATTAATGATTTTAACGGTATTAAAAATAGAGAAAAGAAATCCAAAGCAGAAACACGATGGATAATGTTGAAGACATGGATGACCTTTTCACTTGCAAGTGGCTTAAGCAGCAATATTACAATTAGAGTTTGTTTTTAAAATAAAATACACACCTGAAAGAAGAAGAAAGAACTTAATCTAAGCTTCAAATATAAAGGACTTGTTCATTCTGCAGATGAGGTGAATTAAGGCCACTGACAGAGGTTTTACAGTAATCCACATGAACACAAAAGGAATGCAAAGTGAATACATAATACTGGCAAACAAGAAAACAAATATGACAGATTAAAAGCAGTAACAGGTTTCATGAAAACAAAAACAACCCATCTGTCACAGCTTTGGATTTGAACAAATTGTGATGCTCTGTGCACAAAACATGACATAAATATGTTTTTCCACCTTTAGTGATTACATGTACTGTGCACCTGAAGGAGGTCAAGATCTTTATCAGTTATGAACCTTTGAACTTTGTTTAAATTCATATGTTTGACCAAAGCGTTTAGCGAACCACAACATAATCATGTGAAAATGTGTTCCATACAACAGATCCTGATTCATCATCGTGGCAGGTGCTGCACTTTTTACCATTTGCAGATGGCATCATTTCTCAGAGGCAGAGCTGCACAGACGACAGAAATAACCTCACTGGCTGATCCTCAGTAGAAAAGCAGAGGTTCCAAGCACAGCATAAGAACTGATCCTTTTCTATTTCTTTAATATTTTAATATGCAGTTTATAGTAATTGTGCTTTTCTCACATTAGCCCACGATTTAATTAATAGAGGTTATACATATTTATTGAGGGTATTAATCATATTTGCCTTCTGTATCATTAACTTAAACAGTAATTCAGGTAAACAAGGAGGTAGACATATTTATTATTATTCAGATTCCTGGCCTTCTTGCCTCTTACACTGACAAAAACAATGCGACTCAGTTACAGCTCTTGGTGTTCGTCTGACTCAATCAGGATTTAGAATTCACTATTTAAACTTTAGAAGTTTAAAATATCTAGGACGCTAGCCAGCTTGACCCTCTTT
Organism: Aulonocara sp. 'chitande type north' Nkhata Bay; assembly: GCF_057382095.1. Lineage (NCBI taxonomy): Eukaryota > Metazoa > Chordata > Actinopteri > Cichliformes > Cichlidae > Aulonocara > Aulonocara sp. 'chitande type north' Nkhata Bay. Next base: position 3,620,084 of record NC_141352.1, on the reverse strand, counting down.
GATCATGAATTCAGTGATCATGAATCAATGCCCTCCCTATTTCTGTTCATACCAGCTCATGAGGTTACAACTGCCTTGGCTGCAGATATCTCTGTCTTAAAGGTGTCAGCAGTGTGTGCCAAGTCAAACGCAACCTCTCTCACTCCCATGTCATCAGATGTGTGGTCCTTTGCTGTAGTGTTCCCTGAGATTGTAGGTCTGATAGCACATAGAGATGTCACAAACCCCTGGAAGTCCTGGGCTACCCCTTTTGCCAGGATCTCCCGGGGGGCCCGGTTTGCCTGGGATTCCCTGGTTGCCCGGCTGGCCAATCCCATCAAAGCCACGGGGACCCTGAATCCCTGGAGGGAAAAGAAAAGATTGAAATAAGAACCACCTCTGTACTTAGCCTAATTTAGGTCAGTGATAATTGAATTAGGAAGTTCAAGTCAGTTAGATCATAGGTTTACAAAATAATGCAACAACTCCACAGTGGTATTATGACACAGTGGGTGGGAACAACAAAAACTCAGCCACAAAGTGGTCAACCACATAAAATGACAGAGTGGGGTCAGCAGATAGAAGAGCCTTATAAACGTACTTAAATGTACATTTATAAGTGTACATAAATGTGCACTATATTAAAATTAAGAATGGGATATCATTCAAGTTCATTTTCGTGGTATATTTGTGGCATTTATTAAACATCCACACTACTAAGAGCTTTCACACATTTTCCAGAACTCTCAGGTAAAGTTCCTGGCATAGGTGAATAATAGAGGGTAGTACCAGTGTGGAGGTTATGGGATTGTAAAAGCAGTTAATAGGTTAATATGTGCACAATGAAACATACCTTGGTGTCCAGGTGGTCCTGGTGGTCCCTGGTCTCCATCTCCTTTTCTGCCTTTCAACCCTCTGGGTCCCATGTCACCTGGGGATATGATAGGTCTGTGTTTAAAAACTAACATTAGATTCAGACTGAGAGCTTCGGGAACAAAAATGCCATGTTTTCTGTAAATTTGAGTTTTGGGGACATTTTACGTCTGTTTTCCATGCAAACAATAACTTCCCATGCTGAAAAAGGAAACGATACCAAAAGGTTCAGTTTCCATCATATTTTGTCTGACATAAAACTAACACAACATATCAGAAAAACAGCATATGAGTCGAGTCCAATATGGTGGCAGGAGTTTAATGGTCGGGTCGGCTGAATGACTGTGACATGTTGAACCCACAGGTACTGCAGCCAGTTAAGGCACTGGCTCAGATGGTGGTGATGGTTGCAAATGAGCGGCAGCTGGACACCCAGGCTAAGTGACAGACATGGGTGCTGGAGAACCTGGTTGCTCAGTCTGGGGCTACTTCATCGCCTCCTGCTCTGGTGGTGGTGCTACACCAAACAGGAAGGCAGATGACCCCCAGTCCTTCCTGGAGGTGTTTCAGGCTATGGCGGTGGGCTGCCTGCCATCTCACACAGGCCCAGAGAGCCTTGGCGTGACAGTATGTTTAAGGCCCTATTGGTTACCTGAGCACAAAAGACAAATTACTCATAGAGAAAGAGTCACACAGTGCACGGTCCATAGTTCCTGTGGTAGAAAAAAAAGAGTCTATAGGATTCTGTATTGACTATCGCAAGGTGAACGAGGTGTCACAGTTTGATCTTTATCCCGAGGTGGTTCTCACTCCCGACGTGTAACATACCGACAACTTGTCACATCCCGAGGCGTCCCATGGGAACGCGAAAGGTGGCCGTTCCCATGATACACGGCGGATTGTGAATGACATCGAATACAATGACACTCCCGCAGTAATACACGCTCCAGCCATGTATTCCAGCCCTAACCCTAACCTTTTCCCTAATCTTAACCACCACCTTAATCGTGTTAGATGGTGTTTTCCAAAGCGATTTAAGTAAAATAAACCTACATGTGTAGATTCATTCCAAACAGTTCTCATGTTTCCTCGTTTTTCCAAACTCGTAATATAGGAAATGGACTGATTCTTATTCTTTTCTACTCTCCCGGAGTCGTCAAAGTGCTCTATAAAAAAGCCATGATCACCCAATCACACTTTCTCTGAACTTACTGCTTTTTCTAACTGCACTCACACTCCAATGGATGCATCGGAGAACTGGGGCTTAGTATCTTGCACAAGGATACTTGACATGCAGATTGGAGGAGCCAGGGATTGAACCACCAACCTTCCGACGCTTTGGGAGTGAGAACGTTTTGTTATCCTATATCCCGGGTCAAGGAGTTCCTGGATTGGTTAGGCATAGCTCGCTTTTTTAATCACACTGCATTTAACAAAGGGCTACTGGCAGATTCAGATGTGTGCAGAGTTCAGACGAAAAATGCCTTCTCCACTCAGTATGGTTTGTGATACATAAATAAACTTAAAATGAATTAAACTATTACTGACAGTTGTACAATTACTGTACCTGTACACTGGATATGTGCACATCCAGGGCACAGAATTATTCAGTGTCTTCCCTTAATGTTCTCAACCAGCTCCTCCAAAGTCGCTGCATGGCTGGCCTAACAAGTTAAAATGCTACACAGCAGTGGAGTGGTATCTTCCACAGCTGATTAGCCACTCTCTGTGTTGAAGTGGTGATAAATCACAGACAGCTCGCTGAGATGGGTGTGGAGCATTTGTTGTCTTTTGCTCTGCTGACTTTCACTGATGTTCGCTTGTTTTATGGGGTACAGTGAACATCAACACATCCAATTTGTTCATCATTGACACTGTTTTGATTTTAACTGTTGATGAAAGCGGTCGTAAATTTTGTCCCATCGCTTCTTTGTGATGCTGTGTTGTTACTTATTGCCTTGTTTTCATCAGAGTGAGGAGCCAGAATGGAGCTTTTTGTCACAGTGGAGCAGATATAACACTGGTGAGAGGAAGCTTTGTGTACAGACAACATAAACCTGTCTGAAGGTACTGGTTCATAACTTTAAGAAACTGTGTCATATCCAACCTTTGAGGCCTGCGGGGCCCTGTATTCCAGGAGGTCCTGGGTAACCAGGAGCGCCATTTCTGCCAGGGTAGCCTGGAGTTCCCATGGAGCCTTTGGGTCCCGGTGCTCCTGGCTCACCTGGAGGACCCTTCACACCCTGGCAGGGTTCACACCTAGAGTGAGGAGTCAGGCTCTGTAGCAATGCTGGCAGCTGGTCTGTAGGGCACAGCCACAACATGAGAAGAATCTGCTTTTGTTACACACTTTAACAATACACTGTATTTTGCGCACTATAAGGCGCACTTAAAATCCTTTAATTTTCTCAAAAATTGACCATCCGCCTTATGTATGAATTCTGGTTGTGCCATGCTGTAAAATGGCACCTGTTAAGAGACATGCTTACGAAGCGGATTTCAAACTCAAGGCTGTCAGTCGCGCAGTAGAACACGGGAATAGAGCAGCTGCAGAGAATTCAACATTAATGAATCTATGGTACAGAAGTGGAGCAAGCACGAAGAATGAGCTGAGTCAAGTTTGACTTATCTGACTGTTTTGTTTTGCTTAATGCGTCTTATAATCTACAGCATGTAATTGCCAGCTTTAGACTCGTAGTTGCAGTTATTCAGTCTTATAATATGAATCTATAGGCAGTCTCTGTATTTTTTAGGTTTGTACTAAAAGCTTAGCCCAAAACAGCAGACAGACAGGACTGTGAGCAGCAGTTAAAAAGCCTGATAGTACAGACAACATAAGACTTTATTCAGACAACATGCTGAATTGTCTTAATTTTGCATTTTTGAAATGGCCACTAAGAGACAAAAAGCCTTTTGACCCTACAGAAGTCAGCAAAATACTGAAATACTAATTTCGTTACACTGAATCCAACATTAAACCAGTTCTGAAACCTTTGGTCGTTGTAAGAGGCAGAAAAGAACATTATTCAGCTCGTGTCCATGAGTGTATGCTTTCACAGCCACATCCACGCCTCATTTGTCACATCCAGTTTCAAAACACTGAGATGGCAACATTGGAAATGTCATCTCAAGGCTTCAGAACAGGACTTTACAAACCAGCAGGTGACAGTACAGTATCCATCTTTTATTTTATCTATGGGTGGGAAAAAAGGAGCTGTGAGAAAAAAAACATTCACTGGATTCTTCTTTACGTCAAAGGCTAAAAACAGGAAGGAGGTGATTTATCACGACTAACACGTTCATTCTGAGTTTAAGACTGTCTTTTACAAAACAACTGCACTTAAACTAGACTAAGCCCATTCGCCAATTTACTGCAACAAGTGGATATGGATGAAAAGCTATTGTGTGAAATGCATGTTTGAGACAACTGCGGCTTTGGTTTTTGCACCGCAGAGTGATGTGAACACAAACAAATACTTACTACGCAGAACATCAGTGCAGAGCTTTACGAGATGTTCGTCTGAGGGAGGCTTACCCTGGAACACACAATTACACTTTGATTCAGCTGAAGCCACTCTGGGACTTGGAAAACATGCTCTGGCTCGTGTCTGCAGATTTAGAGGATCTTCTCAATGCTCAGTTCTCCATCTTCATGTAGCTCACACACACTGACAGCAGTGTCACAGTAACTCCCAACCCTGACCTCTCCAGGTGTGGCAGGAAAGTGTCCTTTCTCCAACATTTTTCAGTCCTTTTTTATTCTCACTGCTATGGTTGTTAACATCAGATAAGAAAGGAGGCACACTTACAGGTTTGCCAGGATATCCCGGTTGGCCTGGTTGGCCCGGTTGGCCTGGCGACCCATCCTGTCCGGGAAATCCCCTGGGACCAATGACACCCATGTGGCCCATGTCACCCTTCTTTCCATCGGGTCCTCTGGGGCCCGTATCACCTGTCACTCCTTTCTGAAGCAGCAACAAAAGAGCACAAAAAAGTCACACTCTAAAGAGAGAAACAGTAAAACTGATCTGCAATTACTGACTGCTAAACACTTTTTCTTAACACTCCTAACAACTGCATAAGCAGATAAATAATACGAAGGCTTGTTGGAAGGTTGTGTAATAGGTAATAACAGTGAACTACCTGGGATACTGTTACCTGTGTCAAACACAGGTTTGTCCTCATTCAAAAGCCTTTCTCTTGTAATGTAAGAATTTAAAACATCGTAGCATATCAACATTGGTGTTAGCTCGGCAGTCAGACACTGCAAACTCATCCTCAATCTCAAATCATTTTTGGGGCGTCCATGAGTGACACGCAAGGTCTCTTTTGAGCTGTTCCAGTAATAGTGAGGTGGGTATCCCAACTTGCCACATGTACACATAGAATGAGATTTTTTGATTTTTTAACATTCACGGTGCTGTGAGAAGACATTTGAACCAAAACCACAATAGTTCAATAGCACTGGTGCTCTGTCATCCTTCATTCCTCTCTGCCTTGCTCCATTCAGTCCAATATTGCAGCAGCCGGTCTACGAAATCTTTGATACACCAGTGGCTCTGACAAAAACAGCAGCATTTGACACCCTGGGTGTGAAAACATGTTAATACAGCAACTTTCATCCACATGGCTCGGACATACAGCTTTTACCTCAGTCTTCTGACATCTGCTATACCAGGGTGTAATAAAACCTTTACAGCTTTCTTAGTTTAGATCAAGTCAGTTGGAAACAATAAAAGTTTCCAACGCTAGCTAGCTGAACAGCTAGCTAGCTGAAACTGATCGAATCTGGTATTTCAACTGACAGAATTTGTGACAAATACAAATGCTTTGTCAGTCAAGAGAAACTAGTTTCTGTAAACCTGCCTAAGAACAAGTACAATGACTTTATAGGCTGCTGTTGTTGTCAACCTGCAGGTGTGCCACGCACGGGCGAAAGGTTTGGCAGATATAGGTGTAGGGCAATGACAGTCTTAAAGGAGCTTTAGTAAACAGTGAATAACAGTGAAGCTTTGCATATCTGCTTTTCTAATGATCAAAAAGCAGATATGTTTTGATGTCCTACAAATGGCAGCGACTGAGGGAAGTTGTATCTCCTTAAATTGTGATTCTGCAGACAGTAGAGTAAGTGTTTGATTTGCAGATGTGTGCATCTTAGGGAAAGAGTGCTTTTGTGATGTATATTTCTGCCCGGGGGCCCAGATTTCCACAGGCCTGAAGGTACTGGCTCTGTAAGTCTTTTATAGCAGCCATGCAGGCTTGACAGGCCTTCTCACTGTGGTGCAGAATAAGACAGAATGGATTATATCTAATACCGCAAAGTCTAATTCGACAAACCTCTCCTTTCCATCCCCTGGGTCCCACTTCGCCCTGACGGAAGAAGAAAAGAGAGTGGGGAGGGAGGGGAGGACGAGAGGAGGGGAAAATAGAGAAAGACAGTTAGAAACTTCTGCTTACATCAAAGACAGTATGTCAGAGAAACTACATGAGCTGCTCTGCATTGCTGATGCAGAACTGCTCTTTTCTGTCAAACCGATGACTTAGATTGGTTATTGTAATGCATTTTATAAAGATTTTTCCCCACCTCTTTCTCTTTGTTGTAATGTGATGAAAATGTGGATTTCTTAGCCCCTAAAAACACGATCCAGTGGTAACCACAGTTCTATAAAGCTTCTACACTGCTGAATTACAGATAGGTTGGTATGTTCCATTTTCCATGAAATGCTTCCCTTTTTGCTCCAGACTTCCTCTTTCTTTCATGACCAGGTAATTGATTTCAATCATTTTAGGAAAGAAACTCTAAGAAACCTTACTAAAGCCATAATGCCAGGGGCTTACAGCACAATCTGCCAAAGGAACTTTCTCAATCACCCGCACTGCTGATGTAACAGGAAGAAAATCAATGTGAAATTAAGGTCAAAAACCCTACAGACATCCACTCAAAGACTCGAGAATGCATCCAGCAGTGCGACACTGTTGGTGTTGGGAAATGTTCATGCATGTTCAGTAGCCGTTTCTGTTTCTGCTCAAACTGCAGCTCTTTGTTGCTTTCTATTCAAGTCACTGTGTGGATGCACTTCACACAAAAACTGAGCTTTCCAGTCAAAGGACTCACAGCTTTTGTGGTTTCAGTTTTACAGAATTCAAGAGTTTCAGTTACCCTTCTTTGTCATTGGTCATCAATCAGTGTCCACAAGTGTTTCATCATTTTTTAGGTTAATAATATAGACCAAACACACAAATCCATAAAGCTAATATGAACAGCCTTGCAAGACCTTGCAGCTTACACTTCGTAGAATAATTAAAGAGCCTTCAATTGAATTATTCAATGAATTAATGAACAAAACAGCCCATGTCTTGTGTTGTTAAAATTTAGTCTAGACGGAAGGTCTTGTTTTACGTAGGGAATGTTTATTGTAGCATGGATAGAAGTTTAGAAAGACAGGATTGAAAACTGCAAAAAAATAACCCCTAACCCAACATCTTTAATTACCCTACATGTTGAGCAATGTAAAATGTTCAGCTCGGGAGACTCAACGTCCACTACAGCAGTTACTCAACTCAGCAAACTAAGGCTACGTTCACACTGCAGGTCTTAATGCTCAATTCCGATTTTTTGATCAAATCCGATTTTTTTTGTCTGCTCGTTCACACTACAAATAAAATGCGACAGCAAACGCGCTCTAGTGTGAACGCTCAAAGCGGCCCGCATGCGCAAAAGAAGACGTCACACACAACGCGCTCTGTTTAGACCCAGAGCAAACAGTATTGTTTGACAGATGGCCGTTAATATAAAGACTTCGGACTTTACGTTTCCCAATTTTTGCTTTAAGTTATTTTGTTATTTACATAATAATGTAAATAACCTAATAATTATCCTTATTGCTGTTTTAGAGAGGAGCGGTGCTTCAAAGGATAGTTGCAGATTTCTGTCAGAATCTGCAGATTATACAGTACAAATAAAATTTTCACGTTTCTCCAACGTTGTCTTCCCAACAGTTTCACTGACATCTACACGGGATGGCCAGGAAGCGTTCGCGATGTCTTCTCGGGCGCTTCTCCGGAGCTGATAATTGGCGTCTGTCTTGTGTCAGTGACGTAAAAGACGGATTTAATGCGACCTGACCGTTCAAACTGCAGTCGCTTTCTAAAACATCGGATATGTATCGGATTCAGTACCACATACGAAAGTGACCCAGATCGAATTTGAAAATATCGGATTTGTGCCATTCACACTGTCATACCATGATCGGATATGGGTCGCATAGGGTCAAAAAAGTCGGATTTGATGCGCTTTCGCCTGCAGTGTGAACGTAGCCTAAGGTTAATGTGTTCAGGTTCCAGAAATTCTCAGCAGAATTAACCCCGTGGCTATCACAAAAACCACATACAAATGTACACACATAAATATTGTGTAATTCTGTGTAATTATGGTTGCAAAAACCACCTCTGTGCATTTGTATTTTGACTTGAATCAATGCTCCAAACAAAGCTATTGAGAAATCTGACAGATAGCATTATTACTATTGTTTATTTTCTGTTGCAGTAACATCGTGTGTGTGTGTGTGTGTGTGTGTGTGTGTGTGTGTGTGTGTGTGTGTGTGTAGGGTCTTACTAAAGAATTATAATTATGGATTTAGAGTCATTCCAAGTAAAGAGCCAGTGCTGTCAAGAGGGATAAAGGTTTTTAAGTTTGCTGCTTTGTTACTTTACCTCATTGGTCTCTAAAAGCTTCCTCATAAATGCTAGCACTGAATGTACGCAGTAAACTCCACAGACTGTGTGTGAAAGGTATTGTAGCCACCATGATGCCACCTGTTGGAGCATCAGTGATGGATTTTTGGACGTCACCAGCTAACACTAGCAAGCTAATTTAGCAAGCTGTAGCCATAAAGTGCATGGGTGCAATACAGACATAATAAGGGTCAGTAACAGACTAATCAATGACATAGTATGTTGCACAAGAAACATCCCTTAGGTACCAAAGTGACAGCTTCATCACTTCCTCTTGGGAAACAGGGGCACACCCGCCCTTGTTCCCTCGAACTACAATCATATTCATTTTAGCCAGCAGGAATTAGGAAGTGTGTCTGAAGACAAAAATATCAAATTCATTTCAGAGGTGACACGCTTGTGATTCACCGCTGATGCATTTAGCCTAGAGTGCACATCACATGGAGGCTGGGCTATTCTCGACACTAAGGAATTACAGAGTGTGAACATTAAGCTGCATGCTGAGACATTCATGTGTCTCCAGTGTCGCACGCATAACCACACAGCCGTGGCTCAGTGTGATGCAACATGGCTGCTGCAGTGCACACACCTCCAAGTTTACTGTCAAATCCTTGTCTTGGAACGTGAGGGGCAATGCCTCAGGGATCAATACCTACTGATAAACACTTCAATTACATAGATTAGGTGGAAACATTCTGATTTTTATGTTTTCTTATTGTGTTTATTGACATTCATTAAAGATGATAATTGCAATGTGGAAAACATGCTAGTTCTATTATACTGCCCTGCTTCTCTAATCTCATTTCACCTTGTTGCCAGGAACAATCATCTGCCAACAGCTTGAAAATACTCCCCAACTACAACAATTCCATCTATTCAGCATTAGCAGTTGTTCTGTCTCTGCAGCTGTTTCTTGCCTCTCTCTGATGGATAACGGAGTGTTTCACAATTACATCTAATAGATTTCTTCTTATAGTAAATATCATGTAGAGCTCCTATTGTTTGTTTATTACAAACAATACTTTACATGGCTCACAGTCAGTTCTGCGTTCCACCCAGGAGTGGTTCTTCAGCTCCTGTATCTAGCGAGCTTATCACTAGCAGGCCTTCCTCCATGTCACGATAAGAACAACAAAGTAGCTAAATTATATTTATCTGCTTCAGGTTCCACATGCTGATATTACTCATGTTATTAGTAATACTTCTGCTTTTTCTTCTTTGACAAGTCACAGCTGCCAAAGCAAGTATGTGAACAAGCTATCTTGGTAATTAGTGACTTGTTTACACATACGTCAATATAAATTCACACGTTATTTTTGCTTGTGTGTTTTTTAAAGATATATTTGTACATGTCGTTCTACATCTGCGGAGCATTTTACACAGAAACAAATGAACCTGAGAGAAAATAGCTGCTAACGGAGCAACGAGAGGTTTCTCCATGTATGACTGATGTTATTAGACATAGATAAAATATCATTAATTTTACCTCCCTGAGCAAATCAATCATGGTGTTGTGTGAGCTAAAGTTATTAGACTGAGCTGTAAAATGTGTCTTTTTATTGCACTTCCAGCAGTCCTAGAGCTGCTGTCTGTCTCTCTAATCATCACCTTCAGATTTGTTCGCCAGTTCACGCCATCGAAACCTGTAAACTGACCATTGATTTTCAGTTAAACGTCTGTATTTCAGCCTATTCTGACACTGTGTCTCCTCTGGGCCCTCCTCGCTGTTGCCAAGAATCTGAACTGTGGCACTGTGATCCTCAATAATGTGGATCTTAGCTTGAGCCTGAACAACGAAGCTGGCTGGGGCTTTGCCACGAGGGCCCCTGGAGTTTGTCTCCAGGGTCACTTATCAAGGCATATTAACTCAGCTTAGTCACCTCTCTCTGAGTGGCTGTTGAATATGTGCTTCCAGACTAGATTTTATGATTCTTTGTGTAAAGCACTGTTGCTCTTTTACTCCCCTCTTTTTCTTTTCGGTGTTACTGTGTTTTTAATGTACTGTTTTCTTTTAGCAGAAATCCATATAACACTGCTCTTACAGAGGCTTTTTAAGGTGCTTTATAAGATCACAATCAGGCAGTAAGTAACTCATGATGAGCATGAATGTTGTGATAATTCTCATTCTCACCCACTGTCGTGGTCTCTTAAAAAAGTATTTAGAGTTTGGTGGCTTGTTGGTGGCCAAATCAAACAATTCAAAAATCCAAAAACAATTTCAAACCTTTGCACCCAATTGTTGTTTTCAGCAGCCACTAAGCATGTATGCTGTGCAATCATTCCACCGTTTGAACAGTACAAAGAAAGCCTACAGTTACAGTCACATTCACGATGGATGTGTGCAAACGTTTGACCTGATCTGTAAGGACTGTAATGACTTTGGGAGAATTTCTCTGAGGGCTCCAGTTTATTAGCTACAGATAGCTAAAGAAAAGAAATTCTAACAAGATACTGGTTTGGTCAAATTTCATCAATTCTCTATTTTTCCCCAACCTAAACTAGTTTAAAGTAACCTCATGATGTAAGCCTAAATTAGCTCCGTGTAAGTCCCATCCCTGTGTCCTTGTGGGGACATTTGGTTCAAGTAACTGTGCACACACACACAAGAAACACACATTTTGAACACAGTGTTTGAAAACATAAGCTCCGCTGCCACCCAGTGGAAGCAGAAGGATTCTACACTCACCGACACGCCGGGACTCCCGAGATCTCCGTCTCTGCCTCGCTCCCCCTGCAAAAGAGATACCTCATCATTGACTGGAGGATTGTGTGAATTTGTTTGCATGTGTTTGGGGCTGAATGTGTGTATGCACTGGTGTGTGCCTGTCAATGTCTTCATTTTATATGTGTGTGTGTGAGAGAGGGACAGGGGGAGTGGAGAAAAGGTCATGATTACCACTAGCAGCCAATAAGGGAAAGCCAGAGTGAGAAGGGATAAGAATTGGCTGCTGGTGACCTTTAACAAACCTGACTTTTTTATCTCATTTGTGTGGTTTTCCAACCACATCCTGCAGCAGAGGAAGCACCCAGAGGTTCCTCTGGGCCATCACTCTGTCTGCCATTAGTGCATGTAAAAGCAACCAGTGCAGACAACAGTGGCTGCAGCAAAGCTGAGGTTTTATATTAAAGATCAGCTTACATTAGACATCTTTGGCCTCTTACACTTGCTCTAAGAAACTGGAGCTACTTAAATATACTACATACTCACTGCAGTCCAATGCAGTCATATTAGTGAAGTAATCGCTTGAATAGTTGCTGCAAACATCTTTGTCCGCTGTGTCATCCTGTCAGAACAGGGTGTTCAAAATGTTCTTATTAAAATTAGAAGAACTGAGGAAAATCTACCAGTTAAAGCCTGTATCAGAGAACACTCAGTACTCATGCTATTTAAAAAAGTGATAATTAGTTAACAAGCAAAAGCTCTGCTGTAAAATAATGTCAAATAGATCATCTGTAACACTATATCTGATTGTCCTGCAGGTTCAAAATAAATTAAATTAGATGATGTCCACCTCTGTAAACCTCTAATGTCTACCTGTGTAAACCTCTGATGTCTACCTGTGTAAACCTCTGATGTCCACCTGTGTAAACCTCTGATGTCCACCTGTGTAAACCTCTGATGTCCACCTGTGTACCTGTGTAAACCTCTGATGTCCACCTGTGTACCTGTGTAAACCTCTGATGTCCACCTGTGTAAACCTCTGATGTCCACCTGTGTACCTGTGTAAACCTCTGATGTCCACCTGTGTAAACCTCTGATGTCTACCTGTGTAAACCTCTGATGTCCACCTGTGTAAACCTCTGATGTCCACCTGTGTAAACCTCTGATGTCTACCTGTGTAAACCTCTGATGTCTACCTGTGTAAACCTCTGATGTCTACCTGTGTAAACCTCTGATGTCCACCTGTGTAAACCTCTGATGTCCACCTGTGTAAACCTCTGATGTCCACCTGTGTAAACCTCTGATGTCTACCTGTGTAAACCTCTGATGTCCACCTGTGTAAACCTCTGATGTCTACCTGTGTAAACCTCTGATGTCCACCTGTGTAAACCTCTGATGTCTCTGATTTCCTTGTCCTCTACTGCTCAGTGGGTAAACTGTTGTTTCTCTCCATAACAGTGTAAAGTCCTGACCCTGGTATGCAGCACCAGCTGTTTTCATCTGACATGATGCCACATAAGTAAAGCTGGAGATGTACCGCCGATTAACCAATCACGGGACTCAATGAGAGGTCAGGACCACTGACCAAAAACCTGACATTCCCCTTCCCAGGAACAACAGTATCACAACTGTTTGTTGTTCCCACTTCACGGCGATATACCACGCCACAAACAAACACATGAAACCATTGTGCTAAAATCTTTTTTTCAAAACTGGTTTTATCATAATGCTAATGCTGTAGCCAGTGAGCTGTCGGTGTAACCTTTGGCTTTTCTCTAGTTTCATGTTTCTGGCCCTGTCTGCAGAAGCAGAAGGCAGAGCGTCGCTCTCTTTGCTTTTATATTCATGTCATTGTTGTTTAACATTTATTAGCTGAAACTTTGACTTCACATTCACATATTTGAATACTGCCCCTGGGTATTTAAGTTTGCTAAAAACTATGTTGTTATGAAACAGAATGATTAACAGGGTACCTCACTTTTCCTAGATATTTTAATAACCCCGCTGCTTCATGAATTAGCATGGCACATGTGTTTTTGTTGAAAATGATTCAGAAACATACCTCTAGGCTAACGGTTGTTTGGCCCTAGAAAACGATCGATGGAGCGCTGCATCACTAATGCTGTTCTTTAGTTAAGCTAAACCTACTTGTGCTGAGATGGAGCTTAGAGTCTGTGGAGTCATGATGGATCGTATGTTCTCATGAAGCTGGTTAGTTTGGATGTGATTCCACACTGTGAATGAGTGTCGGGAAGAAAAGCCACCGACCGTACCTGTGCTCCTTTGGACCCAGGTTCACCTCTCTCCCCCTGATGACACAACACTGAGTGTTAGAGCACGCCCACGTTACACTGTGGCGACAGCGCGAAGACTTAACCAGAGAGAAACAACATGTCCTGTGGATTGCACACTGCGCATCAAACACAGCCGTATGTTCTGGATCAGGGCTGTTTATTGTGTCTTTATGTGTCTGGGCATCTGCTTTTGAAGTGTGAAGGACAACCTTCAGCACCATTAAAATTAATCATGCCATCTAAGCACAGTATGAATAATACATCAACAAGCATGTATTATGTTACGCTGTCAACATTTCCACAGTACAGCTTGTAAATCATGTAAGCTCCTGACAGTTAGAGCCATAAATCATTCATCAAGTGCTGCCTCTGCTGCCTTTTCAAGACTTCATTATGGACAAATAAACCATGTTTTTTTGTATGTAATTACACGAGTTGACTCTCACCTTATGACCTTTGAACCCTGGCAGACCCATGGCCCCTGGCAGCCCTGGAACGCCTGGTTCTCCACTTGATCCCTGAGAGGGTGAACATTTCAGTGATGTGGGAGAAAAGAAAAGATGCAGAGAATGTAAACCAGGTCTGTGATTGTTTGGTGTCCAGCACAGAGCCGACACATTAAAGCCAGGATCTTTGGAACGTGGTCAATAAATACCTCGGGCTCCAGATAATCATCAGCGTAGGTAAACGTGGCTTATAAAGATATCTGAGCGAAGACATTTCAAGTGTTCCTTTGCTTGTGAAATTATCATTTCTAAAATGCTGAAGCAAATTGTGCTTTGAAGGATGACACCTTGGAAATAACAAAGGTACCTGTAATTAAGCAGCAAAGACAACTTGGGTTCTTTTTTTAAACGGTTGACATTTGTGGGCGTAATTCTTCAGTAACATGTTGCTTAATGAACAAGCGACATAAAAAGTGCTGCTGTCACTCAGCAGGAAGATCCAGGCTGGTGAAATAAGTACGAGCTGACAGCAGGAATGTGGGTTCATGCTGAATTATCAGACTGTCACCTTTATGTAGGCTGGAACTGCTGGAACTGGGAGATTGTGCAAATATCGTCATGTTTGCTGTATCTTTGTGTTAGGCAAACACAGATGAAACTTCACTTTATGTTGCTATTGTGTTTGAACCTCAAACACCGAATGCTTAGGTTTAGGATTAGGAAGCAAAACTACTTGGTCAGGTTTGCTTCATGCTTCAAAAACACAAATATATTATAAACATTTTCTTGTGAGTAGATTGGCCTGTTAAGTCCACAATGCAACAAGCAAAGCATGGACATGTGGATTGAGCCCTTGGTTAAAAAAAACTGGTGAAGTCGATGTCTTGTTTTAATAATATATTAATGAACTGAATTCATTTCAACACTAAACTATTCATAGACATGTGAGACGTAATCTGATGAAGTAATAAATACATTTAGCATTATTGTACAATTTTGAGTCCACTTGTGCCGCAGGACCCACCAAAGCACATTGGAGGCCTGAATATCAGGCAGTGTGTTAATGTTTATACTTGTGCAGATCAACAGACGTCTCATCTATCATCACGTTTTTGTATTTAATCTCAGCAGGAGTCTGCAGAACAGGTCATGGGGACATGTCAAAATAAGAAAACAACAAAAAGTGTTAATAGACCCAACAGCGACTAAAAAAACAGAAACATAATAGAAAATGCTTAAAATGGCCTTTTTAGCAACGCTAAGAATGACGTTATATGGCAGTGCTTAACAGAGTTACTAGACCACCTGTCATAAAAACATTCAAGAAACCCCAAATATATTAGAAGAAAAAAAGAATTGAAGTACGCTTGAGGTCATTGTCTTTTTGGTATATGTACCATGACCTTCAGTTTGAGACTAGGGCTACGTCCACACGTACACGGGTATTTTTGAAAATGGAGATTTTCCGTTTTCGTTTTAAAAAATAATCCCGTCCACACGTAAAGGCAGAAATGAAGGAAAACGCTGCTATGAACATGCCAAAGCAGCAGGTGGCGCTATATTCCTAACCGTGTAGAAATGTTGGCCAATCAGAAGTCTAGAAGCCTCGGTGGGAAATAGTAAACAAAGATGGGGCATAGAAGCAGAACCAGTCGTCTGTGTGGAGGGACAGTAACTGTGTGTATATGTAAGCATTTAAACACTGCAGAGATTACAAGTAACAGTATTGTAGAAATTCATTTCACCGAAACAATAACGTGGCGCACAGTGTGACGTCAAAAAAGGCGTACACCTTTGACGCTGCGTTTTCTCCGTTTTCCTCGTCCACACGTAAATGCAAAAACAGAGTTTTCAAAAATATCCACCCTGGCAGGCGTTTTTAAAAATCTCCGTTTTCAGTGAGCGAAGACGCCGTTTACGTGTGGACGAAAGGTGCAAACGCATAGAAAAATCGGCGTTTTCAAAAACACCTGGGTACGTGTGGACGTAGCCTAGGAGGGCATGCCATGATGCACTGAGATGCTGTGTTGGACCTTCTGGTCCATTATACCTTCAGTTTTCACTCATTTGCTCTCACTGTTTACATAAACGGCTTTTTTGTCGACATAAGCGCAACACAAAGGTAGCCCTCCACTCACCGTCAGGCCTGGTGGACCAACAGGACCAACCACTCCTGGATCTCCACAGCTCCCCTAAATGAAACACACACAACATCCGTCTGAGCGTACTGCTGAGGGTCATCTGTTACCCACATTCTCAGCTCTGATGCAGTTTTTGAAGATCAAGACAGGCACAAGGGTCATGGAGGGCACATCAGTGCATGGCTGCGATTTGCATTCATATAGCTGCACATGCTGCAAAGGAGATGAGTGAAGGTGAATATAAATCACACAGCACAGTGATTCATCACAATCCTCTCAGCCAGTCCCATTACTGTTCTCGTCCCTGTTAACCAGCTGTGCTAATCAGAGTAGCACATCACAAAAGTGTCTGACTAAATTTAGAGGACAGAGAGCTTTTCCAAGCACCAGTGCTGTCAGTGCCAATGTGGGAATTTGAGTATTACAAACACTGTGCTGCTTGCAAGCACTATTTTAATGCTGCAGCTGGTCGATATGGAGTTGATTGCGCTTACTTTTATGCCGTCTTCAATCGCAGAACTGAATTAGCTGAAAGAGGTTTTATGTGCTGCACCTTCTGTTTGGAAGCTTCACCAAGCAAAACTACAAAAGTTGCTTCCTTTTTAGGAGCCTTGTGTTTTCTTAAGGATACAATGTGCATAATTTATATGACTACATTTTCACATTCACTTCACATTGTCATCCTATATTTAAAGAAATAGAGAGAAGCGTGATATTCAAACCTTTCTCAGAATCTTACAGTTTCCTGGTCATGTTTGTGCTGAAAATGTTAATGTATAAGAGGTGTGTGCTGTAGGCATCTACAGTGGCTAACAATAACACTAGCTAACACTAATATTGCTTTCCCATTGCACCTCTACTATAGTAAACACTGCCACAACTGTGCTTGAGTACAGCACAGTAACAAATGAACTCAGTCATCTGTTTAGCTTGATTGATGAATTTAAACTTAATCTTAGACCTCGCGGTCACATCCACTGGTTTCAAGCAGAACAGTGATTTGGTTATAGTCGTCTAAGCGTTCACACGGTCACACTGTGACGAGTGAGAGACGGCTCAGACTTGTGCTGTTTGGCAGGGATTTCAAATAAAATTAAATCTTTAAGTTAACGTGTAAAAGTTCCTCTCAAGGATCAGTTACTACTTTAGAAACATGGCAGCACAACATATCTGGCTTTGTGAAAGGAGAACTCAATAAATAGCTCATGCTCTGCATACTTACATCTATAACAACATGATTATGAATCTCAAACAATTCTACTAACAGATGCCCCTGAATCAATACAAACTAAGCAGACTGTCCAACCCCAGCTCCTCGTTTCTCATCACGTGTTCCTGGTATATTAAGAGGCCCTCGGAAGTTTCCAGGAATTTATTGGGGTGATGCGAAGGCAAGGAGGCCTTCACCTGCATTCACTGTGCATGTAAGCCTTTACAACAAATATACTGGGCTCAGTACAGACTGCTTTAATGATACAAGTCTAATCTCACTGACTAATGTCTATTTATGTTGCCTTACAGATAGGTTGGCATGACCACTTTATCAAGCAGCATTTTCCTGCTCAGCACAACAGCAAAGAGGCCATTTTCACCTTGATATGCATGAAATCATCTTCTACCCCTCCTTTCCTTCCATCTTTGTGCCATGCATGCTGTGCTGAGTATACAAATTCCAAAGGGCTAGGAAATATGCATTTCAAGGTCAGAGAAATATGAACGTGTCCTCATGCCCCCTGTTCTGGTCTCTGTGAGGAGCCTCAGACTGATCTAATTTCTGAAGCTTTTTCACACAAGTTTAAAAAAAAACAGTTTTTGATTTTGAACAATCCAACTTTACACAAGTGCAATAGCAATTAGGCTTGTGTAATTTGTGTATAAGCACCTAAATGAGTTCATAGTGTGAAGCCTAATTCTGCACAAATGCTTTTGCTGTAAAGAAATTTGAGTATCTGCACATTAAGAGTCAAAAGTATGAACCATCTTTGGCATTTATTCAGAAACATCTACACACTGATTCCAAACAGTTTGACTCCTGCTTAGAAAAATGCGCTTTTCTCCACGGGAACATCAAGAGGAGAGGAAGGGTGCAACATCAGAACGGGCTGAGAATAGCCAAGCGGCTGGGGAGTAGCAGGCCATTAGCATAATAACAAATTAAAAACATTCAACACACAGACCTTGGGACCATCTCGGCCAATCTCTCCAGGCGGCCCCCGGGGCCCTGGGGCTCCCTGGATGGAGACAAACATTAGGGGGAGGGGGAGCAGGATGGGGGTGAGAGAGCAAGGGAAGGAGGAGGAGAGAGAGAGAGAATGAGATGAAAGAGACAGACACAGCGCTTTGGGCTGAATGTGACAGAGTGCGTGACGGCTTAGTCAGGAGGCACTGAGGGAGAAATGAGATGGCTCAGGTCCACTCACACCAGGAACACACACACACACACACAGGGCATCTACATTTGGACAGTGGTGTGCGTAAACACACACAGAGTTTGCATATTCAACAAAGCATTCTGCTGTATCAAGAGCGCAGCTTGAAGCTGTGTGTTAGCTGCTCTATCTTCCCACATGCCTTCACAACAGGAAAAAAAACACAAATAAATTCTACCGTCCTGAAATATGCGAGACTGTAAGGGAGGAACAGGCAGCAGAGCTCTTTTATTAACAGTCAAGATAGGAAAAGGCAAAAAAAATACCCAATACACTTATCGCTGTTACTGCTGATTCGTGTGTCTGCAGATACAGGCTGCAGAAACGGAGCTGGAATTGATCTGTTTCTAACTCTGTTATGTGTTATGCTATTCCAGTAAATATCTGTTTATTGTCAAATAGAAATTTGATGTTTTACTTTGTATTATTTAAGTTTCTCCATATATTCTGGATCATCCATTGAATGTAAAAAGCAGTGATTGCACGTGGATATGCTGATGTCACAAAACCAACTCCCAAAATTTGGGATACTTTGTAAAATGCAAACATGATGGGTGCATTGGGGGTGATTTTAGTTATGTCGCAATCCGCATCCTTCGGGGGCCATCAGCTGTCAGCTCAGAGTTACTGTGTGTTTGCAGACAAATGTGAAAATCTAGTGTCAACCCTGCAACTCTGCTCGCAACCAGAACAAGGAGGTTTTTGGTGCAGCACCTTCTGTGCAAAGATTTTGTCCAGCAAGCCAGCAACCTCCAAAACCAGTGCCCACCAGTCAGGGAATGACATTTTTCTTTTGGAACATCTCAAATATTATCCCCACCTGGCCAGTGGGAAAGAATGCAGGCTTAAGGTACTTCACCTGTCACAACCAGAGGCTACCTGAATGTATTTACTTATCCAGCAAGTTGGAGGAAACACATGACTGTACATGATATATAAGGAGCCAAAGCACAAACAGGCACATTGGAAATGCCAAACATAATGGGTGTCAACTCTGTCAGCTAACAGTAAGTTTGAAATCTCTGTATATTTTATAATCACAAGAATGTATGTGGTTGCCTAGTTACAAGGGGTGGCTCATCCCGCCCACACACTTTCCTCCTCCCTCTTGACTCAGTGTGCGTGTATTTGTGTGTATATGTGTTGTGTGTGTCAGATAAGTCAGAGGCCCACTGCAGGCATAACGTCATAGCTGGGTTCTGTTGTACTGACACAAATAGGAAGAGGAGGATGAAGACTCAAAGATGAAGCTGGTGGTTGTGGAAAGGTGACCTTTGTGCAGCCTCACATTGTAGAGCAGTCTGCAAAAAACAGACCAATGCAGAAAATATCTGCCATTAATCTCATGTCTGATTCAGTTTTCTGCAGTGTAGATGTGTCCTTAGGTCTCAGCGCGATTCACTGAGACCCTCCCTCACTCCAGCTGTACTGTCCCACTCTGGCCATAGGAGGGTGACAAAGCTGTGAACAACGTGTCCAGCCATTATCACTGAGCAGCGTGTGCTCTCCAGGCTCTGCTGTAATTGCATTTCTCTGTGTGTAATCTTGTTTACCAGAGGGGGGGTCTCCATACTGTGTGTACAGCTATAACCCACAGCACATGCTGGTCTGACTTTTGGTCTACAGCAACAGGCACTTGCAGCTTTAATGATATTGCCAAATAAATCAGTGAATGGATTCATAAGGATCCGTGGCTAAATTAATGATCTCATTATGAGCTAACCGCAGGGACGGCCGTGTTCTGGAGATGGCACACATAAAACTGCACAAAGACTCATTCTGAGTCCGAAATATTTTGTTTTGCAGACACATATGGTGAAAAAATGATGTTGGATACTGTGATTCTACACAGCAAAATCTCCAGTGTTAAATTAGCACTGGAAAATAACTCAAAATGTTAGAAATATTCCAGTGTTAGAAAATCAGCACTGCTCAGTGTTAGTCATTGTTAATCTTCAAAACTGACTAGGTTACTTTTAAACATATAACACTGTCAAAAGTGTTAATTTAAGACTCAACAGTGTTGTATTTAACACTTAGAGGTGTGGACCCATATAGACACTCTCCAGTGTTAATTTAACACTGGAGATTTTGCTGTGTAAAAGTAGGAGCCTCTATAGACGAGAGAAAAGCTAAGACAAATGTTTTGCTGTGATTGCACTTTTACAAAGTAGCCTAAGGAACTATGTTCACTGTGGTATTAATATCTTAAACTGTGAGGTTTGCAACCCTATATTTTTAAAAGAACAGCAATAAGGTCTTTTTCTGTAAGAATACTAAACAGCTGTTGATGTGTGTCAGTTTAAATGATTAGAGCATTTATCCCCTAATTGCCAAAACTTTGGAGAATAATTTTATATATGGTGTATCTCAGCGGTCCCCAACCTTTTTTGCGCCATGGACCGGTTTATGGCCCACAATATTTTCATGGACCGGCCTTTAAGGTGTCGCGGATAAATACAACAAAATAAAACTAGTACCGGTACCGAAAAAAAGAAGATTTATACATAACACACGTGAACAGACCCAGGAAAACAGAGTCAACGAGAAAAACGATAACAAAATCACGCTGAACACCGATAAAAACCCTGAAAACCATACATTTCACACCTGAGCCTCAACTCTCACGGCCCGGTACCAAACGACTCACGGACCGGTACCGGTCCGAGGCCCGGGGGTTGGGGACCGCTGGTGTATCTGACATCCTTGTGTTGGTGTTGTTCCTGCATCATTTTATTAACCACCAGGGTCAACATTGCAACTAACCAATCATGTTGTTGTTGCAATTTTGCGTGAGGAAAAAATGTGTTTATATAAAATTAACTTCTGCAACAAATGGTAAGCAATCAAGTTACTGTTGCAGGTGACATTTGTCATGCTGGTTTGCTAGTGATAGCTTTTAATAGCATTAGCTAGCTTCTGGGCTAATGCTAACTCAGAATACTCAGACAACTTGATTGATCAGTTGCAAAGTTGATCCAGTAGCCCATACGGAGAGGGTCATCACTGACCTTAACATGCATCAGGTTTCAAGTGAACATATTAAAGATAGCATTCAAGCTAACATCTACCCCTTTATAAGGAATTTTTGTGTATTTGGCGTATTCAATCAGAAATCTTAGAAGAGCTTTAAAGGCAGAATGCATGCAAGGGACTTTTTTTAAAAGCTGTAGTCTCTGAAACCTTTTTATTTAACGTGGCTACCCTAATCATATCCCTCAGTGATTTATTGGGCGACCTGAGGGATGTTCATTAGTTAACAATGTCCTAATTTGCTGTGAATACTTGAAGAAACATTTTAAAAAGTGGAAGCAAATGAAAAGAGATGTCATACTAACCAGTGTTCCCTTTATTCCAGGGGGACCTTGTGGGCCAGGCAACCCCTTTTCACCCTAAATGCAAGAACACAAGAAATGAGTTAAGGTCACCAACTTGTGTCACCAACAGTTCTGACACGAGTTAGTTTCAGAGTTTACCAGAGGTACCTGTTGACCTGGTTCACCAGGAGGTCCCCGCACCCCCTGTGGATTACAGTAACAGAAGGACATGATTACATAAAGCTGTATTTGGTCTTCAGCTCAGCTTCAGTGAACTGCATTTTATTTTTGTTCAAAACATTGACATGCAAAGCTAATGTGACAATGATGTAGTAACTGTCTACAGATGTCAAATAAAGATCGAGTTTATATTTGAAACTGTGAAACGGTGGGAGCCAGTGTCTGATGATGAAATATGGGCTTTGTTATGACAGTTTTCTAAATAATTCCACTGCTGCTTCACTAAATATGTAAATTGTATAGAGGACATATATATTGCTCCAAATGTTCCTGTATTCTCACCATCTTAGTGATTCATCATCACTGGCTTTGAAAGTTTAGCTTGAAAATCGTGTGTCATCAGAAAGAGCTGATTAAAGAGATGCAGAATTATTGAAGCACTGACTTCCCACCTGTTAAGTGTGCACTGGTGTATCAGCATACTTTGGATTCCCAGTGTGAATCTTTACTGATGCAGATAAATTAGTTGTGGTTGTGTAAGTGTGTAATAGAGTCAGCTGTGTAAAATAAGGCTGATAAATGTGGACACAGACAGGTGTGTGACATACAGGCTTTGATTCAGAGACAACATCAGGGCCATCTCATCAAAAACACATCCTGTTTGCTTCCTGTCGTCTTTCCTAATCTTTCTACGTGGAAGTGTTTTAGTATTTCAGCAACTGGTTTAACTCTTTCCCAATAAAGACCACATTAGACAATAACTTTAACAGGCATTCAAGAGAGAAAGAGTTAAGGTACCAATAAGATGGCCAGGGAGACAACAAGTACTCTAACCTTAAAACCAATACATAAACACAAAGAGTGAAGCGGGTCCTGCATTAGAACATTCATCATTCTCATCCATCTTTCAACAATGCCGCGAGCCTGAAACACCATCATACTTTCACCTTGAAGTGAGCAGAGGGCCAAACAGGGAAAGGGTGGAATGACAGATGGACTGAGAGACAAGAAAAGTGCTGCAGCACAAACAGCTTTGATATATCGCAGGTGCACAGAGATTAGATTCATATGTTAGTAACCACAGCTCTAATCTCACAGCTGGAACAGGAAAAACAAGCCGATACCACATAGAGACATGTTGGAGAATCACGCCTAACTTGCAGCATGGTATCGCACTCGTTTCCTCAAGGATAGCATCGATTTCAGTGTTGTACCAAGTTCTGTTTCAGATGAACCTTTATGATGGAGACATTCATGTTTTTGTACTTGACAGGTCTTCCTTTGATTAAAGGTCAAACACTGGGTACAACAGTACTGCCTGTACTTGCATATCGCTCTGTAAATATATGAATAAAATGAATGAATATCATTTTAGAACAGACGTTGGCATCTAGAAAAGGACCTAAAGCTGGATTCTGGGGTAGTGGAGCTGAGTAACACCGACGGTCAGGTCACCAAACTGGGAGGATGAGTTTGGTGAATCAGGAGGAGGAGAGTGAAGCACGTTACTCTTTAACTGTTGACCTGATGGTTGGTTAGCAGAACTATTTCTTATTAGGAGCCAGATTCATTTAAGCATGTGACAAATTACTTTGCTTTTGACTTCACATGGCTTCACATTCTGACCACACAGAAGCTCAGAGAAGCTTTGCATGTCTAATAAAGAGTTTTTAGCAAAGTTCCAATAGATTTTAATGAAAGCATCCTATAACTCACAAACAATCCTATTTATTCAGCCAAAGAAGACTAAAGAAAATCACCTTGAGCCCAGCTGTCATCACTAAAGATCTTATGTGTCTATAGCTAGGACTGTGTGGTAATCAGACAGCTTAACATGGACATGGAGACAGTTCTGTGCAGGACCTCTGTTACAAGGCCATAACTACTGGGACAACACAGCATGGTAAAACTACTTACAATAATAAAACCTACATTCACCAGCCTTGCATGTGTAAACCAGCTTGATCGGAAAGAGAGGGTTTGGCTTTGGGAAGCAGTGGGGAGCTGTTCAGCACGCGATACTGCCTGCAGTGTGCGCTCACTTGTAAATGTGGGTATCCACTGCAATAGACTTTTTTGCAAGCAATGCATCAGCAAAATGCTACTTGGTGTCTGGATATCAGCACGTGCAGCTGTGGAAAAACTAGCTTCACACTTTGTGTGTATATGTGTCCTGTTAAAAAGTGGAAGTGTGTGTGGTTGTGGGGTATGGCAGTGATGAGTTTTACCACTCATTTACATTTACAGACGTAGGATGTAGAAGTGCAAACATGAGGAGCTACAGGATGTTACAGCAGCCTGAGATTGTTTTCAAGGAAACTTGTAAACTTCCCATATAAATAAACCCGAGTGTATTTCTGTCTGCCTCACTGCCTCATATAAAAGTATATTCAAGCTACAAACACGCCCAATTTGTAAATTAGTACTACATGGTAATCCATTACACCTAACTCTGCAATACAGTCACTAAAGTCCATAAAATGGCAGTAAGATTGTTTGTATGTGTGTTTCTGTTGGCTCTAAAATGAAAATAAAAAGGGCTCATTCTGGTGTTTCGCTGTTGTGGAGCTGGAATTTATATTTAATACATGGATTTGAGCAAGTAGGAAAAAAACGATTAAAGAAAAAAGCTCAAAGGGCGATGTACGCCGGCTTTAATTCGGAAATATGGCTCAAGCTTCAAAAAAACTGGCTCCCATAGGAGACTGCTGCATGAAACAGACAGCAAACAACACAAGCACACATGAAATATGCACCTTAGTAAGTATAAATCTAAATGACGTGTTATAAAACAAACATGTATAAACAGAATTTGGGGTGAAAATATGAATAAAGTGCTGTAAACCAGCATTTTTTCTAATTAGCAAAAGGGGCCAAAGCAGCGGCTGAAAGTGGACTTTTCATTTTTCATTTGTTCGTGAGAGATGACCCACAGCTCCTTGGATCGCTGACCTCAGTGAACACTGTTCTGATGTCTTTCTGGGCTCAAGTACTAATTTCATGTTCTTTTTCACATCTTGGCCATTAGCAGAGCCAGAAAGGAGCAGACAGTTGTTTCGCACCTTGCTTCTCATGTCGAACAAATATATATATATATATATATATATATATATATATATATATATATATATATATATATATATATATATAGGAGGGAGGTTAGCCAATTAACGGAGTTGCAGAAAGGTGCGACAAAGAAGGTGCATAAGAAATACAGCAAGCTGTCCATACCTGAGGCCTTGGAAACTGCCAAGCAAAGACTCACAGCCTTGGCCAGCCGCTTGAGGAGGTACACCAGAGAGATAGAAGGCAGGAGAATAAACCAGCTGTTCTCCACAGAACCAGCAAAGGTGTACTCTCAGTGGCAAGGGAACAATAATAAGAGAACAGCACCACCAAGGCTGGAGACGGAGCAATACTGGAAGAGCATATGGGAGAAGGACGCAACCCATAACAGCAATGCTCAGTGGCTAGTGGATCTGAGGGCAGACCACAGCGACCTCCCTGAACAGGGTCCAGTAACCATCACAGTGGCAGATATCCAAGAAAGGGTCTCCAGTATGAAGAGTTGGACAGCACCAGGGCCCGACATGGTTCACGCCTACTGGCTAAAGAAGCTGACTGCACTCCACGAGCGTCTGGCAGCACAAATGAACCAGCTGCTAGTTAACGAGAGACACCCGGAATGGCTAACCAAAGGTCGGACGGTCCTGATCCCCAAGGACCCCAAGAAGGGACTGGTCCCCTCCAACTACCGACCAGTAACCTGCCTCAGTACTACATGGAAGCTCCTATCAGGCATCATATCGGCTAAGATGAACAGGCACATGGGTCAATACATGAGCGGGACACAGAAAGGAATTGGCAATAATACCAGAGGCGCAAAACACCAGCTACTGGTAGACAGAACAGTCAGCTGAGACTGCAAGACCAGACTGACCAACCTGTGCACTGCCTGGATTGATTACAAGAAGGCCTATGACTCAATGCCCCACAGCTGGATACTGGAATGCCTAGAATTGTACAAGATCAATGGGACCCTAAGAGCCTTCATCAGGAACTCAATGGGGATGTGGCGTACAACACTAGAGGCCAACTCCAAGCCCATAGCACAAGTCACCATCAAGTGCGGGATCTAACAAGGAGATGCTCTGTCCCCACTGCTGTTCTGCATAGGCCTGAACCCCCTCAGTGAGATCATTAACAAGACTGGCTACGGAGCAGTTGTCAGCCACCTCCTCTACATGGATGACATCAAGCTGTATGCCAAGAGTGAACGAGACATCGATTCACTGATCCACACTACCAGGCTATACAGCAATGACATTGGAATGTCGTTCGGACTGGAGAAGTGTAGTCGGATGGTAACAAAGAGAGGGAAGGTAGTCAGAACTGAGGGGATTGAGCTACCAGAAGGCAATATTGCAGACATAGAGGACAGTTACAAGTACCTGGGGATCCCGCAGGCAAATGGGAACCATGAAGAGGCCGCTAGAAAGGCTGCAACCACCAAGTACCTGCAGAGGGTCAGGCAAGTCCTGAGGAGTCAGCTGAATGGTAAGAACAAGATCCGGGCCATCAACACGTACGCCCTGCCCGTGATCAGGTACCCTGCTGGGGTAATAGGCTGGCCAAAGGAGGAGATAGAAGCCGCTGACATAAAGACAAGAAAGCTCCTTACCATGCATCGAGGGTTTCACCCCAAGTCCAGCACCCTGAGGCTGTACGCTAAGCGGAAGGAAGGGGGCCGGGGACTGGTGAGTGTCAGCACCACAGTCCAGGATGAGACAAGGAACATCCAAGAATACATTGGGAAGATGGCCCCAACTGACCGAGTGCTCAGTGAATACCTCAGGCAGCAGAAACCCAAGAAAGAGGAGGGAGACGAGGAACCATCATGGAAGGACAGGCCCCTGCACGGTATGTACCACCGGCAGATAGAGGAGGTGGCTGATATCCAGAAATCCTACCAGTGGCTGGACAAAGCTGGACTGAAAGACAGCACAGAGGCACTAATCATGGCAGCACAAGAACAAGCTCTGAGTACAAGATCCATAGAGGCTGGGGTCTATCACACCAGGCAAGACCCCAGGTGCAGGCTGTGTAAAGATGCCCCAGAGACAATCCAGCACATAACAGCAGGGTGCAAGATGCTAGCAGGCAAGGCATACATGGAACGCCACAACCAAGTGGCCGGCATAGTGTACAGGAACATCTGTGCCGAGTATAACCTGGAAGTCCCTAGGTCAAAATGGGAGATGCCCCCAAGGGTGGTGGAGAATGACCGAGCTAAGATCCTGTGGGACTTCCGGATACAGACGGACAAAATGGTGGTGGCTAACCAACCGGACATAGTGGTGGTAGACAAACAGAAGAAGACGGCCGTAGTGATCGATGTAGCAGTTCCGAATGACAGCAATATCAGGAAGAAGGAACACGAGAAGCTGGAGAAATACCAAGGGCTCAGAGAAGAGCTCGAGAGGATGTGGAGGGTGAAGGTAATGGTGGTCCCCGTGGTAATCGGAGCACTAGGTGCGGTGACTCCCAAGCTAGGCGAGTGGCTCCAGCAGATCCCGGGAATAACATCGGAGATCTCTGTCCAGAAGAGCGCAGTCCTGGGAACAGCTAAGATACTGCGCAGGACCCTCAAGCTCCCAGGCCTCTGGTAGAGGACCCGAGCTTGAAGGATAAACCGCCCGCAGGGGCGTGCTGGGTGTTATATATATATGTGTTAGGGGTGCAACGATACTCGTATCGATATTGAACCGTTCGATACAGTGCTTTCGGTTCGGTACGCATATGTATCGGACAATACAAAATGTTTTATTTATTTTATCAACTTTCCTTCTGACGATGCTGTCTGTTTTGAGCGCTCAGTGGATCTGCGCTCGACAGTGCAGCCTAGGCGGAGTAGTCGAACGCAGATTCACTGAGCGCAGGGCAAGCTAGTGAGACAGAAGCTAAGCTCGTTGCAACATGGCAAACTGAACCTCCCCCACCCTCATTCAGATCTGGCCTTTGGAACTATTTTGGTTTTCATGTGACGTATGACCCTGAAGGTAAGCGCGTCATGGACTAAAGTAAAACAGTATGTTGGATATGCCACGCAATGCTCAATTACATGGGTGGGAGCTAGTGCGTTAGCGCAGTTAGCTCGTTAACGTGTTGACGCCGTCCAGCCCCATGCACAGGGCGATCGGCGGTAGCTCGTTAACGGAGATTTGCGTGTTGTGGCGTTAACGTCATTTCAACGAGATTAACCTGAAAGCACTAGTGGGAACACAACGAATATGACTGCACATTTACACCGACATCATCCTAGTGCAAAGACAAGTGGAAGCAGACAAAAACAACAAGCATGCTACTAACTTTAGCTGAGTCATTTAGACAGCTGTTAGCACATGATTCTCCTTATGCTGCTGAGAATATAGCCCAGAAGAAGCGTATAGTATAGCTTTTATTTTGGAAAGAGACATTTCTCTGTAATAAACTCTCTTTTCCAAAGATGAGTGATTCCTCAATCAGATACAGGGCTCGCAATGCAAATATATGTCAATGCTTTTGCATTCTTTTGGAAATGTAGCTGGGTAATTATGTCATTGGCATCGGTGAGCCACTGTCAATATGTGACATATTGAAATCGCGTTTGAATTTGCGCTTGTTTTTTTGCTTTCACTTTGCAATCGCGCGAACTGTGTATAGAGAGCGACAGCACTGATTGGTGAGTGATGATAATTTGTGCACCAATTCCTCTGACATCGTCTTATCAATCGTTAGCTTACTATGCAAACATGACAAGTGAAATCTCCCGCAGCAAGCTTAAACATGTGAGAGGTTGATCGCGCAGAGAATCGCTGAGCTTATGTGAGTGCAAGTGTAAAAGCAGCAGGATATATATTTTAGTTCTGCTGAGCCAAATAAGACAGGTCAGGGTGAAGAAGTGACAGCCAAACAAAAGCTTACCGCAAAACGGAAAAGTTATGACAAATCAGACTATAAGGCAAAAAGAAAGTGCAGCTTTATGGTTTCATGGACAAAATAATTTCTGTGGCTGCAATATGACGAGCTAAATAACCAGGGCTGCACATAAGTGGTCCGCAGGTGCGCATTCGCTGTCAAAATAAAAAACGCGCACAAGATAAGAAGTTGCAACGCGTGTTTGCGTACATAAGATTTTCTGGAGGAGGACAGACATTTGTTTAAAACTCTTAAAGATGTCGAAGAAGCTCCTTTAAGCAATTACTGTGATGTTCCTCCACCTCCAAAGAAATGTCAGGAGTCCGAACCACAAAAGAAGCAGGTATTCTCGGAAAAGTAGTTGCACCGTGACACCAAAGTATCAAACCGAACCGTGAATTTTGTGTATCGTTGCACCCCTAATATATATATATATACATATATATATATATATATGTATATATATATAATGCTGGAACACTTTTCTGACTCAGTTTGTGAGTGAAGCTCAAGGTATTTTCTGAAGCTGCGTCAAATCTAACCTTCAATTTGTTGTAAAAAATTATCGATTCTGTTGAGTTTAACTGATTCTTTTACACAAGAGTTTGTATCCAGGATGGACTGCTCGATGAGAAATATATTCAACATTAATCAATGAGATGCAGTAAATCTATTCGGTAAATAGATAAAAGACTTTTTATTGGGAGAAAGGAGAAAGTGACTTCCACAATGAAGTGACTGCCCCCGTAAAATAGATGAGTAACCTGACTGCTACCTGTTCAAGCACAGAGCTTTAAAACAGCTTTTACCATCTCCTGTTTCCTGGTGTGTGTGTGTGTGTGTGTGTGTGTGTGTGTGTGTGTGTGTGTGTGTGTGTGTGTGTGTGTGTGTGTGTGTGTGTGTGTGTGTGTGTGTTTACTAGCAGCGTTTAAAAGGCTGCAATTAATTTCAGCTCTGGTATTAATGTCCTGATTGCACTTTCCTTCAAAACTTTACGTGTCAGTTTAAAATCAACAACAGCACTGAGTTAACTGTTTATGTACAAATACATATTAATGCATGAAATCATTATCAACTCACCGGGGCACCTTGAGCTCCAGCAGCACCAGTTGGCCCAGTATCACCCTTCTCTCCCTGTGGACACAACAGACATGTCAGTACCTTCCAGCTTGGAAGTATCCAGACATTAACTGGATACCGCCTCATCCTGAAGTCTACAGTCCTGACAAAAAATGCATCAAACTTGTAGCCTAAGCAAAAATAATGTATTCCAGCGCTTCCAGCCTGCAAACACAGGAGATATACTGTTTCACCTAAACATCAGGACTTCATAGCACCTGGAAAAATAACGTTGACGTGTAGAATCTGTGGAATCCCCATTTAAGAAGAGCAACCAGTCATGAAAGATGTCTGTCTAGCTTGCATCTTCATAAAAGTATCTGCTTTTGTATTTTATGTAAGCTCCACAAAGAGAAATTATATGTATCTGTGCCACTTGAGTGTGAGAGAACTGCTGGGAATTGTTATGTCGTGGTAGCGGCTCTGTATTGACGCACTTGTGCAGCGTGTCCTGTGGTGAGATCTCGCACTGAGCCCACTTCTTGTTAAAACAAAAATATAAGGCAACAAACAAACACATTTGTAAACCACAACACAACGTGCATATAAAGTTTTAGCCATCTGCAAGACAGCAAAGTCCTCCGAGACCACTCTATACCGTGTTTGTTGACTGTGTGGTATGTGAACTGGTTCCAGCGTGGACCGCTCTAATACACTGGCAACGGCAATGAACATGCGAAACAAGCTGTAAAATGTATTCTGGTGCTGCAGGCCAGTCATTTGTGAAGATTTGAAGCTGCTTTGCCTGCTGAGCAAATGTATGAGAAAAGAATTTTTCAGATTTTTAAAAGAGCAAAAAAAAGATTATGAAACCCAAATATACTAAAAGCTTTTCTTCAGCCTTTGGTTCGATGTTATGAGTGTGTTTGAGTGCTTTGATGTTACTTGAATCCAGTGAACATCATATTAAAAACTGATGGTTTCCTCTTTCTCATACATATTCTCTTTTTTCCTGCACAATGTGTTTTGTTCATCTACACACAAAGATCTTACTGTAGGCCTTCTTCTTTTGAAATTGGTTACAAATAAACACTTTTATACAAGTGTGCACACTGTGTGTTTACTGTGTGAGACCAGTGCATGTGTTGGGGAGGGCTCCAGCAGTGGATTGGTGCTCTAATACAGGACAGTATGCAGAAACATAAACTGTATTTCGATGGTAGTTGTTCTCTTTTGTTCCACTGTTTCTGTCAGTGTGACTTTTTCTTCTTTGTATCCTGGGCTCGTGGTTTTGTTTCTTTCCTCTGTGGATTTCCTGTTGTGCATCTGCAGCACCTTTTGTTCACAAAGTAAGTTTTGCTAAAGATTTTTTTTAGGTTTCACTTGATAGAAAAAAATCTTAAACAGCAAAGGATAAACAAAAAGAGAAAATGATTGGCACCAACTATGTGAGTTTGAAAAATATGCACCTCCAGTCATGTTAAATAACAAAGCACCCTTCTTTAAACTTGTCACAACATAATAAGAAAAGGTAACCTGGCACTTGGCAGGTACAACCTCAGAAGAACTACAAAGTATGACATATTACTCCATGTTACTCCATGTCATTTTTTTCTCTGCCAAAAATTAGACCACAATGTGGAAGCGCTGTGTGAAAAACTAAGTACATTATAGAAATGAAGAAGCAGCCAGGTGCCTCTAACCAGATCAAATCAGCGAGGAGGACCACCTTTATAAAAGCACAAGTTTTGCTGTTTGCAGTATACAAAACAAAACCCCATACTGACGATTCGTCACGGCCCGAGACGTGTCACAGTAACGCGAAAGGTGCCCTTCCACATTACGAGACGCTCCGGATTCTTAATTGAAGCGCTTCCCGTTATTCACTTAGCAGCTTTCTATTACAGCCCTAACCCTAACCTTACATTTATAGATCCCTTCTAATACGCTCTCATGCCTCGGATCATATCGACGATTTGTCACATAGCGTCGGTATGTTGCATGTTGGGTTGAGAACATGGGGAGAATTCAGGCATACCACAGAGGAAAGACAAGATGTTACTGTGGCTGCACGTCCGTCTGCGTGGGGATATAAGTCCATTTCCCAACAGTTTGATTTCCATCATTCGACAGCGAGAACGTGGCAAACATTCTTGACAGCTGCCAGTCTTCTCAGGAGTGGATGTTCCAGTAAATTCACCCCAAGGCCAGACTGTGCAATGCTTGGAAAAACTGCAACAAACCCAAGAGCAAACTGAAGCATGAGTGACCTTTTCAATAATACGTTAGCTATAAAGAAAAAGGATTTGATGTCAGCTGTCTGCTGCAGATGAAGAAAACAATGTGTCTGCATCATCCGAACAGTGAAAGAAGGGTGAGCACTTAAAGTGAGCCTGACAGTAAACTGCAGCGCTCGCACTTAATAATAGATGACCAACTAAAATCGTAAATTAAGCTAACAATAGCATTAGCATCCCCGGAGCAGCCTCAGTTGTCAGATTAGATTCTTGCTCTTGGAAATAAATTATAACATCTTCGAATATTTATACCGATAAGCCAAAACCTTCTGAGCATTTTGTAACGAGGGCCCGTTTCAAAGTCTGGGATATATTAGCTGAGGGGTCGGCTCAGAAGAAACGGGCAGGTGTAAAAACCAAAGTCATTTGGACAAGAGCCAAAGTGATATAGCCAGACGACTGAATCAGAGCATTTCAGAAGTGCTTGTGCGGTCAGCCTGATCCACAAAGGACTCTGAGAGGTCTTGTAGAGTCAACAGATGTGTGACAATAGCAGCATGTTAACAACAGTGGAAATAATTTACTGTACAGCATTCACCGTAGCTCTTAGCTGAAACAGCTAACAAATATCTATCTTTTTTATACAGACCTTTAAAGGACAGTTGTATTACCTTAGTAACCAGCTGACCATCTAATCTAATTAAATAAATTACATTTATTTCTACAAAGAGCTGCACAGGCGCCTAAAAATCATTTCGAGGATGTTTTGCTATATTCCATCATATTTATGCAACCTTTATTCAACCTTCTCACATAGCACCTAATTGCTTGTTTGGTCCTAAAATATCTTTTCCTTTTCCAGTTACAAAGAAAGTCCTGTGCGGTAATGTTCGCTGACATATTAAGCCAGGCCTTCTTGTTAACCTCAGCTCAGCAGCGCCTAACTTCAGACCTGGGTACTCTGCGGGGCTTCAAGTATGACAGTTTGAGGTGTGAAACATTTCTCTCGTGTTCGAGCTCTGTGCTGAACACAGAGGTTACCGGGTCCCTAAGATACAGTATATTTTGAGTGCACGGTTATGAAAGTTGGCAGTGAGGAAACAACTGAATTAGCTCTCTGTTGCATCTGTTTTCTTTTGAAGTGTCTCGCCGCACTACGCACATAAACCCATAAGAGCAGCAGACCTCATAATTACACAGCCAAGACGCCCACCACAGCCCAATAAATGACAAGATGACATAAATCTCTGGGTGTCTAGAACAAGAGAAAATAGACAACACACAGAAGCTGGCCTGACACGGTCCTTTTATGTAAGCACACTAATCCGGCACTTCACCCTGCCTCCCGCTGTTAAAGACTGAAGAGCCAGTGACAAGTTGATATCTCTGAGCTAAACCGAACTTAGACACATAATATTTGTAGATTTGAAAGAAAAAGTCTGTAAGAGATAAAGGCAGCAAGCACAAGAATGTAAGAACACGCTGTGTCTGACCACATCTTTTTATAGGAGAGGATCACTGAGGGCTGGGGGTGGGTAGAAGCCCAAAACGTAGTGGTGATGTACTTCAAGCAACAACAAGAGCTGGTGAATGAATGAGGGAAAGATGTGACTGAAAAAGCAGATTTAAGTCTTGATTGGCCAGCTGATCTGCATGTCAAACATAACCAATGATCGTGAGCAGTTTGAGCATCTGACCAGCACCTTGGTACTGCTTCAAAGTACGGAGCATAACCAGATTACAGGCATTCTGGCCTGAAACTCCTTCTGAAATCCACTAGGAAGGCCTGGGAGGAGCAGCTAGAAACAGTTTACCTGGAGGGTCAACTACTGATCCTTTCTGTTAAAAGGTTCCAGTTGAAGTAATTTTATCTGATAAGGATTCCTCCTGACTTCCTTTTAGTGATTTCCTGAGCACATCCAACTGAATGGAGACCATGCAGCATAACCAGAAAATGCTGGTATGATTGCATATCCCGGGAATGCTCCGGGATCCCCCATGATGCTCTTGGGAAGCCTTTCATGTTGTATCAGATGTTCCCCTGCTGATGCATACAGTAGTAATAACAGATTTAGAGCTATCTGGATCTTTCTCCAAACCCTCAACCACCCGTCGTTGTACTGGAGAGAATTCAACAACGAGCAGCATCACCAGGTGCAGCTCATTGCTTGTTGGCTTTCCCTATCATACGTCTTACACTAAAAGGCAACTGTAGTTGTAAGGTAGCAGAGTGTATATGAAACTGTACTGACAATCTCTAAAAGTACAGGAATTTTCAAATCTGGACCAATAACAAAGCTAAAACTACTTGTATGGCCAGATACCAGTAGGTTAGCTAAGATAACAGTTCATCAGCTGTGTAGCTACAAACTGAAAAAACCCAAGAGTTGGGATGAATGATTAGTGGCTACTTTATTCCAGAAAGCATTTCCACTTGCATATTCTCAAAGTTGGTGGAGTCTAAATATTCTGTATAAGGGAAGCATCTCATTTTCCTTAAATGAATAAACAGCACCCATACTCCCCATATTTACCACAATTAATCACCTCATTAAACAGCTTAATGTGTGAGTTGCAACAGTTCGGTGTCGTTGAGGAGGTATTTAACTGTGTGGCAACATGTGAGGACTTCTTTCAGTCACACTGGGGTAGTGTAGTTTATTTCCTACAGACTTTGGTAACTGACTGTAGTAAAGTAAACACTGATTAGCAAGCTGCACGGCTATTTCCCACAAACACAGATACTTGTTTATTAGTGCTAAGTAGTGCAGCAAACTTAGCAAAACTGAAGCAGAAACTTCTTGGACAGTCTGTGAGATAATGTCATTAGAAATGCTCCAAAAGCCACCAACCCAGCCGAGGCTTCACTTATCTCATTCTGTCCGCTTGGATGAGGTATTCCTGCCAACTCCATGCAGCACTGCCTTTGATGTTGCTGGATAAGTAGCTCTCATACTTTAGCTAAAACTTGCTTCTTGTTACATTTTTTACTTCACTCTGAGCTGCTGCCTGCTTTGCTCTGTGTGTAGGTGGAGGGACACACACACATACATCTTTGAGAGGATAATCACAGAGTATTCCAAATTTAGTCATAGCAAATAAGTGTCAGTCCTTTAACTGCATGTCAGCCCACTGCTTTTCATTCGGGGCCCCTGGTAACCTCTTTTTTTGATTAGGAAAACTAAACAAAAAAGTACCCTACATGCTGTTGGGATGCCTTTTCTTTAGGCTTCTGAAGTGGATTTCCTCTGAAAATTGAGGTAGTTACTGAAGCTCCTGTCCCTCACAGCCACATTTTACACATATATGTGTGTGCGCGCACACACACACACACACACATCAGGTGTTGCTATCCTAGTGGGGACATCTGAAGCAGAAGTGAAGCAGTCTCCTAGTGGGGACTGCTTCACTGAGTGAATGGGTCAAATGCAGAGAAGAATTTCCCCACGGGGATCAATAAAAGTGTACATTATTATTATTATTATTATTATTATTATTATTATCTCATTGACATAATGCCCTAGCCGCTTACCCTAACCATCAAAAATGAATGCCTAACCCTGACTGTTACCCTAAACCTAACCATAACTTAATTGTAACCCTGACACTAAAACCACATTTTAAGTCTCAAAAATGCCTTTGCACTAGTGGGGACCGAGATTTTGGTCCCCAGAAGTATAGTAAACTTCAAATTTTTGGTCCCCGCAAAGATGTCTAAACAGGTACACACACACACACCTCCTCTTGCCAAACAGTAACTTTATGACCGCCTTGATGTGATGCATTTTGGGAATTGCTGGCATTAAAAAATAACACGGGTTAAATTATACAACGCAAAATACAAACAGGACATGGCAATAAGAATTCATATGTGTAATAGTCAGCCATATAGCCTTAAATAGAAGAATATAGATTTTATTGTAAGCAGCGCAGATACTCACAAACCCACTGAACTGACGAAAAGAGGAAATATTAATGAGAAGTATCTATCTGTGCTTCACAAATCATTTTTTTAAGTACAAAATATTTCAATCTGTGTTTTTAATTTTGACTAAAGTAGAAAATTATATCATGATAAAAGAGTATTTTGGATGAAATTTCTGATTTTCTTGTTATAGACAAAGAGCAGTTGATTTTACATATTCTCATATTAACTAACATTTTGTTACAGCTTTCTTATGTGTGTAATGCCCCAAATGCCCAGCTGACCATTTTCATTCTCAACCAAGGACCCTCAAGTGGCTCTATACACAGTGTTGGGAAGGTTACTTTTAAAATGTATTCCATTACAGATTACAAAATACATGCCCCAAAATGTATTCTGTAACGTATTCCGTTACAGATTCCCAACACATGCACTGTGATTTATCACTATTACTGAAGGTCAGCGGCTACAAACCGTAGTAAAGGGACCTCTGGCTAATATGGTGGGTTCGTGTCGGGCTTGTAGCCGAAAAATCGCTTTACTTTGTTGTGTGGGTCAACTTTTCTTGCGAGAGACAGAGAGAGGCGTTGAAAGGAACTTATTGTTTCAGAGGAAAACACGAACACGGTGTACAGTCGAGTCTTGACAGCTTACTTACAACTGGGCTCGTCAGGCACTCTTCTTGGCTGAAGTGGTTATTATTATATTTACATGCTTCCAGCTCCCGTTTCTGCTTGATAACAACTCGTACTTTTCCTTTTTCTCCCTCCTCGCGCTCACAGACCCATAACGTGTATGGCAGTCCATTCTCCCTGCAACACGGACTACACTGCCCATGATGCTACATTCTTTAGAGCTATACCTGTAGCATTCTGCCTGTTAGCTTAGCACAACAACAACAACAAAAAGGCGCTCTCTCATGCAGGAAACACGCAGAGAGAGAGCGTCGCCCTGTAACCATGGCAACCGTAACGCTGCCGCCTGGAACAACAGAACGTAGCTGTCAAACAAAACCAAACAGTCCTGACCCGCGACAAAATGAAACAGGAAAGTACCGCAGTGTAATCCATTTATTTCAACAAAGTAACTGTATTCTAAATACGGTAACTGTAACCGAATACAGTTACTCATATTTTGTATTTTAAATACGTAACGGCGGTACATGTATTCCGTTACTCCCCGACATGGTCTATACATCTGTTACTTGTGGGTAACAACTGATGATTTGTGGGCCTGTCAGCCTGAGGGAGAGGGAAACTCGAACTTATGCATGTACTTAAGAGGTCTCTGAACTCGCTTCCAAATTACAAGAAACAGAGTTAAAAATAAACCCAACCTAAATGCTACCGGCTTCCTTTTGATCTGTGTAAGTAGACGATTGTCATTTGTTGGCTCATTTAAGCAACATCATTTAAAGGATCCTGTGGTTTCGTTGGTCCCGAGAACATGCTTCTGCTAATATTATTAATGGGTTTTCAAATGTATATGGACAGCCTAGCCCCATTTGAAATCTCCCCATCCCTGTTTTCCAACAGATAATAGTTATACAGTTAGTAATTACAGGGCAGCACTGATTGGCATACAGTATCTTTATCTCTTTATCTCTCGTAACATGAAAACCTCACACAGCTGCATCTGAAATGTTATAATTTTGGGTGTAGAACACTCGGTATCTGGTAATAAGAGACCTACTGCCAGCACTGAGCTGATCATTTCTATCTGACTTCACTTGAGTGTGAAACATCAAATCCTAAACTCTTTGAAAGTGTGATGCTGAAAGATAGCAGCTTTATGAGTGTGATTAAAGGCCACAGTAGCAGCCTAAAGCCTTCTACAGTATATCTAACGTTAGGCATCATTAACATTCAATGGGGCTTCCACGGATCGGTGAAAATAAATTCTTTACAGCTGATGAGGGAGACCACCTCAGGCAGTGACCACACTGAGAGCTTTTTTACTGCTATACATCACTTTTTGTTAACTGCGTGGAAGTTGTTAGAACGGGGCTTTTACAGACTAAGAGCTAACTATTTATTCAGTAACGACTGTTCAGTTGTTCTCTGTGTATCTTTTTAAATGATGCTTCATGCTTTTCCATTAGACCGGCGTCCCCATTACAATGTTCTGTTTGGTTTTTCATTTTATCATCAGCAAGCAAACTAACATTTCTGAGGGTAGAAGCACGTACACCTAAAACTGATCAGGGGTGTCAGTCATCCTTTATATGAGCTACATGGTTGCTATTTGCAAAGGCAGGTGGAAACCTGAACGGGAAGGAGGCCAGACCAGGTGGAAACCAGTGCGGAAGTACGACAGCGCTATCCAACATGACACCTGAACAAATGTAGACCACAACACTCTATAGAAATCTTGGACCGCAGTTTATTGTCCAACATGAACCCCTGTGTGCTGAGGTCATGAGTCCCTCCCTGTGGCAGGAGAAAGGCTGCTTTGCTCAGCTGACTTGTTGTGTCAGACCTGAAAGGAAGCTCTGTCCATCTCACCTGTGGTTGTGCTCCAAAATAAATGTTCTCATCAGACCTCAACAAATATTAGAGAAAGACTCAATTGTGTACCCAAAATAATTTTAATAATTCCAGTTTGGTAAGAGGAGGAAGGAAAAAGAGATCAAGTCAAACATACACAGCGGTCAGAGGTTTCTGTGGTAATTTTTGGCTTGGAATGATTTTCCTTGAACTGCTCTATTTCCAGGGTGGGCTGGTTGTATAGCATGCATCTTTAACCATTTACAGAATGAATTTAATGTCTTTTATTTATTCTGCATTTTTTAACACACATCAGGTCAGAGTTAAACATACAGGCTCAAAGATGTACTTTGGTATTTGGTGTAATGTCCCTTAGCAAGTTGCAGCTCTGTCAGATGCTTTGATAGTGTCGACAACCTTGTGTCATGATTCTGCTTGAAAATTTGACCACTTTACTTAGTAATATTGGCAGAGTTCCTTTCAACTGATTGGCTTCCTAGCATGGACACGGCTTTTAAGCATATTCCATATTTCCAAGACGGCTGACGTCAGGGATTTGGGAAGGCCATTCCAGTAGCTTACTGTAAGTTTGGATGTGTGTTGGGGATTATTGTCCTGGTGGAACACTCAGTTGTGTCCAAATTTCAACCATCTATGGATTTGAGTTCCACTTCTGCATTATTCCATCAATTTTGTGCAACGTAGCACTGCAGCAAAACAGCCCCAGAGCATGATGCTGCCATCGCTACTTTCATCTAGGTTCATCTAATTCTTTGGACTTGATCATGAGGATGAGCAGTGAATAGAGCCAGGTCCTGCCGAGTCAAAGAACAATATAAAATATTTAACTCCACTTCTTCCAATATTTAAGTGAGAATATGTATCAGGGATGAAGAACAATATCCTTTCACAGTATTTCCAAATGTGAGCCTGTAAGTATTTTTATAAACCTCTGTGGATTACAGAAAATACAAATTAAATGTAAACTTGTGCAGGTTTTTTTAGGTTGTTAAAGATGTATTCATTCAACAATCAGTCCTTCAAAGTATGTTGGTATGTTGTGCTTCCTGGTAATCATTATGATGATCAGTCTTCCCTGACTTTGCTGCAGGAAGAAACTGTATTTGTTTGTTAGGCTTCCTGGATCGGTGATGCAGCTCAAGTCACCAGTTTAGTTAATCTCAGCGGCTCTCTTTACTT
Source organism: Aulonocara sp. 'chitande type north' Nkhata Bay (assembly GCF_057382095.1). NCBI lineage: Eukaryota > Metazoa > Chordata > Actinopteri > Cichliformes > Cichlidae > Aulonocara > Aulonocara sp. 'chitande type north' Nkhata Bay. The sequence continues at coordinate 3,580,165 of NC_141352.1, read as the reverse complement.
CACTTTCTACTCAATTTACTTTACTTATAAATACTATAAATTAGGCATACAGAAATACATTATCTCAGAATTATACTTGGCGCCGGTGAGGTTGGCTGCCGTGCTGGATGCTCTGCCCTAACTTCTCCACTTTTTGCAGTTTTTCGTCACTTTTTGCTATATCTGCCATAATCTTGCATGGGCATCATGCAAAACACACAAATCCGCTACAGTAGAGACACTTTGGTTTCTATTGGTCTGCAATACACGAACATTTCAAAGGAGATCCTGAGAGAGAACAAAAGACGCGACCCTAAGCGACGGCCTCGAGGTAAAAGAGCCGGCATCAGGAATAGGCTACGGGCTCGCGCACACCGCGCACCCATGCCCAGTATCCTGCTAGCCAATGTTCAATCCATCGAGAACAAGCTTGATGACCTCAGAGCCAGAATCAAGTTCCAGAGAGACATTCAGGACTGCAACCTCCTCTGCTTCACCGAGACTTGGCTGAACCCAGCGATACCAGACCACGCCGTGCAGCCGACGGGGTTCTTTTCGGTTTACCGCATGGACAGGACAATGGAGTCGGGGAAGAAAAGAGGTGATGGAGTATGTTTGATGGTGAACAACAGATGGTGCGACAGCACAAACATCTCCCCACTCACACGCTCTTGCTCGCCCAATCTGGAGCTTTTGATCGTTAAGTGTCGCCCTTTCTATCTCCCTCGGGAATTCACTGCGGTCATTGCCTGCACTGTTTACATTCCGCCTCACGCGGACTCGGACACTGCCTTATGTGAGCTACATGAGGCTCTCACACATCAACAAACACTTCACCGAGATGCCGCACTCATTGTTATGGGAGATTTTAACAGAGTGAATCTCAAACGGACATTTCACAACCTTCACCAGCACATCAACTGCCCCACCCGGGGCACGAGGACATTAGACCACTGCTACACCCCGTTCAAGAACTGTTACAAGGCTCAGCCCCTGCCGGCATTTGGAAAATCGGACCATTCCGCCATCTTCCTCATGCCTGCTTACAAACAAAGGCTAAAGCAGCAACCACCAATCAGGAGGGAGGTCGCTCGCTGGACGGACCAATCGGTGGCCGCGCTGCAGGACGCACTGGATGACGCAGACTGGGACATGTTTCGGCGCAGCTCTGATGACATCAACATGTTTACGGAAGCGGTTGTGGGATTTATCGGGAAACTAGCGGACGACACAGCAGAAAGAACTATCATCCGAACGTTTCCCAACCAGAAGCCGTGGGTGGATAAAAACATCCGCGACGCTCTGAGATCACGCACCGCTGCCTACAATGAAGGGCTTGTCTCCGGTAATATGGACCTATACAAGGCTGCGTCCTACAACGTGCGCAGCACGGTCCGAAAGGCAACGCGGAGCTACGGGGAAAAACTAGAGTCACAGCTACGACAGTGCGACTCTAGGAGCCTGTGGAAGGGACTGCGGACTATAACGGACTATAAACGACCAGCTTCTTCAATGATGAATGCCGATGCTTCACTGGCTGATGAGCTGAACACGTTTTATGCTCGCTTCGACGCCGCAGCATTTAAAACAACAAACGGCTGTGCGCGCTCGGAGTGCACCAGTGAAGAAAATGCATTTGTCATCACAGAGCATGCCGTGAGGAACACCTTCAGGAGGGTGAACACCAGGAAGGCAGCAGGACCAGATGCAATCCCTGGCCGGGTCCTTAGAGCCTGCGCTGATCAACTAGCACCGGTGTTCACGGAGATCTTCAACCTCTCCCTGGCCCAAGCTGTGGTTCCCACGTGCTTCAAACGGTCCATTATTGTCCCTGTTCCAAAGAAACAACAGCCCGCTTGCCACAATGACTACCGTCCAGTAGCACTGACTTCAATTGTGATGAAGTGTTTTGAAAGACTGATGAGAGATCACATCACTTCTTCACTTCCTGCCACCATCGACTCACTTCAGTTTGCTTACCGGACTAATCGTTCCACAGACGATGCCATATCTCACCTGCTCCACACATCCCTGAGTCACCTGGACACTGGCAGAGGGAATTATGTTAGGATGCTGTTCGTGGACTACAGTTCAGCATTCAACACAATAATTCCCTCTAAGTTGACGGATCTAGGACTCAGCTCATCACTGTGTCAGTGGATCCTCAACTTCCTCACAGACAGACCCCAATCAGTGAGGGTGGGAAAACAAGTCTCCCCCTCCATCTCACTCAGCACTGGAGTGCCTCAGGGCTGTGTTTTAAGCCCCCTGCTGTACTCACTGTCAGAGATGGGCAGTAACGTTACTGTAATCTGATTACTTTTTTCAGGTAACGAATAAAGTAAGGGATTACTATTGCAAAAATGGTAATTAGATTACCGTTACTTTCCTGTAGGAACGCTGCGTTACTGCGTTACTAAAACCGTGATTTTTTGCGAGAATGTCTCACGACAGTGACGTAAGCGAGTGCGACGTTCGTGACAACAGCTGTGTGCAGATCAACAGTGGATCATATATCGAGTGCGGGAGAGAGTATGAGCGTGCAGCGTTTAAAGCGTGGAAATACTGACCTTACACCGAAAAAAACCCCTAAACTTCTGAGCAAGCACCGAGTAGCTACGACGTAATGGGAAACTCACAGAGAAACTCGCGGATTCTTCCACTGACCGCGGCACACCTGCACCAGGGTAACCCTCCGCCTACCCAACTCCTGCTTTACAGGTGAAAATAGAGCAACAGGACCGCTGAGTCTTTGACTTTATTTATTTTCTGCTGTGTTTTACTTGCATCTATTTGAAAGACTGAGTGTAAACACACAAAATATTTTATTTTATGTGCTGGAATGTGCAGAAAATAGGTTTAAATATTAAACTAATTTCTTCCAGTCAGAGAATGTTGCAGATAATTAAATTTTTGCTTGATGCATAAAGTTAAAAGATTAAAACTAATAAAACAAGTTTAAAAAAGATACTTTTCCATTTGATTACATTTTGTATGATGGATTATGTAGAAAAAGTAGAATTGGGCTGAAAGATCTATCGCTTTATCACCTCTTCAGGTTGTAAATCATGTTTTTAAAAAGTAACTAAGTAACTAAGTAATTAATTAATTTTGAAAATAAGTAATCAGTAAAGTAACGGGATTACTTTTTGGGGGTAGTAATCGGTAATTAGTTACTGATTACTTTTTTCAAGTAACTTGACCAACACTGCTCACTGTACACTTATGACTGTGTAGCCACATCAGACAAAACCTCCATTGTCAAGTTTGCTGACGACACTGCTGTTGTGGGCCTGATCTCCGACAACATCGAGGCGGCCTACCTGAAGGAGATTAGGAACCTGGAGACCTGGTGCCAGGAGAATAACCTCCTCCTAAACATCAGCAATACTAAGGAGCTGATCGTGGACTTCACTACAAAGCAGGCGAGGAATTACAAACCCCTCATCATCAGTGGCACGCCAGTGGAGAGAGTGGACAGTTTCCGATACCTGGGTGTCCACATCACTCAGGACCTGTCATGGTCCTGTCACATCAACACCCTGGTTAAGAAAGCCCGTCAGCGTCTCTTCTTCCTCAGAAGACTTAGAGACTTCCATGTGCCACTGAAGGTGCTCAAGAACTTCTACTCCTGCACCATCGAGAGCGTCCTGACGGCAAACATCTGCACCTGGTTTGGGAACAGCACCCAGCAGGACAGACGAGATCTGCAAAGGGTGGTGCACTCAGCCGAACGCATCATTCAATCAGAGCTCCCTGACCTGCTGTCCATCTACACCAAGCGGTGCAAGTCCAAAGCTAGGAAGATTATGATGGACCTCTCCCATCCCAACAATGGACTCTTCTCACTGTTGAGGTCTGGGAAGCGCTTCCGCTCCCTTAAGGCCAAAACAGAGAGAATGAGGAGGAGCTTCTTCCCCCAGGCTATTCGGGGCCTGAACCAGGTGTAGGACTGGACTCTCCCAAACACGTCACTATAAGACTGGACTCTCACACACGTCACCACACGCACCACCACACATTTCCTATAATCCTATAATTTATAATCCTTATCTTTATAATCTCTTCTGCTATTTGCACGTTCTTTACTGTAAATTCCTAAGTTAATTTGTAAATTTTGTAGTAAACTGTAAATTGTAAATATTGTAAAACTTTTCTTCTGTCATTTAATGGTCGGGCATTGTACAGCTACAAGCATTTCACCCCCATGTCATACTGTGTATGGTTGTGTGTGTGTGACAAATAAAATTTGAATTTGAATTTGATACTTAATCTCTTTAGGGTCGGGTAATGTTCCCATCTGTCCTTCATATGGAATGTAAACATGTTTGTCAGACACAAATGGAAATCTTAATAGAAGAGCTCTAAGATCAAAGTGCATGCAGTAAACTCTGTTTGAAAGGGAAGACGTTATCATTCCTGAAACGCTGCTCGTTTAGCACAAGACTACTACCACCATAATCCTTCTCCTAATGGTCCTAATGTCACCTAGTAGATGTTATGAGAAAATAGCATATGGATTTAAAGGGCCATTACTATCTATTAGAGATGGACCGATCCGATATTACGTATCGGTCCGATACTGACCTAAATTACTGGATCGGATATCGGCGAGAAATAAAAAATGTAATCCGATCCATTAAATATCAAAAAAGCACCTCACAAAACTTGCGACATGGCGTAACTCGTCTCATAACCGTAGCACGTCGGAGCAGTATGGTCACGTGATACAGCGGCTGTGTGTATTTGTAGTCTCGCTACCAAACCAGCATTTCATCTCCGAGGAAGTTATCCCAGAGAGAAGTAAAGCAAGTGTGTAAGTTCCTCTCTGAATGTTTGTAAAGCATTCCCACGTTAAGCTTAACAACCGATATATGGAGCGACTGCCTCTCTCTCTCTCTCTCTCTCTCCTGCCGCTACTTCATGAAACTGCTTAACGATCAGCTGATCGGCTTTTCTGTCGTGAGTCCGTCTCTCTTCTTTGTTTTTGGCCCACTTTGCACCAGAAAGAGGAAACCAGCGGCTGAACAACAGCAGCACGTTTAAGCTTGATAAGCTGTAGTTAGAATTTATTTATTATTAGTTTCTACTCGAGGATCTTTTTCTACAGCTGACGGCTGGTAACTGTGCAGGGGCGGATCTAGCAAAGTTTAGCCAAGGGGGCCGATAGGGCATGAACAGGGAAAAGGGGGCACAAAGACATACTTTTCTTTCTTATTCTCATTTAAAATGTCGAGCTTTTAATAAATAATTATCTGACACCCAAAGTTTTAATCTGATGTTAAATATATAGAAGTCCATTACTGCATATAGTAACTGTTAAGTCTAATATACCCTAGTAAGCTGTAGTACTTTTTCCTTTGGGAAAGTACCATCTGTGCAGTCTGCAGTTCTGTTGAAGAAAGATGTTGAATCTATTTAATTATTCTTGAAAAAATAATTTATTTCTGTGCATTTTTTTTTCACACTGCATCAAATTAAAGTTGATTACATCGATTAAGCATCACAAAGTGGAGGGTGGAGGGTGGTTCCCTATTTTTTATTTTTTTTTGCTGGTAGTTTGCAACCCTATTAGTTAGGTTGCTTAATATTTCTGCTAAGTACTCTTTAAAATACCAGAGTAGGGAGGATGGAGCAGGTTTAAGTTTATTAGATTGATCAGTGTTGCTGAACTATGAAATATTTTGGGCGCAGTGTACTTTTTACACACAGGTATAACAGAATAGCTTTAGTGCTGTTGTTTATTTAAACTTGACTATGAACTTGTACAAAATGCAGCAAGATATTAAAAAACAGTTTTATTGATTAAAAAACACTATATCGGATTCATATCGGTATCGGCAGATATCCAAATTCATGATATCGGTATTGGTATCGGACATAAAAAAGTGGTATCGTGCCATCTCTACTATCTATTCATATTTACATCCTGTTTTCCTTTATTTAATTCCTATCTAACAGCCTGGTCTCTGGTAATGATGCACAGCTGGAAATGTGTGCACTTACAAAGTAATTGTTTATTGTTTATTAAGTAATTGTTCAACAATCACCTTGATGCTGGACAGATTGCAGAGACTGCTTCTAGTCTGATGCTAAATTAAGCTAGTTAACGTGTGCCTTCATGACCAGATGACCAAAAATGCAGATACGTTCCACAGGGAGTGCTCTGGAGACAGTAGCAGCCACATGTTCCCACACATGGACACCAAATGTGTACCAGCATCCTCCACTTGGTAGAGAACACTTCCAGATCCTTGGAGAAAGTAGTTTGTTGTGATAGCAGGAACAGGCCCAAATTACTGAGCAGAGTGGCCGAGAGTCAGCGTGGAGTTCAGAGAAAACTCAAAATAGCAGTGTGCACACTTGTAGCTGGTGGGTGTGGACACACGCTTGCAGATGTGTGCATTTGCTCTTTCATTTAGCCACAGCCAGCTTGCCACAGGAGAACATCCCATGTAGTGTGTGGCTGTAGCCCACTACTAGTGTTAATTAACTGACAGAAATGGTGGTGGATAAGATTATAACAACATGCAGCCCGACTCTATGACTCATATCAGAGCAGCGAGAAATAAAATCTGTCAAAGAGATTTGTTTACAAAATTAATTCATGGACTTTTTAAGTTACAGGTATTTCTTTCTTTATGGCCCTTTATTTTTACCCTGCATGAGCTTCCATTTGGTCAAATTACTCCCATTAGGAGCATGCTGAAATAGCTATTAGCAGATCCTCTCTAATGCAGCCCATGGATTTATGGACGACTGTCGCTGGATTACTTTTCTAGGCCGCTAAAGAAAACTTGTAAATGTGCTGAGTCTTAGGTGGGGCCTAATGTCCTTTTTTAGTTTTTTATATAAGAGTTTACCTTTATTTGTTTGTCCTGTCAAATGTACATATCTATCAGTAAAGTTTAAAATTACCAGGGAGCACAGGGAGTATCTTATTCCCTGCCTCCCATATAAAATATTTATCCCACCCAGATGGATCTTTATAAACTATTTCGCTTTCCAGAAGACAAAAAAGTAAGTAGGAAGTTGAATATCTTTATGTCTTTCTGCCAACTTTGCAGTTTTAAAACCTTTTAGGTTTTTTCAAGTCTGAGACCACAGCATGCTTTGCATTAACTTACGCTAAGACAATAAAGCTGCTTTAAAGTCTTCTTTTGTTTAATATGTTTGCGCTTCTCAGTTGTTTTATGATCTCGTCTATACAAGCTTAAATTCTAATTCAAATTTAGCTGTGGTACATTATCCACATTCAACTCTTAAATCTAATTCCTTGACAGAACAGGATCATTCATGAAATGAAAAGGCTAGCCCACCGTCTGCTACTACTGTAGTAATGCTGTCACCTAATCTTACAATCACTTATGCTACATAGCCAAGTTACAGCTAGCTAGCTAAACTCCACACTAACATTAGTTTTATCAATGTGCAATTAATGACATCATAAATGTTATTACACATATAGCAAATAAACATGTTTACATTTAAATTTCTGATTTCTGTTAAAATGTGTCAAGAGGAAGATGAGAAAGACCTGGGCTACAAATACAGCAAAGCTCAGTGAGGCTATAAAGTAACCGCTCAGCAGCGACACAGGCTGACTGTCTCCAGGCCACGGCACACTGAAAGAGTCATTTGTGATAAAGGAGTCCCAAAAAAGTACTCAGAGTGTAATTGTCATCGTTACCTTTGTTAAATGAATTATGAAAAAACATTTCACAATATTTAAATGTCTTTGAGATGCACTGGTACTATTGCAAAGTTTAAACGAGGGCAGCTTACACAGAGGTCGGAAATGTTTTTAACATTTAATGTCCTGCTCAGTTCTGCTATCAGTCAGCGTCTGAACTGTCACATAAAGTAAATGGCAGCCACTTGCTGGCATTCATTGCCTTCAGTTTCAGTATGAATATCCATAAAGACAAACGTGCAGCTTTGTAAGATCAGCTTAAAGGAGGTTCGTTCTACAAAACCACTGCTTTGCCAAACAAACTGTCCTGTATGCAGAGTGTGGTGCTTCCCAACACTTTTGTGATGAAGCTGCAGACAGATGCTGGACCACAAATGCCACTGTGGTCAAATCAAATCGAGCTGTTCAGACAGCTTACAGAAACACTGGCAGCTGTTAACAGCAGCACACATGTTAATTGTAACAGAAATATTCTCTATAGTGTTGGCACGAGATGTTGACAATCACAGAGTGCAATGTTTGCAACGTGAAGCGGACTTGATGTCTCAGAAACTACAGTCTGCACTGACCTTTGGTCCCAGCGCGCCAACCAGTCCGACACGGCCTGGAGCTCCAGGCTCCCCCTAGGAGGATGAAAAATTCTGTGAGGCAATATGAAACAACAGGGTCCTGGAAATGGTACAGAAGGTGGAAGAAATCCCATCCACAAGCAAACTCGTCTCTTCACTACTGTTCAATTAGGAGAAGAAATAATATCATATAAACACATTCAAGATATTTTTGATTTGTTACATTTTGAAATACTTTTGCTTGCCGTGTTTAAACTGCTTTTAACTTATCATAGCTTTCTTATCGAGTGTTTTGGAATAATCTGATGATCTCGTGACCTCAGACAGAGCCCTACATTTGAAAGGTTTAGCATCCTATGAGCATCAGCTAACTCCCTCTAGAGCTTACCATCGGCCCAGCTTCTCCTGGAGGTCCTGGCTCTCCTCTCTCACCAGGGAGACCCTGCACATGAAGAATGTTGCTAACATTCAAATGTGATCACTTTTAAATAATAACTTCACCATCTTTTAATTTTAATTCTGTTGGTTGACATAGAAAATGTTTCTCTAGAGTTTCAAACTCACATTAACAGCAAAGTTTTATTATTGTGCAGGAAAATTTGTTAGAAACAAATTAAATTCAACAGGATGATCATGGTGAATGTTTTAAATGTCCGTGCTAAATGTGGCAGCATTTAAAGACTCGTGTCTTGAACCTGAACTTTTTCGAACATTTATTTCTTACAATTTAGGAGATTTAAGAGTGAATTTAAGAATCATGCAGAAAGATTTTGTTTTTATTTGCTACAGCAGCATGTACAATGTTATAAGATTAGCTGTGGGGAAAAAAAGGAAAACAAATGCTTCTAATTTCAAACGTTATTTTTTAACAATTCATTTTGTTTTTAACAATTTGTTATACAAATCATTAAGTTGTCTAAAATATTGTAAAGCATCAGTGGCTTCTTGTGCCTTGCAGTACAGCGACACAAAGCAGCACTAAAACAGAAAAAGTGGCCAAGACACAATGAACGAGAGAGAGCTGCAGAAATATATCTATAATATATATCATTCAAAACGTCCGTAGGACTGTTGCTCTCCCAGTCTTACCTTAGGTCCTGGGAGACCTGGTTCTCCTGTTAAGCCTGGCTCGCCTCTGTCTCCCTGCAACACATTGAAGAACTGTCTATAAAACAACCAGTGTGAATAAGAACACACACGAATGCTCCTGGTTTTCTAACACTTACCTTTGCACCTTTAGGACCAGGTGCTCCCCTTGCTCCTGTCGGACCTGCTTCACCCTGCAGAGGGAAGACAGGTCAGAAAAGTGTTCACCGAAATAAACAGCATAAAGTATTTTGATCTGCCTGTTTTCTATAATACATTTAAAACTTAATACATTTGCAGGATATTCAAAGACATAACTTGTTAGGCTTATAGTTTGATCACATCTGAACAAACATGTGTGATGTCACTATTTCAGACGTCCTTTATGAACAAAGGCATGCAGAAAGACTTTCCTCCAGATCATCCATGACAGTCACCACATGTTAATTTTTGAAATTGTGGCTGTTGTGTGTACATTCTTGGGTACACAATAATTATCGCTCTGCATTGAACTCCTCATCACGCAAATATTAATTTGCTGGTGAAACACAGACTTAAAAAGTGAGTTAAAGCCAACAGCGAATCGATGAGTCTCCAGAAACGTTTCTGTCTTATAGCCACCAATGCTTTATGTAAAGTGCAGTTTTCTTCCTTGTGTCAGACATAATAATAATAATAATAATAATAATGTTGTATTATTATTATTGTTATTATTATTAATCAAAGGGAAAGACAACCAAATTGATATATAATGTGCTATAAAGAATGCGGGTGGGTGAATAATACAGGGAGGAGTAACTCTTTGAGGACATGCAGCTCTGTACAACTCACACAGAAACAGAGAAGTGAAATGCGTCTATTCAAAGGTATTATCGTGGTGTTTCCTTATACCTTCATCCCTGGAAACCCCTGGGGGCCAGGATCACCAGGTTTTCCTTCTTTACCCTGAGAACAATTGCATCATGTTCAAACATGCATCCAAAGATAAAACAGAATGAAAAACGTCCAAAGATATCCATACTTACAGGCTTGCCTTCAGGCCCTCGTGGCCCATGTGTCCCTTTCTCACCTGGTGAACCCTGTAATATAAAAATATTCTAATCAGAAACTTTCTTCTTACATTAAGACACAACAGCAGCTATGCCATTGGCTCTATGAATACCAAGGCTGTGGCTGCCCATCGCTTCAACCGTCCCAGAATATGACAATGAACTGCCTTCAAATTTGGAACAACTGATCCCATAACATTTAATGGAAAGTACTTTCAGACGCTCCACCACAGTGATGGAATCACAGGTATGATTTTACACCGAGTGGTTTCCTGATGCGAGCGTCCCATCTGGGTTTTGGACTGGCACTGGGAGTTCACCGGCTCATGACCCCCTGAAACGGTGCGACTTGAACCAGGGATCTTTTGGCTGCAAATATCTTTCATGAATTCTAGGAAGAATGCATTTTTCAAATCCTTGTAAATCAGAAACCTTAATGTTCCTAACGTGACTGTACATGGCTTTGGCTGCAGACACGATGGAGACTTTTCAGGAAACATAACAAGTTTGCAAGAGATGCGATTTAGGCGTGCACTGCTGTCTACATCGTGGACACTTTCCAGCACTTTCCTTACCAAACAAATACTATTGTGACTCATTAACTGGGCTTCATCACAACCACACATCATTAGAGGTAATTAGTAGAGGAGTCAAGTCTTGATATGTATGTTTTTTGAATGAGGCTCCAAATCCACATCAAATAAACTAGCAGTTTCCTAGTTTCCAATTGCCCTGTTGTGGTCTCTATGTAGCATATACCATTTTAGATGGGTGTGTAATGACCTCCAATGTAATGATACAGTAAAGAACTGATTATTATTGCATCCAAAAAAGCAACAAAGAATGTTGTGTAAACTAGCAGCACATTCTATATGTGAACATCAAAATCAAAGAATAACCAAGCTGTTAAATGAGAATGATGATGGATCACACTCATCAGCACACTCTTTGTTGAGCAGCAGGGATCTTGCAGACATCAGAGCCTGGTGTTAAAACCATAGGAAAGGAAACAGACATGTAATCTATCAAATGTAGGTCTTTATGTGTGTTACCGTGGGTCCTGGTGGGCCGACTACACAATCGCAGTCTTCTTCTTCCACTGTGGCACTTCTATTCAGAGGGCACTGAAGATACACATACACAATTAAATTAACAGAGTGGGTCACAAACGGATTACCCTGACAACACCTCAGTGGTGAAACTTTTATTAGCGACCTCAGATTAAATATGTGTGAATTCACCCTTACCCTTTCATCATCCTGCGTATCAGGAGAGACAAGACAAGAGAAAACATAATGGTTATCGTCATCGCAGGCTCATACACGCAGCCATACACAGCCTTTCAAGTACAAAGCCTTTGAAGTGGAAACGAAGAGAGAGTGAGAGCAGAGATCTTACGACGGAGTAGATTTCACAAGCTGTTTCCCTCTCGCTCTGATGGGGATCACAGTAGAGACGCAGCTTCTGAATCTCCACCTGAATCGAAACAACATGGACGATCTGATTATTTCAAACATGCTTTTTGTAAAAACAGAAACTAGTGTCATCTTTGATGCGTGACACGATGCTTTGAAGGCTGATTTTGCAACATGTAAATGTTACAAATGTTGCAAACTGCGCTTCATATGATAATAGTAATGATATCTACATCCATACATGCAATAGCCGTGTGTTAAAAACAAAACAAATGTTGCATGGTATCCTAATGATTGTAACACCTTGCAAACTATAATAATAATTGTAGGATCATTTATGCAGAATATCATTCTCTGGACAGTCAAGCATATTAAACAAAATATATCCAACCTACTGGCAACATTTTAAAGGGGTCCAATTATGCTTTCCATATTTCTTTTTGTATATAAAGCGTTGAAGCAGTGAATGCTCATATCAGTCATGGCAAAATGAGTGAAAGCGTGGATTGTCTTCCGCAGGTTGGGGATGTGTTGCTGCTCTGATTGGATGAGCACCAGTATTTTGGGCTCTTGCTCAGGTAAAATAGTGCTCTGCCAGCTAACAGTCCTCCCCTCATGTAGACTCAAAGGTCTGGTTGTCATATACAGTTGTGGTCAGAGGTTTACATACACTCATCATGGGCATGGCTGTCCTGTTTTGGGCTTTCTTTGAAGTGTTCTTTTTCCAGGGTGGAATGATTATACAGCATACATCCTAAGTTACTTAAATAAAAAGCATTGGTTGTGCAATTTTAATTTATTTACATACAGGCTTAAATATATACATACATCTCCTTGAAAATATTTTAGGAAGTGGTTTTGAAGGTTCTGCAATACATTTTAACTTGACAAGGCCTATTAACTTCCCACTGATGATCATGATTAACTATGACTGGTAGTTTGTCTGTGCCAGCATAAAACAGAATTCGTTTGGCTCGTTTGAATGACCAATACTTAAAAATTGATCATGTGCAAGAAGTCACAGAAAGTCTGAAAAGGAAATCTGTAGCTTTATACACTATAGACTGGGAGGGACTCTTGGAGCCATTTCTACGGCAGATTTCCTTTTTTTGGAAGGATACCCAGATGTCACCCTAAAATAATAGGAAATTGCTTAGAAAATCCAGGAACCACCCAGGCTTAGGGTTGCCATGAACTGGAAACTGCTGCAGCATCAGTGTCACTGTTCACAGTGGGCGTCCACATGGACAAGCCAAATGATTTCTGGGAAAGTTTTATGGTCAGACAAGACAAAGATTGAGCTATTTGACAAGAGATATGTCTGGAGAAATAAAGGGGAGCCTTCCCAAGAACATTTCACCAGCTATGATGCTCTGGAGCTCTTTAGCTCCCAGTGCTACAGTACACTGCACAAAGTGGACAGAACAATGAAAACAAGAAGCTACCTCAAAATTCACCAAATTCACCACAGATGGTTAAACCCAGGACACGAGTGGATGTTCCACCAGGACAGTGATCCCAGAAACACATCAGAACTGGTTTGGGAATGTAAACCATTAAGCTTCTGGAATAGCTTTTCCAAAGCATGGTTGCTCAGGAACATCTCACTATCCTTCTAAAAGAGCTGGAGGAAGTAGCCTGGGATGGGGACATCTAAATATTCTGCTTAGGCTCCTGCCTCTGCAACTCAGGTAAGTGACAGGAAGTTGATGGATGATTATCATGGCTAATTTCTTACCAGAAGCATTTCCTATACTATATTTGGTCAGGTGTGGTGTAGCTCCCAGAATGAATGTACTGGACTGAAATAACGTATTGCTTTAACAAAAAGGATCATCAGAAAGTAAGCTAAACATGCCAATGATCTAAACTCTTTCTGCATATAAAAACACTCCAATCTCCTCAAATCAAATCAAGTAAAAGATCAGCGTCAGGGCTCAAAGCTCCAGTGTAATTACATGTGTTACTCACAGGTACAGTGATGTCTGTTCCTCGCCTCTTAGACACCTGCGTTTCCCCATTGATGTAAATTGGCTCCACCGGTTTCAGCATTAGTTCCTGGATGCGCTGGTTGTCAAGGAAACCGGTGACCTGGCGATGCCTCACTAGTACTTTAATCTGATGCCATTTTCCATCATAAAGAGTCTGAGAGAGATGATATAAATTTCATGAAAAAATGCCTTTTGTCAGAACAAAAAGATGCTTTAATTAAGAGTTTAAAGCACGTTTTTGGTCAAGCTTTCATTCATGAGTAAAACTGGATGTGAAAACAATTATTAACCTTACAGTTCTTCTTTCAGTCAGTCTTCTGTTTCTGTTGCCAGCCTTAACTGTGTTCATGCATTTCATTAAATATAATTTTGTGGGCAAGACCAAAAACGTGTGTTCCCTAAATGCTCTGCAAATAGTTCTGACACACCAGGTACTAAGACCGAGGACTTTTCAGGCCATAGGCAGAGAGAGAGACAGAGCAGCGATTGTTCCATTGGGGCTGAGAGTCACTTTTGAAAGGACAAATCACAAGCTCCTAGCTCGTGCCACATCAAACCAAATCAAACATATGCAAACACAAATTCAATATAATTACAACCCTGTTCAGGCCTACACATTGAACATTGCGTCTAAAGACGGAGGGTGGTGGGTGCTTCTTAGACTGAACCTGGCGATTATTACCCAGAACTGCCTCGGAAATAGAGACATGCGCTCCAAGTTCTACACATCCAATAAATGGTTTCCACCAGGAAAATACAGTGGTTTAGAGTAGGAAACAATTTCTTTGGGCTTCTCCTGGCATCACATTGCATCTTCTCTGGTTCCACTGAAGTAAATGTGGAGTGATGTTTAAATAGCTGCCAAGACTCATTCACTAATATGAAGAGAAAGCTGAGGTAGGTGGAGATGCTCTAATAGCACAATGAGTCCTTTCAAGGCAGTACAGCAAACTACACTTCTTACATCCTGCTTAGATGTTTATGTTTCTCACATTCAGATTAATCATTTTATGACACTTACTCATATATATATATATATATATATATATATATATATATATATATATATATATATATATATATATATATATATATATATAATCTCGGGTCATTGCAAACATAGAGGACAGTTACAAGTACCTGGGGATCCCGCAGGCGAATGGGAGCCATGAAGAGGCCGCTAGAAAAGCTGCAACCACCAAGTACCTGCAGAGGGTCAGGCAAGTCCTGAGGAGTCAGCTGAATGGTAAGAACAAGATCCGGGCCATCAACACGTACGCCCTGCCCGTGATCAGGTACCCTGCTGGGGTAATAGGCTGGCCAAAGGAGGAGATAGAAGCCACTGACATAAAGACAAGAAAGCTCCTTACCATGCATGGAGGGTTTCACCCCAAGTCCAGCACCCTGAGGCTGTACGCTAAGCGGAAGGAAGGGGGCCGGGGACTGGTGAGTGTCAGCACCACAGTCCAGGATGAGACAAGGAACATCCAAGAATACATTGGGAAGATGGCCCCAACTGACCGAGTGCTCAGTGAATACCTCAGGCAGCAGAAACCCAAGAAAGAGGAGGGAGACGAGGAACCATCATGGAAGGACAGGCCCCTGCACGGTATGTACCACCGGCAGATAGAGGAGGTGGCTGATATCCAGAAATCCTACCAGTGGCTGGACAAAGCTGGACTGAAAGACAGCACAGAGGCACTAATCATGGCAGCACAAGAACAAGCTCTGAGTACAAGATCCATAGAGGCTGGGGTCTATCACACCAGGCAAGACCCCAGGTGCAGGCTGTGTAAAGATGCCCCAGAGACAATCCAGCACATAACAGCAGGGTGCAAGATGCTAGCAGGCAAGGCATACATGGAACGCCATAACCAAGTGGACAAAATGGTGGTGGCTAACCAACCGGACATAGTGGTGGTAGACAAACAGAAGAAGACGGCCGTAGTGATCGACGTAGCGGTTCCGAATGACAGCAATATCAGGAAGAAGGAACACGAGAAGCTGGAGAAATACCAAGGGCTCAGAGAAGAGCTCGAGAGGATGTGGAGGGTGAAGGTAACGGTGGTCCCCGTGGTAATCGGAGCACTAGGTGCGGTGACTCCCAAGCTAGGCGAGTGGCTCCAGCAGATCCCGGGAACAACATCGGAGATCTCTGTCCAGAAGAGCGCAGTCCTGGGAACAGCTAAGATACTGCAGGACCCTCAAGCTCCCAGGCCTCTGGTAGAGGACCCGAGCTTGAAGGATAAACTGCCCGCAGGGGCGTGCTGGGTGTTTTATATATATATATATATATATATATATATATATATATATATATATATATATATATTAATACCAATTCTAGTTCAGTCTGCTGCTTTAGCCACACTTATTAAAGCAGCATCAACAAATGTTTTACTTCTAGAGAGCAGAGTGGAGACGCTGTTATTGCAATAAGTGTTGTTTTATTACGTTTTATGTACTGAGGTACTGATTTACTTTTACTTTTTCTGAACCAAATCAAGGTAAACTACTACTTTAAAATATTCACTGTATATGCAACATGGAAAAGCTATTCTTTTTATTCAATCTGTCAAACTCAGTGGCCAGATGAACAGTACAGCTGTTAGTCTTCTTTTACATAAAATCC
Source organism: Aulonocara sp. 'chitande type north' Nkhata Bay (assembly GCF_057382095.1). Taxonomy (NCBI): domain Eukaryota; kingdom Metazoa; phylum Chordata; class Actinopteri; order Cichliformes; family Cichlidae; genus Aulonocara; species Aulonocara sp. 'chitande type north' Nkhata Bay. Next base: position 3,563,751 of record NC_141352.1, on the reverse strand, counting down.
TATGGTTTATTTTTAGCTTCGGTATGGTTAGAGAAACTGGTTGAGTTTGCATCTCTAAAATCAAAACATAAAGAATAAAACTGTACCGTATTTTCCGCACTATAAGGCACACTTAACTCATTCACTGCCATTGACGTCTATAGCCGTCAATGGCAGTGAATGAGTCAATGGGTTTAACTCATTCACTGCCAATGGCTGGCAGTGAATGAGTTAAAATCCTTTAATTTTCTCAAAAATCGACAGTGCGCCTTATGTATGAATTCTGGTTGTGCTTACCAACGAACCGATTTTATGTGGTACACAGCGCTCAAAAATTTGACAAATGTTTTAGTAGGAGTTTGGTAAACTAGCCTCACCGCTTGATGGATTGTTGGAGCATTACGGCTACCGCGGAGAAATCTAGGTCCTAAACTGTTAACTTCAGGTCCCAAAGTCAAATGATCACTGCGGCATCACTGGCTGTTAAAAACTGTCTAAATTCTTTTTGCTGCTGCTGCTTTACCAGGTGTAACAATTAAGTTTAACATCCAGACATCCATGAAAACAGAATTTATTAAATTTAACAGAATTAGAAGTTAGCAGGAGGCTAGCTCGCTAGTTTCCACTTAAGCATGATATAGCATGTTCTGAATGAGAGATTTCTGCAAAAATTCAAACGTACAGCTCTGCTACCACTTCCAACATAAATGAAGACAGAAAACTAAACAGCAGTGACGTTTGTAGGGTTACTGAAGTTTGGCTAGCTGGTATATAATGATGTGCAATATGATCGCTAGCGACACAGCTATGTTAGCATAACATTAGCACAGTGAAGCTGGAGGATGAATGCTAATACTTTTCCCCTCGATAAAAGTTAACGTGAGGGTTCCTGATGGTTAGGGACAAATGCAATCGCAGGATGCTATAAACGGACCAAACTTCAGTCAGGAGAACAACTGAGATAATCCATCCACAATACGAGGTTAGTCATTAATGTACTGCAACAACATTGGAATAGAGCAGCTGCAGAGGATTCAACATTAATGAATCAATGGTACGTAAGTGGAGGAAGCAAGAAGAATGAGTTGAGTAAAGTTTGACTTATCTGACTGTTTTGTTTCGCTTAATGCGCCTTATGGTCTGAAAAATACGGTACTTGTTTTTGTTGTTGTAGCTTTATCCTGAAGCCAAGGGGGTATCATTGGTCTCTATGGACACTCAATCCTAACACCAACCTGAAAGCCTGTTTTAAAGACAGCTTTCTGCTCTTTCTCTGTCGTACTGGTGGTGGTGAAGGTAACAGTTTTGTCTTTTCCGCTCAGTGTTACTGCAGCTTGAATCGCCTTATCCTTTGACAGCACCCTCCAAAGGTCAAAGGACAGCTTGCTAGAGATCCCTTTCAGACGTAGAGTGGACACAAACACGTACGATGGAGGAAGGCCTTCTGGGAAAATCTCCCTAGTTTAAAGATTAAGAATGAAAAATGTAAATAGCTGTCGACCAAAGCCCAAAAGCTGTTTAGAATGAATGTAATGATAGCGATAGCATGTTACCTGGTGTTCTCAGTAATGTCTGTGGAGGCAGCAAGGGCATAGGCAGTCTCAGAAACTAAAGAGCCAGGGATCTTCTTTGCCTTGGTCTGAATGTTCATGCCCACCATCAGCTCGAAGCCTTTCTCATCACGGGATGCCACTGGGATTCGTGTGGGACAAACAGACTCTGGAAGCACCAGGGTGATTCATTCAGTCAAGTGGTCATTCAGCTATATGATATTTGGCAACACTCTAATTTGTGCTTTTGTAGATACACTTGAGTTTTCTGACCTTCACAAAGCTTCTGCTCCATGGAGTCTCGAATACGATCGATGGTGGTGTAATCTTCAGCATACAGGACATAGGTAGATGAAGGTTTATTGGCAATGGAGATCAGCTCTGAAGTGGTGATCTCAGTGCCAACTCCCACAGCAAATACAGTAATACTCTGTGCTCGAGCCTCCATGCTGGCGTCAACCTACAGATATAAAAGGTTATCTTTTGGTTTAAATTGTTTTCCCAGGTCTGGGGAAGAAGTGCTAGGGTCTCGGTTACAGTTAGGGTTAGGGGGTAAGTACTGGTTAGCTAGAGTATTAAAACCTCACAGTGTGGCTTTTCTATGCCGAAGTTTCTTTCCATGTTGATACTTCTTTTATGTTGCCTCTGTTATTAAAGGCCACCCAAAAACACTGACGTGGTTTTACCCATGAGGCAAAGGACCACTCACCACATCATCCTGTGACTTGCCATCTGTAACCACCACAGCGATGCGGTTCTTGACCAGATTGCCCCGCTGGGAGGAGGCAAACACGTGGTCCACTGCAAACTTGATGGCCCTGCCAGTCTACAAAAAGAAGTGAATTAAAAAAAATAATTTTACACCAGACACCAGACCTTACACAACCCCAAAGGTTATTTGTGTCCCTGACTGATCTGCCAAGTGAACATGTTAAAGACTACTCAATGAAACCACTAGCCATTCCCAGTCAAGCATAGACATTTTAACAGAGGTCTTTGGAAATGCAAAAGTTGAGTATTACAGCTGCAGAATTTACAGGGATGCATGTGCAAGTCTGTTTGGTGACCATGCTTGTGGCCGTGTTGTGTGGTCATCCTGCTGCAGATGCAGTGTTGGCAAGTGGCACCAGTGAACATGCCTAAATGTGCAGTCTGCTTTTATGTGACGCTTTAAAGGTTGCATCATAGGAGTAAAGTCTGTTTTGTTCCTTCACTATGCTTTGACATGAATAGTTTGTAGGAGCTGGCCACCTGTGTAATAATTTATCCTTTACCCATTTTCCCACCGATTGTTTCATAATTTTTGATATGCTTTGTTTAACTTCGCTTCCAGTGGAGTCAAAAGTTTCATTCCTTCCCTCTCCACTCTGCTATTACAACCAAGCAGTGTTGCTTATAACTTGTGCAGTTTTTTTCTGCGTAATTGTTTATATTCCTATATGTATTTACTAGGGGTGCAACGATACTCGTATCAATATTGAACCGTTCGATACAGTGCTTTCGGTTCGGTACGCATATGTATCGGACAATACAAAATTTTTCATTTATTTTATCAACTTTTCTTCTGGCGATGCTGTCTGTGTTGAGCGCTCAGTGGATCTGCGTTCGACTACTCCGCCTAGGCTGCACTGTCGAGCGCAGCGCAAGCTAGCAAGACAGAAGCTAAACTCGTTGCAACATGGCAAATTGAACCTCCCCCACCCTCATTCAGATCTGGCCTTTGGAACTATTTTGGTCTTCATGTGACGTATGACCCTGAAGGTAAGTGCTCATGGACAAAAGTAAAACAGTATGTTGGATGTGCCACGCAATGCTCAATTACATGGGTGGGAACTAGTGCGTTAGCGCAGTTTGTTTGTTAACGTGTTGACACCATCCAGCCCCACGCATGGGGCGATCCGCGGTAGCTCGTTAACGGAGATTTGCCGTTAACGTCATTTCAGATTTACGCTGACAGCACTAGTGGGAACACAACGAATATGACTGCACATTTACGCCGACATAATCCTAGTGCAAAGACAACTGGAAGCAGACAAAAACAACAAGCACACATGCTACAAACTTTACCCGAGTCATTTAGACAGCTGTTAGCACATGATTCTCCTTATGGGGACCTGATATGTTTAATATGCTGCTGAGAATATATCCCAGAAGAAGCGTATAGTATAGCTTTTATTTTGGAAAGAGCCATTTCTCTGTAATAAATTCTCTTTTCCAAAGATGAGTGATTCCTCAATCAGATATATTTATTATTTTATCCCTTTGTTGTTTCAGCAACATTAAATTTAAAAACTGTACCTTTGAGTTAAAATATATATTTATAATTTTAATAAATGACAAATTAAAAAAGCATGAACATTTTTTTGTATCGAAAAAATATCGAACCGTGACACCAAAGTATCGAACCGAACCGTGAATTTTGTGTATCGTTGCACCCCTACTATTTACATATAAATGATCTAAATTACTAATCCTTTTATTTATGTCAAGTCTTAATATTCTGCTTACATGTCCTGTGCACAATGTTGGGGAAGCTTCTTTAAAGACATAGTTTTGCAAAATACTTCATAACAGACAAGCTGGACAGCAGAGATACTCTGTTCTGTTTCCTAAAACTACTAAATTAGTTTGCAAAAACAAAAACTGATCAAGTTCACAGCGTAGCTATGATAACGTGTAACATGTAATAACAAAATAACATTGGCAGCAAAGCTTCACTGCTTATGGAAACAGTGCAGCACTGAGAAACGCCTGCCCTTTCGCTCATGCAATAAGCAAAGGTCAAGTGTGTGGAGACGGCTGCCTCACAACTGCACTGACTGAGCGTGTCGTAAGGATCGTACAGAAGAAGTAGGACGGCTTTGAGTAGGGAGGGGATTCAGTTACAGTAGAAATGCAATGGTCCTAACACACAAAGTTAACGCACATGTGTCACACAGTATTATCACTGTGGACATACAAATGCACAAGAATCACAGTTCATCACAATACAGTTTTAGCACATCACATTTCCCCTGTGCTAACCGATACACAAGTAGACAGTTATCTATTATCTAGTTATATGTTTGTATTTTATGATGATTATTTAATGGGATATTAATAATGTGATGCCCCCTGTCACATAGCCCGACAGAACAGCTGGTGTCCACCTGGAAACCATCAATCAACAGGGAAAAATATTCCCCAGTGGGTTGTGAGTGGGTACTGGGAGTTGCTAGCAGTCACTGTGAAATGAATTGCTGTACCTCAGTCATGAAGGCCTAAAGTCTGGTCATTAACCAGGGAAAAGTGTGCATTTCCAACCAGTTGGTAAGGTGGTTGTCAGGGCTGCTGGCTGTCATCTGGTGTATTTGGCTGCAAATACATTTATTTGCAGCTCATTTCACAGTGACTGCAGGAAAAACATAACTGCTTTTGTTACTAGTAAGTTTGTCTGGTTGGTTAATATGTTAGATGTGTAACCACTCGCCAAGTACACACTCAGGGTGTGTGGAACTGTGAAGAGTGCAACATGAAGCAGAAATATGAACCTCCAAAAGTTGATTCTGTTCATCTGGACGTAGCGTTTTGTGGGAGAAACGTTTCGTCTCTCATCCAAGTCTCAGCTGACTGAGATTTACTTTCCTGGATGATTGAGAATGCATCAAGACAGAAATAATAATAATGGATTGCATTTATATAGCGCTTTTCGGGGCCCTCAAAGCCCTTTACAGTTCCACTATTCATTCACTCTTACATTCACACACTGGTGGAGGCAGCTACAGTTGTAGCCACAGCTGTTCTGGGACAGACTGACAGAAGTGAGGCTGCCATATGGCACCATCGGCCCCTCTGGCCATCACCAGTAGGCGGTAGGTGAAGTGTCTTGCCCAAGGACACAACGACCGAGACTGTCCGAGCCGGGGCTGGAACCGGCAACCTTCCGATTACAAGACGAACTGCCAACTCTTTGAGCCACGATCGGAAATAGTATGAAACTTTCCCTTCAAAGTGAAAAATGTTGGTAACAAAGAGTTTGGAGACAAACTGCTGTTTGTGTTGCTGGTTTGCAAGCAGGTGTTTGCATCTTCCATGCAAACTAAGGCGACTGCAGCAATCACAAAGCGCTTTTTGGATTTCCCCCATTGACACCAAAGCAACCTGCAGCAGCTAAAGCTACTTGCCAACCCCTCTGTGAGTTTCTCCTTCACCTCAGGTTAGCTCATTTCTATTCAGTCACCGAATAAGTCAAGAAATACAAATATCGGCATGTGTTACATACATGTCGATGCTGCTGCATCTGTTTATTCTAAACACATCCCCACGATACATGATTTTATATGTTCTTCTGCAAATTAGGACATTTAAGGAGAAAAGGTCCTGCCTGTGTGTTTCCTCCCAGGTAGCTGATGCTCCGTATGGCCTTGATGAGCTCTGCTACTCCCTGGTGTTTCCCAAGAGGAATCTCCAGCCGAGGTGTGTCACTGTATTGTATCACAGCCACCTACAGGTGACACAACAAAACTTATCTGAGTGGATCTCTGTTGTGTGTAATGCACCAAATAACTCGAGTGAGGAAAACTGCAGTAAATCTGAAAGGAAATTGGAGGTTGTTCAAATCATTCTCATTATGCACAGCATGCAGCATTACCTGTGTGTAGTGGGAACTGATATCAAACTGGCTGGTGATGTTGATGAGCCACTGCTTGGCAGTGTCAAAGTCCGAGACGCCAACGCTCCATGAGCCATCAATGATGTATACCAGGTCATTGACAGCCGTGCTGCAGCCTGTGCACATAAAGATATATACACGGTCATTAAAGAGAAGCCATTACACTCAGGAGACTTAACAGATCAGTTTTATGATCTGCTTTCATCCAAAGGTGCATGTCATCAGTACCTGCTCTCACATCTTCCTCCTCTGCAGCATCCACTGTCGTCAGTAGTAAAATTACACTCCATACTGACCACAGCAACATGGCTCTGTAGGAGAACAGTGCACCGCAGGCCAGCCCAACCTACATAAAAACAAAAAGAAAGCTTCTTATCGTAACGATTAGGCAAACATTCTTTCACACCTATGAACAGATTACCATTAAATTATGGCCTAAACTATGACCACGCCCCCAAAACCTGCTGAGGTATTAGCTCTACGAGCACGCTGTACGGCACAGAGCTGTGAGCTGAGCCATCAGTGCTAAAACGTTCCTCGACACTTTTGATTTCTGACGCAATCAGACAGCAGTTACAGGAGTAAATGAGCTTCCCTGAGGTGCTGAGTTATGAGAAGTAAAAATAAGAAGTAAACAACTGCACGGCAAAATGCTGCAGCAGTTAAATGCACATGTTTGTGTGTGGAACGTGCAGAATTTCCATACATAGAAAAGTCTTTGCATGCACAGTTATGGTCACACGTTTATATACACGCACCATGGATGTGGATTTTGGGGCTCTTCTTGTTCTTGTTCCAGAGTGGAATGATTGTACAACATCTTTAATAACTTCAAATAAAAAAGAAATTGGGTGGGCGGATCTTTACTGAATTCCCTGGACTTCCCAGGATTCACACAAAGCAGGTCCATTCGATCCGTGGATACATATTTATTTAGATATAAAGTTATAGTCAGAAAATAATTGAGTTGTGGGAACCAGAGTGGGCATATGCAAATGAGCTGAGAATGAAAGCCAGCAAGAATAACTCTGTGTTTGCTCTGTAATTCAATGCAGTTACACACAGAAGCAGAAATAAAGACTCATAAATCAGTCAGCCAATCACTGCTGGTTTGGCCATAACACCCCTGCTTTCTCCTTTTCCATTTCTGCCACATCAAACACAATAAGGACACAATGACTCTGACTGTCACATTGTTCCTTCCTGTGTGAAAACATATGACAGTCATTGATGCTGTTTTTCACTCTGTTGTCAGTTTGAATATTGTTCACATTTTCTCAGATGTGGTGGAAACACGAGGAGGAAATGAGACTTCCTGTGTAGCTAAGGAGCCTATGGCTTAAAGAGATTTTCAAACCATGAACCTGCTCATCATTGTCATAACTCATAGAGGGATTTCCCAGCCCAGGAACTAGAAACTATCAAAGCTCTCAGAGCATTGATTTGGTCTCTTTTTATGATTGGCAACAGGTCATTAGCTGTGTTTCAGAAGTACAGATAGGGAGGAGCTCACCACTCTGTGAAACACTACGTGGGTTTTAACAGTTAATCAGTGCAAGTTATCATTTCTAAGTGATTGAAACCATATTCTGCATGTGCTGAAACAATATGGCTCGCTAATACGTGCTAAACTGGCTCCCTGCACTCAACACAGCACAAAAACAACACCATTTTTCTCAAAATGAAACGTAAATACACACATTTTTATCTCAACTTGCTACTTCAAAGTAAATCAGTGTACGTGAATAGCTTCATCGTCAGCACTTTGCCCTTTCTGTGCCACACATAGTGCACCAGGGAGATGTGTAGGTTAGCCGTCCCCCCTCAGACCAGCTGAAGCCAGCAGAACTCTTGTGAAAGAAACCTTTCCTTTTTTACCCCACTGTCATCACGAAACTCACGACAAACAAAAAGTACAACACTTCCATTCTGACACACTCCATCATGTTGTTGCAGCTGTTGCTAGCTGCTGCTATTCCAGCCATCAGCTGGCTGCAATTAAGCCACCTTGGGGAGCTCCCCAGTGAGCAGTTACCCTGCAGCCCTGGAGCACATTTAGCCTGCCTTTAAGGAGTAACTTGTCACTAAGCTGAAAAACTCTGTTTCATATTCGCTTTCACCTGCATGTAACCAAATGTTTCACTGCTGTCACCGAGCTCAGTGTGTAGTCAGTACAGCATGAACGAGAAGTCAAACAGCTGGAGGTCAGCTAGAGCAAGATATAACTGCTTTAAATGCTTCAGTGTTATTACAGTCATTACGTACTGGCTTTGTGTGTGTTTTCAGCTAGAGCTAAATCATGCTACCAGAGGAACTCTGTCCTGAACAACAGACACTGAGCACTAAAACATGTATGCAAGGACTCAGCCCACGTCCAGTGGACACACTGTGTTGTAATATGCAGCTGGTACATACTGCATGTGATATATGATGTGAGAATGAGTCCAGAGTGTCTTGTGAAATGACTACATCTCTGTCTCTCCCTCTCCTCTGTCCCCTCTCCTCTCACCTCCTCCTCCTCCTCTGTGTTGTAAAATTCTTTTGTGAGTTTTTTATTTCATGCCATACCATGCAACACATGATGGAGCTTTCCCTGTTTTCATTCGGCAGCACAAACATGGCTCCACCGACCACAAGGCAGGCCCAGAGAAAATAACAACGTGAGCAGAAACACAGGCATGGCAGAGAAGGCTGCGCTGTGCTGGCACAGGCTTTAAAGACAGGGGAGGATCCGTGGGCTGCAGAGAGTACAGCCACCACAACCTTTCTTTGACATGGTCCTCTCCCTGTAATGCTTGTTCTCCGAAATATTTTTAAACCAGAAACACCGAAAGAATAGGCAGTGTGTGCAAAACCTTGACAGGAATCACTAAGAATTGTTATTAAGTAACTTTTTTGTATTACTGCTTACATATTCCTCTCTACAAGATCAAACTGGTGAATAAATTTAAATTAAATGGACATTTAAACGCCATATAAGTTATATGTAGGTAACATGGGTAGTAAGTTTGCTACAGGCTTGAAATGGGCAAACTCTATGTTTACTATAAAAGGCCTCTGTGTGTTTAGGAGCATGGGTTCATCATGGGTGTGTTCTGAGTTTTAGAATGAATCCCAGTTTCTGCTTTAAAGTGAATTAAGAGCCACTGAAAAGATGAGCTGGGTGCTGTTTTTATCACTCGTGAGTTAATCAGGTTGATACATGGAGTCCTTGAGCCACATATGAGATGCAGGCAAACATCTCTGTGTAGTTTGGGTCTGTTGCCACTTGCAGAGTCACTGAAGATCGATAAAGGTTGTTCTGAATCATTATTGTTAACGACCATGAAACGTTTCTATCGTGTTGGGGAGGATCTCTTCCAGAATAATAATGCCTTCTTGTCCATTCTTGTTTTTGTTTACACGGGTGACTGAACCAGGTTTTGGGACAATATGTCATGGAAAGTCTTTATTTTGTTGGACAACAAATGACAACATACCAGGTCCTGGGGTAAAAACATACCATATGTTGTACTTTTCCAGCAAGAAATTACTATATCATTACTTTTAAAAATACTCCAGCAGATTTTTTTAGGAGGCAGCTCTTATTTGTGTTTGTTGCCCATAGCAGTGCGACTGAAAGTGCCAGATTTTATTACTGTATAGTTTAGATTAAAGTTGGTTAGCTTTATAGCTTGCTTGCTCATTTTATCTAGTAGACCAGCTGGTAGCTAGCTTCTGACTGATCTGAATGGTAGAAAAATTGCTAATCTGAGATGCTAGTGTTCTTTTTATTGTGATAATTAAGCTGCATAAGCAGACATAAGTAAAAATGTAAAAATTCAACACTGGTCTTAACTGGGATTTTGCACCCTGAATAGTAAAAAGAACAATGGGAAATGTATCGTGGCTTTCACAGATACTGACTCTGAATTGACTGAAGCTTTGAAGGGTGCTTATACTTTTCACCCACTATACAGTGAGCAGCTTTTATTTTCTGCAACATTTCCAATCAGTGCAACATTATCAGGCCACGTTAATAAAGAAAAAACATGCGCAATTGAATAATTGACCATGTTGATCATTTAAAGGCCCAAATATAATTATTCAGGTCTTCTCACTGTCCGCTGTATGTCAAGGTGGGAGAGTTACCTCGCTATCACTTTTTATGTCATGGAATCGTGTGAGTGCACAGCTGTAAGCAAACACCGAATCTTTACTTAAGGAAAGGAAAAGACACAATGTTACATTAAAATGTTAAACTATTCAATATTAACTTTAATATTTACTATAATTCAATAGAACTTTCACAGGGAGAAAAACTACAGTAATGTTAGCTACATTCCATTTAGTGCATGTTAATTCACTGTCATGTCTCATGAGGCTTAATGGAGACACTTAATGGGAATAAGTCATCTCTATTATACCTCTGCTTTCCCCATGCTGATGTGCAAAAATATGAAAAAGGTCTACAGAGTGAGGCTAGTTTATCTGTCCAAATGAGAGCTTCATCTGACCTCAGCTGTCACTAGGTCATGCTCTCAGCACATGCATCCCTGACAGCTCAACTCATTCAGCAAGTCTGGAGATCCACAGGTACCCCAGGGGCAGAAATATCAGACTGAAGCTACAGACTGAGCTATGTGTGCATTATACTTGTAGTTATATTGTTTATTGTAATATTAGATATTGAGTCCTGGTAATTTTAACTGCAGCAATTATATTTTCTGTGAATGTGCTGATAAAACTGGAACTGATGGTTTGAATGCAAACACATATTTAATTGAGCCAAAGTCTCACAGCTGTATTATGAATGTGTAAGCCTGTTCAGTTGTATAGCATCCTGGGTAAAGATGGAAAACTGTGATTAATGTGGAGGCAGTGGCTGTAATAGTAGAAATGAGTCCTGCCTCTTTGAAGGCTGCAGTGCAGCCTGTGCAGAAGCGTGTGCTAATTACAGTGTTAGTGCACCACATGCGCCGGAATAGTTGCTGCTTTTAGCCTCATGTCAGGCTGCTGCTAGCCCCCTTTGCTAACTGCTAACATGTTGAAAGTATAAAGTATCCTTTGTGTGGATGTTTCATCCTTATGTGTGAATACTAAGCATCTGTTGTACAAATCTTTCTTTTCAGAACCACAAACACACACACACACACACACACACATATGCACACAGATGTATATTCATACCTACATCCTTCAATAAAACTACAGCTGGACTGTGCATCATGGCTTCTACACATTTCTGAACAATTCACCAGCCTCAGTACCAAAGTGTTATTTAGCTTCCTATTATGAAAGTCTCTTTATCGAGAACCAGCGTATTCATTTATGTCCTCTGAGCTACCCTCCTACGTCCTGATCTACTAAATAAAGGACATGCAGGGCCTTCCACAGATATCTCATTTGCTTGGGTGGCCTCCACAACGTCCAGAGAGGAAGGAAATCACAAAAAAGTTCAATGGGAAGATTCTCGTTCCCTCGGTTCTCAGGAGGATATAGCGCTTTTCTATTCAATTTGAGCACTCACAACACTTTCTACTACAAGTCTCATTCACCCAGTCCCCCACACACACTCATACAATGCTTTCATCTGTACCTCTGCACTCTCACTGCTGACACTCACACTCCGACGGACACATCATGAGCAACAGGAGGAGCCGGGGATTTAGCCACCGGCCTTCTAAATCATCCTGCTCGACCATAAAAGAGACAACATTCCCACTTTAATGAGAAGAACCAAACAAACCTGCATAAGCTGTGGGTTTCACATAAAAGCAGGCAATCGTTGCTAACACTGGCAAGTATTTTTCAAGACACTAACATTTTTGGTACAACTAACCCTTTCTTCTTCAGACATGAGCCTGTGAGCTCAGTGAAATGGCTTATTTGTACAACTAAATGGCACAGTGCCCTAATTAAGGTTATTAGCTGTGCCTGTGCTTTTCCTACTATAGCGAGTGGAAGTGTTTGGCACATGGGCACTGAATTCAAACATCTCTTATATGACACATGGGAACGATTGGTCTACAGAGTGGGCTAATTCACCTAAATGATAAATGTTTGCATCGCACGAACGCTGCCATAACTGGGATGCTTGAGTTTTTCCATGACTTTGCAAATTCTAATTTAAGCTAAGAGGGAAGCTTTGCGACTGTTCCCTGAGCAGCCTCTGTCCAGTTAGATAACAGCGTATCTGAACTAGCTCCACCACATGAATGGCTGCTGGATTCAAAAGTAGGCACTGCCTGCCTGCACAGATCAGCTCAACCTGTCCTCTTTTCTGGAGTGAAGCTGAGTCCCAAGCTGAGAGCAATAAGTCAGACTGGATGGGACCGGCTAAGACTCAGAACAGAACTTGATTCGTACACACTCCTGATCAACACTTTAAAATACAAGTAATTATAACCATGTACAAATTACGTAAAGACGCAATTCAATTGATTTGATGTGAAATTTAAAGTTATGCTGTTTCCCCATTTCTGTCTTCATGCTGCTCTAATGGCAGATGCTCATATTAAACATGGGCTGACTGTCTGAGAGTATTTGTCCAAGTACAAATCCTAAACAGCTCTTTCGTTATAGCAGCTGGATTCCTTTAGAGAGTAGGCGGACTTTTAACCCAACTTTAAATGGCTGAGGTGGAAAAGGATAAAAGAAAGTAAAAGATACAGATGTAAGACATCCAAAGACAGAACATCAACAGTAAAAGAGGGAAACAACACACCAGTGGAGATCATTCATAACCATTCACTGTCTTTATCTTTACCAGGTCTGGAAAAAACCACACAGACACTCTTTTTGCTTCTTCTCTTTGCATCCACCATTCCTCGCTTCTTCTTTTCCACACATCAGTCAGTAGACATGGAGAGGTGTGTACTGAACCTGAATTCCTCCAAAACCTCACTCTTCTTCTAGCAAACCAGAAGTGCAGTTTACCAACCACACGAGCAGCCTCCGCTGGCTTCAGCATCCCAGAACATTCCTGGTGCATAAATGTTGCTGGGATTGCTCAGCGCCTTTCACTGGTCCATGTAATATGATGACTGCGGAGAGCAGCACTGCTACTGGATCCCAACCTGTTCAAGTACACTATAGCTTTCTCAGTTAAAATAATATGATTTTTTTTTCCAATACATTTTGAGTGGCTAAATCTGGAACGGTATTATTGTAGCCGTGAAGTTAGACACATTGTATCCGCTTTAGAAAATGCTTTCAAATGCTGACGCCTGCATTCTACACACACTTTACCTACTTGTAACTCATTTCCTCTGAAAGCTTAACAAACAATAAATGTGTCACATCATTTAATTAATGCCACTGCGTCTTACAAAAAGTATTCTCCAAAGACGGCACGTGACTCTCTGAGGCAACGTATCAAACAGAAGATACTCGTGCCCTAAAGCAGCTTTACTGTCTATTTTACTAAAAGGTGGGCGCATGTTTGACAAACTAAATATCATTTTTAGAATAATTGTGACTTGACACATGGGGATTGTGCCCACAGACTCAACAGGAAAGTGTTTCCTGATGTTAAAGAGCTCCTACATTTCTTTCTCATCACGCTGCTCGACATTAATTCAGTTCAATTCATTCCACTGTTTATAGCACCAAATCGCAACAACAGTCCCTGAAGGCACTTTGTGCTGTAAGAGGGCAATACAGAGAAAACTCCAACAATTCGATCTCTCCCTATGAGCGAGTACCTGCCTACAGTAGGAAGGAAAACTTAACAGGAAGAAACCTCCAACAGAAACAGGCTCAGCGAGGGGCGGGGCCATCTGCCGTGACCTGATGGTGGTGAGGGGAGGGAGACAGGACTAAAGACACGCTGTGGAAAAGAACTAATGATTAAATGCAAAGTGGAGTATATAAACACAGAGAGTGAAGAAGAGGCAGTGCATCATGGGAAGCTCCCAGTACCTAGCGCAGAATAACTAGGGGTGGATTCAGGGTCAGCAGAATAAGTACGAGCCTTATCAAAAAGAAGAAAGAGGGTACGTGTGCTTCACCAGAGCTGATCTGGACAAGCAACTCCACTTCCTCTTCATGACCTTGTAGAGAAAATTGGAGACAAGCCTAAAAAAAGTGAATTTTACACCTGCTTCAATACAAGAAACTTGCAAGATGTTCTTAAATTGAAATAAACTGATGATAACGAATGGAAGCCAGTTTCACACATAAAAAGCTAGCCTTCTACTCGTGCATGCTAACAGCTCAGTAATACGACAAACACTCGATGCAGGCTTTAACAGATGATAATGACACTTTATGAGTGTAATCAAAACCCAACAGAAACGTTAATGTGCCCGAACATGAATATTACTCACAAAACCAATATAAAACTCTGACAGTTGAAATATATCGATTGTCTCTTATTGTTTAGAGAAGAAGTTTTCTCTTTGTAAGACCCCAAAGCAGTGTCCATCTTTTATTTACAGCCTGTAGTTCTGCTAGGCCGCTTCGGTTTTGACCTCATGCCGTCGGCTACATCCTGGCATTAATTTATCTCTATATTCTGAACACTGTCCAAAACATATTTCCTGCGGTTTCACAGGTAGATCAGGGACTGATCCTTCAAATACATTTTGTCCCGTTGGAACTGCAGCCTGATTATCCCTGTTTATTGTCATGTAACACTTATATGCAGTAACAGACAAAAAGAAATATAGATCCAGATGTGAGGTTCTCTGTGATGAGAACTTCACATCTGGATTTAATCTTGTCGGATTAAATGCCTCCTGTTTAAAAGATGAGCAGTACACTTTTGATTTCACTAAAGAATGTTTGGTAAATGAAATTCTCAATATTTATGTCAGGTTTTCCAGTTACTTGAGATTTCACAGATGCTGTTTCAATTTCAAGTCACATTTTGCTTCTTCTCTGCTCAGTTATTGCTTCTTTCTACGTAACAGCACGTTTTGTGCCTTTTCTAGATTTGTGTTACAGTTACATGAACTTGATTAGTGCTCTGATTAGGGACTGACCTGAAGATCTGAAGAGTGGAAAACATCCCAGTGAAGTAACATAATGCGATAGGGTTGTGTTCGGACAATGAAGGGGTTAGAGTTCATAGATTCATCTTGTCTGCCCAGAGTGATGACATGTTGGCTCAGGGTAACCTGACATTTTAAACCAATGTTTCTACAGACCTGCTCAACCAGCCACAGCTAGCACAGGTAAAGGTACAAAGACATCAGTGAAAGAGCTCTGTTTGCAACGCAGCCTTTACAAATACACTGCTTTGTATCTCCTGCTCGTCAAACCAGGTAATATTTTACCAGATCCGATCTTTCCTCTGTCAAAAACCAACGAGCAGCTGATGTCAAAAATAACTGCAGTGACCGAGCAGAACTTTCACTGTCATCTCTTGTTCAAAGATATTTGGTGACTGCATCTGAAAACTGCACTTTTCTTCCATGCGATCCATGACGATCTTAAAAACTGTCCGGCACACACCTTTTCCATCGTTTCCAATTTATTGTGTTGCTGTACAGTGGATACAGAAGTTATTTCAGGGAACAGACATAACTGACAGCGTAACTTAAACATGCCAAGAAACACACAGGGAGGCTGGTGCTTTCCAGTAAAGCTGAGGACCTCAACTCTCTGACCCATAATCACAGAGTTTGATGTATGACTTCTGCAGTATATTTAGCTTCTTGTTGTCCTGATGGCCGGTCAGTTTTGGCCAAACCAAACTGACGCTGTGGTAACATCGCATTTTAGACAAGATGCATGCATATCGCAGATTAAGTAGTAAATGAAACAACAACCACTATCCTGAGCAGAGATGGGCAGAACAGAGAAGTCCAGGAAAGGAAGAGTAGCTGGCAATCTAATGGACAGCTACTCTGTCCAGGCTTCCTCCTCATAAAGCTACACTGTGTGAGAGCATGTGTAATAAAGAAGTGTTGACAGGTCCTTACCTTTCTCCTTTTCTCCTTCAGCTGCAACAAGCCAATGATGAATGCGACTCTGCTGGGAGACGCTGAAGAGAGAGGACGCCTGGCTCGGCAGTGACAGTCCTCCTCCTGGTTGGCAGAGGGTGCAGTGGGAGTGTCAGGGCGGCCTTTGTAAACTGTGGCCAACTCCACCACGGAATATGACACAACTAAGACCAACGTATATCCAGTGTGGATCTACTCACACACACTTACATGCACGGTGCTACTAGATGTGTGAAAAAGGCTTACAAGTCTGACTATATAAATGACTCATTTAACATTCAATGTGAAATAAACAACAAACAGTTAATAAACTTAACTGAGCTAAGTGAGAGTAGGAGCCTCATTCAGTGAAGGTTGTTAAGTCAAACAACAGTTTCTCTGAGTCTGAGATAAAGGGGATCAAGTGTTGAGCCTGTGATCAGCAGTCGTGTAATAAAGCACGGCAGCATTGTGGTTTCACAGCACGCTGTTTTCTGCAGCTGTACAGGAGATGAGTTCAATTAAAGGGTTACAGAAGCTCTGCAGCGAGAGATGAAAAAGCAGCTGCGGCTCACGTTGAATCACTGCGATAAAGTCGCGATCACTGACAAACGGAAATGACACGTTACACTCCGTCTGCTCCTCACAGACCAACCCATGGGAAAACTTGGATTTTAGCATCATTTTCTACAATAACATTTGGATACATGTGTTATCAAACCATATACTGTACTTAAAAATTAAGCTGAAGCAAAAGACTCAACTGTGTGTAACAGCAAACAGCAGAGCGGGGAAGGTTGAGGTTACCTTTGCTCAATAAAAAAGTAGAATTATGTTTAACATGTTTCTGAGAGAAACTAATGTGTTGTCTCTCTGTAATCTCAGCCCATTATTACTAAAAGAAAATCGATTTAATTGAAAATTCACAATAAAATTGTGAAAAGTGCAAAGTGGAGGCTGTTTATAGTAGTTGACATAATTTTTTGTAGTATAATTTGTTTGTTTTCTTTATTTATGTGTATTCATATGAGCACAGCAGTGAAAAAATAATGTGTTAATATATATATACCGAACACATTATTAATGAGCTTGAAGTTCAAGATTCAACATACAGCATTAGTTACATGGATACCGCTGTCACACTTTTGTATGGGAGGTGCTGCTGGTAGTTACTGCCACTCTTGTAATTTCCAGATGTTTCCTCCAGAGGGCGGTCTTGCCTCAATGAACAGTACTGATGGCTCGTGATCTTCGCTTTAGACTGGAAAAACTGTCCAGGAGATATTAACCTTTTAGCATATTTTGCCCCTAAAATAGGGATTGGAACACATTTGGACAGATACAGATTAATTAAAATAAATACTTATCCTTTGGGTTGCTGATCAATTTTAAATGTGAGGTGATCCTATATTTTAAATAGAAGTGTTTTAATGAAGTCTTGTTTTCAGCACTTCAATAAAGTTCAATAAAATTTCATCAGTAAGTGGAATTTAGAAACGAATCATCAGCCTCCATGTTTTACAAAAAGAATTTCTAATGTAGGTTCGTTTCACCACAGAGCAGTTTCTCTCTTTGCTTCAGTTCTTGTTTGACCCAGAGAAGATAGTGGCGTTTCATGTTCATATGTGTGGCTTCTTTTGTGCATCATAAAGCTTTAACCATGGATTTGAGGATGGCACAGCAAACTGTTCACAGACAGTGATTTCTGGAAGTTTTCCTGAGCCCATGCAGTGACCTATAGTGGAGAACTATTGCTGAAGATCACTTTAAAAATGGGTGATGGGTATGTCGGCTGTGCCCACGAAGCATCTTTTTCTGGCCCTCGATTTAGTTTAGTGTTTCATGCACTACACTAAATCTCACTGAACAAATTAAGTAGCAGAATACGCTGTTTTGCATTAGAGTATGCCTATTACAGTAAAATTACAGGCCTGTAATTTGATTTTACGTTTGAGTTTTTCAAGTACAGTATTTCATTGTGCCACTGTAACTCCAACACCAGTCGCGCGGTGGCAGCAATGAGCTAACAGTAGTTGCCACACTGCCGTTAATGCAGAGTAGAAGAAGACTGTAACTTCGTGAAAAGGGCTTCTGTAGTGGCGCCGCGTCAGATGCTTAGCTAACAGTAATAACACGGTAAAACGACGGATATTCGGTTCTCGCTCAGTATTACGAGGCAGTGTGAGGTTGTCAGTAATGTATATTGGTCCGTCGTCTACACTTTGAAGGCTCTCTCGTAGCACTGATAATGCTGAAAATGAAGCTACCGACGAAAACGGGCGAGGAAGGAGGTAACCAAACGGCTAAGAACGATTCATTGGATCGGCCGAAGCACCAACATGTTCTCGGGGCGGCATCTCCCTCCGTGGCGTATGACAAGCTGGGGGACTCGCCCAGACCTCCGGTGCATCCAGCACAACTGGACAAGGAGAGCGTCTTTGAGTGGTTCGGCCTGCACCTAAACCCTGCTAAGCGTATCGAGTTCATGTGCGGGCTGTTGCATATGTGCCAACCCCTGGAGCTCCGTTTTTTAGGATCTTACTTGGAGGATCTCGCTAGAAAAGATTACCATGTTTTACGGGACTTTGAGTTTCGAGCAAATAGTCCGAGCGATTTGGGAGTGTTAACGGACGTGGTTGACCCAGTGATCAGGTCTAAACTCCTAGTCTGCCTGTCCCTCCTCGGGTCTGACAGCAGGGAATGTGCTGGAATACTCTTTCGGATACTCAGCCATGTCAACCCGGCCTTGTTCTGCAGAAATTACGACTGCCCCCTCCCTCCATTTAGGGACTCTCACGTTCACTCGCCGTGTCAGGCCGACAGTATGTACGGAGATTCAGAAGAAGACTGCGGCTTCTCTGCAAACGACACAGCCGGAGGACCTCTGGAGCAGATTGCGCTGCTTTTTACTATGGCGTCCCTGCACCCAGCCTTCCACTTCCACCAACGCCAAGTTGTTCGGGAACTGCTCGACAAAATAGAGCTTGCTATGGAGGAGGGAAAGCGTCATCGCCAGCGTAGATCAAACGTCCAAGCAACGGTAATGAGCAACAAACCAACTTTAGCCCATCTAAATCCTAAGCTAGCTTGTTAAACTCGCCCAACTTTAAAATGTGTTCTTCAGCAGAATTGGTTAAAGTGGGGAAAAACGTTAGATACATGTATTTCAAACTACGTAACATGAAAATGATGTCACATACTGGTAGAGTAGGCTCAGAGCAAACATTATTCTGCTAGCATTAGCTGCCATTATACTATGCTATTACTAACATGAAAGCCAGCCGGTTACCCTGCTGCTAGCTACAGTTTGGGCAGCTGTTACACGCTGTCGCACGCTCGGAGCTGTTTTGTAGCCTGCTGTTTAACTGTATGGGTTACCATCATCTGTCTAACCGCCATTTACAGTGTAAGTCGATAACAAGCTTATTGGAGGGTAAGTGGTGCCCTTATTAAAGCTATATTCAGATGCAATGCCAAGCGCTCCTCTGACAGCACTAATTCTCAAACAGAGCGCTTTCCAAGCGCCTCTGTGCTGTAGCAGGTGTTTGATAAAGAGCCGATCTCCCAACAATCACCCAGCCACACAGCTGAATATCCATCCATCCATCAAAAAACTCCTTTTAGCTGGTGTGGTCTTGATTTTCTATGAAAGGTGGGATTGGTAACATGTTTTGGTGTCTTATTTTAAAACGCTTTAGAATATATATACAAACAAAATAAAGCACGAGTTGGAAATGGACTCCCTGCAAGTGTATCTCATAATCTTATCAGCCAGATAAGATGAGTAGTGTTAACTGTAAGAATTGCACGTTAAAAGAAAGATGCAGAAAGCTTTCACTTGGGGAAGTGTGGTTCAAATCTCATGTCAGGCTTAAACTGCATTGAAGTATTTTTTTAAAATCATTTTTAAATTTTTCAGCTTTCATCTTTGGTTACTTTTTCTGGTGAAAAGGGCTTGGAGTGCTCAACAAAGCTGAAACCCCATGTCTGATTTGAGGGTCTATCTGCTCAGTAGTTCTCTGCTAATGCCTGTGGAAGGTCACGTAAAACCACTTGTCCAAAGCATTGCACATGGAGCAGTGTGGATGTTAATCCTAAAGGAAAGAAGGTTCCCACTGCTGGCACTGCCAATGTAATGTTAATGTACCTGCAAGCAGCACGACATTTTTGACACATTATTGCTGGGGGACCTGATGACACTGTATACAATATCACGGACATATCAGTGGGAGCAGCAGAGATGCAGTGTGACCCCTGCTCCTTTGATCTGTTTTTCCTCCATCTATTGGCAACAAAAATTGCAAAAAATGTTGTTGTTTTTTCTCTTCATTGGATTTTTAAATCTCACCCCTGAACACAACCTCCTATAAAGTGGATAAGGTGTCATTATAACCCAGCCAAGTTAAGTGATTCCTTCGTGACATTAATAAGTATATTGAGTTATCAATGTATAGCTTTTTTAGCATACCTCCTTGGGCTGTTATCAACACCATTTATGACTGAATCCTTTAAACTGGCTGCTTTTTGTTTCGTCTAATCTGCTTCCAGATTTGTTAATATAATTCAAAGATATACCATAGAAATGCATCACAAAGTTGCATACAAAGCCAGGACATTTTGTCTACCTGAATATTCTTTTTTTATAAGCAGGTTTACTGTGACATCCACTCTGAATTTTCTTACCTTTCCTCACCAGTCTGTGTTTAAGACTTCAGTGATTTCTCTGTTCTATAAGAGGATCCAAGCAACTCAGTAAGCCTGCTTTGTTTAACAGGCTTCACTTTGCTCCCCAATGACTGAAACTGAAATATTAATATCATTTCTGTAGTATTTAGCTGTTTCTTGATGTGAGCGTCCTGTAGCTCTGTGTAAACATGGTGGTCCCTCTTGTCTTCAAACAGCAGTTGTTAGTTCATTTGATTCCAATTAGGTACAAACTGTTGATTTCAGTCATTAAACCTGGTTCCACAGGTTTGTGTTATAAGTGGATAAAGTTCAAACCACAGGCTCTGTTGAAGCGTACAGGAGGGCATAATAACATCGGCTGTATTGAGAAAACGGTTTAATAGTTTTATCTATTAAACTATTGTTTCAGCTTTATTTTAGGAATGAACAAAACCTCAGTTAACTATCCTGAAGTCATGTGAGGAATGCAAAGCTCTTCTGTAGCCACTCAAGGGTGAGACCTTCCCTCTGCCTCATGAGAAACCCCTCACTCGTTTTAGAGTCTCAGCCACTCTAAGGGATCTGAGTTTGCATGTTGCTGCCTAACACGTGGGGGATATGTAGCAGGAAATAGCAGTCGCTATTCCCCATGTAAGATACTTAATAGAACAAAGTGTGAGTTGTTTGGTCATGAGACTTAGTTTCCAGCCCAGTCACATTATGCTAGTAGCAGCATACGTGTCTGTATCTCTGACTCGAAGGCTTTCTGCTCCACGAGTCCCGGGATGAAGTCATTGTGAGCCAGAACCCTGCCTGATGAAGATGCACTGCTCTTAATAAAATCACTCGTGCCCTTTTTAAAGAATAGTCTCTGGACTGTGCCACTGTCAAATGTGGGCAAACACATAGAGAAAGTGAAGGGTTTGAAACAAATGGAGGGTTCTGGGGTTTTGTTATGCATACATAATCTGTTTCATCCCTTGTGACTGCTTTGCTTGACCTTCTTGTACCCACAGACGGATGCTGTAGCTTGGCTCTGTTCTGTACTATTTGTATTATGTATGCATATGTGCTCTTTTCCCTTTCTTTGCTCAGCATTTCTGTGGGTTCATGTTTCCTGTTGGCTTGTAATTTATCACAGACTAATATTTGCTTTGGGCCGTTGATTTCATTTTGTGTCAGAAGTGAATTATAAAGTCACTGCAATTAGTCTTACACTCCGTAGAAAAAGCTGAAAAATGTACTCAGAGATTAGAGATGGCACGATGCCACTTTTTTATGTCCGATACCATAAATTTGGATATCTGCCGATACCGATATGAATCCAATATAGTGAATTTTTTAATCAATAAAACTGATTTTTTTAATATCTTGCTGCTTTTTGTATAAGTTCATACTGACGTTAAAAAAAAAAAACCCAGTAAGGCTATTCTGTTATATCTGTATGTAAAAAAAAAACACACTGCACCCAAAATATTTCATAGTTCAGCAAAACTGATCAATCTAATAAACTTAAACCTGCTCCATCCTCCCTATTCTGGTATTTTAAAGAGTAAGCAGCTCCCCCCACCCTCCACCTCATGATGCTTAATCGATGTAATCAACTTTAATATGATGCAGTGTGGAAAAAAAGAAAAAATGCACAGAAATAAATAATTTTTCTACAATAATAAAATAGATTCAACATCTTTCTTCTACAGAACTGCAGACTGCACAGATGGTATCTTCCCAAAGGAAAAAGTACATAGCTTACTAGTATATTAGACTTAACAGTTACTATATACAGTAATGGACTTCTATATATTTAACATCAGATTAAAACTTTGGGTGTCAGATAATTATTTATTAAAAGCTCGACATTTTAAATGAGAATAAGAAAGAAAAGTATGTCTTTGTGCCCCCTTTTCCCTGTTCATGCCCTATCGGCCCCCCTGGCTACACTTTGCTAGATCCGCCCCTGCACAGTTACCAGCCGTCAGCTGTAGAAAAAGATCCTCGAGTAGAAAGTAATAATAAATCAATTCTAACAACAGCTGATCAAGCTTAAACGTGCTGCTGTTGTTCAGCCGCTGGTTTCCTCTTTCTGGTGCAAAGTGGGCCAAAAACAAACTAGAGACACGGACTCGCGACAGAAAAGCCGATCAGCTGATCACTGATCAGTTTCACGATTGAAGTAGCAGCAGCAGAGAGAGAGAGAGAGGCAGTCGCTCCATATATCGCTTGTTAAGCTTTACAAACATTCAGAGATGAACTTACACACTTGCTTTACTTCTCTCTGGGATCACTTCAGAGATGAAATGCTGGTTTGGTAGCGAGGCTACAAATACACACAGCCGCTCTATCACTGAGCACACTGCTCCGACATGTTACGGTTATGAGCCGAGTTACGCCGTGTCGCAAGTTTTGTGAGGTGCTTTTTTGATATTTAATGGATCGGATTACATTTTTTATTTCTCTCCGATATCCGATCCAGTAATTTACGTCAGTATCGGACCGATACCGATACGTAATATGGGATCGGTCCATCAGAGATCCTGGGATAGTATTCCAATTCCCTTCATTGATCTCCAGCTGTGTATTGTGGGAAAAGTAAAACAAACCACTGGTGGTGTTGATCGAACTTTGCCTTAGTAATTTGCACCCACAGTTGTTTAAATTGAAATGTCATAGGTAACTGTGACACTTGTGAAATGCAGTACTTTCTAAGTAGAGCTCAGCGTGCAGTGAATTATTATGTTTCCAACTTTGAGTGTTTGTTTTCCAGGAGCTGATGGGCCAGAAGGGAGATTACCTGGCCTCTCAAGGGCTTGGGCTAGGAGAGTGTCCAGCCTCCCATCCACCTTGCCAGAGCCGACGGTCCAGCCGCAGGGCAACACAGAGAGAAGGTGAATAGAAAGGGTGCACATACTGAACACGATGGCAATTATGTGCTGCAGGTGCAACTGAGATCGTGGCAGCTTTGATATGTGCCCTGAGTCAGTTTCACGAGTAGCTCTTTTTCTTTGCTGTAATCATTTCCAAGGCACTAATGGTTTTTGTTATGTTGGCACTTTGTACAGCCGCAGAGAAGCCAATGCACATTTTTCTCTACTTGCTGATTTATTCATGGCAGGTGCTGAAGTGACCCTGATATTGTATGGGCTTAAATAATTCAACAGGCTTTCAGTAGACCTGTACTACTGTGTCTGAAGACGGTATTAGCTATGTTGCTGTTTTTATGGAAAAACGATATCATTAGTGTGTCCTCTGTGTGTGTGCAGCTGTGCATATCGAGGGAATTGTGCTTAGGGGCATCTGTCGGAAGAGAACGGACAAGGAATACAATTTTGAGGTAGGTAACCGCACACGCACTCTCGGGCACTGCTTCAGATCAGGTCAAGTCAAAGATGAGCTGTGATGTTAAGTTACAAATCTGAATTTTTACTGTTAACCTTTGAGTAGTTCAAAATAAGAAGTCTGTTATTGCAATAAATTGTCTTTTTCCTGTCGTTGGCTTTTCCAAATACACGTGTATACAGGCAAAGGGTCACTGGTTGTTTTGCTAACTTGCTGCTTCTCAGGCGGGTCTGAACAAGTTTGTTTGCCCTTATATTCACCACATGTGATAGTGACAGAAAGTTAAGGCTCCTCCTTCTTGTAGAAACGTTGTCTGTTCCTTTTTTGTTCGTATACCTGCTCAGTACCACGTACAGAAACTTGCTTTCTGCTCTGCCACCAACACCTGCAGCTGTGAACTTGATCATGCAAGAAAAATGCAGCTTTTACACGTGCCCCTATTGTCACACACACAGTTATGTGCCTATTATAACGCCCAGATAGTTTCCTGTATATTCTTTACTTTGTTTGACCTACTTGGCCGTTGCGCTCAGAAAAATCCCGTTTTCAGTGGTGCGTGTCAGTGTCACAGCTGGTGACTTTATCCCTTGAGAAGTCTGTTTAGATCTTTATAGAACAAAGTAACCTGATTGTTGCTTGTGTGCAGAGAAATCATTAAACAATTGGAGAAGAGCCCAACTGTCCTGTTGGCTTTTCTAAGCTTTGACAGTAAAGCCAGCAGCTCTGTTTGGACTGGAAGGAGCTGCTGATGCATAAGACACAGACACTCTGACGTATCTTTGTAGTGCACTCACTCATAAACAGAACTTTAACTTTGAATTCTATTCTATCTTTTTGACATGAGCAACTCCTGAGATTAGAAAAGATGTCACACCTCGATTTCTTAGCAGGAGAGTAAGCCAATCTTCCTTTTAACACAAGTTTTGTTTTTTCTTGTATTATTTGAATGGTTTGTTTGTTTTTTCCACTTATGCTCACAGGTTGCTTTTTATTCAGTATCGTTGCCCTGCTTGGGTGTCTTCACGCCGTTACTGTGCGGTAAACTTCTAGTGCAGTCCTTCTGTGTGGTGTTTTTGGCACTTGTGGCTTTGCAGTGATGGAGTGTCCTGCTGCTGTTTCAGGTGAAGTGGTCCGACTCCTCTTTCAGCAAAGTGACCAAAACCCATTTTGAGCTGGAGAACTTCCTCCTGAAGGTAATCACAGCAGTAATATTAAAGCAGAAGAGCTGCAGAAGTATATGTAAAGAACTTTGAGTGTTGTTATATCCCTTTATTTGTTGAACTGTTATTTGTTTTAAAGATATATAATTAAGACGGTTTTCTGATTGTACAGAGGTTTCAGTCTGAGTGTGTCTCTAGGTCTGTTTTGTTGTAAACGATGCAAAGACGTTGTGGCAAATGGACGAAGCTGTAGGTAACATTTAATCAGCACAGTTAAATGGCTCACTGTCAGAACTTCAGCAGACACATCAGCAGAACAAAGTGACAGCAGTGTCATTAGTAAATAGGACTGATACACTGGTAATTACTGATTATTTCTACACTGAGCACTCTCAGCAGTTTGTACTTCAAGCATTTACACAAATGTTTTTCTTGTGTAACATCTGCACACCAGCTCTGACGGTTGTATCCGGGGAACCTTGCTGAGGATACTGTGGAGTAGTTGTCATTGGCAATCGAACCACTTTCTGATTGGTCTTACCTCCATCAGTAACAGCTGTATGAGTCCAGATGCCAATTTCAAATGTTTGGCCAGTTTTTAAAAAAGAAGCATTTTCACAGTGGGAGGTTTCACTAAAGTTTATTCGTCGTCCTGTACGAAACTAATCTGTGCACAGGTGATCGGGATGTACCATCGTATATACATTATGGTAATACAGCTTCAGTCCACGCCATTGAACCCAAAGCTGGTTATTTAGCACAAAAAGGAAGTCGAGGTCTTGAAGACACATAATGAAAACTTGTATGTGCAGGCAATGCTTCAGTGCATCCCTCCTGTTGTTCACCTTCCCTCTTTTTCTCTGCAGCTTCCGAAGGATCAGTGTACGGAGTCCTTTGAGAAGAGCATCTTGAGTCTTTTGAACCAGGGGGGCCAGTATGAGAGCAGGGAGGTGGAGAAGAACCTCAGGTAATTTACATCTAGCCCACTTGTTCACCTGAAATCTTAAAAAGCTGCGGGACAAATTCTCCTTTTGACCTCTGGCTAGATGAGCCAGTTTCTGATGAGGAATATCTATTTTTGTTGAGCATTTTTGTGGCTAGCTTGTGTTCAAATGTTTCGGCTCCATCTTGTTTGGCGTTTTCTGACATTCGCATATCTGATCACGTGGAAACACTGTGGACTGCAGCTTTGACCGAGGACTTGCCGCAGTCGCGACTGTGGTCATTTTGTTCTGTTATTCTGAGTTCTCCAAGGATAAGAGGTCACCATCTGTCTTGCTTTACCCAAAGACGTTGTTCAGCATCATTTCCTGTGTGTAAAAAATCTGACATGCATTCCTACTCCTCACTGTGCCGCAGTTTACTTCGAAAACAAGCAAGAAGCTTTGTGGCATTTTGAGGCGCTCAGTAGACTTGAATGGAATGACCCCAGGTCAGTGAAGGAACGCTGGATGAGATTCTCAGTGTCCTGCGGTTATTTATCTCAGGTGTGTGTGTGCATGTGTGGAGGGAAAATGTCACCAGAGATTAAGATGTAGTCACAATGTGATGAGGAGGGCAGACTGAGAAACAAAGGGCATGTTAGTGTCAGACTGTAATCCTCCTGTTTGACACTATTTTGCAAATCGAACAGCATCGTCTGTCTTTTCTTTATATATCAATACAGCCAGTTTAAAATGTAAACCAAAACAATTAGCTAAGCATCGCTGTATTATTTTGAAAGCTTGAGCTTAAAATAGCTGTGAACAAGCAGCTCCGTGGGAATTTTAAGTACCTTCGTTTCCGTCAGTGTGCTGTGTGTCAGTTATTGTTGCTGCTGCTACAAACCAGCAGGACAAACTGTAAAACATGACTTGGGGCTGTGTTTGGACCCCCGTCACCCCCATCATGCCAGTACTGGAGGGTGGGGAAAGGAGCGGGGGCCCTTGACCTAGAAAGCACAGCTGAACATGATATTCTGTCAAATGGGTCTGACCATTATCTGCAAAGCTTTGTAAGGGTCCCTGTAATACATGTCAGGCGTGCTAAACAGGGCTGGTTTTCATTCTTGGTTGAAGGGATAGTCAACCCAGAGAGGTTTTTGTTGTTGTTTTCCCTTTCATTTCTGATAAAACACACCCACACAGTGGGTGTGGCCTCTCCACCAGTTTCATTTAGTGTGAAGTGAGACTGTGGAGCGGGTGGGGAAACTGAAACCTATCTGCTTGGACTGTTTTTGTTTGCATCCAAAGTCCGGCCCACTGTCAGACTTTTGTCTTGTGTCTCATCTTGTATAAGGCGAGGCTTAACTAGTGCTGGAGCAAAGCTTTTTGCTTCACTGTTGGCTGCAGTTATGGGCCATTAAAACTTGCACAGTGCACGACAGGTTCAATGTTTATGGACTGGGGGGTTGGTACAGTCATTACGAGAACGGGGGCACCCAGTGATTAGTGTGACTGTGTTAACCCTGGTACAGACTGTACCCAGCCTCTCCATGCACTCCCGCAAATCTGAAATTGATAAGCAGAAGAAAGTCCATGGATATTTTTGTGAATTCTTCAAGCCTTTATGATCGTGTAATGTAACGGAAATATTGTCAGCTCCACCCTGTGCGTGCAGTTTTTATGTCCTAGTGACTATTTCTATGAATAATCGTGCCAAACACGTTCTCAGAGGAGGAGTTTGTGTTCAGAGTAATGGTGTCATTCTGAAGTCTAAGTTTAGGGTTTTTGTTTGTTCATGAACAGTTTCACTCATGCCGTCTCTGCTCTCACCTGTAGAGAGAGGTTCCTGTCTGCACCTCCGCTGTTCAGGCAGGCCAGGAAGGTCTGCAGCTTCTTCAACTGTGATTCCAGTTACGCTGCTAAACCTACTTGTAGCAGATGTGAGTATAAGGCCAAGATGCTCATATTCATGTTAGATCTGAAAGGTCAGCTGTTAATGAAAGCTGCAGCATCATCCTGCAGAAGAGTCGGTGGTCTCACCTCCTCTCACTGAAACACGCATGTCCACCAGCATAATGTCCTCTGGTCCTTTGTGAGGGAGCGCAGTCACAGTTCAGGTTCATGTATGGAGCCTTACAATAGCCGGAGAAAGCAACAAGAACTGTTTTGTGTAATGTTGTATTTATTGATTTTACATTTTGAACCTCTCTGGCTTCCTGTTTAGTTCGTTTTCTCTATTTATGTAATGAAAGTAATAAAATGCTACAGATGTGCAGTTTTTGGTCTTGAGTGATCAGACATATGGAACAAAGTGGTTTTCATCACTTGTGCTTTAGTTTTCACCTTTTCTGTGTTTTTGGGGGTTTTTTTGAACAGGCAACTGTCAGCTGGGCACAGCCTACCAGGGAGACTGCTCCGATGCCTCCAGTCAGGAGGAAGGTGAGAAGAAGCAGCTTTCAGGTCCGCGCTTTTTTCTGGTTTTTCTTTTTTTGGGGGGAGCGGGTTGTTTTTCTATGATACTGGTGGCAGTGCAGCATGATGAGGGGAGGAGTGCATGGAAGTGTGTAAATCGCTGATTGAGAAGTGATTGTGGGCACTGACAAAACAAAGGCATGGCCAGCTAACCAGGCCTGCTGCTCGAGTCTTACTAGTGTTTATTTTTGGAGGTCAGTCGGAAAAGCTGAGTCTGTTTCAAATCCTCATATTTCACAGCTATATTTGCCCCATCATGTGCCACGGGCAGCAGTCAGCACGGCCTCGTCCTGCTCATACTTTATATAAAGCTTGTTAATCCTGGACGACTTTTAGTTTTAAAGCCATTTACCTTACAGACACAGAGATGGGCTATCTCTTTCCAGCTGTAAAAAAATGATGTATTAAATGAAATTTGAGTCTTTGGTCCTACAGCCACTGCTAACAGTACACATGAATCGCTTCTCCTTTGTCAGAATGTAATCAAACCTGTGCACTGTGCTTCACCCTAGTTGTGCTCACATTTGTCATTTGATGGGTAATAATGTGTGAATTGTAATGAGTTGGATGAGCGCCTCCATCATTGACTTTTTCTTGTTTAAACCCTGTGAAATCTAGAGTCGTATCTACAGGGACACAAGAAGAAGCACGGGTCCAAGAGTCCATGCCAGCTGTGAGTATGATCTCTGCTTCACCGCTGTTTTTGTCTCCAGAATTGAAAAAACTGTTAGTGAAGCAGAAAAAAGCTGCACGTAAACGTATTAACCAAAAGCACGTGTTCCTCTCAGCGGTCTGTCGGGTGCCAAAGGCTCCCAGGTGGACCCTCGCAGGGGAGGACACGCCGCAGAGCTCAATGGGCCTGCAGAGAGGAGGAAGAAGAGCTGCGCACCGCGAAGCAGCCAGGAAGCCGAGCAGGTCGGGTTATTTGCCAGTCTCTTTGTCTTGCGTATACAGAAACCTGTTTTGATTAAAGAAGTTCTTCAGCGTGCCACTGAGACACACAGCAGCCATATGATTGCTAACACTGGCACGAGTGTTGTAGAAATGGTAGCTTGCTGTGCTGCAATCTGCTCCGTTTGTGCAGCAGGTAAGCTCCTCGCTGCACCAGCCGCTGTCAGAAGCAGCTCGGTTCAGTCCTGTGAGTAAAGCTCAGAGCACAGTGAGCACCATTTCACCAACACTGTTAATCATTATGGGCTGCAGAGGTTTGAAGGCCGCTATGATTGCATTAACCCAGCTGCCCCTGTGTCTGTGATTGGACGTGCCATGTGAAGGGGAGTGCTCTGTGCTATCTCGCTAACACGCTCAAACACTGAGAGGTGGAGGACAGTCTGCTGACAAAGCACATTCTTCATCTCACTCATAACCCGTTTATTTCAGAGCCCTGGATGGGGTTGACTCCTCAGAATCCTTCTCTCAGTGTAAACTGGTGTTACACAGGGTCGTTTTTCTTTCTTTGTTGTTTTGACTCATGCTCCAGCTCTGTGTAGTATTTGTGTAAATTGGTAGGGATCCCCTAATACGCTGCTAGCTGAACAGCTGAAAGTGATTAATGGCAAATCGAGTCATTCCAGGGGAGCTGTGAGCTGCATGTTAATGACTCCTCGCTTTCTTACAGCACCAGGACACAGACAAGAGAAGCCACCCAGCCACCAAAACCAAGAGCAGAGTGCTGCCCACAGAAGGGTAGGTCTGCTTCACGAGCTAAGAGGCTCCACGTTTACCCTGTGTGACACGTTTGAGCAGTCATTAGACTCTGGCTCTGTCAGTCTGTGCGTTAGTGTACAGTGTGCTGCATCTGTGTTAACATGAACATGACATGGTCTCCCGTGTGCTCCTGTTTTCAGGGAGAAGGTGAAGTGCAAGTCCTTTGTGTCCAACGGGTGTTTGGTGGCAGCCCCGAGGAAAGGTAAGCGTCTGTAGCAGGAGGCAGTGTACTTCAACAGGACGGTGCTTTGTTGAATGCTTTTGAAGCAGCTCCAAGTCCATCAGAGCAGTGTTGCCAACTTAGCGACCTTATTTCTTTTCTAAAAAGCGACTTTTGTTGGTGTTATTAGTCAGACTTATGACCACTTTTTGACGTGAAAGCACGTATCGCATCGCTGTTCCTCTCAACAAGCAGCGTGCCGCCCGTGCCAAAGCGCTCACAGGCGGCGGGTCATTCTCACGTAGCAGTCGCCCACAGCTGCAGTCGGAGCAGGAGATGCTGACCCCTACGCGCCCAAACTGCAAATGAATCGCGCAGGAGCGAAGCCGCTGCTCCCGCACTGACTGTAACGCAGTCAGTACTTTTTGTGGATCAGAAGGTTTAAAACGACGTAAACACACACAGTAACTCTGCCAGAGTGCCTGTTTCAGGTCACTTTTGCCAGTACCAAGCCTGGATGAAGGAGGTGGGATCGTGACATTAAAACAATAATTTTTAAAAGAATTTCATTTGTAGTTCTAAATATATTCTAAATGCATTTAGGGTGGTTTGGTTTTTTTAACATAAGCATGACCAGTTATGCAAATTAGGTGATGACCTCATTTAGCGACTTTTAGGACAGCCAATAGCTGTTTTCCTTACTGATGAGTTGGCAACACTGTATCAGAGGCCGTCCCTCTCTGGCATGTGCAGGCTTGTCTCGCTGTTGTGCGCACCAGGAATGTAAACACATGGTATTGCTGTAGCAATGATACTGCGATGTAACACCTTTATGTTGCCTAGTTATTTTTCTGTATTATCATGTGACATGGCCCTAGTGGCTGCTTGCATGGTACGGTATTCGTAGACAGTAAATGACTAATAACGCCGTCTCTTACAGGCTGGAGTTCCTCATGAATTGCAGCTGAAGCAGAGTCTCAGTCACCAGTTTAATAAACTCATCAGTAATCTTGTCGTATCGTAAAGGACACGTTAACAATCGTGCTGTGTTTCCTGTTGCATACACAGTAGATGGGCGCTGGTTGGCTTTGACACACGTTGTTGTTGCAGATGGCGGTTCATCGTCAGAAAGCTGCAGCTCCCCATCCAGCCCACAGCACCGAGGACCAGAGAGCCTGGAAAGTGAGGATGAACACAACAAAGGTAAAACTATCACACACGCCCTTTTTCTAAATACAGCCACTGTAAAGATAAGCGATGACATTGCTGTCCTCTGTCAGATACAGATAGCCCCTGTGACGAGCTCTGTAAAGGACCAGGCTCTGACATGTTCTTCACC
Source organism: Aulonocara sp. 'chitande type north' Nkhata Bay (assembly GCF_057382095.1). NCBI lineage: Eukaryota > Metazoa > Chordata > Actinopteri > Cichliformes > Cichlidae > Aulonocara > Aulonocara sp. 'chitande type north' Nkhata Bay. The sequence continues at coordinate 3,531,901 of NC_141352.1, read as the reverse complement.
GGCCAGACTGACTCTGCTGTGCTGGCGGAGGCCTCCTTTAGCAGCCTGGAGGGGAGAGCAGACTTCCCCCATATTTCCTTCATGCATAATGTGAGCTACATACTCCCCAACGGAGCTGCGGATGCTGGGCTCCCATTGGGTTCACTTCCTGGCCAGAGCATGGTTCCAGAGGGAAAGCCCTCACCAGGGCCGCTAATGATTCCGATGCCCACACTGCCTCCAGCCGTCTCTGGAATTGTGGACGACCCGGAGAAGAGGGATGTTGTCCAAACCTTTGGGATTCCACCTACTGGACTGCATCCTGCAGGAACTTCTGCCATGCAGCCCTTGATCCAGGGCTTCAAAACGGCTTTGTCTCACAGCCAGGGCGGCACTGACGGAGCGCCGGGGAGTGGATCTTCACCTGCTGCACCGCAGGTTTCACACCAGGGTCCAATCAGACCCGTCAGCGTCATGTCTTCTCCAATACTAACCTGCCAAGACCCAGCCAACATCAGCCCGGGCCTGGCCTCTTCTCTACCACATGTGGAGACATCGCAAAGCAAGCGCCCAGGCTTACCGTCTGCCCTGCCTTCTCCCTACGCCCTGCCCCCCGTCCCAATGCCATCTCTGGGGGCACCCGTGGCCCCTGGACAAGTACAAGCTGCTGTTCCACCAGCTGTGCCCACACACACCCCTGGACCTGCCCCGAGCTCTAGCCCAGCACTTACACACAGCACGGCACACAGCGACTCTACATCCTACAGTAACAGCAGTGCTTCCACTGGAAGCACCCCGGTCGCTCCTGGTAGCCCTCTCACTCTCCAGCAGCCAGCAGCACCGCAGCAGCTGCCAATGGGCTGCGGGACGTGTGGCTGTCACAATAACTGCGGCAGCCGAAGCAGCAGTGTGAGCGTCGCCTCGGGTCAGACGCCTTTATTCTTCCCTGGCCACCAGATGGCAGCAGCGCACCAGATGTTCAGTGTTCCTCCACCGCTCTTCCAGATCACAAGCCTGTGCAATAGCAGCTACCTCACCCAGGCTCACCCTCCTCACCAGGCCAACGGACCCACCTCCATGCCCCCTTACTTCCCCAGTGCTGCTCCAGCACATCCATCCCCTTACCTTAACACTCACACCCAAAGTCATGCAGAGGTACCATCGCACATGCTGGCCACGCAGGCTACAGCAGTGGTAGCCGCCAGCTACAGCCTCCAGCAGCCGATGGCTCCAAACACTTCGTTCTGCCACCATGTCTACCAGCATGTGTACCCTCCCCTGGGGATGCTGCCTCCCTCTCTGTTGGGGGGAGGTGGCGTCAATAAGAAGAACGGGAACGTGTCCTGTTATAACTGCGGTGTGAGCGGCCACTTTGCTCACGAATGCAACCAGCCCTCCATTGACTCCGCACAACAAGGTAACAGCGACACCCAACACTCAGCAAAGACTAGAAGGCAGCGCTGATCCTCCACATGAAGTATATTTGTAGCTGTCTTTACTCAGCTGTGCATGGTTCACAACATGCGCTTTCAGATATGGCAGAAGAATCTGCGTCGCTCACATTATTGTAGTGAGATGCAGCATGTGTGCAACACCGCAGTGTCACCTCCTACGTTAAAATCAAAGTAATAGCTGAATACAAACAAGTACAGTTATCAGCCATAAAAGGCCAAAGTTTGTGTACGAGAATGAGGCGGTGTGGGATTTCTCACTGATACTGTGGGTCCAAGTTCAAATCTCAGTGACCTTGACCTCAAGATCAAAGGTCAGGTTTTCTGAAGGTACTTTGAACACAAACGAGGCAGTGTAGGGTTTTTGTTTATCTGCACTTTTGCTTGACGTTTCCACAGAAACAGTTTGGTTAGGACAGGCTGATGGCACCTAGGGCTGCAACTAAAGATTATTTTGGTAGTCGACTAACCTCCACTTCCTGTGGGTAAACCTCGCGTTCTCTGCCCACTTATGAATATCGCCCCGTTGTGTCTTCCCACGGAAAATTAATGACTCAGGAAACGCATGAATTAAAAAATGATCAAATGTATTTTTACCGTTACTCGACAGGACCATCAAAATAAATGAAAGGGATCAACATGGACCCATTCAGAGTTACAGCTCCAGGGTGCCGGTGTTTGACATGCTCGTGCGCTGCAGTGATGCTGTTGTGGAGTGAAAGCATTGAACTTTGTTTTCTGTGACACGCTTCCATCCTCCTGTTTGGCCATTAGCGCTGCTGTGTTCTTCTGCATTAGTGCGTCTGCAGTCTTGGCAGGTGATGCAGGCGATACTGCCCGCACAGCTTGCTGTAGTGTGTTGCACATTCACGCTGTATTGGTATAAATCGCACTACTGTGTACAAATGTATAATCTTCAGTATTACCAGCTCACACTTCAGGGCTGTGATGGGTTTTACAGTTGCAGTTGTCCTTCCTCACAGGTAGAGTAATGTAGTGCACAAAATAAGTGTGTGTGGGTTTGTCGAACCACAGTCATAACACAAACCTGAAGCGCGGGCCGTGAAATAGTAACGTTTTCCTTTTCTCTGTTTGTTCTTCAGCTCAGCATCACTGAACACTGTTGGTGTCATGTAGTCGTGCTGTGATGAACCACTGCGAGCTGATGTTTGTGCGTTTGTGTGTCACAGGTGGGTTCCGGTTAAAGTACGCACCGTCCCACATCTCAGACGGCCCTGACAACGCTGACTGAAGAACACGAGGAGGATGGAGGAAGTTCCTGCGACCTCGTTTCCATGGCGGCAGCCTCTTCCCTGGGAGCTGTTTGTGAGCAGCGTGATCAAGCTTCTGTGTTCGCCACCGCATCCTCTGAACAGGACCGACCTGCCAAGGGCTCCGTGGACAAAGCCCGAGTACTCGTGCCTGGAAGAAACCTTCATCCCGTGGGGATTACTCATTGCACACGCAAACTGTCCATGTGACTCGAAGCCCCACCCCCTTTCAGTTGTTTTTTGATATTTTTGCACTGAGGGTCGGAAATGATTAACTTATTAATTCTTAGGAAGTGAAAGCTATTTTGAGGATATTTAGTTTTAACATTAAGCGGAGCCTTCGGTCTCGACTGGGAGCTTCTTAAACACTTCTTTGTAAGAGCGTATTTATGCCTTTTCTTAACTGTTCACGATTTTATTGTACAGCAGTTTTCAAAGACTACGAATCAAAGATGGATTTTGTTTTCAATTTTGCTGTAAGGTTTTTGAATGTATGTTTAAAGAGGAAGCTGATTCAGAGTGGACGGATCTCACGCATTTTTGCCACTTGGTGTGTTTTTAGTTGAAGGGTAATTGCTGCTGCTTTGTAATTTAATTTTCTTATTGTTTTCCATTTTTTAAAAGTTAATTTTTTTTGGTCAGATGCACTATAGAGAAGCAGGAGCCACTACAACATTGTGCACCGGATACACGTTCACGTAAACATTTTATTGGTGTTCATTTGAAATCTGCATGAATTGGCCAACTGATCAGCATTTTGTGTAAAACGTCGTTTCAGGTGTAGAACCAATTTTGATGGCTAACAGTGGAAAAAGTTGAAGCGACATACTGTAGAAATAAAACTGAGATTCCAGGTAATGAGTCAGACCAGTTCTGTTCCAGGCAGCACGTTTGGTCCTCAACATGTTGCTCTGATTTATTTATTTTTCTCTTAAACCTTAGTAGCTGTTTCCTTTTAGCGTCCATGCTCGGAGTGTGCATCAAACTGAGACGTGCTGGCTCGTCGTGTCAGAAAAGCAAACGTGTTCAGTTTACTTCATATCCAAGCCCCCTCCAACATTTTGCATTAATTAGTATTAAAGTTTAGGCCACTTGCATTGTTGGGAAACATCATTTTCTCTGCTGTAACCATGTTCACGTTTGGCCAACTTTAGCTACCCTGTGTTGCCCAAACATGGTCGAGCAGCAGAAGTGTTGCCTCGGGCCCCTCCTCCAGCGTTACCTGGGCCGGTGTATTTACAGCAACTACTGGTCTGAGGTGGGTCCAGTTTGATAGTTTGGCCTGTTGGAATCGTCATTGATCCGGGAAGCTCCAGACCAATTATCAGTGGAGTGTTTGAAAGGCAAAACTCGTCTTCTTTCAACCAAAGTTAGCCTTTAATTTGATCTACTAAATGGCAAAGTGTCATACAGCGTTCCCACGAAGCGCTCGTGCTGTGGGCAGAAGCTGTAACATGGAAACTGACTTGTAGAGCGCAGACTGGGTGGGTCCAGCCTCTGACAGTTACAGGCTGAACTCAACGCTGTCACAGACACCTGACACTTTCTGGATTCAACTGAATCAATTGAAAAGATCTACAGTTTTGATTTCTGAATATTTTAAGGTGGACTTTAGAGTTATTTTGATGTGGAAAAGCAGAACAGCAGATTTAAAGCGATAAATATTCTCTTGAGGTTTTTGTGACACAGATTAAAGAAGGCAAGGTGTGAATATGGAGCCCCAAAGTGGTTGAGAGTACATCAATTAATTGTTGATCATGTAGAATATAAGTGTAATTAAAGGTGGCTTAATTCATAACCCAATGTTAAGTTTTTAAGGAGGATCTAAGATTTTTCTAATCTGTTTTTAGTTTATAATGGAGTTTGTCTGTCGCTGTTCCCTTATGTTTTAGCTGATAACTACAACTATGCCACTACAACCCTGTGGCATAGACGGTGTACACAATGGGCCCACCCACTGTGATATCACCCACTGTGATATCACCCACTGGTTAGTGATGTTTGTTACCGGGCCTCAAACTGGCAGGTGAGGAGAATCTGTGACACGGCTTGATGACCTGTCGGTGACACGTCACAACTCGATAACCATAGTGGTCGCCCCCTGATGGCCACTGAGAATAATACTGCACGTTTAAGGCACTGGCTTCACTTTTCACATCAGTCTTTACTGTTCCAAGCAAACTGCTGCCCACATTAGTCAGTCAGCACAGCTTAGAGTAACTAATGCTGAATCTAGCTGCTAGTGTAATATTCCTTCGCAGCGCTAACGACTTGGATAAGGTTATAATCTAGTTTTCTGTTTAGCTAACATTAGCTTATTAACCAGTGACGTCTGAAGCCTTTTGAGCAGCCATTCAGAAGCTTGGCAGCTTAACTGAGCAGCACGAGTTGCCTTGTAAAACAAACTTGGTTATAAATAATCAGCTGTTCCCACATTTCTGTTGAATGTCTTCAGCACCATTGCTGTTCTTGCTCCAAGCAGCTAGCTGGCTATAGTTGAAAGCGGGTGATGAGCTTGCTTTGACACATTTTAATATTAGAATTTTAAATGCAGTTTGACAAAAACATAATTCCCACCTCTTCTTTGGGTTCCATATGTAACATTTATTTAAGCAATTAAGTTGTCAGTACAAAATAAATGAGATCAGTTCGAGAACACTCGTCGCTAACACAAATGTAGGATTGTTTTATTTATTAATGAAGACGCTGACGTTTCTGGTCGCCATTTGATGCACTCAGGCTGTTCAGTGGTTGTTTTCAGAGCTTTGTGGATATGGTGCTTGTTTTTGTGCCGCGTCTGTCCTCCATCATTGCTCAGCCTGCTGTCAGTGCATTAGTTGATCTATGCATACATGTTTGGATCCTCCCCCCCAGATGTTTTAAATTGGGTGACAAGAGAAGCAAGTGGTGGCGACGACAAGATATTTCATGTAAAACTGCTGAAGAGATGCACAAAAACAAAAAAAACTGTAGATGGGCTTTATTCATGTTTCCCTTTGAAGTTCTTCCTTTTCATTCAAGGCTTGACGATCCCACTGCTCTGGATCACAAGCAGTGAGAAGATGTGGATGAAGAAGAGGGGATTCATGTGTGTACATACTGAGGACACCAAATAAACCCAAGTTTCATTTTATTGACCTTTGAATGGTTAGAAAAATGCTGTACTGTTCATCAATGTTTACTGTACTCTTTGATATCTGCACACCAGAAAGGTCAAATATTTCTAGAGTGGAATTTGGATTTTATGCAAATTGTTCCTGTTTTTTTTCTGTAATTAAAAGCAATAAATAAAAATAAAACGTGTCCGTCTGTCCTTTAGATTTAGCTGCAGCCTGTATTTTGCTGTGCACATTAAGATGCACCGTTTAGATTCCTGGTTGGGTAAACGACCAGCCATGAAAACCAGATATTATCAAGATCAACTCCAGCTTTTACTGTGACAAGACGAGATTACCCTGACATCTGCAATCAGTCTCTTTGTGGTTAAACATACAGCTTTGTCAACATTTTAGCTTCTGTACAGCTAACTAGCTCGATAGTTTGAAAGTAGCAGTGAATGCTAGCAGGCTAACTAAAGGTGGACTGTTGTCTTTAAGAAGCTTTAGTTGGTAAGCAAAAAGTTGCTGGTTTGATTCCAGCTAGCGGCACAAATTACTTTTGGGATTCATCAGGAAGGAACGGTGCCAAATCAGGCACAGGGAACGCCTAAACACTTCTATACATTCAATTTCTAGACCTGGAAACTATGCCCATCTTTTATATACAGTCTTAACGACCTTGTAGTACCATATCACCCTATCAGAGCACTTGGCTCTCGCTCTGCAGGCCTACTTGTTGTTCCTAGAGTATTTAAAAGTAGAATGGGAGGCAGAGCCTTCAGTTTTCAGGCCCCTCTTCTGTGGAACCAGCTTCCAGTTTGGATTCAGGAGACAGACACTATCTCTACTTTCAAGATTAGGCTTCAAACTTTCCTTTTTGCTAAAGCATATAGTTAGGGCTGGACCAGGTGACCCTGAATCCTCCCTTAGTTATGCTGCAATAGACGCAGGCTGCCGGGGGATTCCCATGATGCATTAGACATGTACGTTCGTTTAACTGATGCATCTGTATGTCTCCGTCTCTCAGTTAATTGTAGTATGTTTATTTCTTTCTTTTGCAATAAACAGACAGTACCTATGAAACATTTAAATTAGCTCACCGTTTTACATTTACATCTCTACTTGAAGCTGCTGTCAGAATGCAGCACAATCTCTGCCTTTGAATGACTGAGAAGCTATTTGGGTATAAACACTCAACACATTTTGCTTTTAATGACCATGAGCCTGTCAGAAAGCTTCACCTGGAACCAAATGAATAAAGCCTTTTGTTTTTAACTCATGTTGTTCTGCAGCAGCTCTATGAGGCTCTTGTTGTAATCGGCCACCTGCTGGGAGACGCTCTTGGCAACTGAGGCGTAGTCGCTCTCCTGGGATTTGGAGGCGATGACTGACGCTGCAGTTAAGGAAAAATCACTGAGCTCACAGACCTGGTGTCTCAGAGACCAGAGGTTTATAGAAGACACAAACCGAGAGCTGGAAAATAAAATTAAATGTATGCACAAGTACTGCTCCTTTAATTACCTCCAAAAGCTACCAAAGCTGTAAAGAACTGGTCCCAGTGTTTAAAAATCTCACTTTCTCTGGATGCTGGAGACTGAATAGAGGGCTTCTAGTGTGGATGAATTCATACGTCATATTTCTAAAGGATACATTCTTTCATCACAAAGTTGTTCTGCTCCAGGTGCTGCCATTTCCTCTCCAGGTTAGCCAGCTAACGTTCAGACACATAAAGCAACACAAAACACAAGACTGCTGTGAGCTGAAGACGGGAAGGCAGGTGGTGAGGAGCGAGCTGAGTCAGAAGATTCAGTCTGTTTCCTGTGTACCAAAACACGACTAACCTGAGCATGAGTCTCATTTTCCTGCAGTCTGGTCTTCAGGGCTTCATGTTTCTGGTTCATCTCCTCCAGCAGCTGTCCAAATGCATCTCGACGCTGAGTCAGCGACACCTGCTCCTCCTGCAGCCTCTGCAGCACAAGGAGAGAAAACAAAGTATAGTCAGTTCATTTTTTAAAACGGAGCTCCATTATTGATCTCCAGTATGGAAGCTCTCGGGGACAGTGGTGAGAAAGAACTCCCTTTTAACAGGAAGAGACCTTCAGCACAAAGAGTTTGCAGTTACCTTCTTCCTCTCCTCAGCTGTGAGCCTGAGGGTGTCCAGGTCCCTGTAGGTATGCAGCTCAGACTGCATGGTGCTGACACGCTCCTGCAGGGTGCTCAGCTCACCTGTGATCTTCCCCTCCAGCTGCTGCACCTTCTCCAGGTCCTGCTGCAGGCGCTGGGACTCTGTGCAGGGGCAGAGAAGGGGCTTTGTTCAGTGCTCGTGTTGTCGGGACGTAAATGTTCCAGACTTTAAGGTTAGAAATAAATTAATGTGATCTCTTTAGAAGTGAGGGAAACCCGACTGTGTGCGTGTCACCCACCTGTCGTCAGTCCTCTAGCGGTGCTCTCTGACTGGACCACCTCGGTCTCCTTGCTTACCAGCACTTCCTGCATGTCCCTCAGCTCACTGGCTGTCACTGTATCCACCTGACGGAGCCGCAACATGTTCTACAAAGACATGCACAGTTAGTGCAGTGGACCACGCTGTGTTTGTCCTCCCATTTCATCAGTGCTCCTCACCCTGCTGCAGTGCTCCAGGAGTGAGACAATGTTCTCCTGGCCCTGCTTTAGTCTCTCCTCCTCCTGAGCCCTGGACTCCTCAAATGACTCGAGGAACCCTGAGAAGAGGACAGAGGTTATATCCATGCGCTGCTAGTAGACAGTAGGTTCCCTCTAGTTCCTCCTGACAGTGGAAATCAAACTACTGTGTTTTGGTGACTCCTAACTGTCATCAATTAGGCTTCATGCTTTCACATGCAGTGTTTGCATCAGCCCCCACATTCCCAAATGTGGGATCATCAGTGTTGATTAAACAGATGAACAAATACATGCCTGTCAGCCTGCATCTGCTCAACTACTCTGCCCCACAGTCCAAGACATCAAGATGCAGTTTGTGTGTCTGTCAGTCGCCTGTGACGCTGACCGACTGACCGTCTCCTCTCAGTCGCTCCGTTAACTGTTGTATGTGTTCATTTTTTTCTTTTGCAATAAACGGACACAGTACGTAAGAAATGTTCTCGAAACACCTTAACTTTAAATGAGCTCGACTATGCTGCCTATGTCACACGTGTTCGGTTCGACTGGGACTCACGGTTGATCTCCTCTTCCTTCCTCTTCAGCTCTTTGTATTTTTGTTGACATTCGCCTGTAGGAATGTTCAGAATATTGAAATCACATCAAAGGTGATTCAGGTTTAGAGTCCACCCTCATCCTGTGGGTTACCCTGAGCTGCTTCTGAGTCCTGCTCCAGGTGTCGGATCTCCTCTGTGATTTGTCTTCTCCTGTCCCGTATCTCCGTAAGCCTGAGTACACACAATATACACATATTCTTACACGCACACACAGAAGTGACGAGTATCTAAGTACTTGTAATGAGTACATACTGCCTCTCCATGCTGGCAATTTCCTGGTTGTCCTCTTTCACCTGGAGAACAGAAGCACAGCTTCAGTCTTTGGTTTTTCACGTCTGCTAACATCAAGCTTCAGGAGCTCTGCTCACTGCTGTTTACAATCCATTCATCCATTTGACCACATGATGGTGCTGTTGACTCTCTGAATCAATGCACACGTTTAGGATGAAGAACAGCCCTACTGCACATTACCACAGTAGCCTGGGTTAGCATTAGATCATCTAAACTTCAGTGTTATTAAGTTTACTTAATCAGAGAACATCGGAGAACAAAATAAAGTACCAGGACCCAAATGTCGCAGCTATAGTTGCTTTTTAATGCTGAAAGAGGGTTTTTGCCGTGCAGACCCTGAATGTGTGGAGGCAGTGAACGCTGAGGAACCGAATTCCTCAACATGACTAAAACTACTCAACCAGACTGAAACTGAATTCATGTGATATCCTTGTAAAAGCCCGTTTCAGGAACACAAACAAATCTATTTCCTGTTTGTAAAAGTTTCTGTGATATTTCATCAAATCCCTCCCGTCCTCTGATGTAGCAATGACCAGCGCGCACACCTGCTTAAATAACTTCTCTCTCTCTTCCTGGGGTGAACCCAGGCTCTTCTGCTCCGCCTCCATCGTGTCTCGTTTGGCCTCCAGCGCTGACAAGGTCTCATGAAGCCGAACCATCTCCTGCTTTATCTGAGAGTGGGACAGCTCCTGCAACGAGGATCGTTCACGTAAAACACCCGCAGCCATGCTGTTCCTCCACCTCGCTCACACCGCCCCCTCCACCCGACTCACTGCTTCATAGTCCTCCTTCCTCGTTATTAGCACGTCCAGCTCCTCCTGGAGAACAGTCAGCTCCTGCAAAACAAAAGAATCAGCTGAGTACTTGCCAGAGTGAGATTTCATCATGCCTGACATGAACCAATCTCCTCTTTCCCCATAACAACTACAGCTTCACCTGCAGCAGTTCCTCATTAGTGGTTGTCATGGTGAAATATTTCTCTTGCTTTGCTGCCGGCATTGCTTGGACGACTTCATCAGCAACGCGCCTCTCTCTCCTGATCTCCTCCTCGATGGCCCTGATTGCCTCCTCTCTCCTGCAGAGCAAACAGAGTGGACAGAGTGCACGCAGACAGATAAAGGGAGCCAAAGAGTTTACAGTTCAATAACAGCCCACATCAGCTGACATGCTTCTACACATCAGCTAACATCGGGTCAGGCTATCTAAGCTGCTTAAGTTGTGGCACATGCACAAGCTGCTTTGCAACCCACCTCCTCGGGTTCCTCTGAGTCTACGGAGGCCCTGACTGAACACTGCACAAGCAAAACGTTCCACATGAAAAATAAGGCAAAGCAGACGAAGAACCTAAAAAACTGTTGTTGTTTCTTAAATTAATTTTCATTCTTTACTACACCAACCAACGACAAACGGAGACAGAATCAAGCAGCGGTGGTCAAAGCTTCCTCCTGTTTCCTGCTCAGCTACATCACAGGACTGAAGCATAACTATGATGTGAAGCCGGCCGCATCAGTGAAACGCTTCTTTCTCTGAGATATTTTAACATAAAAACACAAATGCAATTCAATAATACATCTCAGTGTCTTTGCACTTAAACTGTAAGAAACAAATAAGCTTTCTTTTTAATTTTGGGGCCTTTTCAGCCCTTATTCCATAGAGACATGAGTGTGTGTGTGGGGGGGGGAGACATGCAGCTTAGTGCGGCTCGGACTCAAACCCGGGCCTACCGCTCTCCGGCCACACGGCGTATGACCTCCTGATCATCCCACTGAGCTAAACCATAAATAAGTTAAATTGGGTTCTGTGTTGTGCAGACTGTCCTGTAATTCAACAATGAACATTTTTGTCCTTTCTGTTTATGGTGAATCGAACATAAGAATGATACATTTCTATAGCAGCCAGTGAAAAACGAGGAACTTTCTGCCGTTTATTGCTTTATCTACGACTTATTTACTTTGGTACAGTACGTGGTCATGGAGCACGTCCTCACCGTAGAAGATTTATGCCCTCCTTCACATTTTCCACAGTGGGCCAGACTGAAGACTTTGGAGGGCTGATCCTGGCCCATGGGCCTTATGTTTGACACCCCTGCTCTGGGACTGGTGGAGGAAGACTACAGCACCAAACTCTTGAATATTCACATCATACGGTTACACTTGAACCTGACCCCTGTGATGTAGATCAGCTCCTCCAGTCTCAACATTCCCTCCTCTGTGCTGAAACCCGACTTTCCCAGAGACGGTGCAGTCGGGCTGCAATGCAGCTCCATCACATTTACATCAGTCTCTACTTCAATTCAATTCAATTTTATTTATATAGCGCCAAATCACAACAAAAGTCGCCTCAAGGCGCTTCATAGATACAGAGAAAAACCCAACAATCATATGACCCCCTATGAGCAGCACTTTGGCGACAGTGGGAAGGAAAAACTCCCTTTTAACAGGAAGAAACCTCCAGCAGAACTTCAATGGAAGAGTAGGAATGTGGGAATTCTTGTTCAGCTGTATGTAACCCAGTCTGCTGCTGCTGGTGTGCCTGCTCACTTTCACAGTACTATTAATCATTACAATGTTTACAATAGTTTGCAAATGTTGCTGAAACATTTTACAATATCAAGAGTGAGAGTACACGCACTTGGGTTTGCCGTGTCCACACAGGCGCACAGGTATGTTTGCTGAGACGAAGCAGCAGCAACACTGGCCTCTTTCATCTTCTACCTGCTTTTCATCCACTTTTTCTTTTCTCCGTCTGATCTTTCACACTCTTCTCCTTACTTTATGCTTTCTTTTCCATTCAGCCGTCATCTCTCCGTAAGAAGAGGTCATTAAAAGAACTAAAATGCTTGTCATTAATCATATTCAGTCATTTGCAGAATTATACCTTGAACTAGTTCACATATATATTTAGATGAGCCATTTCCAACAGTAACCTAAGAGATACTTGTAGGCAGAAGAAGGAAGACAGCAAAGATGGGAGGACCAACTTGATCAATCATAAACAGTTAGCACAGAGTGCACACTTGTTTTACAAGGAACAAAGGTCACTCGTACGCTGACTGCGTGAGAGTAACAGAGGACTAAAGGTTCACCTTAGTGCGTGTAGAAGAACAGGTAAGATTCTTCTGCTACTTTTCATTAGTAAAAGATGATTACACAACAAGTATAAAGAGAAACAGTGTGAAAACCAGACAGGAATTGTGATTGTGAGATGCAGAAGTGCGAGGTTAGGCAGCACACACGTTTCTACACGTGTCCTTTAAAGGAGAACATGCGCTGAAGTTTCTTTTCTCTGTAAGACGTGAAAAAGACACTCCAGCATCAGTGTGCACTCACTCCCTAACACGGTGCTTTATCTCTACTGTACTCTGACCTCGGGCTTATGCTGCAAAGTGCCCGATTTCTCAGTTCACTGCACATACAAAGAATTCACATAGAAATATGAGGGCATAATGTTTTCTGTTAATGGAGTCCAACGCTGAGTCGTATATTTAAAGAGGAACATGACGTGCAATGATGGGTAATGTTTTTATCCTCAGGTTAGATGGCTTAATAGCTCCCGACTCTAAAGGGTATTTTCATCAGATTCTGAACAGTTTTTTTTCCTTCTGCTCTTTGTGATGTCAGTGAGAACAGGTACAGTCATGTCAGCGAGCTGCGCTCCGCCTACCTGCTGTCTGAATCAAACACTTTAAACAAAATGTTGTAAAGCCTCAAGCTGTCACCATGCTGCTGTTTGGTAACAGGCACACACGGACGTTGTGGTAAAGTTTTATCCTGCTTTTTGATTCTAAGGGGCCATCATTGAAAAATCAGTGTAGTTTTGTTTTCACGTGAAACTGAGACCATCAGCTTATCGTGAAAGTGATAATAAGGTCAGTGATCAAGAGACCCAAGCACTGTTTTACTGTCGCCATATATTAGACTTTCTGCAGCACCCCCTGCTGGCCATTAGAATACACATTTACAGCACTTTGTATCACTCGTAGTATTTGTGAGTATTTGTTCTCATGACATGCTGTGCTTAGTGTAAACATTGGCCAATACTTATTTACAAAATCTTGTCTCACACTTTTAACCCCTGCACACTTTTCACAGCATACACTGAGATTTTTCACCTCTTTGTGGTCTTCAGGTGCTACCGTGTCACGCAACCTTGTTTTTAAGAGGCACAGCCAATCCAAAGAACGCTGGCTTAAAGGGGGAGGAGCTAAACATGTATTTCAGAAAATACATTTTACTGACAGGCTAAATAACTGTAACTTATGCAAACCTTGTGTATAAATGGAGTTGATGTTAGTCAGATTATTTTAGTCCAACTACATAATTTGCAACCGTCGATATCTGTGCCGTAGTAATGCTTTTTCAATCAAAAAGCTGAATTCTACCAGGCAAAAAATGAATTAATTACTGGTTTTGTTAAGGAATGAGCGTGTTTTCTCTGTCACGTGTTGGTTACAGGACTTTGTATCCATTTCCTTTCAGTGTGGTGTGATGGAGAGGTGCTGGCAGCCTCTCCTCCTGCTGTGGCTCACTGTAGGGCTCGTGAAAAATAATGAGACAGTGAATTGTTCCTGTTCCACCCATCAGCTGACAGCAAACTTCACCAACAAACATCTTCAAGTCATCCCTGAAAACTCTGAAAATGTAAATGTTACCAAACTGATGATTGAAGGGAACCTAATTACTCTGAATGACACGGACCAACAAGCACTAGCTAGCTATCCCAGCCTGGTAGAGCTTCACTTGGATGCTAACTGGATCACTGCTATTCCAGCCAAATACTTCTCTGTGGTACCAAACCTCAGAGTGCTGTCTCTCGCCAGAAACAACATCAGCAGGTCAGTAGGCTAGCAAAAGTCTAACTTCTAGCTAAATGCTAATTAGCTGCTTTAAGTATACTGTGTGTTAAACACCAACCATTAAACTGGTTTGATTTTGATATTGGTGCATACTTGTTAAAACTTACTACTGTTGCATGTTAGTAATATATCCAAGTACAGTGTGGTATGTAATCAAGTGTAATATAATTCTGCTGTGCTGTTTTTGTAGCCTTCATCCTCAGGCTTTCAGTGACCTGGAGGTCCTGACAGAGTTGGACCTGACCCACAACTTGCTAACAAGCCTCCCTGCACAGCTGATCAGTGGGCTGAACAAGTTACAGGTAAAACGAGCATTTCAAAAAGAATCTGCTAACTTAGAGTTTAGTTAGAACTAATCTAGACATGACATGCATAAAGAAATGCATGCATGTGTATGGGGATTTAGGGCTGCACATGTAAGTGTTTCCTGTACAGGATGTGTTATTATTTCATTTACCTCGCTCTGTCTGGTCCCATCAGGTACTGAACCTACAGGGAAACCCCTGGAATTGTTCCTGTCCACTGCTGACCATCATTGGACAGATCGATGCAGCAAATGTTACCATGGGTAGTAGTTTTCATCACAGTTTTAAATGTTGGCTGACCTGTGACCCTTTCTGGGAGCTAATGAGTCAATTACAGCAGTTTGAAAACTATAAACACTGCTCAAAAAAAGAAAGGAACACAAACACAGTTCATGAGTGTGCTGAGGACACGTGACACATGTGAAAGGGTCTGGAGCAGCTGTAGAGAACGTTATGCTGCCTGTAACATCGTTCGGCATGACCAGATTGGTGGTGGGTCAGGAATGGTCTGGGGAGGCATATCTATGGGGGGACACACAGATGTCTACAGGCTAGGCAACGGCACCTGCCTGATATCAGGGATCGGGACAACAGACTGGCTGCATCATTGCTTCACTTTTATTTGTGTTGTGTCTTTGAATTCGGCCCTCTCTAGGTTGATCATTTTCATTCCCATCTTTTCGTTCCTAAAACATTCCCCGGTCCATATCAGTATCCAGCATGGCTTTCCCCCCACTGAGACCAGTATGTGTTCAAAGTGTTCCTGAACTTTCTTTGAGCAGTGGATCTTTATTTGAAGGAATTTTAGTAGACACGGAGTATCTTGCTTGAATCTGCAGTGGCACATTTTTACTTACAATCTATGAGCCATGTAAGAGACTCGCACGGCTGGTATGGAGGTTTTATTTGAACCTTATTTGAAAGATTTTTGGCAACTGATGTTACTGGAAGCCAGAATTACCTAAAGAACCTAAAGCTCACACTGCTGATCAACACATAAGAACACCCGGTGCTTTTGTCTGCTTCCTTTTAAACTGCAGACAGGTGATGTGGTGACACTTTGGTGACGGTTACCATAAAGCCGTACCATAAAAAGAGCAGCATATATGCAGGAGAGCACCCACCATATACAACCTGGTTCCCATATAGAGTTGAATGCTCTGCCTTAGTGAGCCAAAAATGTCTACTGGGGAAACTGAGCGATGGTCTGGTTACTTAAAGGAAAATGTTGGTAGCTTGATTATTAAATCATATGTCCCATGTTGCAGATTTCAGTGATTCTCTTGGATCAATCAGTGAACTACATTATTTTCACATCATTCTTAAAGATTTATCCCAGTATTAAAGCCAAAAACACTACTTTGAATGAAAACAAGTACAAGTAGAGACAAGTAGGAGTGTAGTATAGAGAGATAATGAGGCCAGTGTTTAAAATCCCTTTCTATGTGAAGAAACTGTTCTCTAACTTTAGTAACTTAAAGAGCATGTACTGAAGGAAATGGTGTGTGGCTGCAGGAGGACCACAGGTCATCTGTGCATCTCCAGCAGAGCAGGCTGGACGAGATCTTCTTAATGCTGCAGCACTGTACTCCACATTATTACCCAGCGTCACTCCAGACCCTCAGAAACCAAAAACACCGGTCCACCCTCAACAGACGTCGGGCCCATCAGTTATTATGACGACCACACAGTCAACCGGTCAGAACAACAGCACCAGCAAAGGTACGACATCGAGAGCTGCAGATCATTTTCTCCACTTAAATATGTGGACGCACAAATGCAAGCTTATAACCCCGTCTCCATCCTCAAACCCAAACTAGACCCGACTCCTGCGCTCGGCAACACGTGGAAATTCACAGCATCCGTCGCAATCTTGGCAGTGGCCACCTCCATGCTCATCGTGTGTGCCGTCAAGGGGCCGTCCTGGTACAAGCTCTTCCACAACTACAGGCATCGGCAGTTACAACAAGAAGTCGAGGAGGGCGACGAGGATTTTGTGTCAACAGAGTTCTCGGCGACGGGAAGACACCCGACCCATCAAACATTCAGCTTTGAACCAATGAACAGACAGATAGACGAGGAGCAGGAGGAGCAGGAGTACTTTGAGGATCCATATATCAGGAGAGAAGAGTGACATGCACGATGATAAGAAAGCAAATACAATCCATTCAGTGGCAACCTTGCTGTTTGATAAACACCGCTGAGTATTATCATTTCACGGGTCACAAAATCATTGTGTGAGAGCTGTACTGTTGGTCACTGAAGGAGCTTCTTTGCAACATCTTAACTCCACGGCCTGCATTGTTGCCCGGATACTTCCATTAGTACACTGTTGTCAGCTGCGAGGAGTCTGCAACAACCCCAACTCCACTTTTTGACCACTAGAAGAACAATATTCAAGTACAGAACACTTCCTGTAATCTGAGCCATTAGTGTTAGTGTGTGAGCGCCCAGTTAGATCGACAGCTTTATCCTTGTTTGCACGGCACTAGAACGATGAAGTCACATGGTTTACAAGAGTTTTTACCTCTTCATGACTCGACAACACCAGCAGCAATGTGCACCGTTATACAAACCTCAATTTACGGTGGTTTGAAAACAGTTTGCAAGTGTTTCAGATAAAACACACTCCACGTGTTTGTTTGCTCACGGATCTACACGGCATTTATTTTTATTAAGAAAACTCCACTGCTGCTTCATCTTTACATAACAAGCAGTCGTTTCCTGTTGTGTTTGTGTTCAAAAGTCTCATACCTGCACATACCTGAGTCTTTTTAAATGTTTTATGACTCACATGAAAACTAGCCATCAGGCTAAATTAAATAATGTCCTAGTACTTCATTCTGAAAATGATACTTCACAAAATAAATACGTTAAAGTGTATTTGTGAACATAAAACTGTCTAATGGAGACACAAGTGTCTTTATGAGAACACGTGCACTTACTCTCTCCTCTCAGTGAAGATGTTATCGATGCTTTCTGCCTCGCTGTCATTCTCGGCTTTCAACTAAACACAAGATCAAAAAGTTAAAGGGAGAATTTTCCCCTATATTTCCAGTTCATGAAAAAACCCTTTTATATTGTTTTGATGGATTACTTACTATGTTGTAGTCGTTGATCATTTCCTCCATCTCTGTGTTGGTGTTGAGCTTGTCCACAAGCTGGAAACACAATAAAAATGTACAAAAGTGAAGTAAAAACGAGTCCAGTGTTTAACGCATTCACTGAAAACTAAAAACACAACCTCACCAGTATAAAGGTTTTAAACGTGCAGTTGCTCTCAAACATAACATCGTAACACCTGCAATCAAATAGTTACTGTCCCTGAAGTGGGAAGTTTACATCGTCTATTTTAAGTCATCATGGCCGACTGCTTAAGCTAGACATTCCTCAACAACACAGTGAAAAAGGGGATACAATCTTTCAGTGTTTAACAACATTGTTGCTGTTTACCATATTGTAGTCAGCAAGCTGGCCTTGCATATCCTTAATCTCAGCAGCGAGGCCTTCAGCTCTGCAGCAGACACACATCACGGGGACATTATACAGAGTTCATCTGGATTCAGTGGATTTCATCTTTCACTCAACTATAACTGTTAAAGACGGGAATGAAGACAGAAACTTGGTCATAAAAGAAGAAGAAGAACACCACCCACCTCTTTTCATAAGAGAGATAGACGGAGTTCTCCTGGTTGTAGCTCTCAATCTCTTTGTGCAGTCTGCTGGTCTCTGTGGTCAACTCGTTGATCTTACTCCTGACAGAAGAACAAATTTCACATCGATAGAATTTTTCACGAGCAGCGTAAAAAGACCACATTTGAATCTATGGTGAAAATAGAAAATACATTTTAACTCAAGACCAACTCTAAGAAATGTGAATGTGCTCAGTATGTTTGCATCTTTTGTGAAGCGGTCTAGCTGACCTATGGTTTGTGCACTCCTTTACTTTGACATAAGTAGTTACTGTTAATGCCAGTGAGTATGTGTTACCTGAGAAGACCCAAGTAGTAGGACTTGTCCAAAATCTGTCTCTGAGGCCCTTTGGTAAAGGAAATGTGGGAGGGAGGTCACAGGTTTATTTATATATTAAACACAATCAGAAAAATATCCAAGAAGAAAACATACCTTTCATGCCAGTTTTCATCCCACTGAGCCCCTGCTGGGTGACCGGCCTCTCAGTCACTTTGATCTGTGCTGTCAGGACTCCGGGGGTGGCGACGGGGATGCCACCCCTCAAACCTGGATGAGCACTGGTCCCTGGGACCATCTGGAAGAGGAAATGCAGTGCCTTAGTTGTGGCTGTCACAAAATTGCATTTTCACTCTGAAATTATTTTAGCTGAAAGAATTCACAGTGACAATATTATCACGATATCTAAAGGACATCTGACAATAACCATGTTACTCTCTCTAAACCTCATACTCAGCTTTTTTCTCATATTAGATACAACACACATGTAGGGAGGGGAAAACAGAGTCTGTACTCATAACTGCACACAAGATTACAAAAGAAGCATGATGCAATGAAAATGCATCATAAGCACAATGTCCATTTTATTTTTGGTCTTTTTTCTTGCCAAAACTGGTCTATAGTGTTACACGTAGGCTCAGTAAAACCTGGCACTCATTTCTTGGGCGTGCAGAAACACACAGAATCAGCAAACAATTGTATTTTCAGACTGAACATAACACACTCAGACTGATAATATCTCAAAGCTACAGCGTATCCATGCTGCTGATGGCTAACCCCAGTTGCAACACGCATAGCTGTAGGAGGAGGCTGGATAGCTGTAGGGGGTCTCCCAGCACCAGGGACCACAGATCCGCTGCGGCTCATCGGCCGGCCCATGCTGGATGGAGGCCGCTGGCTTGCCATGATGCCTAAAACCCGTGGACACACAAACAGGAACACTGAGTAACAAATCAGACACGTGGAGCTGCTGGCTGGATTGAGCCATTTTATGTTATTTCCTATATTTTTAACTTTGTAATTTATTGTATTATTTAATTTAGTTCAGTCTGTTACTGTTCCTGTTGCCTTGGAGCAACAGGAACCACATCATTTCCAGATGCTGTTACAGTTCGGTGCTTGTTGGTGAAATAAAAGGGCCACACTTGAAGCCACTAAAGAATAACCTTTAACCCTGTGGTGCCTGTTGATTCATATACTGACATTTTAGATTTTACTAGCACAACAGATCAGGCGGTCACGTGATTAGGAGTGGTAGCGAAAGGCTGAAGGCAATAAAGGGACTGATTTGTACCTCACAGTAACACAGAGCTTGTAAAGGAAATAAAGATGTGCACGCTGCTAAAAAGAGGAAAGAAGCTCCTCGGGGTGATTAAACCAAACTCTAAATAATAACACATGTCACGTGTTTACTTTGATTTAGAAACATGATTTGTTTCGTGTGCACCAACACTGCATCTACGCTGCACTGACATTACACTGACCCGCATCGCTGTACCGGCAGCTGTGCATCGTTATGACAGCGCAGTCTGTTAAAACCTACAATTTTGAAGCTTAGTTCGGCTATTGCTAACTTGTTAGCTGACACTTTTTAGCTTAGCTTCGTTTACGGAAGCCTCGGTAAACGTCCCGGCGTTAGCCGTGAGATAACGCCGCTTCTTGCCTGAAAATGGTCTCTCTGCGGTCTGTTTTATACGCCTGTATAACTTCCAGTCGAAGCAGGCGTGCGGCGGTTTACCTGAAAAGAGAAATAAACGAAAAAGAATGAAACGCTAGCTGGGAGAAAGTCAGCGGCTCGAGATGATGTTGACGTTACCCCAGTAACCATCTTCTTCACCTGAAATGGGAACAATGCAGGTTGGAGAATGTACGTCTGCCCCCCACCGGCCAACAGGGGGACTACATGAGGTTCCAGTCTATCTGTACGCCGAAACACACACACACAAACAAACAAAGCAACTGTAGCTGTGTTCTTTGTACTGCCTCTCACATAGCTCTATGAGAAAAGACTGAGAAATGTGTAGAGGAAACGAGGAGAAATCTAGTTGTTTATTCTGTATTATCCCAATTTCGTGGAGAGGTGAAAGATGCGACTAAACATCACCTTTATCTGACAGCCAATAAGAGCAGTCAATCAGGAAGTGCAACGCTCTATTTCACAGAACATTAGGTTAGGGAGGAACATTACACCTCAGCCTTGTTGCTTCATTGGTAAGGGAGGAGTAAGTGGTTGATGGTTCATTAGTGTATTTCTTTTTATGGTATGCCTCATTCACCCATTCAACACCCATCCATACAAGCGCTTTTTTCTGTTCTTTTGAAGATGATGATGATGATGATGATGATGATGATGATGATGATGATGAAGCCTTTATTTGCCTGCAGCGAAATCGGACCTCTTCCAACCATACATATGTGACCAAGTGGTCGGCGGAGTTATGAACAAAATAAATAAACTTGACAACGCCACCTAGGGGAATTACACCCCCAGGAAATATATTTAAGAAAAATAAATAAAAGGAATAAAAGAAGACCGCACAGATTCAAGGATGCACACTGAGGCAGGTTGGCTTCCAATATTAAAACAGTTTTATTTATAGAAATAAATAAAATATTATAAATAAAATATTAAAAGTCAAGATGTAGCGTCATTATTGACAGTGTCCTACAGTAAAAATAAACAATCGTGGAACTTGGACTTACCAGCAGCCGTGGAACCAAAAGAAAATCACACCAAAAGAATCACTGCAGACCACCCAGTGCTGTACAAAAGAAAGTGTGAAAACGACCCACCACCTGAGGTCCCAGGGCCACTGGCTCGTCCTCCTTCACTAAAATAAAACACAGAAAAGTATGTTAAAAGAATAAAAGGACACTGAGCGTCAGGCTCGCTACAAATCATAAAAAGACAAACACACTTTAATAAAAGAAATCACACACACACACACACACACACACACACACACACACACACACACACACACACACACACACACACACACACACACACGGGAAAGGCTTATTCCCCACGGGTCAAACTACCACTCGTGCTGGTAATAATTATTCTCAGGCGTAGGCCGGTCTGGCTCCCCACCGGCTGAGACCGGCCACCCAGGCGATTTAGAGTCCCAGCACGACACTCGGGCAGAGAATCACTTCAGCCCGATCATAGAAGTGTGGGTACAAGCAACAGTCCAGGATAAAATAGAACACCAGGCGAACCCAAAAAAAAGGTAAGCCTACTTAATAAAAACAAGATAAGACAAAACGAGACAAGACAGCAGACTCCACCAAGGAGGAGTTCACAACAGCAGCTGAGAAGGCAGTCCACTCTTCCAATTTAGGTTGGACAATTTACCATGGAGAGGTGAGTACAGCAGTGAACCCTGAAACAGATAAGTGTAACCTTAAACTCTTATAGCTATGAATGCTAATAAAAGTAGTTCTAACAGCTTACCCCAGGACCGGAGGCACTATACTCTCATTGGTGGAGATACCACGAACACCTTTCTCCGCAATGGCAGAATTAAACAGACTGCTGCGCTACAACAGGCCGGAAAAGGATATTAACACCAATTCCAGTATTCGGAGGGAATCCAAGGTTAAGCGAGAGCATACCTGTAGCTGTCGTATAATCGGCTCTTGCTGATCAATCCGTCGCAGTACGCCAGCATTTACTGCTGTATCGTACCAGAAGCTCGGGAGGAATTAATCCAACAAGACATGGGCTTAGCTTTATACAGGCTAGCGCCACCCTGCAATCAATGTGCAGGTGGGTTCCCAATTAACCCGATCACCTGATACAAGGAGCGAGTGCAGCGGAAAGAGAGCGAGGGTGGTAGAGCGAGCGAGAGAGAGAGAGAATGAGAGAAGAAAAACAACGGAAGGCGAGTAGCCCATCTGGCTACACATACATTACACAAACATCACATTGTGGAGACAGGTCAGAACAGGTAAGGTATAGAAAAACAGGAGAGGAGAAAAAAAGAGAACTGAGCTCCTGATAGGGGATCAGTATGAGAACAGAAAACATGAATCTTCACACCGTGACACCATGAAAACACGTGACAAGCAACAGGGTTGGGTGAGTAGGGCTAGAGTAAGCCAATGTAGACAGCAGCATCGAGTCGTGGCATCTCTGCCCAGGTCCAGCTGACCCGCCGTCTGCATCAGATGGGGGCCAAGCATCAGGGCGTTTGGAATAGGGAAGGGAGTGAGTGTGCATCTGTGTCAGTGTACACGTGTATGTGTGTGTGTGTGTGTGTGTGTGTATCCTGTGTTCAACTTGAGGGAGAGTGTCCTTTCACCCGGTTGAGCGAAAGTCAGCAGTCCTTCAGCCAAACCAGGTGTCCTTGAAGGATCGGGTCAGAGAGACTAAACATAGTCCGGTTATCAGGGACAAGAATTTGTTGTTCAGGAGCTGCATGAGTGAGGGAGATGATTGTTTGGGTTAATGCGGACACCAGGTCTAACTATTTCCCATCGCAAAGCCGTGAGCTTCCCATATGGTGTTCCAGAAACACAGTCTGAGTACTCACAGCTTGCCCATCGTCAACCATGCCGGCGAGCCTAGTGGGGCTTTGGAAAGCTGTAACCGCTTTCTTTGTTCTTCGATAAGCCAGGTCAGAGGCAACTCCGATCAGCCAGAGCTCTGTTACCATGGTTCATATCGGTAGCTCTCGTTCAGTGTCCTCCATCGAGAGTGTCTCCAAGCACACAAACTGACCATCGAGTATCCGGCAGCAAATGTCTCTGCAGGACAATCAGGGCTCCCCCGAGCCCAAGCTTCTCATCAAGAGTGGAGTGTGTAACATTCACATTCAAATGATCGGGGTTCGGTATCTTGCCTAAGGAAACTTCGGCATGCGGACTGGAGCAGCCAGGGATCAAACCGCCAACGTTCCGATGAGTAGATGACCTGCTCTACTTCCTGGTCGACATCCTGGTCAGGATTGTATGATGGACTTCATCTGCGTAGATTATGTATGAACTAAGTGTTGATGCTAAATACCTAAATGTGATGAATACAAACCCTCCAAGATGAAAGACAAGTTACAGATTTCATCTGCTTTCCGCATGGAACACAGAAAGGACAGAAATTAAACCGATCTAGATTTTTAGATCTGTTCTTTGTGCCAAACGGGATGTAACTGTGTGATCAGTGAGTGATCAACAGGAAGGAGTGTACTTCCTGTGCGGCGCTGTCCTGACTGAATCTGATCCATAGCATCATGTCAACATATAATCTTTCAACACATGATGTACTCACCTGTACAAGTTATCTTTTCCACTGAATGTTCTGATTATATTCTGTGACCACAGCAAGTCGATAACAGAACAATTTCTTCTGTGCTTGTTATTCTTCTCGGTCAAAAGGCACAGAGACTGCTGTTGCACATCTGGCTCCTTTGCAAAAGCAAATTTAAACCTCACGAAACTTCAAATTTACATAACAGCCATGAAGAACTAAGAGAATCTCAAAAGCAAAAGTGGGTCCCAAAGGGATCTGCATGCATGCTCGAACAACAAGTTTAATCTTCTGAAAGGTCACAGGAACACACAACGTCCTGTAAACAACCAAAGGCCTCTGATGGATGATGGCAAAGATCACAGGGCTGTGTCAACAAATGTTTTTCTGGACAGATGAGACCAAAAAATGAGAAACATGATGTTATGAGAGGAAAAACAGGATAAACGCTGCAATGTAAGAAATCAGAGATAAGACAAGAAGTTTGGGCTTTATGCCTCATCTGGGTCAGCATTTTGATCCAACCCCGACGTCATGATTCTCGTGAAGCAGAACAACTATTCAAGAAACCACTAGATGGCAACAGGTCAGCATCTCCCTCTCTTTGTTAAACGACAGTAATGAGAGTTTTTATTCTCAGCAACTAATACTTTACTTATTGTTGTAATAAAGAAACAAAATATATGTCACATTTCTTCTCATCGTTTCATTTTTTGTTGGCTTCCCTTCAAGGTATTAAAATTCAGATTGACCCTTTGTTTACAGTAACGTGGTATTTCATATAGAGATTTTAGCACACATGGGTCTTGTATAACTGTACTTTCAGAAAGAAAAAGAAACAAAGAAAGCATAAATTTTACATGAGGAATGTGTGAAATCAAATTTCACACTGTTATTGTTCATTACTGCAGATGTTAAAGCTGTCATTGCTATGGGGATAGCTGTAGGAATGCTTGTTCCTCTGTCCCCTCCTCTAACGCTGTCCACAGCTTTCACACTCGTCCCTCCTTTACCGTGTGCCCTGTTAAACATCAGCACACACACATTAAATGTTTTCTCTTTTTTTTCCTTTTCAAATGCAAAAATCCTCACGACAGTTGTCTGGATACCTTTTCCCCAAACTAAAACCACAGTTTACCTTTCAGACAAACTCATTTTGATACTTTTTTATATATCAAACATGATAATGGATACAATTGTTGGATACAATGGATACAACAAAAGTCGCCGTGATTTGGCGCTACATAAATAAAATTGAATTGAATTGAGTTTTAACACCTGTTTTTATTGGTTGCTCTTGAGTGTAAACAGTTTGAATCAAAATGAAATCAAACACAATATGATTTAAAGAAGTTTTATGTAGCACTTTTTTAAATGCCATAACACAAGGCCAACACATTTACATGTGCTGCTGATACATGTGCACTGTATGGAAAGCCAGGTTCCCAAGGGCAACGCCGCAGCTAGGTGGTATCCCACACTGTTTGCCGGGAACGATCTGGAATCAGGCTGTTTGCTTTCTGGGGCCTTTTGTCTTTCAGCAAAAACATTCCCGACATGGGGGCAAGCAGAGCACGCTGAGGGGGTAGCAGTTCAGACCAAGCAGGGCGGATACAGGGCATCCAGCATCCTGGATACCCGCTGCTGCTAAACCTCATCCATGGCGACGCATCGGAGGATTATCAGAGCTCTCGAGGCTCAGCTTCTACACCACTGCCGTATTACATGAGTGGGTCGAGCTGGTGTTATACATACTTTAATATTTAGCTCATTTGATCTTCATTTGAGGCAGTAAAAAACAAGACTGCATGAAACACAGAATAGAATTTAAGTGCCACTTTTATAATCTGGCAACAAATTACTGTGACTACATGTACATTTATGCAATTGTTTCAGTTTTCTTTAATAAAGATGATATGTGTCAACCACTTTTAGACTCCTGCATAAGTGCCGTTGTAGAAGAAAGGCTGATCTGTCACACAGTGACCTATGACCTCGGGTGTCCATCTCTGGATCTTGGGCTTGCCGTCTTGGCCTGGCCGGACAATGACGGTGCTTCTGGACGCCACGGAAGGGTCTTCATTGAAGAAGTTGAAAGGCCTGAGAAAGAAGCCCACGGCATTTCCCGGAGTTGCAGTGTTGGGGATGTCCTCTGAGTGAGGCACATGTAGGAAACCCACTGTCACCCAGGCTACCAGGTCCTGCATGCAGAAGACCGTGGAATTTTTACTATAGTGCTCAGATTAGCTGTTTTTTTTTATCTACTTAAAGGCCAAACGAAAGAACGTGTGTCATTCTTGAGCTACTGTGATGATGAATGATTCTTTTGAAAAGAGAAAAGCTAAACTAACGACATAAACTCTTAGAAGGACGCTGTCCATCAGTGTATTGTGACTCATTACATAGTTACTCTCTGAAACCAGTAAAAACAGGATGTGAATTACATTTGAGATAGGTGACTGTATCGGTTAAGCTACTGGAGCTTGCTAAACCTGTTAGCGAGCACTGAGATGTGTTTGTCCTAAAAAAGTAGATTTAAACAACATTATTAATGTTGGCTTTTTCTGTGGGATATATTTCAGGTTTATTTTCGATGAGAAAGCTCTCAGTTTAACTTCATGCTGAGGTTAGCACAGTGTGGAAATATGGGACAATAAGGTATACGTGGATCGAGGTTTGCTACTGCACCTGATTGACTATGTCCTCGTTGTTGCGGATGTAGTTCTCAAAGGACACCGCAGGTTCCCATGGGTCATTCTGGGTGTATATGCTGCTGCTGGTAGCTTCGCTATCCTTATGACGTGTCACAGCCAGAGGATATCTAGGCGGAAACATTTCACCAGGAAACATTTGTCTGTCATTCTGACAGATGACAGGTGAAGAAAACATAGAGACAAAGTGCCGCCTTGTGCTGTGAGCACCTACTTGTATGAACTTGTAGTAATGTCTGTAAGAGTGGTACGTTTTTATATTTGTATATTAAAGGAGTCACAGATGTGGATTTGGGAGAATCATACAGCGAGTTAGATGAATGCCAAGTATGTGAGTTCAGCACGAAGATGCACAGTGGCTACATTCAGAGCATTTCCACCAGGAGGAAATAATGAGTATTTTTCTCATTATCAACATAAAGACCAAGTGGGAAAGTACCACAGCTGGCCTCATTCATACACTGTGATCAGTGATTTCACCTGTATCAGCACATTTGCCTGGCTCATCAATTCATTTCTAACATCTTTATGGTTTTTTCAAGTTGTTTTTATGCATAGAAATGAATAACTGATTATACCTAGTCAAGGAAACAACATGTTACCTGGACCAGCTGATGCCATTCTCCTCTCTCCAGCCTCTCGGGAGGACACTGTGTGCATGTGAGTTAAACTGAATCCGGTAGCCCTTCTGGTGGCCCCATTTATTCTTCTTATTGGGGTTGTAGAAGTGCACGTAGCGGGGAAACTTTTTGCCAAAGCGGAAGGCGGCCGATCGCTCGGTCCTGTGTTCTGTCCTGTGGAGCTTGGACTGGACGATGAAATGCTTTGGGCTCCACGGATTTGTGAAGTTCACAAATTTGAGATCCAGGGTCTCAAAGCTGTTTTCTCGACCTGAGAGGGGAAAGAGCTGTCAGGAGAGTCTGGTCTGGTGATGCCTCTACAAAAATATTGATTTTGCATGAGAAATCTCTAGGTGTAACAGAGTTGTCCACATCAATACAAGATGTTGTTAGTTATTCACTTAAACGTGTCGCGTAGCCAAGATCAAATGATGGGTAAAGTCCACAAAGCCTATTTATCTGGCACGGCATCTGTAAAAGGCTTAGTCATAGCTCAGAGAGAGGTGCCTTTTTGCCATTATCAGTGAACTGAGGCCACATTGTGCTGTGTGTGTTAGAATAATAAAGCCAAACAACTTCACAAAGCGTCTTGTTCTCTTAATTCTCAGCATTTATTTTCATTTCTGTATTTGAGCAGTTTCTATGGGGGTGTGCAAGCAAAAAGAGAATGTGTTTATGCTTAAATTAGTTGCAGGATAGACAGAAAAAAATCACGTGACTTCACTATGATACTCACCATCAATATCCAGGTCCACTTTATAATGGATGAGGTGTGTGTGCAGGTTACCCAGCACGTAGTTGTACACCTTTGAACCATAGTGAAGGCCGTTAGGTGTAAAGAAAGTGGCGTGGATGTATCCAGTGGCACTGACCTTCACTTCGACCACCCCATTCGGGTAGAAGAGGAAGTCCCAGATATAATCATAGTTGTAAACTGTTGAGGTTGTCCGCAGCACGAGCACAGTGTTTTCCAGCCCTCCAAAGAAATTATAGCCCCCCTGAAAGTCGGAATTAAAATGCCTCCTCAGAGGCATAGCCATTGTCATCTCAAAAATACAGAGAGCGTTCTTATGGCGCACAGGCTTGTCTGTATCAAAGTAGTGGTAAAGGTCAATAAAAGTGGCAATTTCTGGGCAGTCAATTCCTGGTGCCAGCTCAAAAGTCGAGGTGCCCATTGCCCAACCTGCATCGATGTACTTTGTTTGCATGGCTGCAGGAGTATCACCAGCATAGAAGGCTATAGCTTCCTGGAGGCTGATCTCATAGGCGATTCTTTCTCCGTTGAAACGGAGATCAAAGACTTGCAGCCCAGCAGATGAGCGGACGCGATATGCAAAAGACCATCCTGCATATTCAACAAAGTTGCGATCGATGTGGTAGCGATGCCCCTGAGGCTCAACGAGCTTTGGCCCATGCTTATTCGTGGGAGTGTTGATCTGACCGCGAGGTATGTAGGTAGAGTAAAAATCGTCATCGCTGTGATCAGGTAGTTTCAGCTTTTCCACTTCCCCTGATTCATACTTTTCTACCAGTTCCTCGACGCTGTCAAAATACATGCTGTTGTACCAAACCTTTTCAACAGTCCACTTTTCCGGATCCAGGTCCTGGTGGTTGACGAGTACCTCAAATCCAATTGGGTGGATGAAATAACCTTCCACAAACTTCTGCAACATGATCCAGGTTCTCCTCTCCCCTGGATCCAGCCCGCGAGGGGCTATGTCTGAGAACGTCAGGCAACGGTTAGAGCAGTTGCTATAAGAAAACCCTCCTGTGGTCTCAAACAGGAGTTTGTGAGCTTTGTTTGAGATCTTCTTGAGGATGTCATTGATATGGTCATACTCTACCACAGTAATAGGTCTGGACTCAAACGTTACGGGCTTTGCCCCTTTGAAAGTCTTGACTTCGTGGGATGTTGGGGACGGCAGAGGACTGACAATATACTCGGTAATGTTGGGCTGGGCCTGGTTTCCAAACTGGATAATGACCCGAGCTTGGCGTGGGGGTTTGGCGTGTCCACGGTCCAGAGCTTTTAGGGCCTCATGCTTCTTGGGTAAATGGAGTTCCATCAGTAGGATACTGTTCTTATTCAGAGCCCTGCTACGAGCGTTAGTAAGCCCCATCTCTGGAATACCGTGCAGGTAGGCCCGCACAGCTTTCATCTCGTGCACCGTGAGGTCAGCAAATATGGGCGCACCATGATGAGCCCATTCTCTGGATCTGGAAGCAATGCAACCAGCCAAGCACACGAGCTGCAGCAGGCAGAGAGACTTCATGGCTGTAAGGGCAAGATGGTGAGGCTCCATTAGAGATTTTACAGGTCTTACAGCAAATCATGTATGCAGTTGCAGCTTCATTGCTCCTTATCCACACTCTAATAACTTTTCTTTTATAGCTCTTGTGTATATTTGCAATGAGCAGAAAGACAAAGCAGAGTGCCATACTCCCCAACAGAATGCAAAAGAAAAGCCTTTCTCACCTTGATTCCTCTTCTTCTCTTCACAGCTGGATAAGGCAGTTCTCCCTCATTCACGCAAACTGTATCAGCCCCAGTTGCAACACACTGCTGTCCCTCCCTCCGTTCGCCCTGCCTAGTTTATGCTGCACACAAAACAGAAACAGCAGCATTGAGTGCTCTTTCAAAGGACACTGACAAATCAGTGCTTATTTAAATATCAAAATTCCCATTAAGTCACTCGTGCTTGTGCTTGCATAATGGAGTTTATGTAACAGTGCGACAAGTGACGCGTGGAGTAGATTCTTGCTTCCTTGGAAACCATTTGCAGCCTCATATCAAGGAAAAAGAAATAAATCAGCGACAGTACCTGTAGTCCTGCTCCTGATGTAAGGCGAGGCTGTACAGTCCGTCCCTCTGCTTCAGCAAATGATCGCGTCAGTGTACCGTTACTAGTCTTTAACCTCTGATTTTGCAGTGAAAGAGGCTGATTGGCTGTCAGCGGGTTGTAAACGTGATTCTTTAAATAATTGATCCTTCAAAGGCAAGGTAAGCACCTTGCAATAACAAGGCAATTCATGGTGCTTTGGACGAGGACGAGAAACATAAAGGACACACGAAAAGCACATAAAGAAAAACTGAAGACAAACAGTACAGAACGAGTTCTGAATTAACTGCAGCTGGATGTTATGCTTTTGCAAGAGGCCTTTGAAAATGTTTTCACTTGATATGAAGGAATTTGAAGGGTTTGTGAAATCCTGCTTAGATGTACAGGACATGGTTTGGTGAAGGAGAGCCACTTCATCACCACTAAATAAATAGCTAGTATGACAGGGATACAAAACATATTCCAATGTTGTCAGAAGATTAAAGACTATATATTTGTCTCTGTATTTATATGTGTGTGTGTGTGTGTGTGTGTGTGTATATATATATATATATATATAACAATTCTGTAACTGTAACTTCGGTCGTTGCTGTGCTTTTTGGAAGTCGAATTTCCCAGAGGAACCCACCCGAGGGATTAATAAAGTTCTATCTTATCTTATCTTATCTTATCTTATCTTATCTTATCTTATCTTATCTTATCTTATCTTATATTCACTTATCTGGCAGCTACGTGACATCAGTGCAGGGAGCACAGCTTTGAAAACTGGAAAATCCCAAATCTGCCATGTGATTAATGTACATGGTTGTTGCATCGCACAGCGGAAAGCGTGTACACTTTGTGGAGTCGTTTGCCCGGCGTTCGCCTCTTTCGTTATAACATTGCAGACAATGGTTGTGACTGATGTTTCGCAACTTGCAATTCATTTACTGAGAGGTGGACTTTGTCCTTTAACTTTCTCTCAAGTGACCGACGCTGGAGCTAGAGTGAAAGGTAAAAAAGTTGAATCGCCCTTTGCTAAAATGAAAAATATTTTATCAACCGTCTCCTTTGCAGCAGCATGTTATCTGGAATTTCCCACACTTGTACAAATACATCTACATACTGAACGTTGTCCAACAGTTTAGTCATTCTTATCTCATCACTTTTGACTAGAATGCTTGGGGGGAAAAACTAAAGACAAATGACACTGAGCCAGTTTCCCAACAAAATGAGGGATCAGCTCTTTAAATTGTTGAATATTAGCTCTTCTTTTATATAAGTACGTTTCCCATACAGACATATACATTTACTGGGAACATAATGCTGAATGCATGATCGATTTTTCGTACTTACAGTCCTGAGAAATCACATCTGTTGTTTTTCGGGGGGTTTTGCTACATTTGAACAACAACTGATCGTCTCTGAAGAAAACAAAGTTGATACTCTGGAAGAACACAACGGGAAAAAACAGTTTTTATAATAATTTACTCAGCTGTAATTCTAATCAATTTAATACCTTCTTTTAAAGAAAGTAAGTGCACCATTTGTCCTAAAATTATCTATATCTATTCCAGATGGTTTCAGTACAGTGGAATAACAGTTTTTTCCTCAAGAGCTTTGCAGATCCTGTCATGGTGCCAGCACAGTATCAGACCCCGGATACCAAAGGTTCACAGGGTCTGATAAACCTTTGGTATTCCCCCACCCCCCGGGTCTCTCTCTCAGCTTTTCCCGTAGTTGACGATGATAACATATGTGAGCCCACTTTTTCCCGTCAAAGCACACTGTATTTCCAGCGTAAACGAGTCCATTGGACACATTGTTTTATGTATGCCAGTAGCTTATTTTCACTTTCCTCGGAACCCAGCTGTGGTGACAGCTGTGTTTGATCGTCTTGGCTTAGGGTCAAAAGGTTAGCTGGGGATTACATTAATTCTAAAAACTTTCAGTTCCCATGTCTGTTGACATGCTTCATTGAATAAATTCCCCCAATCATCCTTCTAGAAACGCCTGTCTTTACAAGATTAGGCTCTGACAAACATCTCTTTATTCTGTGTCGGAGGCTGCACCCCTGCTATCAGATCACCTCCAGTGTCCTCGATGTTTGACTGGGCGAGGTGAGAGGATGTTTCCTCCACAGGTCCGGTGACCAATGCCTCTCATCCCAGCTGTGACCTTGTCCTTTATATCCAATGGCAGCAGGCGCAAATGCTACTGTACATCCATTTAGTCACCCCCCACATTTAAAACACTACATCTGAGGCGTTACTACCTCCATAAGCAAAGTATCACTCCTGTGAGGACTGTGTGTTTTGGAAAGAACAAAAAAGAACGAAAGAAAAATCCCAGAACAAGGAGTCCAATTAAAAAAGGATTGTGGAGGTAAGTGCACTGTATGTAAGCTGTTGGATGACAGGGTAATAGACCTATTTTATAGGGAATCTTCTGATTGGTCAACAACCTCCATGAGGGTCAATATTTGCCTATGTTTGAGCTTCTAATGAAGTTTTTTGTGCAGATTTAAAATCACAATTTCACATCTGGAATTAAAGTCTAGCAATGTGAAAAAGACCCATCTTTTTACAGGAATTTAAAACCAACACAAAGGAGCGAATTATGGAGAAACTACTGCTGAGTCTACTTGGTCTGCAGACAGTAATGGGGACGGGGTGAGTATGGTCAACCCAGCATTAAGCATATTTTGCAGTGTAGAGACGAACTATGAGCAGGATTCATCTGTATGAACATCTGTTACAATGTAATGCAAAACACTGATTGATGTTAAAAATAAGTAACAATAATGAAAATATGAATACTTCTACTACTGTTATTATCATTAATATACATTTACTTAGTTGACTAACTCAAAAATATGGTTTTCATATTGTAGTTTTATGTTTTAATTTCCCACAGAATAAATATTTTTGATGTTATTTATATTTCTCTGGCTTTTACCGAACAATCTTCCAGTACAGACTTATTATTTCACTGTATAATTTAAAAGTTTATTGATTGAAAAGAAATTTAAAAAGGCAGAGAAGTTAAATCTCCGATGTGCTCAAAACTTTCAGCTTCTTACTAAAAGTTTTTCATTCGATGAGTTTGTTGAACTTTTCAGTACAGTAAAGAGTTTGGAGAGCACAGACGCCTTTTTCATAGCAGTGTACATTTTAAAATAGGCGTCGATGTGCTGAAATATGCGCCTGCAGATCGTAATGATTTATTAAGCTACATACTAATTTTTTTTTACTCTTTAGTGAGTTCAAAGAGTAATTTCTAATATTCTCAAAACAGAAAATTCAGTACTACTTTATAATAATGTTACAGTATTAAGCATTAGTAAGATACTTAATTCATCAGTTATACAGCAGTACTTCTGTCATTTATGAACGTGTTATGTTTCTGTATGTATGATATGTTTCTCCATCTGGTACTGTTACATCGGTACACTGTTACAGTGACCTGGAGCATGTTAAGAGGTTAAGTTAAATATATCATGTCCCAGACACTGGTGTGAACACAGGACACAAGAAAGGGTGGAACAAGTCCTGTCCCCCCGCCTGCAGCTAGAGGTGAGGTGTTCAGAGGTGTATCAGTACAACACCCAAGGATGGAGGCTGGATGTGGACAGGATGCGAGTCAAACACGGGGGCGATGATGGTATAGCTCTGTACTACAAACAGCAGGGCTCCGAGGCATCCTGTTTCATGTACAAGTAAGTGACTCGTTTGGTAACTGTCAGTTTGTTCAGATCAGGGGTTTTATGGGCACTGTTTAGGTGAAGTGTTGATACCTTTGGTTGTGCTTGTAAAATGCAAGTAAATCACATTTAATTTAGTCAAACATAGATTACAAGCAAATGCGACAGAAACCACCTTAGATGACAGCAGCTAGTGTGACAGCTAAAAGAATGCACAAATGACCAGTTTCCGGATGTTTCTGTTCACCTCAGACCGCCAGAGATCCAGAGCCAGATGCTGAACAAGACAGCGAGAGCATGTTGTGAGGGCTGGGCTGGCCCGCGCTGCTCTGAGGGTGAGGACGAGAAACCAAAAAGCTGTTTTCATTGAATTTTGTACATTTTCTAAAACGTATTTTGATCTTTTCAGTTGCAAGTTTGTTTCTTTGTCTTAAAAAATAGTGCTGTCACGTTTCTTCAGTTTAAAACTGGTACATATCATTTTTAAAGGATTACAAAATCACTGCTTCATATAAATTTGAATTTGAAATTCACTAAACAAGTGACTACACCATGATTTTCCACTGCACTTACATTTTCCTTGTCCTTGTTCTATAATGGTCAAACGCATCCTGACTCCTAGCTGTGGGTGTGCGTGGTCAGTGCTACTCTACGTGGAACTGTGTGGAATTCCCTGGAGTTCATAATTCCT
The DNA here is from genome assembly GCF_057382095.1 of Aulonocara sp. 'chitande type north' Nkhata Bay. Classification (NCBI taxonomy): domain Eukaryota; kingdom Metazoa; phylum Chordata; class Actinopteri; order Cichliformes; family Cichlidae; genus Aulonocara; species Aulonocara sp. 'chitande type north' Nkhata Bay. Next base: position 3,497,657 of record NC_141352.1, on the reverse strand, counting down.
CACTTATGCCCATGGAGCAGTGTTGCAGCACTCTGTGGGGACTGAGCTGGAGGAATGCTTCAGACCACACATGTTTGTCTTGCACTTACACTTTGCTTCCAGGTTAGAAACCATGCACATACGTGTATCTGATCTAAGTTCAGTGCATTTTATTTGTTTATTCTTCAAAATCCTTCTCCTTCACATTTTGTCAGTAATGTTGCAGCTGCCGGTGATTCCAGATATTCTTTTTCTTCTCTTCAGATTCCCAAACCTCTCCTCTGATGCGCTTTGGTCTGCCGGGTAGTGCCAGCGTTCCTCAGAGCTCAGCCACCTGCATGTCCTGGGGTGGAGTCCACTACCGTACCTTTGACAGGAAGCACTTCCACTTCCAGGGCAGCTGTACTTACCTGCTGGCCTCATCTACTGATGGCACCTGGGCTGTCTACATCAGTACAGTTTGTGATGGGAGAGAAGACTGCAGTAAGGTATTATGTTCCACACACTTCTGAGATGGTTTGGATCAAACAGAAGCAACTTCACTGCCACACAATTCAATCCAGTGCTCAAAAAACTTGAGGTTTCCACACAGTGATGAAATGTGAACCCTTCCAACCTCTTCTGTGCATTCATGTTCTTCATATCTGTCTGTGGCTCTTTGCTTTCAGGCACTAAGGATGATGCTGGGTCTTGACTTGGTTGCAGTACATCGCAGGAATTTAACCCTGAACAATCTGCACATTCCAAACGGACAGCCACTTTTTCAAAATGGTAAAAATATTCTCAGATATAACTCTGAGCTCTTTCCTTTCCTGTCTGACTATTAACATAAGATAATATGACACTTGGCTAAAAATATTCACACCCCTCACTTAGTGGTCGCCATTAGCAGCAATTACAACTTGACAGTAATTGCCCTCAAGCGTCCAGAAGTTTCCACAGTCGTTCTTGGTAAAATTGTTCAAGCTCAACTAGATTTAGTGCAGAACATTGGTGCACAGCTGTTTTCGGGGCTGTTTCAGTGAATCTGTTGAGTTGGACTCTGGTTTGGCCCAAAACCATAGCTGGGTTACACACAGGGTAGCGTTCTAGTTTTGTGTTTAAGGATTTCTCCCCAGAAGTCTCCTAGTGCCTGTGGCAGACAAACAGCATGATGCAGCAGCCATTGTGTTTGACTGTGGGAATTGTATTAGTGAGGTTCTGCTTAGTCCTTGGTTTTCTACACACACAACATGAGGAAAGATGGTCAAATAGTTCAACCTTTACTTAATCAGACAGAATGCCATTGCTTCTCTTTGTCTAAATGTTGTTAGGGTACCTTTTGGCAAACTCTCAAAGTGCAGGCATATCTCTACTCATTGAGAGACTGGCTCTCAATAAATAACAGATACTCCTGATGTCAGCTCATGAATGACACTCGAACCCAGGCGTGGGCAACTCCAGGCCTCGGGGGTCGGTGTCCTGCAGGTTTTAGATGTGTCCTTGATCCAACACAGCTGATTTAAATGGCTAAATGACCTCCACAACATGCCTTGCAGTTCTCCAGAGGCCTGGTAATGAACTAATCATTTGATTCAGGTGTGGAGACCCAAGGTGGGATCTAAAACCTGCAGGACACCGGCCCTCGAGGCCTGGAGTTGCCCACCCCTGCTCTAACCTCTCCACCACCATGGGCCAGACCAAAGAGCTGTCAAAGCAGGGACTATAGACATCTATAGACCATAGATCTATACAAGACTGGACTGAGCTACAAGACCATCACCGAGAAGCTTCATGACAACTTTTGGTACAGTTATGTGGAATTCTAAGAAATATAAAATGATCATTAATTGCCCACAGTTTGGAGTGTCATGCAAGGGTGAGAATGATGATGAGAAAAGTGATGCATGGAAGAAGCTTGTTAATCATCTGAAGGCAGTTGGGACACTAGGCTGGAACGGACTGAAGTCTTGCAGCACCTGCAAGGTCCCCCCTGCTCAGGACGGCACCTGTAGAAGCCCATCTTAAGTTTGACAGTGAAGATGTAAAAACTCAGAGAAGACTTGGGAGTAAGTGCTGTAGTCACATACAACCAAAACTGAGCTTGTCATGTTTGGAGTAAAAGAAATGCATATGATGACCCAAAGAACACCATCCCCATAGTGAAGCAAGGAGGTGGCACCATTACACTTTGGGGATGTTTTTCAGCTAAGGGTACAGGAAGACTTCAGCACACTGACAGGAGAATCTTCCATGAGCTCATGAATGAAACCTTCTTCCCTGAGATCTTCCAGCACGACAATGACACAAAACATACCACCAACGAACAACAAACGAATGGCTAAAGAAGCAGCCGATTAAGGTCATGGAGAGGTCTCGACAGTCTCCAGACGTCAGTCCTACAAAGCTTTGAGTTACTAAGCAACAGCCAAGAAATCTAAAGGATTTAGAGAGTTGCTGTAAAGAGGAGGGGCAAAAATCCCCCCTGAGGTGTGAGGTGACCAAGTACAAGAGTAGTCCACCAAGTACTAAGTTATGTTTTGCTTGCGGATCAAAAACTTAAGATAAGACAAGATAAGATACCTTTATTAGTCCCACGAATGGGAAGTTTCATAAGGCTTATTTGACGCAATAACATCTTTTATGAGTTTTTTTCTGTCTATTCTATTTCTTTCCATTAAAATCAAAGTATTATAAAAATGAGAGAACATTTGTGTCTTTTTAAGAGAGCAAACTTATTAATTTAGCAAATAATTATTTCCCCCACTGTAGTTACGTTTCAGACCAAAGCCATTTGCCTCTAATTGCTGTGACTGACTGCTCGTTCCAAGCTGCTCCTATTTGAGAACAACACAGGCTACTCAGCTCTGGCCACATTCAGTGCTGCAGAAATGTCCTTTCATTTCCATCCTTAGACAAAATGACATTAAAAGCTCCACATTTCTGTGCACTGGCTTGTATCTAAAATTGTGACTTTGTATTAATTGCTTGCAGGAGTAAGTGTGCATTGGCTGGGAGACTTTGTGTTTGTGGAGAGTGGCCTGGGGGTCAGAGTAAAGTTTGATTTGGTGAACACAGTATACCTGACAGTGACCGCTGAGCACATGGCAGCCACCAGGGGGTTATGTGGAATCTACAACAACAATGCCGACGGTGAGAGAAGTACAGTACAGACACACTTGCAATCAAAGAAGGCTTTCCTTTCTTTCTACATATCTAAGTCGTTCTTTCTTGATGTAACTTTGTTTGCTATGTGTGCTTTCAGACTTTACCCGTCACACGCAGTTGCTTTACATTATTAACCTTTATGTGTTTGTCCACGGTAGATGATTTCACCACAACGGGTGGATCCGTGTCCCAGTATGCTGCCAGCTTTGGCAACTCATGGAAAGTTCCGGACCAACACAGCGAAGTACTGCAGTGAATTCGTTTTACTTTAACTGCAACATTTTAGGCTTTTTTTTGGTCATTATTACTTTGTTTTATGAGACAGGCCATATTGGCAGTGTTTTCTGAAATGCATTAGTGAGACTGTGTCCCATGCTTCCCTCAGGGCTGCAGTGATGCAGCTGAGCTTGGTCACAGCTGTGACGTGACAGGAGACACTGCGCTGCATCAGGAGGCAGAGTCAGTGTGCCGCCGACTCTTGGAAAACCCCTTCACTCATTGCCATCCTCAGGTCAGAGACCTCTGATGCTTTTCAGCCACATAGCATACCTTTTCTTTTCACAGGATTTTTAGCTTCTAGGTGCTGCAGTGTGATCTTCAGTTGTTGTTAGAGGTCAGAGGTTTGCATAAAACCATCATGGCATGAATTTGGGGCTTTTAGTGTTTTTTTTGATGTGGACTTTTTCCAGGGTGAGATGATTGCACACCCCACATCTTTAATGACCTTATGAAGCAAATATTGGATGCAACAGGTTAAATTTATTTGATATTTTCTGAAAATCAAGGGTGAAAATTATACATGCAAGTTTGAATTTGTGCTTACATTCACTGAAGTTTTTTAATAAGCGTGCTGAAGGTTTTGAACTTGACAAGAACAGAGCTTATCAACTTGTCATTATTGCGCATGTTTAACTACAACTGGTAGTTTCTCTTTGGATATTTGGTTAGGATGGTCAAGAATGTCACAGGAACCAGTGAGGACCAAGCCTGCCATGAACTGCAAACACAATCCGTTACTGTCACAGACTGAGAGGATGGCAAGTCTCAACTCTAAATTCAAAACCTTCAAGCTTGACTGAAAAAATGCAGCTTTCTATTTGCACAGCCGGTTGGCTTCTGGAGAAGACCTTCATGGTCAGACGAGACAAAGACAGATCCTTTTGTGTCTGTTACGAGACGTACGCTTGGAGGAATAAAAGTGAAGCTTTCAAATCTAAGAACACTGTATTAACTCCAGGCATGGTGGAGGTAGTACCATGCTCTGTTTGGCTGTCACACAGTAGACGGAACAATTAAGAAGGTGGACTATCTCACAGCATCACCTCGAATCAACAGATGGTTGAAATATGGATGCAACTGGGACGAACAGGACAATGGTCCTAATTGTCCTGTTCATCCCAGGACAATTGTTACACCTGGTAAAGCAGCAACGCTGATCATTTTATTAAAGATGAAAGAATTTAGACAGTTTTTAACTCTCATGATGCCGCAGTGATCGTTTGACACTGAGATGGAGTTTAGGACCCAGATTACTCCGCAAGGCTCCTGACTACGGTAGCTGTGATGCTCCGATAATCCATCAAGTGGGGCGGCTTCATAGCTTAGCAAAGTCGTGCTGAAACATTTTTTGACAGATTTCTGAGTGCCGTGTAGCACATAAAATTGATTTGAGGTCAGTAAGCCCAACCAGAATTCATACGTAAGGTGAGCTGGATTATAAGGCGCACTGTCGATTTTTGAGAAAATTAAAGGATTTTCTCAAAAAAAAGGAAGTGTGCCTTATAGTGCGGAAAGTACAGTATGTGCCTGGAAACCAACCAATTTAAATGAATGTTACTAGTTCTGCCAAGAAGAATGGTCCATTATCCAGCTAAATGTTTTTTGTTTTTTTTTTGCCTGTCCCATTTGGTTCTTTAGCCATCAGAATTGTTGTCTGAAGACCAACAAGGATACCCAATGGATTTACTTTGCCAAATGGATCATCGTGGCATTGCCGTATTGGTCCATTTGGTCGATCTTTGTTTTTATTATCCATCCATCCATCTTCATCCGCTTATCCGAGGTCGGGTCGCGGGGGTAGCAGCCTAAGCAAAGAGGTCCAGACCTCCCTCTCCCCAGCCACCTCCTCCAGCTTGTCCGGGGGAATACCAAGGCGTTCCCAGGCCAGCCGAGAGATATAATCTCTCCAGCGTGTCCTGGGTCTGCCCCGGGGCCTCCTCCCGGTGGGACATGCCTGGAACACCTCGCCCAGGAGGCGCCCAGGGGGCATCCTTGCCAGATGCCCGAACCACCTCAGCTGGCTCCTTTCGATGTGGAGCAGCAGCTGCTCTACTCTAAGCCCCTCCCGGATGGCCGAACTTCTCACCCTATCTCTAAGGGAGAGGCCAGCCACCCTTCGGAGGAAGCTCATTTCCGCCGCTTGTATCCGCGATCTCGTTCTTTCGGTCACTACCCACAGCTCGTGGCCATAGGTGAGGGTAGGGACGTAGATCGACCGGTAAATTGAGAGCTTCGCTTTTACACTCAGCTCCCTCTTCACCACGACTGACCGGTGCAGCGTCCGCATTACTGCAGCCGCAGCCCCAATCCGTCTGTCGATCTCCAGCTCCCTTCTCCCATCATTTTTATTATTTATTATATTTTATTTTCAGATGTTACAGACGGGACAGACATGAGTGAGGGATAGGAAAGGGAGAAAGAAAGAGGAAGGAAAGGAAAAACAGAAGGGGAGAGGGACAGTGAGAAAGGGGGGGAGAAAAAAAATAAAAATCTCCTGGATCACCTGTTGAGAGAAGAATAGAAAACAAGCAAAAAAAAACAAAGTAACATACTAAACACAACAGCATCGCATTAATCTAGCTAAGTGTAAACAGCAGTAAATACTAAATATTCAATGTTGTTGTGCAGCACGCAGGACAGATGTGCTTCGAAGTAGCAGCCAAGGAAGGTGTAATTTGGGTCTACGAGCAGTGAACACCCGTGTGCATACCTGTATGGATCAGCGCGCTTGTATTCCAAAGGTTTCTCCATGTAACGATCTGCTAGGGAGTGTGGGGGGGCCACAGCCCCGTCCTCCGGGGTGTGAAGCGGGTATGGAGGAGATCAAAACTCCAGACATCCAGAGGCCCCCAGAACACAAGAGACCATGGAAGACCAACAGAGGGGCAGCCGCGCCACTGTCCCAGAAAGAGCTGAGGAGAGTCCCAGATGAGGGCTCACTCAGCAGCCGCGGAGCAGAAGCCAGGGGGAGTTGCAGTGACGCGCCCATGAGCTCCGCCGGCCCCCAGCTGTGCCTGAGTGACCGAGCCCCAGGCCGAGAGGCCGGGGGCACCCCACCTCCGAAGGGGCCCAAGCGAGCCCCAGGCTCCAGGCCCCGATAAGCGGCCACCAAGGAGTGAGCCGGTGTGTACCTGGACGCCCACCCCCAGACACAAAGAACCACCAACGCACCGACACCTGAGGGAGTCCGCCACTGGCAGGGGAAGTGGTGGTGGGCGGAGATAGGCCTCCAAACCTGGGAGGGCCTGAGGTGTCCCCAGAGAGGTGGCGTCTGATACCCAACCTGACATATAGACACAGACATACAGGCACACACAGATACAAACATCCATTCCCACCCTCATGCTCTCATATGCACTCACTCCACACTCAACCAACGTGGAGACAGACATAAAGAGACGCTGTAGACACGATCACACTCCCCAAGCGTACTCTACAAACCGGGTCTAGGTGCCCCCGCCCCTGGAGGGGGGAACTGCACCCAGACCCAGGTGGTGTTACCCTTTTCCCTGCGGTGGGGAGAGGCAGACCGCCCCGACTCCGTAGCAGCAGGGAGGCCCCACACCCCAGACCGCAGTCGGACGGCCAACTCCTCCTAGCCCTCCCGCTCCAGCAGGCCGCAGAGAATGGGGGTGGGAGAAGACTCCAAACCTCACTCCACCCGCTCATTGTAGTGTTGATGCATGTGTGTTCTAAGGTGCAATTAAAACCCAGGAGGGCATTTATCCAGCTAAATGTGACATGTGTTGATGGCTGGTTAAGGTGCCAAGTGCTGAGGAGCATTTAATCAAATATTAGCAGGGGTGTATATTTGAGCCGGTCGAAGTAAAAAAGCTTGTGTGTGTGTTAGAGAAAATCTCAAATGAATTTAAACTTATGCTTCCGATATTTGTCTCATAAAGTCATTAAAGATGCAGGTTAAAGTAACCATGAAAAACTCCATGACATTCACGTCCTTGATGAGTTTATGTCAACTTTTGACCACATGTTGTGTAAATGTACATTTCTCTGAACACCAGGCTGTAAAAAGCTACTCGAGGTAAATAACTGACCAAGTTCACTGTCACAGTTCCAAGAAAGGGAAGGGCTGTACTTACTGCATTAAAGACCAATGACTTGTTATAGATACAGTGTGATTAACTTGTGGTAAATAAGGCATGAATTGTCTATTTCCCCCTGTCTTTACTTGAAGCCAAAGGTGTATTTATTATAATTATAATATCTTAAAACTATACTGACAATCACATTTAACAAGATGTTAACAATGCTGACTTTTATGACTTCAAACACTAAATTTAAATAGATTGATAGCACAGTTTACAATAAGTAAACAGCATAATGTCACAATAATAACACAACCATATCAAACAATGTGTTTCCTGTAAGATCACTTTGTGTTTCTGTGTCTTTCAGCTGGACCCAGCAGCCTACATAGACACCTGTCTTTACCTGTTTTGCAGCCTGCCAGCCAAAGAGAGGGAGGGGGCAGTGTGTGACACCCTGGCTAGCTACGCCCGAGAGTGTGCCCAACAGCACATCATCTTAATGTGGAGGACACCCACCCTGTGTGGTAAGGAAATGTCTCACGTCTCCTCTGTCCTCCCCCTGCCTTCTGCTCTCAGAGTGATCTTGCGTTACATCTGATAAATGCGACGACTGGGTGTTCAGTCAGTGGATCAATTCAGTAAAATTGCTTACACAGCATTTAGCTAAAGTTTGCTAACATCATAGATATAAAAAAGGGAATGCAGCCAACATGATGTCACTCATTGGTTTGACTCACATTTTGAAGCCTCTGTTTCAGCATTCTTGGTTGTAAGGAGCCTCATGTCTCTATATTGCAGTTGAATATGGTAATGTAGTGTCATGGTATATAATTTGTGTCCAGACTTACTGACTATTCAGCTTATGCTATCTGCTTGGTTAGCCAGAAGCATCCATAAAATGCTACGACACATGCTTTGACACAGAAACCGGGATTTTAATTTAGGGTCTGTAGGTTCTAACTTTATTTTGAACTCACTAACAGTATCTATACGTAGGACTCTCTCTGAGTTCCAAAGCAGTGCTGACTCACAGCACATTATTATAAACTGTAAGCAACCATATCTTCTCTCACAGCAACCGGTCGCAGCAGATGGCCACGCCCCTCCCTGAGCCTGGGTCTGGTGCAGGTTACTTCCTGTTAAAAGGGAGTTTTTCCTTCCCACTGTCACTGCTGCATGAATAAAATTGAATTGAGTTGAATATCTCTGGCTAGGTTAGGGTTAGGGAACCTCTCTTCTTTAATAAGAATAAGAATAACTTTATTTTTCCCGAGGGAAATTCTTTTGCTCAAAGCAGCAGGAGAGTCAGAGGAACAGATGAATAAGATATAAAATATATATAATAATAATAGTAGTGTACAGTAATATACAGTAGTAGGATAGTGCAAGACATAGTATCAAATAACTCTAACGAATATATATGACTGGATCCTGGAGAGTAAATAACTTAACTATCAGTGCAGGAGATTCTAGAAAGTGACATAGTATTGTGCAATAGAATAAAGGGAGTAGCAGCGTATGATGGGGGGATGAAACACATATTCAATAAGGTACTGTTGGGTAATATCGCACGGTTTGAAAAGGAACAGAATAACGTTGGTATTAGTCTCAGGAAAATCACCTACAGAGTAAGGAAGAGTTATACAGTCTTATTGCCACCAGCACAAAGGATTTCCTGTGGCGGTCAGTTCTGCATTTCGGGGCAATGAGTCTTTTGCTGCGTGTGCTCCGATGGTCCATCATGGGGGCGTGCATGGGGTGGGAGGGGTTATTCATGATAGAAACAAGCTTTCTTAGCATTCTCCTCTCAGACACCTCCTCCAGGTTCTCAAGTCTGACACCCAGGACAGAACCAGCCTTTTTAATCAGTTTGTTCAGCCTGTTGGCATCGGCTGTCTTCACCCCACTGCCCCAGCACACAGCTGCAAAGAACAAAGCGCTCTCCACCACCGAGTGATAAACATGGTCAGCATTTTCCTACCAACATTGAAGGACCTGAGTCACCTCAGTAGGAAAAGCCGACTCTGCCCTTTTTTGAAGATAGCATTGGTGTTCTTGGTCCAGTCCAGTTTACAGTCCAAGTGTACCCCCAGGTACCGGTAGTCCTCAACGATCTCCACATCAGCCCCTCTGATGGTGACAGGGTTAGGAGGAGGAGCCTGCTTCCTAAAGTCCATGATCAGTTCTTTTGTCTTTGTGATGTTAAGTTGTAGGTGGTTAAGCTCACACCACTCGAGAAAGCTGTCCACCATACTCCTGTACTCCTCCTCCTGTCCATCCCTGATACAGCCCACAATGAGCGGCAGCTCTTCAGTCGGACATGCTGTGGTCGACTTGTTAAATAGTCCATAATCCAAGCTACCAGTGGGGCGTCCACCTGCATTTCTGTGAGCTTATTCCCCAGCAGTGATGGTCTGATCATGTTAAAAGCACTGGAGAAGTCAAAGAACATGACCGTCCCAGTGCTCCCAACAATGTCCAGATGAGAATAAGCCTGGTCCAGCAGGTAGATGATGGCATCCTCCACGCCGATACGAGGTTGATAGGCAAACTGCAGGGGGTCCAGCCAGGGCTCCACGAGCAGACGCATCAGGATGAGTCTCTCTAGCGTCTTCATGACATGTGAAGTCAGAGCCACTGGCCTGTAGTCACCGAGGGTCAACGGGTTGATCTTTTTAGGGTCAGGAACCAGGCAGGATGTCTTCCAGAGTGATGGGACTCTCTGCATTTCCAGACTCATGTTGAAGATCTGTTGTAGAACTCCAGACAGCTGGGAAGCACAGCACCTGAGGGCCCTGGGACTGACACCGTCAGGGCCAGCAGCTTTGCTGGAGTGGAGTCTGCCCAATTCTCTTTTGATGTCATCTGCTGAGAGGGACAGGGTGAGACGGTCTGAGGGGGCAGGAGAGGGGGGAGGAGAAAGGAGAAGATGGGAAGAGCTGGGTGTGGAGACAGGAGCCGCAGGGCAGTCAAACCTATTGAAGTGCAGATTTAGGTTGTTTGCACTTTCGACGTCTCCATCCATCCCAACACCTCTCTTTTGTCTCAGGCCAGTGATGGCCCCCATTCCATTCCACACCTCGCTGGTGCTGTTGTCCTGCAGTTTGCTTTCCAGCCTCCTTCTGTAGGACTCTTTACCCTCTGCAATCTTGGCTTTCAGCTCCTTCTGCACCAGTTTCAGCTGATCTCTGTCACTGTTTCTGAAAGCTCTTTTCTTCTTGTTCAGGGTTTCTTTGATGTCTTTGGTAACCCAGGGCTTATTGTTGGAGAAGCACAAAATGTTTTTTTGGGATCCACAGTGTCCACACAGAAGTTGATATAATCTGTAACACAGCCTGTCAGATTGTCAATATTGTCCTGATGAGAATCACGCTATAATAATGCTGCTCTCTCTCTTTTTTCTGTCCTTTCAGACCGTGTCTGTCCCAGAGGTCAGGTGTTTTCAGACTGCATATCATCCTGTCCTCCCAGTTGTACTTCTCCACAGCCCCCCGCAGCCATGGGCCAGTGCAGGGACGAGTGTGTTGGAGGATGCGAGTGCCCTCCAGGCCTCTATTTTCACCAGGGAAGGTGTCTGAAAAGAGATGATTGTCCTTGCTTTCATCGCAGACGCACATACCAGTCAGGAAACAAAATACAACAGAGATGCAACACCTGGTGAGGAGGGAGTCTTTTCCTGTCAACTCTTCATCGTTTACCCATTTTCCCCATTTATGTGCAACTTTTTTTGCCTTTACCTTGACAGTGTGTGTAGCTCGGGTCAGTGGCAGTGTACTGGGGAGAAGTGTGCGGCAGAGTGCGCCCTGATGGGCGGTTTACAGGTGACCACTTTTGACAAAAAGAGGTACTCACTGCAGGGAAGCGACTGCTCCTTCATTGCTGTGGAGGTGAGCCATGTGTAGAGAAATGCAATCAAACACATTTGCTTACACTATGAGGCAGATTTGTGCATTGTTACTTTGTTCTTATTCTCTGTGTGTTTTCAGGACTTTGTTGACAGGAAGGTAGTTGTGAGTGTACGCTGTGGAGAATGTACGGCAGGGGGAGGGGAAGGAGGAGGGGGGTGTCTAAAGGAGATGTCAGTAACAGCTCTCCGGACCACAGTCACCATCACAGACACCGGTATGGTATGAAGGTTTGCTTGATAGATCACAGGAAATCAAATCTAGATGTGTCTAGTAGTTTGTTTCTCTTACTGTTCTCTTTAGGCTCACAACACAGCTTTACCCAGCAATTAATGCTGCTTTAGACCATCGACTGTATACAAAAACAACACCAAAATCACAAACAAGCTTGTGTCCAGTTTGATAGCTTTAACTATATACCCATCGATGTCTAGGGATGGGTATCGTTTAGGTTTTATCCAAAACCGGTGCCAAAACGGTACTTTTGAAATGGTGCCGGTGCTTAAACGGTGCTCGAACCGGTGCTTAAAGAATGGAGAACACCAACTTTGTCCAAAAACCTCTCATGTTCAGCTGTTTTTTGTAAAAAGATAACAATGTTAGCCTTTTCTGCAGCTATGGGGCATATATGGTATCACTCTTGGCTGGAAGCAGTGCTTAAACAATGGAAAAAACACAAACTTTGTCCAAAAACCTCTCATGTTTAGCTGTTTTCCACTTTTTCTTTGGTCATTTTAGCCTTTTTGGCCAGGGTGAAGGGAGTATCTGCCATCAAACAAGAAGACAGCCGCATGTAGCTATGATGATGTTTGCTAGTTCACCTTACATGCATTAATGTAATAACGTGGTTAGCCTACTCAACGTAAATTACACACGAACAACATTAAGCTTCTCACGCAGAGAAGAACGGCTGCTGCTGCATCATCATCCTCATCATTTCTGCTACACTGGCAGGGCTAGGGGCCAGGACTCTCCTCTTCGTATTTTTGGGGGATGTTGCTAACTCCGGCTACGATAACAGGCACCACACCCGCAGTAGATGTGCTCGGTCTTTGATAGCAAGCTATCAAATACAGTGCATTTCTCTGCTTTAAAAAAAAGGTGTTTCATCAGATTCGAGATGTTACCTCCTTTGTAGTGATGCGCGAATCATGAACGAATCGTTCAATAAGAATCACTTTAATGACTCACAAGCCCAACTGACTCACTGACTCATCCCTGTTGCTGTTAGCAAACTAATTTCATTAGTAGAAATATATCTAGCTTATAATTAAAACTGTGTGAAAAAAAACAACAGCCAGTTTCTTAACGAAAACATTTCTGCACTGAACTGGAAGAAAAAACCCTGAGTAGAAGCTCACATCAAGACAATAGCTCCTCGGTTCACAGTAGCATCGCTCTGCTAACATGCTAACAGCACATTTGAGCTGCTCACCCCCTCCCTTCCTGTGCTGAATCGTAGCCTAAGCGAATCACTCAAGGAATCACTCATCCCCTCCCTCCTGGCTCAAAGCTTCTTCTTCTTCGTAGCTCTGCTCTAAAAGAACGTACGTACCTGGGCCCGCCTACTATCCTTAGGAAAGGTAAAATGATTGGCTAGAATCCAAAGTGTATCACATCTCAGGACAAAAAAGCACCAAAATAAAGCACCAAAATGTGCGCTGCTTTTCGGTCTGGTTACTACCGTTTATGTCAGAACCGGTGCCATTATCAATAAGTCAGTTATTTACAAAAAATAATAACATAGTTTTATGTAGTTGTTGCAAACGCATTCACCTGGGGCAAAGGTGCAAGATTGTGGCTATTTGAGGAACTGCAGTTTTTGGTTCTTTTGCAAGGACTTCTTTTTACAACCTTGCAGGCTGCAGCTTGCGTCATAGTGCAGCATTTTTGTGCAATCAAAGCACAAACAGGTTTTTATAGTAGACACTGTAGAGCGTCTTGGACTTTTAGATTGAATGTGCTGATTGCATTCTGATTGGTTACAGCTGATATTGTTACCTTCAGGTTCAGTGACACTGAATGGCCAGAAGGAAGCGGTGCCCTTGGTAACAGGGGATCTAGCTGTGCTTAAGGCCTCCTCCTCATTTCTGCTCATCCAGATGTTTGGAGCCCAGATTCTGTGGTACCTAGATGGACCCCTGGCGTTCATCACCTTGCAGCCTGGCTTTGGAAACAAGGTGATCTTCAAACTACTCCTAGTGCTTTCAATATACTGTCCAACTGTAACATGGTTCAGAGGTCCAGTTTAGTGACCCAAGGTAGCTTCTGCAGATTAGCAAATTAGCTGTACAGATGTCACCCTCAAGTTATAACATCATTTAAGTGGGTGTTATATAGAAATGCCCCAACCATAATGTTGTCACAGAGCCAACCTGCGATCTGCAAAGAAATAAGACACGTTCTATTATGTGGAATCTCAAAGAGAAGCGCGCTAGGGCCAGGTGGTAGGCACTAAACTGTAAAATTACCATAAAACACAATGTTCAAGCAATTCCATAACATGGGATCAATCCTTCTCTGTTGGACATGGGTATATATGACAAGGTGCGCGGCCTGTGTGGAACACTGACCTGGAACCAGCGTGACGACTTTACCACCCCAGAAGGAGATGTGGAGAACAGCGTGACATCCTTTGTGGCGAAATTCACAACAGCGCTCTGCACCCTGCCTGGAGGAGCTGCACCAGAGGCCTGCTCCACGTACACCCAGAGGCGGCAGTATGCAGAGACTGTGTGTGCTGTCCTCCACAGCCCCATCTTTCAGGTCAGTGTGATGGGTACTTCTGGTCATCTCTCACGAGTTTGTTGCCTTCGCTTTTATTCACACTTGCACCTCCATCTCTGATTCTACAGTTGTGTCACGACGTGGTGGAGAGGGAGCCATATTTCCGTCTCTGTCTGTCAGAGGTTTGCAGCTGTGTGCCGCAGGGATCCTGTCACTGCACCGTCCTCACTGCCTATGCCCGACACTGTGCTCAGGAAGGTGTTGTGGTCCAGTGGCGCAACCGCACCTTCTGCAGTAAGCTGGAGGACCGTTGTTTGTGTTGTTTTGAGGCTTTGAGGGAAAAGTTATTACTATTTAGAGACCAAAAGAATGTTTTTTCTGATACAGTGTGCTAAAACCAATGCTCTGCTACGCTATCTCTTCCTTTCTCCCCAGCAATGCAGTGTTCAGGGGGTCAGGTGTACCAGGAGTGCGGTCGCACTTGTGGGAACTCATGCTCAGATTTGAGACACAGCTGGAGCTGTGATGACAGTCGCAGTCAAAGCTTGTGTGTTCCAGGCTGCCAGTGCCCACCAGGGCTTGTGCAGGACCAGCAGGGTCAGTGTGTTCCCATCTCTTTGTGCCCATGCATGCAAGGAGCAGTGATGTATTCACCTGGGGCCATGGTTCAAAATAACTGCAACACCTGGTATGTAGTCAAGGAGTTTGTCTCACCTTTCTGCCGCTACACACTTTGATCATGAAATACGTTTAGATTGAGAATTTTTAAATCTCTTATGAAATATTAAATCCACGGTACAGATGCAGATGTACACAAAAAAACACTTCGTAAATGCATCAGAGCTCAGTGGGGAAAAAAATCATACTGGATATCAATACTGGTATGGACTGGTCAGGAACCAGAGGACGAAACATGATTTAATGGAAATGAAGACTACCAACCTGCAGATGGCTAAATTCAAAGACACCCAAAATTCAAAGTGAATAAAAGATGCAGTGGTACTCAGTAGTTTGTATTGCCCCCATTGTGGTGGATGGTGTCCGGGGGATCTCCTCCCTGATCAGGAGCAGGGCATCACTGAGCTGCTGGACATTCTGAGGTACACTGAGGTCAAACACAATGTCCCACAGATGTTCTGTTGCATTTAGGTCAAGTGAGGTCAGGGCCAGTCAGTGGTGTAAATTCCTTTATCCTCCAGGAACAGCCTGCATACTCTCACCATATGAGGCCGGGCATTGCCGTGCAGCAGGAGACACCCAGGACTGCCTGCACCAGCGCAGGGTCTGACAGTGGGTCCAAGAAGCTCATCCTGATACTTAAACGCTGCCTAGCCTGTAGAGGTCTGCATGTGTTCCCCAAACCATCACTGACCCACCACCAATCTGTTCATGCTGAATGATGTTACAGGCAGCTCTCCACAGATTCTCCAGGCTCTTTCACATCTGTCACATGTGCTCAGGGTGAACCTGCTCTGAAAAGCACAGAGCACCAGTGGTAGCCCTGTCATTCCTGCTAGTTGGCAACTGACAATGCCAAATATCAAACTGGGCCCCACGATAGCTACGATAGGCTCCAGCACCCCCCGTGACCCAGAGAAGGATAAGCGGAAGCGAATGGATGGATGGATCATCCCGAGGGAAATTGGGTTAAGGCTGCCAGCCTTGCCAGTGCCATCTTACCCTTCCGACCATACAGAAAGACAGGTCAGAGAGGTATAACAATGGAAAATGCACAACATGAGGAAAGACCCCCCCAGACTGAGCTCCAAAAGGGAGATCAGTTTGAGAACAGAAAAAAACACCTCAGCACATAAATCATCAGATCTCACAACATAGAAGACATGAGCTTCGAAGGCGTTTGGAGGGGCTGGGGGGTGAGTGTAGGTCTGTGTCAGTGCACGTGTGTGACTGTGTGTGTTCCATGTTCAACTGAGAGAAAGTTTCCATTCACCCGGTTAAGCAAAAGTCAACAATTTTTGATCGATGCGGACGGCCTTGAATGAGGGGAAAGAGTCACAACACAGTTTTGTTATCTAAGGGAGAATTTTTGTTGAAAAGCAATTTGTGTTGAATCTCCTCCAAGCTCTTGAGAGTGTGCTGGGAGACACAGCAATGACACATATTGATGTACCACCCTGGTTGAGTTGGACTACCTGTCCTCCACCATAAAAGCCTCCTGTTTGGGGAATCTCATTGTTGCTTCTCTAATGCAGTTAATTTCATTATAACCCCAAAACTGATCAACAGCCCCTCTGCTACTTAACTGACCACATCAGTATCCCCTGATGTCCTCGGATTAATCTGGTATACTACACTTCTGAAGAAAGCAGAAATTAATGAAGTTACTTAGGTGTCATTTTTCTTTGACCTCATATAGATGATTGCTTTTCTGATTGTTGTTTTTTAACAGTACATTGTAAAAGCAGCCCTTTCTCTTTTATGGCTATCTGAGTGCAGCTTTTATCATTCGCCACCGGTCATAAAGACTCAGTTGAAGTAAGCATGTTTCATCATCATCGCCTGCAGAGCTACAGTATCATACTGACCCGGTTTCATGAACAAAGTCCCGTTTTATGAGTGCGGTAGGCGAGGACGCATTGTTACAGATTTGTGCCTGTTCATCAGTGAGGACAGGTCGGTCTCTTTGGAAACTCCTGACGTTGTGAGCCTGGCTGTAATAACTGGGGTAATTTGAATTTAGCTGTACCCTTGTGAATATCTGCACAAGTTAGCATTAGCCCAACTTTTATGTCGTATACACGGTTTGCAAAAGTATTGGGCCCCCTTGAACTTTCCCACATTTTGTCACATTACAGCCACAAACATGAATCAGTTTTATTGGACTTCCAGGTGAAAGACCAACACAAAGTGGTGCACACGTGAGAAGTGGAACGAAAATCATACATGATTCCAAACATGTTTTACAAATAAATAACTGCAAAGTGGGGTGTGTGTAATTATTCAGCCCCCTGAGTCAATACTTTGTAGAACCAGCTTTTGCTGCAGTTCCAGCTGCCAGTCTTTTAGGGTCTGTCTCTACCAGCTTTGCACATCTACAGACTGAAATCTTTGCTCATTCTTCTTTGCAGAACAGCTCCAGCTCAGTCAGATCAGATGGACAGCGTTTGTGAACAGCAGTTTTCAGATCTTGTCACAGATTCTTGATTGGATTTAGATCTGGACTTTGACTGGGCCGTTCTAACACATGGATATGTTTTGTTTTAAACCATCCCATTGGTGCCCTGGCTTTATGTTTAGGGTCGCTGTCCTGCTGGAAGGTGAAGCTCCGCCCCAGTCTCAAGTCTTTTGCAGACTCCAAGAGGTTTTCTTCCAAGATTGCCCTGTATTTGGCTCCATCCATCTTCCCATCAACTCTGACCAGCTTCCCTGTCCCTGCTGAAGAGAAGCACCCCCAGAGCATGATGCTGCCACCACCATATCTGACAGTGGGGATGGTGTGTTCAGAGTGATGTGCAGGGTTAGTTTTCCACCACACATAGTGTTTGCATTTTGGCCAAAAAGTTCCATTTTGGTCTCATCTGACCAGAGCAGCTTCTTCCACATGTTTGCTGTGTCCCCACATGGCTTGTGGCAAACTGCAAACGGGACTTCTTATGGTTTTCTGTTAACAATGGCTTTCTTCTTGCCACTCTTCCATAAAGGCCAACTTTGTGCAGTGCACGACTAATAATTGTCCTATGGACAGATTCCCCCACCTGAGCTGTAGATCTCTGCAGCTCGTCCAGAGTCACCATGGGCCTCTCGGCTGCATTTCTGATCAGCGCTCTCCTTGTTCGGCCTGTGAGTTCAGGTGGACGGCCTTGTCTTGGTAGGTTTACAGTTGTGCCATACTCCTTCCATTTCTGGATGATTGCTTGAACAGTGCTCCGGGGGATGTTCAAGGCTTGGGAAATCTTTGTGTAGCCTAAGCCTGCTTTAAATTTCTCAGTAACTTTATCCCTGACCTGTCTGCTGTGTTCTTTGGACTTCATGGTGTTGTTGCTCCCAATATTCTCTTAGACAACCTCTGAGGCCGTCACAGAGCAGCTGTATTTGTACTGACATTAGATTACACACAGGTGCACTCTGTTTAATCATTAGCACTCATCAGGCACCGTCTATGGGCAACTGACTGCACTCAGACCAAAGGGGGCTGAATAATTACACACACCCACTTTGCAGTTATTTATTTGTAAAAAATGTTTGGAGTCATGTATGATTTTCGTTCCACTTCTCACGTGTGCACCACTTTGTGTTGGTCTTTCACCTGGAATTCCAATAAAACTGATTCATGTTTGTGGCTGTAATGTGACAAAATGTGGGAAAGTTCAAGGGGGCCGAATACTTTTGCAAGACACTGTATTTAAATGACTGCAACTGCAAACTATAGATGCACATAAGAGCGTGATGCCTACTTGGTGGTGCAAGAGCTCTGATGAAATCACTCTATGTTCCTGCTTGCTGATACAGGATAGGTTGATTTCATTGCATTTCTTTACCATGTAACGGCAGTGTGCATTACTCTGTGGGTTTAAGTAACTTACCGACGGCTCAGATTAGTTTCTCTCTGATTTCTAATATATTGGGACATGTTGGTCTGTACAGAGTCCGTTTTGTACGTGACTTGTTTCCTTTGAGCTGGTGATATCAGTCTGACCTGAGTAATTGCTATGAGGAAACAGGGAAATTCTGGTTAATCATTAAGCAGATATCGTAAATGACATACAGTATATCAGGGCACGTTAAATGAAAAACACTGGCTGTTGATTCAAGTGAATCATTAAGTGATTCTTGTCACACCTCAGCTGCTGTTAAAGGAGAATAAAAATGTATGGATGATAGTTTAGTGTCATCACTATGAAGTCTGCTTTATAGTGTATTCACTGTTTCACCTGCTAAACCAAACTTGTTAATAACAACGTTTCAGTAATAATCTTTAATAGACCTATAATGTCTTGGTAATACCATTCAGTAGATGTTCATACTAACTCCACTCCCTCGTCTCTTCCCTCCATAGTGTGTGTGAGCAGGGATTGTTTAACTGCACTCAAGAGCTCTGTGAGGAGGTGAACCAGTGCCCCGGCACTCTGGTCTACTCCCCACGCTCCTGCCTCCTCACCTGCTCGAGCCTGGACCCTCCTGGCCAACAGCAGGGCTCAAGCGTCATGCAGTCAAGCTGCAGAGAGCCCCTGTCTGGCTGTGTGTGTCCACAGGGGACTGTCTTACTAGTGAGTGAAAACCTTTTTTGTGCAGGTTTATGCAGATGTTGCTGTAGGTTTATGATCACATTCATTTCTGTTCCAGTCATATCCTCCCGAGGCCCTGCCTATTAATGCATGTCCTCTGTAGTGGACACACTACTTTTTATTCAACATCTGTAGGGTGCTATCATGGCTTATTTCAAACAGCTGGTGAACAGAGGAGCTTCACTAAGGGCCAATATTAGATAGATAAGGATTATTTTCAACGTCAATCGTGCAAAAAATCATGAATCCCTTAATGTCAGCTCCAAATTAAATTCCATGGTGTTTTGTGAGTTTAGAGACAAACAACACAACGAGAGCTGTAGTCTTTGATCATGACCGACATTTTCGTACTTTACATCTTCTTTTCCTTCAGGGCGACCGCTGTGTTCTGCCAGATGAATGTCCATGTCACCACAATGGTCGACTTTATTACAGCAATGACACCATCACTAAGGACTGCAACACATGGTAATGTATGAGCTGAGTGCATCAAAATTCTTTAAGATATATTAATTATAAACGTATTCTTTTTACAACGGTATCATTTTTCCCTGCAGTGTGTGCAATGAGCGTCGCTGGCACTGTGGCCGCTCTGCCTGTGCTGGTGTATGTGTGGCAACGGGGGACCCACACTATGTGACGTTCGACGGTCGTTGCTACTCTTTCCTGGGTGACTGCCAGTACGTGTTAGCC
Source organism: Aulonocara sp. 'chitande type north' Nkhata Bay (assembly GCF_057382095.1). Lineage (NCBI taxonomy): Eukaryota > Metazoa > Chordata > Actinopteri > Cichliformes > Cichlidae > Aulonocara > Aulonocara sp. 'chitande type north' Nkhata Bay. The sequence continues at coordinate 3,477,635 of NC_141352.1, read as the reverse complement.
AGGGAGACCAGCGGCTTATTCAGCGTCACGGCGGAGAACGTGCCGTGTGGAAGCACGGGAGTCACCTGCACAAAATCAGTCACCCTCAGTCTGGGAAACACGGTCATACATCTTCTAAGAGGTAGAGGGCTCAATGGTGCTGCTAAATGAGAGTTTATATCCAGCAAACATGGCCCCTTGGAACCCATGTAAGAGCAGAATACTGCTTTAGAAAAAGCCCCCTATTCACAAGAGGTCACCACATAGTTGATATGTCAGATTTTTACACCACATACCCAACTACTACACTCAAACTAGAGACCTTCTGATTCATACTCAAACATGTAAATCATTGCACGGGTAAGCTACTTGCCCTCAAAGGCAAAACCCCGAACGTCCCATCAAACAAGTTCGTCTGTGATCTTGAGTTTAACTTAACTTTTACTGAAGTTTTGAATCACTTGTGTGTTCTTAGGTGCTGTTTTTATCAGACATGACTCACAAATGTGTCCTATTTCTATTTTGGCAAAGTGATTGTACTATGTGAGGAAAGTGAGGGTCTAATTGCTAAACTGTCTGTGACATTAGGTAATGCTGTGACAGTAAATGGGATGCCAGTTAGCCTACCAAAGTCTTACAGTGGCAGTGGCCTGACTTTGGAAAAAGTTGGCCTGTTTGTGTCCCTCTCGTCACGTCTTGGAGTCACTTTGCTGTGGGATGGAGGTAAGACGCACACATATAAACTAAATATAAAAGATCCTTTGCAGAAAATACACAGAAAAACATTGAAATACTTAAAGTGACACGCATTTGCTCCTTTAAAGTAGGGATTTAAGTTCATCCCTACTGGCCGTTAGAGCGATTGCAGCCTGTCAAAATGATCAGTATTTACAACAACATTAGTATATGTAGTTGCCATAGTGTCTGTGCCTTGCTTAAAAACTCTGTCCCATAATTGCTGCTTGCAACTTGCATTTCTTCTTCCAGGTATGCGTGTGTACGTGCGTTTGGCGGCCCATCTTCGTGGTCGGGTCGGGGGCCTGTGTGGTAACTTTGATGGGGACACAGAGAACGACTTCACAACACGGCAGGGAATTGTGGAATCGACAGCCGAGCTGTTTGGAAACTCTTGGAAGGTCAGCCCATCCTGCCCTGACGTGGCAGACCAGGACCTCCGGGACCCCTGCGCTGTAAGTTCACATTCACACACACACAGAGGGATTTTTGGTTTTAGTCTGCGTTACACTAAGTTCTGACACTGTCTTCTTCAGCTGAACCCCCACAGAGTGACATGGGCCAGGAAAAAATGTGCTGTGCTGACTCAGGGACTCTTCTCAAGGTGCCACCCTGAGGTGCCCTTTCAGCAGTATTATGACTGGTGTGTCTTTGATGCTTGTGGGTGAGTGGCAGCGCTAATCTATGCAAGACATATTAAACCTAAAAAAATATATACCGTATTTTTTGGACCATAAGGCGCACAGGATTATACGGAGCATTAAGTGAAACAAAACAGTCAGATAAGTCAAACTTTACTTAACTCATTCTTCTTGCTTCCTCCACTTTCCTACCATTGATTCATCCATCCCATCCATCCATTCGCTTCCGCTTATCCTTTTTCAGGGTCGCGGGGGGCGCTGGAGCCTATCCCAGCTGTCATAGGGCGAGAGGCGGGGTACACCCTGGACAGGTCGCCAGTCTGTCGCAGGGCCAACACACAGGGACAGACAACCATTCGCACTCACTTTCATTCGCACATTCACACCTAGTGACAATTTGGGTTATCCAATTAACCTATCCCCACTAAGTGCATGTCTTTGGACGGTGGGAGGAAGCCGGAGTACCCGGAGGGAACCCACGCAAACACGGGGAGAACATGCAAACTCCACACAGAAAGACCCCGGCCTGATGGTGGAATTGAACTCAGGACCTTCTTGCTGTGCGGCAACAGTGCTAACCACCGTGCCACCGTGCTGCCATTGATTCATTAATGTTGAATTCTCTGCAGCTGCTCTGTTTCCACGTTGTTGCAGTACATTAATGACTAACCTCGTATTGTGGATGGATTATCTCAGTTGTTCTCCTGACTGAAGTTTGGTCCGTTTACAGCATCCTGCCTTGGGATTGCATTTGTCCCTAACCATCGGGAACCCTCACGTTAACTTTTATCGAGTGGAAAAATGTTAGCCTTCATCCTCCAGCGTCACTGTGTTTATGTTATGCTAACATAGCTGTGTTGCTAGCAATCATGTAGCACATCATTATATACCAGCTAGCCCAACTTCAGTAACCCTACAAACGTCACTGCTGTTTAGTTTTCTGTCTTCATTTATGCTGGAAGTGATAGCAGAGCTGTACGTTTGAATGTTTTCAGAAATCTCAGTCAGAACATGCTATATCATGCTTAGGTGGAAACTAGTGAGCTAACTTCCTGCTAACTTCTAACTCTGTTAAATGTAATAAATCCTGTTTTCATGGATGCCTGGATGTTAAACTTAATTGTTACACCTGGTAAAGCAGCAACACTGATCATTTTATTAAAGATGAAAGAATTTAGACAGTTTGTAACTCTCAGTGATGCTGCAGTGATTGTTTGACTTTGGGACCTGAAGCCGACGGAGTTTAGGACCCAGATTACTCCGTGAGGCTCCTGACTGTGGCAGCCGTAATGCTCCAACCATCCATCAAGCGGTGCGGCTTCATAGCTACCAAAGTCATACTAAAACATTTTTTGACAAATTTTTGAGCGCCGTGAGGCACATAAAATCGGTTCGAGGTCAGTAAGCACAGCCAGAATTCATGCATCAGTATTATAAGGCGCACTGCAGATTTTTGAGAAAATTAAAGGATTTTAAGTGTGCCTTATAGTGCGGAAAATACAGTTGTATCTAGCATATTTATAATGCTGCAAAGTTAGTGGGTTAATCTATTTTGCACTTTATCATCAGCTTTATCTGCTGTCTGAAGTATCTAGTTTCACTTTACAGATTTGTTTGAGTAAAACGGTCCGTACCCTTTTGCAGTTTAGCAAACAATCCCTGTTTTTATGAGCATAAACTGAAATCTGATTAAACTGAGGCAAGAACAATGACTGTTTATGATATCAATTATCATTTGGTGAAAGAAAATTTTACTTGACCAAGAAAAATGCAATCTTCAGTCACTGGGTTTTAGTTTAAAAAAAAACTGTCCGCTGTTACAAAAATGATTACAGGACTGCCACCAGCGAAGCATGCTGCTTATACAGCAGTTAGTAAGGAAAAATGTAACCAAGTCATTCTAAAACTGTGTATTTGGAGTAACAGTTTAAAGGTAGCTTTGTTGTTTGTCACGTGTTTTAGCTGTGACTCAGGTGGAGACTGTGAGTGTCTCTGTACAGCCATCGCTACCTACGCCGAAGAGTGTAACCGGCGAGGGGTCTACATCCACTGGCGGTCCCAGGAGCTCTGTCGTACGTTGCCATCCTGCGCACACGCCCATACCTGAGCTAATGTCCGGGGCACACTTTCTCTAACTTTAACTTCATCTTCCTGTAGCTCTGCAGTGTGACAACGGGCTGGTTTATGATCCCTGTGGTCCAGCTTGCTCGCGTTCATGTCCAACCATTCAGCAAAGTCCACATTCCAGCTGCGATGCTGTTTCCTGTGTGGAGGGCTGCTTCTGTCCTGCAGGCACTGTCCGACATGGTGAGACAGACTCTGCTCTGTCCATAGCTGTGATGTATAAAACTGAACATTACAGTTGACTCTGTATTGGTATTTTAATGTGACAAAGCAGAACTTGAAGCCACATGTCAGAAGAATGAGAGGAATGGGTGCTGAACGCCTAATACAACATGCATATGTGTGGGAAGTTAAACTAGGGCGATTTGCTTCTTTAGTTTAGAACTTACAGCCTTATACTACATGCAGAACAAAAACAAACTAGAAACTGAGTGATGTGCACATTCACACACACTGCACAGCAGCAGTAACTTCACTGACGTGCCAGTTTTCAGGACTGGTGCAGGAAGAGGACCCAAACGTGGGGCTCTGAGACAAACAAGAGACACAAAGGCTGAAGGCAAATGTTAAAAATCCAAAATATTCTCCTTCAGGGCAAAAACACAGGAAACAGAAGGTGAGCAAAGCATAAGAATGACAAGCAGTATAAACAGGCTAGAGGCAAGCACAGACAGGAACACAGGTATAGAAAACAGACACTCCAACAAACACTGAGGTTTGAAATAGGACAGGTCACCAGAGAAAGAGAGACACGTGGGAATCAGCTGAAACTAATTCAGGTAACAACACATGAAAGTAAAACTAAGACTAAAAGGTGCAAGACACAAATGACTGTCAAAATAAAACAGGAACTAAGTAATCTCGTTAAAATAACGTTAAGCCCTAACTGCATTAACGCGGCGAATCTTGGTAAGCGAGTTAACGCGGATCGCCCCGTGCGTGGGGCTGCACGGCGTCAACGCGTTAGCGTGGTTAGCTCGTTAGCGCTGTGCTGCGTTAATGCGGTTATAGCGTTAACGTCATTGTAACGAGATTAATGCTGACAGCACTAGAAGTAACCTAAACAGGTAATGCCTAAAGCAGAGACAAAGACTCGACGAGATTAAAGAAACATGAGGGAGGCGGAAAAGTATAAGATACCAAAAGACTCACAGCAGGAAGGAGTTTATAATCACTTAGTAACTACTTACAACATCACAAGTGAAGAAACTGACAACCAATAAGCAAAACCAATAACTACGGAATCAAAATACTAAATAAATACAGAATGTAAATAATCAAATGGGAACGTAGTAGCGAATACTTAATAAGGATTTATTCAAAACGCAGGACTACAACACCAAGCAGTCAGGAGGTGCTAGAAAATGCAGTGGCTTCTTTTTCTGCACAGCCAATGGGATTATTTACATATTCCAGGTTTATCATCACTGCTGAAATATTAATGCCGTGATCTGACTTGTTTCAGTGTCATGCTGACAGAAACACGTGTAAAAACTGCTCTTACACTGAGTACTATTTTTGCTTCTTCACCAAACCAGAGTATTTGAAACCAGCTGCGTCGCACCACTAAAATTAAGTAGCTGCAACTGTTTTGGATGTCTTTTTTCAGTCTAACCCACAACGACCCACTGCCGTCTTTACGTTCTTTGTCTGTATGCTTTTTATGAAACAGGCGACAGCTGTGTAACTCCCAGCCAGTGTCCGTGTGAGTGGGATGGCTCCTTGTTTCCAGCTGGAGCTGCTGTCACTCAACACTGCCAGAACTGGTCAGTCTTTCTGAACATTTATAAATGTGTATTCTTTGTTTTTGTCTGTCCATAAAAACCTTTTGCCTTTGTGTGTTCAGCTCCTGTGAGGAGGGTGTTTGGAAGTGTGATGGTGTGGCTTGCCCTCCTCCCTCCCCTCCCTGTCTGGAGTCAGAGTTTACCTGTGCTGGGGGACGCTGCATCCCCACCCAGTGGGTGTGTGACAATGAAGACGACTGTGGTGACGGTTCAGATGAGATCTGTCCATCCACCTGCTCCCCGGACCATTTCCACTGTACCAGCACACCGAGGCGAGTCCAAATTAACTTTATTAAAAGGATTAATTTCCTGTGCGTTGCAGTATGAAGGCTCAAACATGTCTGTTGTTGTGTAAAGTTTTACCAGAGCTTGAACCCCTTTAGCCTCCAGTTCTCCATGTGCCAGGCAGAAGACATTTATTTTTGTTTTCATGATTTATTCATTTTGAATGCTAACTGCTGTGGGGTAGCTTACACCCTCTAAATAACAACATTTTACATACATATGACCAAACTGCACTGCTGACTGTTCTCCAATTTACTCCAAAGCACATTTTTATCTTACTGTGAGACACACTCTCAGACACTTCATCCAATCACACTGAGCAAAGCCGTTTATGCTAGCAGTAGCTGATTTGTATGTCATCACACTGCGCTAACATGTCCTGGTCAGGTTTATGTTATGTTGAAAGAATCAGTCTTTCTTTGCCACAAAATCACTGGAGAGAATTAAGTAAATGAACCCCAACCCTGCAGTGGACCATGTTTGAACCTGGCTCTGCGTTGTGATGGCCACCCAGACTGTGCTGACCAATCAGATGAGGACTTCTGTGGACCTGCCACCCCTGTGCCCCTATGCCCACCTGGGGAATTCCAGTGTGCAAATGGAAAGTGTCTGCCAGCCAGCCGTGTTTGCGATGGATGGCTGGACTGTGGCTTTGCTGATGGATCTGATGAGCAAGGTAAACTATCAAAAAACCTTTTCTTCAAGGAATGCGCTCTATCAGAAACTTGCCTCAGCAGCATACTGTAAAAATGAATTTCCATGAAGTCTTCGTGAAGCACTGTGTCCTGTTCCCAAATTTCTTTGTACATTTAATGACAGCAATAACTGTGAATTGTGATGAACTTTACTTTTCTCGGCCCAGACTGTGGTGTGGTTTGTGATGAAGGGGAGTTCCTGTGTGCGGGGGGACGATGTATTCTGTACCTCCATCGATGCGATGGCCACGATGACTGTGGGGACCTCAGTGATGAGAGAGGGTGTGTATTATGAAGTTTGATGCTCTGCACTGGTCTAGTTGTTTTAGTCTGTTTTACAAAGACCATATAAGATGGTTAGTAGAAGATTTTGTTTTCTTTTTGTGTTTACTACGACCATTCATCTGCACGAACATTTCACATGACTGTCTTTGTAGCTGTGTGTGCGCACCAGGAGAGTTTCAGTGTCGAGGAGACCAGTGCGTTCCCGCCGACAGAGTGTGTGATGGAACCAAAGACTGTCCCTCTGGAAGCGATGAGGCTGTTTGTCCAAGTAAAGGTACAAAAAACCCCAGAGTAATATAATAACCATCGATCCATCCATCTATCCATGCATCCATTCATCCATCCATCTGGCCATTCATCCATCCATCTATCCATGCATCAATTCATCCATCCATCTGGCCATTCATCCATCCATCCATCCATCCATCCATCCATCCATCCATCCATTCATCCGTCCCTCCATCCATCCACCCATCCATCCATCCATCCATTCATCCATCCATTCCTCCATCCACCCATCCATTCATTCATCCATCCATTCATCCATCCATCCATCCATCCATTCATCCATCCCTCCATCCATCCATCCATCCATCCATCCATCCATCCATCCATCCATCCATCCATCCATTCATCCATTCATCTATCCATCCATTCATTCATCCATCCACCCATCCATCCATCCATCCATCCATCCATCCATCCATCCATCCATCCATCCATCCATTCATCCGTCCCTCCATCCATCCACCCATCCATCCATCCATTCATCCATCCATTCCTCCATCCATCCACCCATCCATTCATTCATCCATCCATTCATCCATCCATCCATCCATCCATCCATTCATCCATCCCTCCATCTATCCACCCATCTATCCACCCATCCATCCATCCATCCATCCATCCATCCATCCATCCATCCATCCATCCATCCATCCATCCATTCTCTTCCTCTTATCCTTGCAGGGTCGTGGGGGAGTCTATCCCAGCTGTCTTAGCCCCACTAACTAATATAATAACTACTAACAGTTAAATACATTTTCTCATACACACTCCCGATTACACAGTTTAAGCAGTTCTGTGTTTGTGGCAGTGACCTGTGCTCCGGACCAGTTTGCCTGTGGTGATGGTACATGTGTTGCCATCACTAAGCTGTGTGATGGAGCTACTGACTGTTCAGGAAGAGAGGACGAGAACAGAACCAACTGCTTCACCAGTACCACAACACCATCACTCCTGCCTGTCACACCAACGTCTGGTAATGTCATTTAAAGGTTATGGAAAAATGTTTCTAGTACATAAACACCTAGTCAGAGGTTATTCTTAGACATTTCTACCATTGTTATATGTTTTTCTTCTTTTTGCTTTTTTGCCTAATTCTCAGTTTTGTGTATTTGATAAGATGATCTACTCCCCAAGGTGTTACCATTTCATTTTGCTTTGACGCTGCTGTGCTGGGACATTTCTCAGAAAAAGCCCTGCGTTACACATAACTCATTATTTTTTTTAAAAGTAATGCAGTATGGTACTTATTACTCAGTGAAGAAAGTGATTCGTTAAACCACTTGTTACATAATTTTCTCGTTACAATGTAAACAACCTTAGACGCACTGTCAAATAATTACCAGAAAAAGAAAAAAATACATTTGTTTAATGTTTTTTTTCTATCCAGTTAAAAGATGATCCTAAAGATGATGCTAAAGTGACCATAGATATGAGGCAGGTGAAGTGCTTAACGTGTACAGAACAGAGTACAGCACGAATGTGTGGTCAGATGTACGTCTCAAGTTTTGCGAGGGGTCAGTAAGACTAGGAGAGTGCGCTATAAAGCCAGCCCATTCCATCCTTTGTGGTTCTTTTGGAATATGTTTTGCCATTCTATTCAGGACCTGTTAAATATATATTATTTATACACATGTCATATATATAATGTCTCTGATACCTTTTGGTTCTGCAGCTTGCAGGTCTTATGAGTTCAGCTGTGCCACTGTTGGGCAGTGTGTGCCTCAGGCCTGGCGCTGCGATGGAGAAACAGATTGTATGGATGGCAGTGATGAGCAGCAATGTGGCGCCCCGTGTGGCTCCGGCCAGGTGCCTTGTGTCAGTGGGGACCAGTGCGTGGAATACCAGCAGCTCTGTGATGGGACCCCACATTGCAGGGATACGTCAGATGAGAGTATCGACAACTGTGGTATGTTAATGTATATACTGTCTATGTTCTAAGCATCAAGAATAAAACCCTAGAGTCAATATGATCAGGCCAAAAAGAGCAGTTTGTCCTACCATCTGTCTACTAGGCTCTACCCGGATACCTCCCTGTTTAGGCAGCTTCCCATGTGACAACCGCACCTGTGTGAACATGTCACAGGTCTGCAATGGTGTCCCAGACTGTCCACGGGGCGAAGATGAGTTGGTGTGTGGTGAGTTCTCATTAGATAAAGAGAAGGCAGGTAAGCCTAGAGTGAGACAAGGAGTGACCATGATGACGCTATGATACAGTCACGGCCAGGCTTTCATTAAAAGATGTCATCAGGACTAAAAAGGACACAAGTTTGATTGTATTAACTCCCCTGTTCTCTTGTATGATCATTAATATATTTGACATCTTGTTCTGTTAAGATAAAACTGTCTCACCAGCACTTCCTGGCAGCAACACCACTGTCACCTGCTCTGAGTTCACCTGTATGGATGGAACCTGTGTGCCTTTTAACGTGGTAAGCTAAACTCCGCCCCAACACGCCATCTATATTTTGCAGAAATGATCAAGTACATGAAGATAATCTTTTGTTGCTTTCCTGCTGGTTTGGATAGAAGACAAAAATCTGATACAGCAGTATAAGTTATTTGCATTTTTTAAATGACCAGCATCTGTTTCAAATACACATTTTTACATTTATATTTGAATTAGCTCTTTCTAGTTTTTTCTGTCTCATCTCTTTATCTGCCTCTTCCACCACAACACTCTCCCCTTCATCTCCATTTCATCCTATTCCTCTTTACCTCAAGCCTAAGAATTCCTACGTTATAAGCTAACGCTATGCTAGCTAATATTAGACTATAGTGTCCTAAAAGTCTGTAGTTTTTAAGTACATCCAAAATTTTAATATGAGTTTTACTGCATTCTCACATCACATATGGGTTTACTTGCTAAGTGTGAGTTGCCCACTTTGAAGATTCACTTGAAATTAAGTTTTGGTAACAGCGGAGAATAGCAGCTAACAGGAGCTAACAGCAGCTAACAGGCAAAAACAGCAGCTAATAGCAGCTAACAGGCAAAAACAGCAGCATGTTCTGGCCCCAGCAGAAAATTACAGATTACCATTGCTCATCAATCACAAATGAGCTACTTTGGCTCGTCGACAATGTAAAGGGTAATACACAGAGACGTATCAATGTCAAAGTGTAATAAAGATCAGGTAAATACCGTAGCAGCGACTAGTGTCCGTGGTTCAAGTACCTACTAAGTTTGTAAGCAATCTTGACATAGAACACAAGCATTCAAACTTTTGTAGGCCTTCAGATCTCATCTAGTATAATTTGAGGGGTTGTTGATAACACAGTGATATAAACCATGTGGCGTGAAGTCAGGGAGAGTCCCAGGGCAACACTTCACAGAATCAGTAAACACACTTGGACTTCAGCCCTCCCATGCTCACTTCTTCACAGAAGCCAGATGCTTGTCATGAAAGTATTTTACTTCCTCTGAGGGAGAATATACAAGTGTTTGTTTACTCATAGTCGTTTATCTTATCTACATAATATTTAGTAGGTTTTTCACTCACTTGAAGTGTCATGTTGCCTACAACATGTAATGTGTTTACTTAACGATGTGTGGCTGAACAGGCAACGAAGGGATAGAAGTCCTTGTTTTACACCAGAAAGTTGGGAGAAGTTTCAGTTGCGTTACTACTGAGGTTCTACTTTATTTTCTATTGCATGGCTGCATCATTCAGTCTTGGAATCTGAGGTTATTTGCAGGCCCACATATGAAAGTACACTGCATCTGTTTTTCTCCGTTAATTATACTAAAACTAAGTCAGTTATGTTTTCAAGGAAGGAAGAAAGAAAACGAAAAGTTTCATGTACAGTGAGCCTGCTCTGTTTTTAGGTGTGTAATGGTGTTCCAGACTGCCCAGACTCCTCATTAGGGTCGCTCGGAGACCCCACAGACGAGCAGGGCTGTAAAACCTGGAGCTCCTGGGGCCCTTGGAGTCCTTGCAGCACCACCTGTGGGACGGGCTTCATGAGCCGGGAGAGATCATGCCCTCCAGGGGACCCGCTGCACCACTGCCGGGGTCAGGACATCCAGAGGCAGGAGTGTTTCAATACCACCTGTCCTGGTAAGGACATACACAGAAACTGTAACACACACGTTTGGGAATGCTTTCAGGAAACGTGAGATTCCTATAATTTTGGAACAAGAGGGTTTATTTTTCATAGAAGGCTGGAGGAAAAACTGACGACAAAAATAGAAGCATAAAGGAAAGTCACAGACGCACACATGTCAAAAAGTCTGACTTGTCTTCTGTTCTGGTTCAGCGACTAACCGGAAGGTTGGTGGTTCGATCCCAGGCTCCTCCGCTCTGCATGTCAAATATCCTTGGGCAAGATGCTCTCCGATGCATCCATCAGAGTGTGAATGTGTATGAATGTTAGATAGTAAGCACTTAACAACTTAGAAAACATGCTTGTGTGAATGGGTGTGATTGGGTGAATGAATTAGTTGTATAAAGTGCTTTGAGTGCTCAGATAGAGTAGAAAAACGCTATATAAGAACCGGTCCATTTACCATTCACCATCTTCTCTACAGTTGATGGTCGATGGCTGCCATGGGGGAGCTGGTCAAACTGTTCCAGTGGTTGTGGTGGAGTTCAGGTCAGAAACAGAGCATGCACACCTCCTCTCTATGGAGGACAGGACTGTTCCCAGCTCCCAGGACCATCTAATCTGTCCATGGAGACCAGTAAGCAGTTTGTAAAGATGAATGTTTTATTGAGCAAAAGTCAAGTATTTTGTTTACGATGGTTTTATTACTTATTATAAAAGTAATTACTGCCCAGAGATGGCTTGTGCTCTCAGAGAGCTTCGCAAACATGTAAAATGTAAAATTTAAAATCAATATTTTTGGAACTCCAAAAATCCCGTATATAAATATGAATAAATATTCCAAGTATAAAAAACGTAGATCTTCTCGAGTGTTGATGGAAGTTGTTTTTATTGCTGATGATGGTGGTTGCTTTATATCCAAATCTGGGCTATTTAAACCAGAAAGGAAGTAATCAGAGTCCAGACTTTCACAATAAGACTCATGGTCAGCTCAGACTTATAAATACTTAAATGCCATGAACTGGTAGTAAATGAGGGAAAGCTAAGGACAATAAGAGATAAATTGGTAAAAAGGAAAGAAAAACGGTACCACGTCCAGTTCTAAAATGAGGAGATTTCCTGTATTCATTTTTGTCTTTCCCTTTTTTTATACCAGGGTGTTTACCCTCGTTACTTTAACCTGCATAACGAAACAGATAACATACGAGAATTTTCGACACTTTTCATTTAGTTACACAGCTTTTCTTACAGTAGGACTTCCTGCTCTGTCTCTGTGCCTCACTGTAGAACCATGTCTGAATGATGGATGTGACAACACCAGCTGTCCCACAGGCTTGGTTAGACACAGCTGTGCTCCCTGCCCACTGTCCTGTGCCCACATCAGCAGTGAGTCCACCTGTGATCCCAGCGCACCCTGCTTCTCAGGTCGGTGCATCCCAGGACACGTGTGGAATGTCCTGTGTGATAAATAAAATGTGGCTTCTTCACCAGTTTAGATTTCAGTCACAAGCTTTTTTCGCTCTAACGTATCAATACTTTCAGGATGCTGGTGCCCAGAGGGGCAGGTGATGAGCCACACACAGCAGTGTGTGTCACCAGAGGAGTGTGTGTGTGAGGTGGCGGGTGTGCGCTACTGGCCGGGCCAGCAGATCAAAGTGGACTGTGAGGTTTGTGTGTGCGAGACAGGAAGGCCACAGAGGTGTCAGCACAACCCTGACTGCTCCAGTGAGTCGCTGTAGTCAAATCCACAGCTGACGTGTACACACAGACTGCTGTGAAGTCTGAGGAATCTGTTTTGTCACACTTGTAGTCCACTGTGGATGGTCATCATGGTCTGAGTGGGGAGAGTGCTTGGGGCCGTGTGGTGTGCAGAGCGTTCAGTGGTCCTTCCGCAGCCCAAACAACCCCCCCAAACATGGAGATGGTAGGACGTGCAGAGGAATTTACAGGAAGGCTCGCCGGTAAGTCTCCTCCTGCTTTCATTGGTTAGAAACTGTGTACTTTTTCAAGACTTTCAGCACTCGGACCTTTTCCAAACATGGTCACTCTCCATGGGATTGCAATCGTCTGACGTGCGCCTCTGTGAGAATTCATCATTCTTCAACGTGAGCTCAGCAGATGTGCTATCAAGCATTATAAATATTTTGATGAAGAGGTTTTGAGCTGCACTAATCACCACTTAATGCCCAAAAAGTAGTCAAAAAATGTATTTAGTTTACTAGACTGCGTGTGTAGCTCATGAGGTCATCCACCAATCAGCTAGATACATGTAACCTTTTCAAAGTTCAAAAAACGGGCGTCAAGGATGAAAGTCCAGTGTTTGCTTTTCTGTCCGGTGTGCTCACTTCTTAGTGTTGGCAGAGTGCAGCAATCCACCAGCTGTTCATGATTATGTCCAAGTAAGAAAAGATGATTAATGTGGGAATAATGTGTCAGTTACTCTGTAATGTGCTGCCACATTGGAACAGGTGCAGGTCGTGAGTGTTAGGTATTTTAGTACCATGGTAGCATTTACTGGATATTGTTTTATAGTGACATTATGCATGAAAACTCTGTCATTCAATAAGGCCCCTTTGTTTTAGTTATTTTTCTCTTTGACCCAAGAATTGATGTGTGAGAATCACAGGCTGGTACAAGGTTGAAATACCACAGAGATCACTCCCTCAGCTACATTAGTTTCTAAATCTTTTAGACGCCTGTTGAAGGCCAAATGGTTTGTTTCAGATTTCACTAATGAAAGAACTCTTTGTTTTGTGCCTTGAAAATATGTCGCTGAGATAATCACAATTGTAGCTGAACTAATAAACTACACAAAGGATGCTTCTTCACCCAAGGGCAGGAAGACGCTCCCTTATCTTGGTCTGTACTGGTTTAAACTGATAATCTGCTGTCTCATGAATTTTATATATATATATAAACTGTTGTACTTGTGAATAAAGTTGAGTCAATTTGGGAAGACAATCTGAAGCAGTCTCTGTTTTCTTGTTCTCCCAAGCTGCTCCCGAGCTCGTACTAACACGCTGAATGGCATGCTTGAATATTACTTGAGAATATATTTGACTGTGTAACAGACTAAGGGACATTCTCTGCTGATAGGTGAAGGTACATTCTCTGCTGATAGACGTCCACGCCTCGAAGGAAGTCGATCCACGGATTAGGCCTTGGAAACCGTTTCCTTCAGTGAGCGTTATAAAAGTAGCAGCTAAAATATTGTGCACCCTGATCCAAGAATGGAAATGTCTCCCTATATATGGGAATTTATGAAGCGCCTTGAGGCGACTTTTGTTGTGATTTGGCGCTATATAAATAAAATTGAATTGAAAATTGAATTGAATTGAATCCAACCGTGTGCCAAGCATTTCTCCCCTGCTGTGAGGAAGTATTTTCTATCAGCTCTGGCTTTGAGGTTAAAAACATGATCGAATCATGATGTCCATCCACCAACGTCTCTGCTGGGTTTCTTTGAAAGAAAATGTCTGTCTTTGTGTCTGTATTACAATCCCACTGTCGGCGTGTGTGTCTGTGTGTGTGCGTGCAGGTGTCAGACAGCCCCCTGTGAGGAGTGTGAGTATCACGGTCAGTCCCACACAGTGGGCGACAGATGGCGGTCAGACCAGTGTCAGCTATGCCGCTGTCTTCCCAACCTCACAGTGCAGTGCTCCCCCTACTGTCCATACGCTGCCACTGGCTGCCCTCAGGTGAGAGGATGTGTGTGGCTGTTGTTCATTTTTGTTGGCAAAAGCTACTAAAAATATTTCCACATTAGTCTTATTGTTATGTTTTAAATGTTGTTCACCTGTCGCCACTTTAGTGTCGTCTACAGACTTTACTGATTAGTGTAACCAATGTTCTTCTTAAGTTTGTGTCCATGTTTTGTGGAACTATAATGGACATTGGCACATTTGTGTATGTGACTGTGTGTAAATGTGTGTTTGTATCTTATTCCATGGAAACACTTGTAGTCATCTCCTGCCTCTGCAACCTTTTCTTGCCTCCACGTAGCTGTGCGTCTTGGCAACTCGAGATGAATGCTTTTTGTTTGTGCAGGGCCAAAGTCTGGTGCCTGGAGAGGGAGACAGGTGTTGCTACTGCCAAGGTAAAATCTGAACAGTTGTTCTCCTGTTTACGCTGATTAAGTTCTTTCCACTTTAATGGTGGTTGAACTTAAACACGAGGAACTGCCCTCCATACTCACTAATGTAGCATCCAAATGTCAGATGACGTAGGGACTAATAATGATAAATGTTAGACGCCGTAATCTCACTTGTGGTGTTTGGAGGGAGAGCATTATTTTTATTTCTTTTTATTAGAAAAAAAACGTCACTCCTGACACGATCGACAGCACAGAAATGTTGTAAAAATGATTTTTAAAGATCTGTTTAAGAAACGTGACGAAGACGGTGCAGCAGTTTATGAGTCAGAAAATCATCCCACAGATTTTATTTTTTAATTTATATGGAGTTAAAAAGTGAACGAGTGCTCTGTGCAGAATCAACCAATTTGTTAGTTTATAGTGTTGCATTCTGGGTAAGTGCTATAATTGGACTGGTAACAAATAATGGCCATGCATTACTTAAAAAAATGACATTAAGATGAAGTTGGGACCCTTGTAGAAACATCATCTGCTGAATGGACCTGTAAGTGAACATCTGGCCAGCAATAAAATTGCATTACTTAGACGACTGTCTCTTGTTTATGGTAGACAATCTTGTGTTAATGAATATTCTCTTACCACTGTTTGTATTCTACACCTGCTAGGTGAAAATGACACAATACTTACAACAATTGGTCCTGTCACTGTGACCTCCAAGCCAGCACAGGTCACTACACCCCTGATTCCCACATACCCTCTTCCTCCTGGAGGTAGGTGCCTTCCTCTACCTGTTGTTAGATATTTAAAGGTTGATCCTGAGACAATCCAGGAGAGCCAGTTTACTTTTATTAATGTTGCTCAGAAATGGTCTGCAGTTCACCCAGAGGCTCAGCTGAGGGCACCCATAAGACATTTACACCTCTTAGAAGACAAACATGTTCGCTTTTGCAAACTCAGTACCAACAGTATGTGTGACCTGAAATAAAAATGAAACGTTTAAGCCGACAGATTTTTCCCATGTTACTGCTTTGGAGTCAGAAGCAATTGATGCTAAGTTATCAGCTAAAGCTACACTGGTTAGCAAGCAGACACATACCTTTGTAACGAGCCTCAGTCAACAAAACTGGAGCACTTCCCTACATAAGATGCCTTTATAAGTTAAAAGTATCAGTATCATTATTGGTATCGCTGTTTTTCTGTATTGCATCCATACCAAATCTGCAGTATGGCACTGCTCTAGCAGCCATCGCCTGCCTCTAACCCTGACAGCACAGGTGTTATGAAGAGGAAAACTAAGCGCTTTGTTGAATCACACCAGAAACAGGTGTCTGCTTCTGCATGATCACTGCTGCTATCACTCATGTCATTGGCTCAACTGTATAGAAATATATTGCTACACAGTTGTAACCCATGAACTTTAATGGAAACTATAAGCTTACATTGTTATACCTGGACAATCTCACGAACAAGTCGGTGAAGTCTTTATAATCTGAGGTGCATCTGTTTTAAATCATGCAAACTTTGTTTATCCTTGTTCCTGTTTAGAGGAATGCTGGTCTCCCCTGGGTGTCCAGTCTCTTCCTGCCTCAAGTTTCAGTGCCTCTTCACAGCAGGCCGGTCACCCCCCTGATGCAGCTCGTCTGCATGCGTGGGACCCTCACAGTGACCTCCAGGTACTCCACACATAATCAGACCCCTGAGCATGTCCACCATCATCCTCTTTTTTCCTTAGACTTCTCATAAATGACAAATGATGCTATTTAGCTATTTATCTTAAAATTCTTCCTGCAGGGCTGGAGTCCAGAACCAGAGGAGTATAAGGACCTACCACAGCGGAGGCCTGACAGCTACACCGGCAACACACAGAGTCCCTACATACAGATAGACCTGCTAAAGCCATACAACATCACTGGTAAACAGGCACACAGTTTACATGCAGTACATGCTGCTTCAGTGTTTTGTGCACTTAGTTTCGTCTCTGTGCTATCCTACAGGTGTGTTGACCCAGGGTGGAGGTGTGTTTGGCACATTTGTGTCCAGCTTCTTCCTCCAGTTCAGCCGGGATGGAAATCAGTGGTACACTCACAAGGAGCTGGTCACTGATGCCCCACCCAGAGCCAAGGTGCAGCAGCAAACCAAAGCGCTTTACTTTAAAGGCTTTATTATTTTTCTTAGTGATTGTTCTCCTCCCAGGTTTTTCTCGGTAATCACGATGATCGAGGAGTGACGGAGAGCAGACTGGACAGGATCGTGTCGGCTCAGTTTGTCCGCCTCTTGCCCCATGACTTCCAGAATGGCATCTATCTTCGCCTTGAGATCATGGGCTGTGGCGATGGTTGGTGGAAAGGATGCTGGTCTTACATACTGGGTTTGTGTGTGTGATTCTAAAATGCAGGCTTTACTTTCATCACCAGGTTCTCGCTGGTTAACATCACCCAGTCCTCCCTCACCAGTCTCCCCAGCAGGTGGCTGCAGAGAGAAAGAGTTCCAATGTGAGAACGGTCGCTGCGTGCCAGCAGGTCCTCTGGGCGTAGTCTGCGATGGCGTCAATGATTGCGGGGACAGTTCGGACGAGACCCACTGTGGTGAGCTGTCCACACCACAGCTCATAGTTTGCTCTTTAATATTTTAGAATAAACATAGACATTCTTACTGAGCACAACTACTCACTGTGTGCAGGTACGCAGCCTTCCACTACAGCCACCAGTCCACGTAGCTGCCCTGCTGGTCAGTTCTCCTGCCCCCCACCAGGGGGCTGCATTGAGGCATGGAAGCGTTGTGATGGAAATCCCCACTGTCCCAGAGGAGAGGATGAAAGTGGATGCCACCCTCATGACAACATTACCGCCCAGTAAGACACGAGGACGCGGATCTTTTTTGTTTAACGTAGAAGCATTGCAGTTGTTTTTAATTCCTCTTCAATACGATCACTACTGTGCAGGCCGTACACACCCCCGCCTGCCCCGCTGAGGACTCCATCTATGGCTGCTGTCACACATCCTGCTGTAAGCCAGTGCATTCATTTAAGTCCCATTATTTGCATTTGGATTTGAGATGTTAAAATACGTACAGCATGAACAGAAACAGTGCTTCATACTCTGATCTTGTCTCTGCAGGACGGTGGCCCGGGATATCACGGTGAGGTTTGTTTTCAGCTGTGTGATTGTTTTTCTTCATTTCTTATGAAGGCTGAATGACTGTAAGGATCATCATATATCACTGTGGCGAGGCGGGGCCTGCGATGCTGCTGCAGGTGAGATAGAGGCACCTGCACAGCATCTGCAATCACGCCTCGGCACTGTAAAAGGCTGCGCTGTTGTCATTGGTTGTTGTTGGTATGTGAGCTGCAGCCGAGGTGTTTAAGTGTACAGCAACCATTAATAAAGATGCTGCAAAGCATGCAAACATCACTGGGTCTGTCGTGGTTTTATCACAATCACAGGTATCTGCTCCTCTCCGCTTGGACTGGAGGATGGGAGAATCCATTACGGTCAGCTCACCTCGTCCTCCCATCGGGAGAACAACCCTGCCGATGCCGGGCGGCTGAATATAGTCCCAAACATGTGAGACGCTTGTCAAGCCTGAAACAGATCAAACTTCTGTCTTTCAGTGTTAGCACATTGGGTCTTAAGTAAACTTTCAAGTTCTTGTTAACGCTTGAAGGGGAGATGACAAAAGAGAGGTCATCTCCGTGTCATACCATCTTTTGTGCTCACAGCCAGGTGATGGAGCCCGGTTGGAGCCCGTTACCTACAGACCCTCAGCCGTATTTTCAGGTGGATTTCTTGGAGCCCATGTGGGTGTCAGGCGTGGTGACACAGGGCACTGAGCGAATGTGGGGTTCCCTCACCAAATACCGCCTGGCGTTTGCCCTGCACAGCAGCCTTTTCACAGACTTTACTGAGAATGGGAAGCCCGATGGCCCCGCTAAGGTATACTTAACACATTTAAACAGTACCATTAATTATAATTTCAGCACTGTAAAACATGATTACATATTTTTATATGTAATAAAGTGTCTTCTCTGTTGCTGTGCAGGTGTTTGAGGTACGGATGGTGGGCAGGACCCCCGTGACCCGCTGGCTCGGTCGGCTGGTCAGAGCTCGCTACGTGCGCATCATGCCTGCAGAGTACAGGCACACGTTTTACCTGCGCGTGGAGATCCTCGGCTGCCGAGGAGGTCAGGGCATAAACCAAATTATGATAATTATTCCTAATGTTGGCTGTACAACCTTCTCTTACCAGGTTATACTGTTTCTCTTCTTCTGCTTTTGCAGATGAGCTGGTGACCCCCAGCAGTGGGACAACATCTCCCTCTGGTGGTGGGAAAGTGACAGTGCAGCGCTGTGAACCTGGTCAGTTTTTCTGCCAGCACAGTGACGAGTGCATCTCTGTGTCTTTGCTCTGTGATGGTCGACCAGACTGCAAGGATCATTCTGATGAGATCGGCTGTGGTACGGACAGCTTTGATTTTCTGCTCTCTTTAGCTTTCAAAAATCAGCAGTAAACAAAAAAACTGTGAAGGCCCTTCCTGCACCCACGCTCACTTTCACTTTCTCATTTCTCATTGTCAGTTTAGCTCATGTGGTTTTATTTTCTTCATCGTTTTTAGGTACAGCTCCAACAAGAGGCTTTCCAGGTCTGCAAAACCAGACCAGCTCTACAGGGAGACCAGGTATCCATGGTGACTACACAACAGGTGCCCCAGGCCTACATACCACCAGGTCTCAGGGCAGACTTCCTGGAGTGCCAACATCAGGAGTCACAGAACCTACTCGATCGCAGAAGATCACAACTGCTGGTAAGTGCGAGTCTACATGTGCTGCTGTGTGACCGATGATGCAGCAGTGGATGAGATCCTGCAGGTAATGTAGGAGAGAAGTGAGAGGAATCGAGAATTAAATCTTTTCCAAATTCAGCTTTCGAATTGACTCTAAGATCTTAACGCTTGTTTTTAAGACATTGCATGAACTAGCTGATCTCCTAACCTCGTATTCTCCCCCAAGATCCTTGAGGTCTGCAGACCAAATGCTTTTGGTTGTCCCAAGGTCCAGACTAGAACACAGAGGAGACCGGGCGTTTGCTGTAACATTGCCATTGCATATCAGATCCTGCCCAACACTGGATACTTTTAAAATCCGTCTAAAGACCCATTTTTATTCTCTGGCTTTTGCTTCATCATGAGTTTGTTACCATTATTCTTTTTATTCTCTTCTAAAACACTGTTCTATTTTTCTTTTATGTCTTCTGCTTTGTCCATTTTATTGTACAGTACTTTGGTCAAAACTTGTTGTTTTTATATCTATATAAATAAATTTGAACTTGAACTACATTTAACCTCAGAGGTCACTGCAGGTCATCCTGGGCTGCATCTCAGCACGCGGTTCGACTCCGGTACGCCCGGTCTTCGATCCACAAAAGGTTGGAAGCTATGCTGTTAGCATTTATGCTAAAACCGCGTCTCTTTACAAGAGACTGTAACCTCTGTGCTCTACTGACTGCCAGCCCCAGTGATCACCACCAGCCCGCGTGATACCGGCTCACCCAGAGTGATTTGCGTGCAGGGCCAGTTTGCGTGCGGATCGTTTGGTTGTGTCGACTCAGCACAAGTGTGCGATGGGATACGGCACTGTTTGGACGGGTCAGACGAGCAGCACTGTGGTGCGCATGAGTAACTTTACAAACACCGTGGACGTAGAGTTGGAGGAGTTATACATCCACATTCACTAAATGTTTTTCATTTTTATCGACTGTGTCAGGCACCACAGCCAGGCCGGCGGTGACTCCGCAGCGGCCCACGGTGCCCAGCCCGTGCTCTCCCAAGCAGTTCTCCTGTGACAGTGGGGAGTGTGTTCACCTGGACCGCAGGTGTGATCTGCAGAAGGACTGCGTAGATGGATCTGATGAAAAAGACTGTGGTAGGCCACACGTGCACCTTACAGTGGTGATGTGACCCAACAGTGAATATTTTTAAGGTTCCCTCTGGTCTCCTTTCTTCCAGTGGACTGCGTCATGTCCCCGTGGACAGCGTGGAGCGCCTGCAGTGTGTCATGTGGTCTTGGCTCCTTGTTCCGGCAGAGGGACATGTTAAGGGAAGCTCTGCCCGGAGGAGCTTGTAGCGGGGATCCATTTGACAGTCGAGCCTGCTTTCCTCAAGCGTGTCCAGGTCTGCCTTCGACCTCCATAATGAGATGCGTGTTTGCCTATTATCCAGTAATAGTTAATGCAACGGCAGCCTTTCTCCTGTTGTAGTTAATGGTCACTGGTCAGAGTGGACAGAGTGGTCGGAATGTGACGCCCGCTGTGGAGGAGGAGTCAGGCAGAGGAACCGGAGCTGCTCGGCTCCGCCCCCTAAGAACGGTGGACGGGACTGCGAGGGGATGACCAGGCAGAGCCAGAGCTGCAACAGCCAGCCCTGCACCAAAGACACGGACACACAGACAGGTCATTGAGATGCAACCAGCCTGAAATGACCTGATCTTCTGATCACCTGCTTGAAACAATAAAAGCATTTGAAATGTCTTCACTGTTATTTAAATGACAGGTTGTGTCCGTGGCATGGTGGTGGTAACAGAGGAAGACTGTCAGGCCGGGAGAGTCGATCCCTGTCCTCCTACTTGCTCACATCTCAGCCTGGACAGAAACTGCACTGCTGAGTGCATATCGGGTAGGATGCACAGTAGATTTGACTCGAGGCCAGCGTTGGCTTTGCACAGTGCGCAAAGAAATTTCAGTGGTCTTCTAGCCTTTGAGCACAGAGGTTCTGAACATTAATTATGTGTTATTGTGCAAGATTTATCCAAATGTAGCTGACACAGTGATTAAGGCATGAATGATGTCTTTCTCCAGGCTGCCGTTGTCCCTACGGGCTGTACCTTCAACAGGGACGATGTGTGAATTCGAGCCAGTGCGTCTGTCACTGGGATGGCCAAACACTGCATCCGGGACAGGTGGTCCCCAGGGACCAGTGTACCACGTGGTAAGAGCCACGCTCAGCTCTTTGTGCCTGGAACAAAAGATGATACTAAATAAACACATCAGTCCAAATTCAGGTTTCTGTTGAATTATGGATTTGTTTGTGTTTGTAATAAAATAGTGAGAATCATAATGAGCAGCACTGGCAGCATCGTTTGCACTGGTTTGTGAGGAATTGCTCACATCTGATTGTTTTATTTATTTATAACAGGGACAGTGTACAGCAATACACAGTTAGCCGCAGCTAATTTTCAGCCACCTATAAATGCAACAACAAACAAACTGATTAATAATCAACCTTTTTAGCTCATGTTTAAAAATACTTTATGTATTCTCGATCAAATTGCTTATTCTTACAGTAAGTGCAGAGATGGGCAAGTGACATGTGACAGATCCAGCTGTGTTGCAACCTGTCACTGGTCAGCCTGGTCGTCATGGTCACCTTGTGATGTAACCTGTGGTCTGGGGCTACAACAACGTTACAGGTAAGCTTGTTTAGTTTAATATATGCTTTAAAGCAGCTCAGTCTGTCCCAGGACCTGCCTGCAAACTCTTGCCTCATGAGGACGGGCATCGCTGAGCACCAGGAGGAACCCAGGATCCACTAACAGTGGGTCCAAGCATCCTGGTACTTAATGGCCGTTTGCTAGCATGTAGACGTCTGTGTGTCCCTCTGTGGATATCGTTCACTGACCCACCACCAAACTGATCACGCTGAACGATGTTACAGTCAGCAAACAATGAAGAAGGTGAAGCTGAAAAGCACAGGGCGCCAATTCTGATGATCTATGTCGGGTTACGAAGTGTTGGGCAGTGAGCACAGGGCCCACTAAAGGACGTCAACCTCCAGGCTAACTTCATGAAGGTTTCCCTCACGCCACCAGTGGTGACACTGATCCTCTCTGAGCACAAAGCCACTGAAAAATCAGTCAACAAAGATCAGGAGGGAAACCACTCCTGTTTGGAGGAGTTGTTGGTTTCATTATCACAGCAAAGCAGCTGAAACAACAACCCCTCTGCTACTTACCTGACACATCAATGGCCCACAAGTTTAACTGACTTGATGCTGTCCTCTGATTAAAAAGCCTTCCTTTCATGTTTCGACACTGTGTAACACTAACCGCCTGCTTCTGGGATCATACCGTATATTTCTGATGTGAAACATATTACCAGTGTTCAGTTTGTTGGTTGTAAATGCTTATATGTATAATTTATCATTTCTGTATCACTTACTGTTTGGATGTTTGTTTCCTCGCATACTTTAAATAGATTGTGAGGAGTGATTATGCTCTGTGTCCTCAGGTCTCTTCCAGCAGGAGCAGTCAGAGGTCAGCCCTGTCCAGGAGACTCGTCTGAGGCTCAGAGCTGCTCCAGCACATGCTTCCCTGGTATATTACACTCACAGCCTTTACTACTTCTAGACTAGACTATTGCAATTCTCTGTACATGGGCCTCCAATTCTCTCTCCTCCAGCGTTTTTCAGTTAGTTCAAAATGCCACAGCACGCCTCTTAACTGGCACCAGAAGGCATGAGCACATCACCCCAGTTCTAGGCAATCTACACTGGCTCCCTGTTAAATACCGTATCGTGTTTAAAATCCTTCTGTATACTTTGAACATTTTTAATACCTTGGCGCCCAGTTACCTAACAGACCTTCTCGACGTGCATAGCCCCAAGAGAGCGCTCAGATCCTCTAACCAACTGATCTTACTGCAACCAAGGCCCCGACGAAAGACAGGAGGCACCGAGCGTTTGCAATTGCTGCACCTAAACTCTGGAATCATCTTCCAATCGATGTGCGCATGTCAGAATCCATTCAATCATTTAAATCACGCTTAAAAACTCACCTGTTCCATCCAGCTTTTGAATTAGTTTGGACTTCCTCCCAGTCTGCAGTTGTGCTGTCACTGTAACTGTAACTGGTTTACAACTGTTTTTGTTGCTATTTGTTGTAATCCGCTTTGCTGCCTTGTGTGAAGCACTTTGCTGAACACTGTCCTTTTTAAATGTGCAATAGAAATAAATATTGATCTATTGACACGTCCGACACACAGCATGTTACGGTGATTATTGTTGTGTTTTGGGTTTTTATGAGAGAATACAGCTAAGAGCTCAAATTTCTTTTGCACAGAAGTTTAAGTTGTTCTTGTGTAAGTTAGACGAGTTCAAATCAAGCATCGCTGTTCTGTCCACACGTGTGTAAATCTGTTCTGTGCTACATGTACAAAGTTTGAGCAACACAATGCTAAAGGTGATGTAATCCTGCAGCTCAGGAGGGAGTGCAGGTCATCTACTAATTGGAAAGTTGATGCTTTTAATCCCTGGCTGCTCCAGTCTGCATGCAAATGTCCTTGGGCAACTTAGTAACCCCAGGCTGCTCTGTGATGCATCCATCATAGTGTGGCTGTGATAGAAAGTGACCTCTACTCAGGTGCAGTGGAAAGCACTGAATGAGTCCATTACATTACTTTCCCTCCTCTTGTTGTGCAGCGCTACCAGGTGGGACATGGAGTAAGTGGACCGGCTGGTCAGAGTGCAGTAAAACGTGTTTCAACCACGTAGATGATGTGGGGGTGAGGCGACGATTCCGCAGCTGCACGCCGTTTAACCACACGCAGCCCGCCTGCGATGGAGACAGTGAGGAGCAGGAGCCGTGCAACACTGAGCACTGCCCGGGTATGACACATGTAGACACACAAAGACAGGATAGATGGAAAAAGAGAAAAATGAAAGGCCGTAAAGCTGATGTGTTCTTCTAGTGCCCGGTGGCTGGTCAGCCTGGTCGGCCTGGTCTCAGTGTTCGTCCAGGTGTGACTCTGGTGTCCAGACAAGAGAGCGGTTGTGTAATTCCCCCACACCACAGCATGGAGGTAAAAGCTGTTCTGGGCCTCACATTCAGACACGCGACTGCAACTCTCAGCCCTGCTCAGGTATCGTGTTTGTCCCTGTTACGTTTCGCCACCCCGTCCGCTGAATATCACGTACAAGTCTTGTTGCACTCCTGTCCTCGCAGGCGTGTGTCCAGAGGGCATGACGTATATGACGGTACGAGAGTGCGAGGCTCAAGGGGGCGCGTGTCCACGGGTGTGCTTGGACATGACCTCCACAGAGGTACAGTGTGCCACCACCTGTTACGACGGCTGCTACTGCGCCCCAGGCTTCTACCTGCTCAACAGCAGCTGCGTGCCCCTGGCACAGTGCCCGTGTTACCACCAGGGGGAGATGTACCCAGCTGGCGCCACCCTGCCTGTTGATGCCTGTAATAACTGGTACCTCTCTTTACTCGTGCATCGCATTAAAGAGGAAGATCAAACTGTAGCTCTAACCTTCCATAAATACAGTAATCTATGTGTGAAATCACTTGTCCTTACACTGTGTGTCAAACAGCACATGCACCGATGGAGAAATGCAGTGTGGGACAGCTCCCTGCCCCGGTGAGTGAAAAAGAAACGTGCTGTTGCTGTCTCCCTCTGTCTCTGTGTTTTCTTGCTTAATGGTTTGTGTCTGCCACTTTATTTTCCTTTGTCGTCTCTCGTGTGTGCGTCTGTGTTTCTCAGTGGACTGTGGCTGGAGCAGCTGGACACAGTGGAGTGCCTGCAGCCGGACGTGTGACGTTGGTGTGAGGAGGAGGTATCGTTCAGGAACCGATCCTCCTCCTGCGTTCGGTGGTCGTCCCTGCAAAGGAGACAGGGTTGGGATTGATACCTGCAGCATTGAGCCCTGCTTCGGTGAGAACGACTGAATTAGAAGAAAATATACACTAGTGGTCAAAAGGTTTAGAACAGCCCGATTTTTCAGTTATTCATTACAATTCAAGTCATCCAAGTCCAATGAACAGCTTGAAATGCTACAAAGGTAAGTGTTGAACTGCCAGAGGTAAAAGAAAAAGGTAAGGTTACCCAAAACTGGAAAATAACATACAAGTTAAAATTATACAAAGAGGCCTTTTTCAGGGAACACAGCATGGTTAACAGTTTAAAGCTGCTCTGCAGCAGTGGAGGCTGAGCAGGCCTTGAAAGCTGAGCAGCATCAGCTGAACAGTATTGTACTGCAGAAAGTAGAGTGTTGCTACAGAAATGGCAAGAAAACGGTGATTAACAATGGAAGAGAGACAGACCAACATAACACTTATAAATGCAGGTCTGTGCTACAGAGAGACTGCAAAGAAAGTCAAGATGTCAGTGAGTCCAGTTTCCTTCAGCATCAAAGGCTCAGAAGCTGACAGGAAGAGATCTGCAGACAAAGACACGAGTGAGCCAGAGGACAAGTTTCAAGCAGCTTAATAGTGGTCGTAGTAAGAAAGAGAAGACTTTGAGCTGCAGGTTTGACAGGACGAGTTGCAGCAAGAAAGCCAGACATCAGAATAAGACAAAGAGGCTTGCCTGGGCCATGAAACACTGCCACTGGACTACTGAAGACTGGAAGAAGGTATCATTGACTGATGGATCAACATGCAGGATCCATGCTTTCATTTCACAGTGCAATCAGACATCAAACTGCATCATTTTCAATAAAAAGCTGGAAAAATTGTGGTGTTCTGAAACTTTTGACCAATAATGTATATGTTCTAAAATTTGAAAAAAAAACTGAAATGAAACCTTTTAAGATGAAAAACTTTAAGCTGTGATTCGTCTGAAGGTTTAAAGGAGCCGTGGAGTCCATGGTCAGAGTGTTCAGTGACGTGTGGAGGAGGATACAGGACTCGAACCCGCGGACCCATACGGATTCACGGCACCACGCAGCAGTTCAGCACCTGCAACCTGCAGCCTTGTGGTAACACAGGAACAGCCTACATCATAATAATAACACAACGCTGGTGTCTGTGTGGATGCAGCGGCTGCAACAAGTGTCTGTGATGGAGGAAGAGAGGCTCCGGTGATCTTCTCAGCTGTTCTCACTCTCCCTTGAGATCCGATACAGTGCATTTACCATACAGACAGTGATGCAGCTGCTCAGGACGCTCTTTCCATTACATCACACAGTCATGGTTAGACTCACTCTGAGTAGCTACAATCCTACAGTCTCAGCCTATTTGCACACTTTGTTTGGTCTTTGTTTATTCACAAGCAGAAGTCACTACTGCTGACATCGTTCACCTTTCTGCAGCTACTTCTCACAAGAACCGAGCGAGGTCCACTTCCCACAACAAACCCACAGAGTTAGCACGAGTCACTTGCAGGTGTTTCTCGAGTTTGTGACTCGTGTGATTTGAGTTGCTACAATCTGATGACTTGTTTAAACTTTATTGTAACTTATGTCTAGTATGGCAGCATGGCACACAGTGCAAAAGCATTTAACCTCTTCTTCATTTCTTAATTTTTTGCATATTTGTGACACTTAAATGTTTAAATTTCATTCAGTATTGGACATACCAGAGGAAATAGAAAATGCAGTATTTAAATGATTATTTCAGAGCCATCCAAACCCAGCTGCCAAGGCGTCCGTTTCGTATTTACTCAGGAGATCTTTGCCTAACTTTAAAATCGTTCTGAATTATTTGTCACAAATATGCAACATCTGAGACATCAGAAAGGGCTAAATACTGTGTCGTGGCACTGTATGGCATTTCCTTTTATCTGTCGGTGCTGATACAGTTTGGTAACAGAGCCCTGAGTCACATCGCTCATGGGTTGAATTTCCATGGCTGTTGTGTTAAAACTCAGATATTATGACAGTTACATTCTAATTCATACGCTCACCGTTTCGCCCACTTTTCATCCCTTCAAACTGGTGTTTTTGGTTATGCTGTAGGGGTTTTTACTGGTCTTTTCTCTGACTCTGTTGCTGTGCTAGATGAAGGGAAGAAGTGTCCTCCGGGCCAGGAGTGGATGCAGTGTATGATGGGAGCAGTGTCGTGCATGGACCTCACATTGGATCTCAGCAGGAACTGTACTCCGGGATGCCGGTGTCCACGAGGGACTGTCCAGCAGGTGAATGGGTGACAGGAATACACACACACATAAACAGATGGTTTGGGTACGACCTCTTTGCTCACGGGCTCCTACGTTCCCAGGACGGTGTGTGTGTGAGCGAGTCTGACTGTCGCTGTGATGTAGGCGGAGAGCAGTACAACCCGGGAGACACCGTGCCCTTAGACTGCAGTAACTGGTAAGTAAAGCTGGCTTGCTTCAGCAGATATATGAGCCGTGACAAACTGTGGAGATATAAAGTGGATTAAACACAAATGTGTGTCAAATATTTCAGTACCTGTGAAGGAGGAAGGCTGGTGACCTGTTCCCGTTTTAGCTGCAATGGTATGTATTTACAGTGTGATGATGTCTTTCGTCTTTTATAACGTGATTTACACTGATTTTGCCTGATTTTACCGCACAAACCAAACAGTTGATGGCCAGTGGTCAGCATGGACTCCCTGGGGTCATTGTTCGGTGTCTTGTGGAGCAGGCCTTCAGTCTCGGTACCGGTTCTGCTCCAGCCCCCGGCCCTCTGGCAGTGGCCTGCCTTGTACGGGCCCTCACCATGAGGACCAAGTCTGCATCATCGCCCCGTGTGACCGTGGGTTACTTTTCTGTCCCTGTGCATTGACTAATAGTCTGAGCAAACGTGAAGTTTAATTTGTCTGGCTTTGAATCAGTTACTAGGAAAGTGACGCCTCCCTGTCGTACAGTAGGATGCAGTAAACTCACAGTAAAGTGTCCACACTGGCACTTTAAAGTTTTGAAGGGGTTCTTGTATTTATGTTGATCTGCTCAGCTTACTAACCTTTATTTGCTCTCTTCATGTTTTTTAATGTGATGCGTTGGCTTTTTCCAGGTGATGGTGGCTGGGGTCAGTGGAGTCATTGGACGGAGTGTACCAAGTCTTGTGGTGGGGGGGTCCGAAGCAGAAGGAGAAATTGTGACAGTCCCAGTCCAGAGGGGGAGGGGAATTACTGTGAGGGGCTGGGAAGTAAAGTCACATCCTGTAACACCGAGCACTGTCCAGGTGCGTTTGTATTACTAGCATGTGCTGTCTGCTAACTACACTGAGTACAGCGCGGTAGATTCTGTATTACTGAGGGTTGTCATTCCTCAGTGGCTCACTATGGGATTGGCCTGTCTGCTGATCGCAACGACCATGTCGGGCAGAGCCACGTACCATTAAGTGGCTGCGACGCAGGCATTGTTCAAACGCCTCTTTGTGCTTCAAGCATATCTTGACCTGCAATATAGGCTAGCTATTATAGCTGTCCATAGATATGAGTGCTAACGCTAACTTGTCTGTCATTGTTACTTGGCTTCATCCTGACCTTGAGTCTTCGCCATGCACCGTGGTGTTCTACCACTTAGCTGTACGCTGAGATGGTTTCTTTTTACGATTATGCACATCAGCCGACATCTTCTTTGCTGTAGTTAGCATACAAGCTAACACAGACAGTCCTCCTGAGATATACTCAGTAGAAACACACACCAGGTTTACTTGTGTTGCCTAAGGCTAGAACATGCCCAGCTCACGATTGAAGGCGTTGGTTTATGTGGGCACTGGATGAGGATGACAATGAGGTCAGACCCCAGAGAAATCTTCATCCTCTACACTGAGGCTGCCGAGCCTAACAATGAACGGTTCCTGGTGTGCACCAGCACCTGTTCCCAGCATAGATAGAATATGTATTTAGTTCAAAATTCCCAAACAAATCAAGCCCCGGCCAGCCCCCGTAAGCCCACCAGGCCAGGAGGGGAGGGTGGGCTGGCCATGGAATGACCGAACTCCACAGCAGCTCCACTGGGACAGTTCTTGTAGCCTGTCGGTCAGCAGGTCAGAAAGAAGATGCTACCCTGGCAATCTCCTTCGTTCCCACAGGTGAAAAAGCTGCATGGTCCCCATTCATCAGCCCACATGCTACATTCCTAAGTGTGTTGCACATGATAACCTCCTCCCACTTTTGACTTTGCCCTATGTTAGCTCTTTTGGTGGAGTAAATATCTCAGAAGATACAAATTCAGGAGGAGGTTTGATTTTCAGAGCGTGTGTCACGTCCTTTGGCGGCCCGCCTCTGAGCCCTCAGAGCTTTTGTACGTTGCACCAAAGTGGTCATAGCAAGGCATTTGTTTAGCTACGTATTTAGACCGCTGGCTAATTCTAATTTGGTCAGACCAAGAAACTACAACACAAGGATCTGTTGTCCTTGAAGCATCTTACCATACTAAGGCTTCATCATAAACACAAAAGTGTTTCTCTAGGAGAACTTTAAGTCGTGTGTTCTCAGAGTGAGATGTCTCACAGCCCACCTTGTTGGGTCAAAGGGCGACGAGGTGCTTATCTTAAATAATAACTGTGAAGTAATGCAAACTCAAGTGTGATTGGATCAGCCCAGCGTGGTCGTGCATGAGACACATCCCTCTAAGGAATACGCAGGGAGATGCTTCCTATATTAGCCATCTCAATCATGCTACTCTGAGAACCAGGGTTATGTAAGTAACCCAAAGTCCTGTATGCTTGTGTTTTCAGTGGCACCATGTTCCCAGGTCCCAGGAACAGTGTTCAGCAGCTGTGGGCCATCCTGCCCTCGCTCCTGTGATGACCTTACTGTGAGTATCACTAGTGTGACTCCTGTCTGTCACTCGATGTATTTCATGCTTCTTATCCACAACCAGGTTCTGGAGGGTGTCATCAAAACAAGCTCAGTCCTCCCTCTCCTCAGCACCTCCTCCAGGTTTTCCAGGGTGATGCTGAGGTGAAATAATTTATCAACCATGCCCTGGGTCATGGTGGGAACTGCCTCATGAAAGTTCTCCTCCTGTTTAAGCCTTTGAAAAAAAACATTCTGCCACTTGTATCTACAGTCTTATCCTTTCAGCCACTACCCACAGTATTGTACTGATAACTAAGTCCTTAACAGACTGGTACCAATCCACCTGTCAGCCTCCCACTTTGATCTGGTTCCACAGAGTGGACATCCACCCTTTTCTGACTTATGTCAGACGTGGATGTGCTTATTCTCACACTCATTACTGGGGATTAATAAAAGTCCTAATTCCCCCCCCCCTCTCTCTCAGCACTGTGAGTGGCACTGTGAGCCAGGATGCTACTGTACAGAGGGAAAAGTCATGTCTGCTAATGGGACCGTCTGTTTAGAGAAGGAAGATTGTCCCTGCCTGGACCTTAACACCGGACGACGACTGGAACCTGGAGACACCATTGAAGCCATTGATGGATGCAACAACTGGTCAGAATTATACAAACACAAGAAGCACACGTAACACATGTAAAACACATTAGGATACACAAAGATAACCAGTTAGAAAGGAAACCTGAAGATCCTTCTGTTCCTTTGTTCTTTAGCACCTGCGAAGGTGGGAAATTCAACTGTACTCGAAACCCTTGTCCAGGTAAGTAAAGCCAGCTTTCAGTTTCAGTCAGATCATCTTAATAGTGTTAATATGTAGGACGATGTAGACAATGGCTATGTCTTCTAGTGGGTATAAAATAGCACAGATAGTTGTTACATCCAATTTAGTGTCAGGTGGCTGGTGTGAGTGGTCAGAGTGGACCCCCTGCTCCAGGACCTGTGGAGCAGAGTCGGTGACCCGATACAGAAGCTGCAGCTGTCCTGAGCCAGAGGCCGGAGGAGAGCCGTGCTCTGGTGAGCAGGAACTGCACAGTGGGGTTGGAGTTCAGATCCACAGGCAGCCCTGCCCTGTCGTTACTTTCTGTCCAGGTGAGATGATAATGTCTCATGGAAAGACACATTCGCACAGTTTGTAAATGTTCTGGATGCGTGTGGCTGAAACTACTTGCCTTTGGGCTGAAGGTCAGAGGTCAGAGGTCACGTTTTCTGAAAATCTTGTGAATGCAGTAACTCAAGATGGAAGTCAGCTAGGATTTTTGATTTTATAGCATTTATACAGATTTCTGTGTCATGCTGAAAAATGACCTTCTGTTATTGCACTTTTCTCTCTCACTGAGATATTACAGTTTTGTTTTGCTACTGTTGTTAATCACTGTGCATTTGTCTCTTACTTATAGCCTCGACCGTTTCAAATATTTTCAAATATTAATATTTTAATTTGTGTCGGTTTTCTTTTTGGTTTTCTGGTTCCAGCTACAGATTCTCAGTTACATCAGAGTAGTTGTACCTCTTCTTCTTCTCATTGCCGTACTGTGTCTTTAGTTCATGGCTCGTGGAGTCCCTGGTCCATGTGGTCAGAGTGCGATGGATGCACAGGATCGTCGACTCGGACCAGAGAGTGTAACAGTCCTCCTGCTAGATTCGGCGGTCTGCCGTGTCTGGGAGAGGGGAGGCAGAGCCGCCCTTGCAGTGAAAATCTCACCATCTGCTCAGGTTAGCATAGCTGTGGGTTTCATTCACTTTGACCGTAGAACTGCATAAACACTGTTCCACTTTTAAAAAACGATGTGGATGGTAATTCTATTCAAACCTTGTTCTCAGACTGTGGTGGAGGCCAGGAAGAATGGCCTTGTGGGAAGCCCTGTCCTCGCTCCTGTTCAGATCTCCATGGTGACACAGAGTGCTTGGACTCCCCCGAGTGTAACGCGACCTGTGGTTGTCCTGGTGACACGGTGCTGCAGGACGGAGTGTGTGTGGTGAGACAGGAGTGTCGCTGCAAATACCACGACAGCTCTGCTAATGGTTTGATCCTAATTTTGCTAACTTGTAAATATCAGCGTGTTAGACTGTGAACATTTTACTCCACTCAGTGTGATCTGTCTATTTTTGTGCAGATTCAAGCAATGCATCGTGGCTATGGCCCGGTGGATCTGATTGGCTGTTTGCAAATCCAGGAGAGAAAATTATCAGTGACTGCAAAAACTGGTAAGCAGCTGATTCTTATTTTGGTTTAATTCACTCTTAATGTTCGAATAGCAAAAAAAAATGCCACATAATGTTTTTTCCCGACCTAATCTCAGCTCGTGTGAGGCTGGCGTTCTGCAGTGTCAGTCTGTCCCCGGCTGCCATGTCGACGGTGGCTGGAGCCAATGGGGAGCCTGGACTGAATGCTCTCTTTCATGTGGCGGTGGAGTCAAGTTCAGAAGGCGCCTGTGTGATAATCCGTCTCCGCAGAGTGGCGGAAGAGGCTGCCTGGGTGATGCTGAGCAGCAGAGAGACTGCAACACGCACCTGTGCACAGGTAGTCATGACGGGCTCATCTAGGTTTTTTACACTACCATCTGCATTGTTACATGTGTGATGTCTGTCTGTATTGTGTCTCCAGAGTCAGTGGGCCCGTGGTTGCCGTGGTCTCAGTGGTCCGAGTGCTCGGTCAGCTGCGGTGGAGGGCAGCAGTACCGCTCTCGTCTCTGCAGCCTTCCAGCGTGCAGCGGTCGTCAGAGCAAGATCTGCAACACCCACGTCTGCCTCGGTGAGCGTCTGCTTCCTGTGCAGTATTTGTAGCCATGCTGCAAAGTTATATTTACACTGCTCCAGTTGGAGGACTGTTTAATTAGTGTCTTTAACTGCTGTTGCTGCGTGGGCTTCATGTCGCTCTGCAGAGGTGGGCTGCCCTCCTGGCAGGCTGTACAGGGAGTGTGAACGAGGAGAAGGTTGTCCTTTCAGCTGCGCTCAGGTCAGCGGCAGGGAGGGATGCTACGCTGACGGCTGCGAGGAAGGCTGCCACTGTCCCGTGCACACCTACCAGCACCGTGGACTCTGCTTGTCGGTGGGTTCAGAGTAACTTCAGTAGTAGACATGTGACGTTTTAAAAGTGCAGCACAGAAAATGAAGAGCATGAACCAGGCTGTGATGCACCACTGAGAAGATCATTTCAAACTGATGCAGTTTCTTCTCTTTAGAGGGTGTTTGTGCTTGGTGTGTTTCAGGAGTGTCCATGTCTGGTGGATAAAGAGCTGCTGGCCTCTCTGCAGAGCGTCTCTGTGACACCAGTCGCATCCCTGCTGTTTCATAACATCTCAGAGGATATGGAGCTCCAGTCTGGAGATACGTTTGTCCATGACTGCAGCGCCTGGTAAGCAGAGAACTTTGGGAATAATAATACAATTTAAAAAAAAACAACATATTTTAAATAACTACTTCCAAAGTAGTCGTGACATCCCGTTCAGGTGGGGGCAGCTATCAAAGTGGGAGAGGTGGGCTGCACCGTGGACACGTCGAAGTATCCATGGAAATCACTGCAAAGCCGTTATCACAGGAATGACACCGTTGTCATTTGAGATGGACTGAGTTGAGAGCAAAATTTTATGGCCTCATTCAGATCTGACTGAGTCATTAATTCTGAACAGTTGATGCTGGTTTTATACAAACCTGCTGATATCCAGACAGCCCATTCTTCAGGGCAGGCCTTTCTTCTTATTAGCAAAGATAACGCCAAAGCACAGGATGGATGCATTCCAGCACTGTGGCCCTGTAATAAAGACTTCCAGTGTCAAACTGGCCTGTCCACAGTCCACCGGTCCCACTTTGAGAACATCTACCACAGTGTACAGCTACAACCTGAACTGGTGCGCAGCTACAATCCTGTACTGAGTAAGAAATGGAAAACATTTGTTGTTGTGACACAGTGGGAGCGATGCCAACTGTGTCATACGTATAAAACAGTGTAAAACTGCTGTTATATGGAAAATCACCACCAGTCTACCCCTTTTGTTCCCCGTAGCGAGTGTGTGCACGGCAGGTGGAACTGTTCTCTGGAGCACTGTCCTGTACACGGTGCTTTGTCTTCCTGGGGCCCCTGGAGCCCTTGCTCACTATCCTGCGGTGGTTTGGGGCTCAAAACCCGCTCTAGAGGTTGCACACAGCCCGCCCCGGCCCGTGGAGGGAGAGACTGCCAGGGGCCACGGAGGGAAACGACCTACTGCCAGGCCCCTGACTGTCCAGGTACTTTGGAGAGATTCTGTAGAACACGTGTAATATGTGTATTTCAGGGATGAAGGTCAGATTCATGAAAAGCTGCTTTTCCCCTCCAGCTACTGTTGTTCCAACAGAAGAACCAGCCACACCGGGTAGGTTCACTTTTCTGTGCACTCATTTGACTCTGTTCCTTTGGTTGCCATTTTCTTGTATTTGTGCATGCTGTTTAGGCTTTTCTTATCTTAAATATCCTCTCTGTATTTCATCATCTTTCCGTTTCCATCTCCTCAGAGGAGGACTCTGGGTTCTCTCCCTGGTCGCCGTGGAGTCCTTGCACAAAGACCTGCACCGACGCTCTCAGCCCGGCCCTGAAGTCCCGCCATCGACAGTGTGTGACACCAGCCTGTTCTGGAAGCTCTCACCAAGAGAAGGCATGCAACTTGCCCCAGTGTCCAGGTACACCACGCCCACTGTCTGCCTGCCTCTATTTATTTAATAAATCAGTTTGTGTTGCCTTATATAACTATAATATAAAGTACAAGTTAGTGCTCAGTTGATATGACTGCAGGAGCTGCGTGTGTGGTTCTTGCTTTGATGAATACAAGCGTCAACCAAGCTTATGTGTTTTGTGTTTCTGTTTTGAGGCGAGGTGTGTGTAGAGGCCGAGTGTGCGCGAAGGAACTGTTCGTGGACCAAGTGGGCAGAGTGGAGCGCTTGCTCGCGGTCCTGCGGCGTGGGTCAGCAGCAGAGGATCCGAACGTTCCTGAGCCCCGGAACAAACGGCTCGTGGTGCGAGGACATCCTCGGAGGAAACGTGGAGCATCGCTTCTGTAACATCAAACCCTGCAGAGGTCAGCTGTAATTATCAGTTCAAACTCTTCAGTGAAGGAATATTTAAAAAGCCAAAGAGAGAGTTTCATTTTTCACTTACTGGTCTGCGTTTGTGTTCGATGTTGTGTAGTTGATGGAGGCTGGTCCCGGTGGAGTCCGTGGTCGCGCTGTGATAAGCGTTGCGGCGGCGGACGCTCGATACGCACTCGCTCCTGCTCTAGTCCTCCACCCAAAAATGGTGGAAAGAAGTGTGCAGGAGAGAAGAACCAAGTGAAACCTTGCAACACCAAACCGTGCGGTGAGTCTGATCTACCACGTCCTGCGTTTGGCTCCTCATTGTTCCAGCATATGGCTGTTTATCTACAGGAGTGTGTGTTCAGCCTGTGCAGATAGCATCATGGCAAAACTCAGGAACTGCTGTCTGTGTATTGTCAGATGATAGAGGGTGCCCACCAGGCCAAGAGTTTGTGATGTGTGCCAGCCAGTGTCCACAGCGCTGCTCAGACCTCCAGCAGGGCATAGAGTGCCAGACCAACAGCGAATGTCAGCCTGGCTGCCGCTGCCCTCAAGGTACACAAGTCACACCTCATATGTGCGTGTCTTTGTCCGAAAAGTTCCTCTCCTGGCACTGATTTAACCCCTAAACTGTTCTGTGCTCTCCACTGAGAGAATAGCTTCGCGTCTAGAAATGGGTTTGTTATAACTCCTCTGCCTTCTTTAGGATTCGGGGTTCTGAGAATATACAAATTCCTAGAGTCCTGAATCCCCAACATGTGCACGGGATCCCCCAAGATATCTGCACACAGCTGACTCAGCATAAAAGTTCTCTGCAGTTCTCAGTAGAACCTTCTAAGAGACGTAATTCAGTTACAAATGGTGTTTACTCCAGTTAGAAACTGTTGAATTGGAACAGACTGAGTGGCTCATCAGTGGTAAAACAAAAGCAGAGCGGACTGTAACAGGTAACACAGGCCTTCAGTTTAACAGCATTATCAGGCAGCCAGTCATATTCTGTTGATGTTTGATTGACCTTGGTTGGGTTATTTAGGTGTAAGAGTTGTTTCCACTGTTTAAAACTGGCTAAATCTTTTAAAGATAAATAACCTAACCGGCTCGACGTCACACAAGTATTAGAATTTAGTTTTTTCCAAAGACATTATTGGAGTGAGACGAGGAAAAATCTTAAAGTGAGTCTGGGAGAATTCCCCAACAATAAATATGATGGCAGAAATCAACAACAACAGGTTTAACTGGTGATTCTGTAATGGCCCCGTGGACCATTAAGATGACATCTCATTTAGATGATGTTTCAGAGTAGCTGTGCAGTGCAAGGCGTCATTCTGCTGCCAAGTGATGAGATTTGCATCTAGAATTGTTTTGTTAAAACGAATTCATTTTTTTTCATTAGCATGAATCGTGGTTTGCGTATCTTTTGTACGTGTGTGTTTAGGTCAGTTGCAGCAGGACGGGGTGTGTGTGCAGCTGTGGCAGTGTGACTGTGTGGACTCACTGGGGCAGATTTGGGTGGCCGGCAGCACGCATCAGGTGGACTGCAACAACTGCACCTGCTCTGACGGACAGCTGCTCTGCAGCAATGACAGCTGCCAGGCTACCTGTGTTTGGAGCTCCTGGTCCAGCTGGGCTCCCTGCAGTGTTTCCTGTGGACAGGGCCAGAGAACCAGATACAGGTGAGGTCTCCTGGGACCTGGACGAAGGAGACATGGTTTGTTTTGTAAACTGTTAAATTCTTGTTTGAGCACGTCCGTGTTTGGACATTAAAATGGGATCCAGACGGAGGAAAGTTTTTTTTACAAATCTGAAACTGGATTTTAAACAGGTTTTAAGTGGTACGCTCTTTAACAACAAGACGGAGATCATAACGATCAGAAAATCTATCATATTGTTTCCAGTGTAGAGATGGCACGATGCCACTTTTTTATGTCCGATACCGATATCATCAATTTGGATATCGGCCGATACCGATATGAATCCGATATAGTGTTTTTTAATCAATAAAACTGTTTTTTTAATATCTTGCTGCTTTTTGTATAAGTTCATACTCAAGTTTAAAAAAACAACAACACTAAAGCTATTCTGTTATACCTGTATGTAAAAAAATACAACAAAATATTTCATAGTTCAGCAACACTGATCAATCTAATAAACTTAAACCTGCTCCATCCTCCCTATTCTGCTGTTTTAAAGAGTACTTTGCAAACTCCCAGGAAAAACAAATAGGGAACCACCCCCCCCCCCCCCCCCCCACCCTCCACCTCATGATGCTTAATCAACGTAATCAACTTTAATTTGATGCAGTGTGAAAAAAAATGCACAGAAATAAATAATTTTTCAAGAATAATAAAATAGATTCAACATCTTTCTTCTACAGAACTGCAGACTGCACAGATGGTATCTTCCCAAAGGAAAAAGTACTATAGCTTACTAGTATATTAGACTTAACAGTTACTATATGCAGTAATGGACTTCTATATATTTTACACCAGATTAAAACTTTGGGTGTCAGATTCAGATAATTATTTATTGAAAGCTCGACATTTTAAATGAGAATAAGAAAGAAAAGTATGTCTTTGTGCCCCCTTTTCCCTGTTCATGCCCTATCGGCCCCCCTGGCTACACTTTGCTAGATCCGCCCCTGCACAGTTACAGCCGTCAGCTGTAGAAAAAGATCCTCGAGTAGAAAGTAATATTAAATCAATTCTAACAACAGCTGATCAAGCTTAAACGTGCTGCTGTTGTTCAGCCGCTGGTTTCCTCTTTCTGGAGCAAAGTGGGCCAAAAACAAACCAGAGAGACGGACTCACGACAGAAAAGCCGATCAGCTGATCACTGATCAGTTTCACGATTGAAGTAGCAGCAGCAGAGAGAGAGAGAGAGGCAGTCGCTCCATATATCGCTTGTTAAGCTTTACAAACATTCAGAGATGAACTTACACACTTGCTTTACTTCTCTCTGGGATCACTTCAGAGATGAAATGCTGGTTTGGTAGTGAGGCTACAAATACACACAGCTGCTCTATCACTGAGCACACTGCTCCGACGTGCTACGGTTATGAGCCGAGTTACGCCGTGTTGCAAGTTTTGTGAGGTGCTTTTTTGATATTTAATGGATCGGATTACATTTTTTATTTCTCTCCGATATCCGATCCAGTAATTTACGTCAGTATCGGACCGATACCGATACGTAATATGGGATCGGTCCATCTCTACTCCAGTGTTTGTCTTCTGTAATTGCTGAATTAAGGATAAAGTTGATTCGAGTTGTCTGAGTCAGTGTGACGATTAACTCTGTCGTCTGTCTTTTGTCCGTGTCAGGAGATAAAATCGGGGCTCTGCGGGAGCCGGAGCGTCACTTGCTGAAAGCATTTCTTTCAAAAGAATGAATTTGCTGCTGATCAGACACCTTCCTGATGGATAGTTAAATAGCTTCGTTTCCATGGTACTGCAAGTTCTCAATGCTAATTCCAAATCTTAGAATTTACAAATAACATAAGATACATTTAACACTTTAAATCACATATGAAAGCAGTCACGGAGTAACAGATTAGTGATCCAGGCTTCCTGCTACCACAGTAAGTCAGCAATGTAAACAATAATGGAGTCTAGTAGGTTAGGGGGCGGAGCCAGAGTTTCAGTCTCACAGCATGGGGGTAGAGGTTATTCTGGACTGGATCCTGCGCTGCAGTTTTCAGAGCACCTAAAGGCTGATGATTTTCTGAACCCTGACTGTGAATCTTAATATATGAAACGTGAAAAGAGCGTGATGGTTGGTTCATTGTCTTTGGTTCTGCAGTGTATCTGTGGATATAAATACATGCAGTGGTATTAAACTGGTTTTCGGTGTATTCCACTGTGATTACCTGCTGTTCGTGTTATGTGCCAGGTCTCTGACCCCAGACACCGAGGGAACACGTTGCCACTTTGAGGAGGTCCAGCACAGACCCTGCAGTCCAGGAACCTGCCCGCCTCTCTGTCTCCTTGACAACCAGACGCTCAGTGTGGGTGACACCTGGCTCCAAGGAGAATGTAAACAATGGTGCGTTAGATAAGGACAGAGGATATGGATGTTAATGACAAAAATGAAATGTCAGTGATACTGTGCTGGAAGCTCTGCCTGTGTTTCTTCTAGCACGTGCACTCCAGAGGGAGTTTTCTGCCAAGACATCGACTGCAGAGGTGCGTCGCCGTGTTTCTGTGAAAGAGTGTCGCAGATGTTTGAAGTCCTTGCAAAGAAAGTTGTGAAAATCCTTTGTGCTGTTTCCAGTGGACGGTGCTTGGACCCCCTGGTCGGTGTGGTCTGACTGCTCAGCGACTTGTGGTCGGGGCACACATGTTCGAACCCGCGCCTGCATCAACCCCCCACCACGAAACAATGGTTCTCACTGCAGCGGGCCAGAGAAAGAAACACAGGACTGTCAGACCCCTCCGTGCCTGGGTCTGTATCTTAAGGCAAGGAAAGAAAAGCCACATATTCTCTCCAATCAAAGGGAATTTCATTTACTCTTGTATCAACAGATGACCTTTGCCCTTGGTCTCCTTGGTCACCGTGCTCCCAGACGTGCGGGGCGGGGTCTGTATCACGACACAGGGCGTGTGTGTGCGAGCAGGGAGGAGATGCGGCGTGTCCCCCTGAGATCGAGGCTGAGAGGAACCGCGTGGAGACGCAGCTGTGCTACAAACAGCCCTGTCCAGGTACAAGAGTCATGCTGGCAGCACTGAAGCCAGACTAACAGCCACGATCGCTGTTTGTGCTGTTTCTCTCTGAACAGCTGACGGCTCTGTGTGTCTTCAGCATTTCTGAGAAGCCATTGTAATTAGAGGAACTTCAGCTGAGCTCATTAAACGATTGGACATAGTTGCAGTGACTGTTACTGATGAACACAGAGTTATTCTAATATATTATTAGGTAATGAGCTATATGGGCACAGACCAGAGTACATGTAGGGACACAACATTAGAGACTAGACTGGGGAACCACAGAGTGACATTAAAGGGTTTATTGGATCTTTGTTTTTTAGCGTCACATTGCATTATTAGGTCTCCATAGTGACTTAGTATGGTATAGATTTTCTGTTGAAGGAATATATTTCATATATGCAACCTGCTGAGCTGTATCTCACACCGCAGGACGAAGCCGTGCAGTAAAGTTACAGCTGCGCAAAATAAGAGTTAAGTCACATATGCAAAAAATGTTTTAGTGGTTGATCCCAGTCTGTTTCACACTGCTGGAGCTAATAGGACACAGATTGCAGATGTTTGCCACAGAGAATATTAAATCAGTCAAACTAACTTCACTTGTCCATCTGCTGATTTCTGTGTTGCACACATGTGCATTGCAGGTTTTATTGAGTGAAGCTGGACAGGTAGGTACAGCCTCTACTAAGTGAACAGAGCTCAGTGTACAGGGTATCGGTGTCACAGAAAACAAATCGGACCCTTAACATTACTAATGCTACCAACAAATCCTGGAACACCGGGCAAATTGGGAAAAGATGATCTGGCAGAAGAAATGAGGGCGGGCAGGAAATACACAAGGGCAGGAAGTGAAGTATGTGAAATATGAGAGAAAATAGCACAAGTAGAGCTACACAGAGCTTTGGAGCCTCGCATTCAAACCTGTGTTAGACTGTGAGAAGCTTCCAGACTGTTTGAGATTCACTGACTTTCATCTTTTTATTGTGCTTCATTTTTTGAAGCCAGTGTAGAAGAAGGTGGGCAGGTATTTGACTTCTAAAATTATGCCATAGTATGCGATTAACTGAAGAGCCGACTGTGTGTTGAAGCGACTCACAGATGACATCAAGCGCTCGTGAATCGCACTTGAATGTTTTCGTTGCTTTGGCAGGCTGTCCCATGTCAGCGTGGAGCGTTTGGTCTCAGTGTTCCTGTGCGTCCCAGAGGCAGCAGCGTTACCGTGTAGCGCTCTCTTCACCCACCAGGGGCCAACAGTGCACTCCTGTGGAAACACAGAGCCGGGCATGCGGTCTCAGCCGCTGTGATGGTGAGTTCATTACCCTTAGAGCTGCTTAAGCTGCACTCTGGTCCTACACCTCTTCATGTGTTTTCCTGCTAGAAGTCTGCGAAGCCCCGTTTGTGTACTCGTCGTGTGGCGCTCCCTGTGAGAAGCAGTGTGAACTGCGTGGCCGTGAAGATCTGTGTCTGGGTGTCAGCGAGTGCACACCTGGCTGTTACTGTCCACAGGTGAGTTTTAATGAACGCTGCTGAGTTTAATTATGATTTTTGGACACTACCAGTAGGATACAGTAAGACGCACTTTGCCTTTGGAGGTTTTGCTTTGATTTCTGGTCATTAAGAACAAATATGATTAGCAAATAATGCAACACGTGTTAACAGCTGCGTTTTGTTGGTTTGGTTTTTGGATCTTAAGCTGCTTCAAACAGCACGTTTGCCTGAAGTATGAATTCTACATTGATGCATCTCAATGCACGTGATTTGAGCACAACACACGACAAATGTGCTGTACTTTATGACCAAGACACAGATCCGATCGCTGCGCTGTTTCTTCTTTCCTCTGAGATGTGTGTTTTTCCTTCCAGGGCCTGCTGCAGTATAATGGGAGCTGTGTTCCTCCAGAGGAATGTGGCTGCATCCACTTGCAGCACCAAGCTCCAGGAGATCCACCCACGCCTGTCACCGTCCCACAGGGGGCCACGGTCACCATAGGCTGCAGTACCTGGTCAGTTGTCTCTATCAGCCCCTGTTGCTGATAGAGACATGAATGTTTTCTCACAGTGTTGTCGTCACTCTCTGCTCTTTCTTTGTGATTCCCAGCTTGTGTGTGCAGTTTGTCTTTTATGCTGCCTGGGCTGTGACAGGTTGTTATTATTGTCCGTTTTGTTGACTTCTCTGTCCTCCAGTCTTTGTCACGATGGGAGTTTGCAGTGCGACATGAGAGAATGTGAAGGTAAGAGAGCAGAGTAATAAAACGAGGTTCTCTGTAAACACGGTGAACCTGAATCTTTCTTTCTCTCCTTCTTTCAGTCGTCCTCAGCGAGTGGTCGGGCTGGACTCGGTGCTCTCCCTGCGTGCTGCAGCACAACAGCTCGCAGATGGTGTCGATCCAGAGGCGCTTTCGAGCCTGTTTGGACCTGGATTCTGGTCTTCCAGTCTCTAGAGAGGAGGAGAGCCAGTGTCCAGGACTGCTGGTAGAGGAGAGGCCATATCCAGATGCTAACATCTGCAGAGGTAACAAAGATGCTCACACCAAGAGTTTGTTTCGTGTCAGAGGATTCAGTCGTCTTATTGGCCAGATGTCACTGAGGAGAGAGCAGCAAAAGTAAATGTTCTGTGTTATGTTAGAGATTTTACTGCTGTCTGCAAACTCATACTGACCTTTGCAAGATTCTTTTAGGTCAAACTTGCACTGTGCACCTGGAAGTTGGGTCGGATTGAGGTTGGAGGACGTTCACACCATAAACAAACTGCACAAACTGCACCTCCTCCACAGGGTCTGGGTGTTTGTGGGCACCACAGTTGTGCTCTGTCTGAGACCCTCTCAGTAAAAGTTTGACACAGATTGCATGCAAACAGTGGGTGAA
The DNA here is from genome assembly GCF_057382095.1 of Aulonocara sp. 'chitande type north' Nkhata Bay. Taxonomy (NCBI): domain Eukaryota; kingdom Metazoa; phylum Chordata; class Actinopteri; order Cichliformes; family Cichlidae; genus Aulonocara; species Aulonocara sp. 'chitande type north' Nkhata Bay. Next base: position 3,434,539 of record NC_141352.1, on the reverse strand, counting down.
TGAGTCAGGGCTCGACGAGCACGGCTCCAAAGAAAAAAAATGAATTACACAGTCGGTCAGAGGGTGATGAAATGACTGCAGCGCGGTTTTCTCTGGAAAGGAAAGGGGGGTGATTGTGTTTTGAAATAAATGCGTGCACTTCAAAGCATATTCTTTTCATCTAAATAAAGACAGTTGGAGTCTCACACACAGCGAGGAATAAACGACTGCAGACACCGATAATGTCCAAGTCATAAACAGGCAAACCTTTAAACTGTTTCAGTGTATTAAATAAATGTATGTAGTTTTGGATCCAGTGACGAGAGCGATGTCATTCTGACATGTGGAGTCTCTGAGGGAAAATGTTTACTGTGTGTCAGTCACAGCTGCCATCAGCAGACAGTTAAGAGGCCTTAATCAGTGCAAAATGGGCTTTTCCTGCTATTCTGACTCACTTTATTCCCCAAAGGAGAAGAAAAGGACAGGTTAAATGCTCATGTGTGGTTAGCTTTGCTTTTATGTGCGTGCAAAGGATGATTCAGCTCAAATTTAACTCTGTCATCCATCCATTTTTTATACACGAATGGCTCTGAATGACTGCTGTCCCAGCTTAATTTGCATGTCAAACAACTGAAGCATGGTTCTTGGTCATAGTGAGTAAATACTGCTCAGCAAGAACAAACTAAAATGTGTCTCTTACTTATAAATGATACAGCAAATAAACACATTGTGTTTGTCGCTCTGTCGTCATCATCTAAAACGAAACACTTAAAGTTTCTGTATTTGTCACTGTCAGTCTGTTAATGCGGATAATACCAAGGTTAGGTTAGTTATGATAGTCACTCTGCTCTCCTAGATGTGTGTCAGTGGAGTGGGTGGAGTGCTTGGACAGCGTGTGCTGAGCCGTGCAGCGGTGGAGTCAGGCAGCGCTACAGACAGCCCCTGGCCTCTCCTGCAGGACCCCAGTGTAGGAGCCAAGAGACCCAGACCCAAGGATGCAACACGGCCCTCTGCCCAGGTACATGTGAGCTTAAAAAGAGAGCAAAGCCAACAGGCAACATCAGTGGTGTAGTTCATAAGTTCAGTTCCAAAGATAACATTAGTTACACAATTTGTTGATATATATGTGAATGGAGATGACTGCAAAAGCCCCTAAAAATTAAGGCTGTTGGAAGTTTTGGTACACGCAGTGAAAATGTTTTCCTCGAAGGCTTCGAGGCTGAGCCGGACAGAGATGATCATGTTGTTTGTGTCAGCGTGGTTTGTTAGAAACACATTTGTGTGTTTTCACTTTGAACTAATGCAAAGTCATTAGTGTTTCTTTTCAGCAGCTGAAGGAACTTCTGCACATTCTTGGAAAGAAGTGAGAGGAAATCAGACGTACAAGTAAAACGTATATAAAACGACACAGAGGAAAATGATCCGATTCAATGAATTTCTAACCAAACGTCTTTACAGCTTAAAAAGAAGAATTTTATAGGAAGTTCCATTAGTTCTGAAGCTGTTTGAAATAAAACAAATCAGGATGTACTAAAAGACTAAATCAGACTGAAGACAAAACTTTGTCCTTACGATTATCTGTCTGTCACAAAGCTACAGCTACAAGCCGCACACATCACACCACCACCACCGTGCTGAACTCTGTTTCTACGTCAGGTCACATTTTGCAGCGCAGGCATGGTTTTCTTTGCTTTTTCAGGTGAGCGCTGTGAGGACAGGGATCGAGCCTCCCAGGACAGCTGTGCCAACAAGTGTCCTCGCAGCTGCACTGACCTATGGGAGCATGTGCAGTGTCTCCAAGGAGCCTGTCACCCGGGTAACCATGGATAACATCTTCCTAATATTAGACTTTCATTACGTGAAATTCATTGTTTCTCTGTGTTTCTTTACTTTTCCGTCTCTTTTTTTGGTTTTTGTCTCCTCAGGTTGTCGGTGTCCAGAAGGACAGCTGTTGCAAGATGGCCGCTGCGTGCCAGTGACAGAATGTCGTTGTGGTATCCCATCAGGCAACGGGACGCTGGAGTTCCTCCCTGAAGAGGAGTTTACTGTGGACTGTAACACCTGGTGAGAACTGCTTTCTGTGAGCTGAAGTATGGTCATAGTTGGGATTAATAAAGCAGTTTTTCAAATTTTTGTAGCGTTTAGTTCATAAACTTTGCTCCGTCTCACTTCTCGTAACGCCCCTCCGTGTGCAGTGTGTGTGAGCATGGCACGGTGGTGTGCTCCAAGCTTCCCTGTCCAGTTTATGAGCCCTGGAGTCCATGGAGTGCCTGCTCAGCTTCATGTGAGCGAGGCCGGAGAACCAGGACGCGCCGCTGCCAGGACACAGAGGGCGGCCCGCCCTGTGCCGAAGTCACGCAAACAGAAATCTGTGATCTGCCGTCGTGTCCAGGTCGGACATAGAAAAAATATCCAGCCAAGATCCTGAGATTTTACCTGCAAGTCTGGCGTCCCCTTACCTCCTTAATCTCTGCTTAACTCGCCGCCTCTCTTTGCAGCGGGTTGTTTGCTGAGTGAGTGGTCGGCCTGGAGCGAGTGCAGCGCCTCCTGTGACGGTGGGTTGTCATTGCGGAACAAGACAGTCCTCCGAGAGCCAGAGCCCGGTGGGACAGCCTGTGTCGGGCCACTTGAACAGCACGTTGTCTGTAACACCAACAGCTGCCTGCCCGGTAACACAAGCACACAACACTGCGCACTTTGTGTGTCTACTGAGAGATACCACTTGAGTTCAAATGATGTGAAACTGTTGTCAGTCAGCTCATCAAAGTCCTAATGAGTGATGTTTACAGTTATATTAATTATAACAAACAAAGTGAATACGAAGTAAATATATCAGCGCACATGTCTGCACGCCGACCTGTTACAGGTGAGGTCATTTGCTTTATGTTCCTGCAGAGTGTCCCGGCACGCAGGTGTCCAGTGACTGTTCAGCTTCCTGTCCGTATACCTGCCAGGACTTGTGGCCACACACTCAGTGTTTACCTGGACCCTGCACGCCGGGGTGCACATGCCCTCCTGGACAGGTGTGTGTGTGTGTGTGTGTGTGTGTGTGTGTGTGTGTGTGTGTGTGGTTGGACAGCAGATGTGAGTCCTAACTGATTGTGTCATCGTGCCCTTTGCAGGTGTTGCACAGGGGCTCCTGTGTGGCTCACGCTGACTGTCCCTGTTCGCCGCTCTCTTTGCCGGCTGATTTTCAAAGCTGGAATGTCAGCTCCGAGTACTTCACGGAAGCTCTGCTGCCCCCGGGAGCGGCCATCCAGCACCTCTGCAATACATGGTGATCTGCTACTGTTGGTGTGGTCCAGTCATTCACTGAGTCGTGTTGTAGGCAGTTGAACCAACGGCTGTAAAACTGTAATATGTGGCTCTTACATTTCCGGGCTGGCTCTGGCTCAGGTTGTAGAGCAGGTCAGCTACTAATCAGAAGGTTGGTGGTTCAATAGCTGCTCAGGTATCCTTGGGCAAGATGTTGAATCCCCAGTTGCTCCTGATGTGTTCATTAGAGTAAGATTTTGTGTGAATTTTAGACAGAAAGCACTCAGACACAGTGAAAAGTGCACAAATGGGAGATTAAACGATGCAGAGTGCTCGAGTAGAGTAAAACAGCACTGTGGAAGAAGCAGTGCATCCACGCTGCGCAGTTTAAAAATGACTCGACCGATGATTTGATTTTTTTTCTAATGTTTCTAACAATATTCCAACCCAAAGAAATGTATGTTTTATTCATTGTTGTGTTTCATTTTGATCCAAGACATTTAATTGTAGCAATTAACGTTACATTTGCTACATTTTCTTCAGTATTTCTTCAGAATAAAGAGACACACCATAAATAAAGTCAGTTAAATGACTGGTACCTTGTTCATGAACATCATTTCTGCCCGAGTCAGGTCGATTTTATCCAACTGTCTATTTTTGCTTTAATTAAAAGAAAACGTTGGGTTACTTAACATAATCCCTGGTTCTTTGATAACAGAGTGAGGTGTTTCACTATGGGGAATCGCCTCGGCGTGACCAACTACGGAAGCTCCAATGACACCACGTCTGTCTATGACAGACCTGTCGAGTCGTGCTCAGGGCTCCGCCCCCTCATTCTAACACGGCCGACCAGCTCCTCCTAACTCATTCCAAGCAGATTTCTTTCCGTGCCTAAGCAAGGAGGGAAGTGTTGGTGAAACACCTCACTCTGTTATCAAAGAACCAGGGATTACGTTAAGTAACCCAACGTTCTTTTTCTAACTTCGCTCGGTGTTTCACTATGGGAGATATGGCCCACTCCCGGATTGCGCCAGCTCCCGAAGCTACTCTCCAGTGCTACTCCAGGATCTCAGGTCGAACCTGAGGCACCAGAATCCAGCACTGTCTGAGCCAGGGATGACTGTGCAACATCCAGCCGATAAAACCGGACAAACGTGTGCGGCGTAGCCCAGCTTGCTGCCGCACAAATATCCTGGACTGATACACCTCTGAACAACGCCCAGGATGTGGCCACACCCCTAGTGGAGTGAGCTCGGAGTCCCGGGGGGGGGGCTGCAAGCCCTTACAGCTATAAGCCAGAGCTAAGGCCTCTACAATCCAATGAGCTAGCCTCTGGCGTGATACGGGCCTGCCCTTGTGAGGGGAGGCCCAGCTGATCCGACTTCCTGAATCCAGCTGTTCTGTCAACATAAGTCCCCAAGGCCCGGACAGGGCACAAAGTGTTCAGCCTCTGCTCCCTCTCTGAAGAGAATGGAGGGGGGTGAAAAGCCAGGAGCTCTACTGTAGAGCACCTGTATGATGTTTCCAGCACTTTAGGCTGGGTTAGGCCTCAGGAGTGCTTTAGTGAGTCCGGGGCCAGCTGTAGACAAGAGGGGTGAATAGACAGAGCCCGTAATTCACTAACTCGCTTGGCTGTGGTTAGAGCCAACAGCAGAGTGGTTTTAAGAGAGAGAAACTTCAACCCCACTGCCCCAATAGGCTCAAAGGGGTGGTGGGAGAGGGCGTCTAAAACGACTGACAGATCCTATAAAGGGACCAGTGGTCTAGAAACTGGGAGCGTTCGACGCACCCCTCTCATGAAGCGACATACAAGGGGGTGCTGCCCGGCAGGTTTATCACCAAACCCCACGTGGCAGGCTGAAATAGCTGCTAAATAGACCTTTATAATGGAAAAGGCTTTCCTTTTGTCCAGCAAGTCTTGAAGAAAACACAACAGCTCCACCACTGAACACTGAAAAGGGATAATGGTAAATGGCCTGTATTTATATAGCGCTTTACTAGTCCCTAAGGACCCCAAAGCGCTTTACATATCCAGTCATCCACCCATTCACACACACATTCACACACTGGTGATGGCAAGCTACATTGTAGCCACAGCCACCCTGGGGCGCACTGACAGAGGCGAGGCTGCCGGACACTGGCGCCACCGGGCCCTGCTTTTCATGGCACCACTCTTCAAAAACACACCATTTACTGCTGTAAATGGAACGAGTGGAGGAGACTCTGGCATTCTGAATGGTTTCAATAACCTTCGGAGGCATGCCTGCTGCCTTCAAATTCCACCTTTCACGGGCCAGGCCTAGAGAGCAACCTGGTCTGGATGGGGATGGTATATCTCCCCCTGCGCCTGAGACAGTAGGTCCCTGCGGATGGGGAGTGGCCATGGCTCGTCCACCAGAAGCTGGATGATTTCTGCTATCCAGTGTTTGGATGCCCACCGTGGAGCTATTAAAATCTGAGACAGCCCCTGATCCCTCACTCTGATCAGTGTTGGGGAGATCAGGCTGAGGGGAGGGAAAGCATACAGCAGAGTTTTTGGCCATGGATGGGCCAGCACATCCACGCCCAGTGGCGCATGTGCGTCTGACAGGGAGAAAAACAGGGGGCACTGTGTGTTTTCTCGTGAGGCGAGGAGATCTACGGCAGCCCGGCCGTATCTCTGCCAAATCTGCTCCACCACCTGTGGGTGAAGCCTCCATTCTCCGAACAGTGGATTTCCTCTGGACAGGAGGTCCGCCCCCCTGTTCAGAATTCCTGGCACGTGAGTTGCCCGAAGGGAGAGGAGCCGAGTGCTGCTCCACATAATTATTTCCCTGGCTAACCTGTGTAGCTGCCGGGAACGGGTGCCGCCCTGGCGGTTGATATAAGCAACTACAGTGGAGTTGTCTGTTTTCACTAAAACATGTTGACCCCGGAGATACGGCAGAAAATGGAGCACCGCGTGGAGCTCCAGCACATTTATGTGATTCAGAGCGAGCCTCTGTGACCAAACGCCATTCACTGCTCTGCCCATCATAGTCGCACCCCAACCTGACAGGGATGCATCTGTGGTCAGCGTCACCCTGGATGATACTGCCCCGAGAGGTACCGCCGCCGCGAGAGCTGTCGGGCTCCTCCAAGGCCGGAGAGCCGCGATACACGGCTGCATTATTTTTACACCACGATTGAGATGTCGGCGAGGGCACAGCTGCAGAGAAGCGACCCACCGCTGAAAATCTCTCATCATAAGCAGCCCCAAATGTACCACCGATATCACCGAGGCCATGAGGCCGAGGAGGCGGAGACAGAGTCGGAACCGCACGACTTTCCCAGCTGAAAACGGGAAAGACAGTGAGTGAAGGATGCGATCCTCCGCTCTGAAAGTGCGATAAGAGATGGAGTCTATTCTGAGCCCCAGATACTCTGTAAACTGTGCGGGTTCCAAGTGGCTCTTTTCCAGGTTGATTGTGAACCCAAGCTCCGTGAGGTGATTCACCACCACCTCGGAGTCTTTGATCGCCTGCTCTCGCGATCGTGAGCATATTAGATAATCGTCTATGTAAGAGAATATTCTGATGCCGCTGTTCCTTAACGGAGACAGCGCTGCCTCCACACATTTGCTAAACACCCTTGGAGCTAAGGATAGCCCGAATGGGATAGTTTGAAACTCGTACGCTACGCTCTGATAAGCGAACGTGAGATATTTCCTGTGTGGAGGATAAATGGCGATGTGAAAATATGCGTCTGATAGGTCGATTGTAACAAATCAATCGCCTGTGTGAATTGAGCGACAAAGCGTCTTGTGTGTGAGCATTCTGAACGTGTACTTTCTCAAATGCTTGTTTAACACACGCAGATCCAGAATAGGATGGAGTGACGTTCCGTCCTTTTTCGGGATGAGGAAATAGCGGGAGTAAAAGCCCTGCTGAGCTTCTTCGCTCGGAACCGCTCCAACCGCCTGTTTGTGTAACAGGGAGGATATTTCCTCCTCCAGCACATTCGCTGAATCGCGACTGGCCACAGAAGCTAACACTCCACCGAATCTCGGGGGTTTTGCCGCAAACTGTAGTCTGTAACCATGGGAAATGGTTGACAAGACCCAGGGATGAACTGCGCATGCACGCCACCGCTCCAGCCGCGCTGCGAGCGGGCCTCTGAAGACGCGGTAGCGTGACGTCACCCCTGTCTCCCGGAAGGAGTTGGGGCTCTCCCCCTCGGGAAGAGCGTGAGCTCCCCCTGCTGGGAACAAAGAAAAATTGCAGTGATTTTCTTTTGTTTTTATTTTGAAACTGGGGGGACATTCTGCCCTTGGCAAACTGCCTGGCTGCAGAAATGCACGTTTTATTTCTTTTGTTACCCCCAAACCACAGTGAAGTGTCTGGTGACTCTGGGCAGTGCTTGGTGACACAGACAGAGTGCTTAGAAGTGTTTGGTGACACTGCGCCATTTGTCCACAAGTCTGTCCTCCCTGAACTGGAGGAGGAGACTGAGAGGGTGCTCCTGGTGAACTGGAAACTTCCGGAGACCCTGAACTTTGGAGTGATTTGGTTACCCCTTCTAACACCTTCCTTCTCTTTGGGGAAGAAAATAGGGGTGACACAGAATGCTGCAGGTGTGCTGCTAGGCTGACCGCTTCTTTTTCCCCTCCGGGGTCTGACGGCTTGTTCTTTGCAGCAACTGCTGCAAAGGAATGCTTGCCCCAAGGTCTTCGGTTCTCTACCTTGGCCTGGTGGGCACCCTGCTGGCCTCCTGCTCCTCTCTGCATTCTGACCCCACTCTGTCTCCCTCTCACAGCTGCTGCTGTTGCTGCAAAGCCAGCTCTTGGCACCTGCTGGGGCTGAGAGTTAGGTTTTCTGGGTAAGCAGAGGTTGAATGCTTCTCCCTCCTGCTTTCTGCGGGTGCTTGTTTCTCTCATTCTCTCCAGGGCTGGGCCAAAGAGACCCTTGGTTGGGTCATAGGCTGCATCCATGACCTCAGCCTTCTGAGCATCACCTAGGCCTGACAGGTTTAGCCACAAGGCTCTCTCACCCGAGACTGCAAGGCCCATAACGCGGCCACACCCTTGGACTGCTCCCCTGGAGGAGCGAAGAATGAGATCATTAACCACACAGATTTCATCCCAGAGGACTGGGTTCTGGGAACCTGAGTCAAGCTGATGGCCCATGTCTTCCAGAATTTCTGCCTGATATGCTGATAGCAGTGTGACTGCATTAAGCGAGCACACTGACTGTGCAGCATATTTGTACGTCCTTTGATAAATAGATGCCGTGAGGTGATCTGTCTTGTTGGGCAAAGAAATGCTAGAAGAAGCTGAGATTGCCCTGCGGTTAGGGTGAAGGTGATACGCCACTGAAGGCTCCACTGCTGGGGGTTCGGTCAGCCCCAGTTCACCCATCCCCTGGATCTCAAGCTTAGAGCAGCCCTTGGTCGGAAGCTTGCTTTTAAAAGGGCTTGACCAATAGCGACTCATTTCTTTCATGCAGGCCGGGACTGCTGGCAGAAGCTGCTTCGATGGTGGCAAGGCTGGTGGGAGCCTCTTGCCGTCATACAGGTTGCATTCTGCCCCTTCGGCATCCTGGGCGGCTGGCCATGGGATGCCTAGCTTGGCAGCAGCCCATTTGCAGACCTCGTACAAATTGCTGTCCACCAGGGGTGCAACTTCAGCCCCACTCGGTGGCCTGGACTGCTGGGGAGGAAAGGTAGAGTCATCCTCCTGTTCCTCATCCATGTCCTCCAGGTCGAGGAGGTCGGAGTCGACATCGCCCTCCGCGTCCTCGCCACCCGGCTCACCCACGTTTTGATCGAGGAGGTCCTCGAACGATGGGGGCATGAGCGTGGATTCTTCTTCCATCATGTCCGCCCAGCTTGTGGAGGCTCGCGGATGACGGATATCGCTCGTAGCAGTAGCCGCCGACAGGCAGGGGTCCTGACTGTTCGTTACTGCTACTCTCAGCCTCCTTTCCAGGACTTTCTCTGGCATCAAAGCACAGTGTGGGCATCCCTGAGGGTCCGCCAGTGAAGCCTGAGCATGCTTGGCACCCATACAGACGATGCACATTGGATGAGGGTCCCTGCCTGAGATGGTGGCACCGCATGATCCGGGGCACGGGCGGGATGCAGCCTCTTTCGCCGTAGACTTGGTTAGCGGAAAGGGGTGAGACTAGGCTACACCAGGCTCGTCTCGACACGTTAGCCCGTAAGTAGCTAGGACTGGCAGCGGGTGTTAAATCCGATCTAGCCGCGGCGGGAGTCAGCTCGTCGTGACAAGTTAGCTGCACTCCGCTAGTCAATATCGTTAGCGACTTAATGCTAACCGAACCCTAGGTCGACCAACAAGCTAATGCTAGTGAGACGCTAATGTGGTTCGTGGCCTGCTAACAAGTCAATGCTAGCCGGACACTGAACGAACAGCTCGCCGTAACGCGTTAGCCCGAGTCACACAACGTCGGCTACCTCGCTAACTAAAACCAGGAACCGCTGGGACAGCTCGCCTGACGCGGTTGCTGTTCCACAGTGCAACTCTAAGTACGCTTCTTTCGAAGGACTTACTCAGCACGATCCAAACGGCCACCGGAAAAACTGCGTTCGGCGACGTACTCCTACACGGGACGCCTGAGAACTGTTAAGCAGCTAATCAAGTTAGTTAGTAGTTAGTAGTTTCTCACGGGAAGAAAGCGAGAATGAGTTAGGAGGAGCTGGTCGGCCGTGTTAGTATGAGGGGGCGGAGCCCTGAGCACGACTCGACAGGTCTGTCATAGACAGACGTGGTGTCATTGGAGCTTCCGTAGTTGGTCACGCCGAGGCGATTCCCCATAGTGAAACACCGAGCGAAGTTAGAAAAAGAACAGAGGCTGTAGTAGCAGCTTTCATCTTCCTCTGTGCTTTGCCACAAGGTCCTGTATTGTACCGCTTTTTAATAAGTTAATGTTAAGCTTCTTATGTGTTCCAGCTCTAAACTGCTGTGGATGTGTAATTATATTAAAAAAGGATGAAATAGAAGATTATATGTATAATTCGTACCCTCACAGTGGTCTGGTAGGCAACTGTGTGTGGCTGGTTCAGCCTCGTGTTCACTTCGACTTTTCTTTCATCTAATTTTACTCACTTGACTTTTTTACGCTCCTTCCAGCTTGTGCCAAGGTGGGATGTTCAACTGCACCTCAGAGCCCTGTGAGGGTGAGTGATGCTTCGTCACAGCTGCATTTCCTGAACCTTATAGGGCCTCTCTCTCTTTCAGCAATGAAAGCAACGGTCAGCAACAATAATCTTCGATTGAACTGGCAGGGTCATGATAAAAATGTCAACCTATCTATAGTTGGGACAGCTGCTGCTGCAACAGTTGGCTCAAATAACTGAGCTACAGTCTCGTCAATCAGAGTCCACACAGGCCATTACTGGGATTTTGTGTCATAAACGTACAATTTCATGATGTGAGCTTTGGTTTTGCTTCCAGAGCAGATCACAGTTTGAACTTGGCTTGTTTCTCCATCTCACGGTATCATTAATCCTAATGTGGAATAAAAGAGGATCTCATTTCAATCACAGTACTGCACATTTTAGTTGCAGTTTCTTCTCACACATCTGTCCAGACATTACTTTACTGGCCCTTGCGATACTTTCTTAAACTAGAGGTTAGAGAAGTATCTGTGAATATCTTCTTAGACAACAGTTGTGCTGTTGGTTGTAGGGAGTTCCTTTTTCACCATAGGTGTTATTTTGCTACATATAGAATATTGATCATGATAACAGCTTCACGCACAACTTCAGTTTGGGTGTTTAGGAAAACCAAAGTCTGGCAAGAACTGTGAGAAAAATGAGCACTAATGTTTGTAGGAGTGCTGTCGCACTTTATTAACAGTAATAAGAATATGTTGCCTGATTGGGCCCATGAAGAGCAAAAAGAAGCAGCTCATGTGATTGTTGGCCAACAAGTGCATGGAAAAATCATTACAAAAAGTATAATGTTATACTGTGAATAGAATATTACAGCTGTAATTTATCGGCTTGTAGAAAGTCAAACAGGACTCATCAACATTCTGAGGAAACCAGGTCAAGCTAGCACAGAAAGGTTTTACCGCACATGTCACATCAGTGCATGAAATACAAATGTCTGAAAGGTGCCGTACATTTGATTCAAAATTAGTAAGTTAGGCAGAAAGCAGCTTAGTGTTTTATGTTGTTTTCAGAGGTTTTGGCAGCGCTGCAGGAGAGGAGGTGGTGAGTGAAATGCTATCACGACCAATAAACAAATTTGAAAGTATGTAAGAATCAAACCCACCAGTACCCACCTACTGGACCTTTGGACACTTTTAAAAGCAAGAAATGAAACAGGTCTGTGCTGCTTTTCCCTCCCTACCAAACCACGATGAAGCATAAAGGAAACATAGGACACAACCTGATTGGGCGTTGTACTGTGTTGCTTAGTTCAGCATCACTTCCTGTCAGGTGCAGCTGTTGACAAATGGCTCCGTCAGCAGAAACTTTGATGTTTCCAGCAAATATTTCACTGTTTTATGCATTTTGGAAACGCAATAAAAACAAACAAATCTATGATGAAGTTCATTCAGATGAACTTTTATTTCAGTCTAAAAGATTTTAAATGCTTTTACTGACCTAATAGAACGTTTCCTGTAAATATGCACACACCTTCTCCCCCGTCCCTCTTCTCAGCTGTTTCTCTTTCCCTCTTTCTTTCTCCCCTTCTTTCCCCCAGTCAAGTCTGTCCCGTATTCAGTAAGTGAAAATAAAATAAACAATAAAAGGTGAATCAAATGGACCATTACGGCAAGGCTGGGATGGTCAGTTTGGTAAAGTAAATCCGTTGGGCATCTTTCTTTGCCTTTAGACAACAATTCTGATGGCAAAAGAGCCAAACGGGACAGGCAAAAAAAAAAAAAAAAAAAAAAAAAAGAACGTTTCCTGTAAATATGCACACACTTAGACTCTGATGGTTACAGCAGATGCAACAAAAGCTGTGAAGGAGACATTTTACTATTATTTCTTTATCTTTTCATTAGTCTTTTATCCTTTATCTTCTTTCTCTCAACCCACCGGTCACAGCAGATGGCCCCGCCCCTCCCTGACCCTGGGTGTTCCGGAGGTTTCTTCCTGTTAAAAGGGAGTTTTTCCTTCCCACTGTCACCAAAGTGCTGCTCATAGGGGGCCATATGATTGTTGGGTTTTCTCTGTATGTATGATTGTAGGGTCACCTTACAGTATAAAGCTCCTGGAGGCGACTGCTGTTGAGGCTACTAGTTGTTGTGGTTGTGGACATTTAGTCTGCAGTTACCGTTGTCTGAGTGCCCTCTCCATGATCACGTCCTCAGGAAATGTTTATAATTTCCTGGGTACATTGAAGTGGTCAGGTGACAGTTTCCTCCTGTTTCCTGCTGCAGATAAATGTACATTAAAACCAGTGCTAAGACTGAATGTCCCACCCTCTTATGTCCTTCTAGTGGACTGCCAGTGGTCCACATGGTCCCAGTGGAGCCCTTGTTCAGCCAGCTGTGGTGCAGGACAGCAGAGCTCCATCAGATTTGTTCTGGAGCCCAACCAGTATGGAGGGGCTCCGTGTGAAGGCCCTAACCTCCGCACAACAACCTGCATCGCCCCTGACTGTGGTGAGTGAGAGGAAGGGAGACAGTTGATCTTTTACTGATGATGCATGATCGAGTAAACTCGTCATTATCACTGCATCCTTTAAACACTTACCCCTCTTTGGATCCCCATTGTTCCTTTCTCCTTCCTGATTCATCATTAAATGCTTTCCACTCCACCCTATCATCTTCCCATCGTATCATCCATCTTCTCTCCTCTCCTCCAGCGTGTCCTGATGGGGAGCAGTGGAGGAGGACAACATCAGAGGGGATCCTGCTGTGTGAGAGGAGCTGCCAGGACATTTATTCCTCCTCTCCTGTCAACTGCAGCCACTCTGCTGAAGGCTGCGTGTGTCAGGAGGGGCTTTACCGAAACCCAGAGGGCGCGTGCGTCATCCCTGCCCTCTGCCCTTGCCATGACCGGGGCGTCCTGCGGGAGGTACGTCGGTGCGTGTGCACGAAAAGGAAAGTGACATCTGCTGCCCAGCAAACTTGGCATCTTGTAGCCATTGTTCCCGCCTCCGTACCGTTGGTGTAGTGTTTACATGCCATCCCATTCAATCCCATTGTGTTATTTACTCATAAAGAAGGGCCTATTAGAAGATGAGTGACAAGCTTAACAGGACACATTAAGCCACTGTGCCCCTTCAGCCCTCAGCCCTCATCAATTATGTTGGAAGTGCTGTTAAAGCCAGCGCTCGGACGGCAACTGGGCAAGCCTGCCAGGAATTATTTATGAAGGAGTGGGTATTAGAGGATTATAACAATTAATCTTACCCTGACAAGAGGTCAGGGCTGCTCTTCTTTCTTTCTGAGGTCTTTCTCTTTCATTTTCTCTGTCTCGCCTTCTCCTCACACAGTTTTTCATTTTCTCCTTGCATCCTCCTCTTTCTTTCTCTCCTTCTGTCCGCCCCAGCTTTTCCGTTATTCTCCCGTCTCGTTCCGTCTGCCTGCCTACTCTGTCTCTCTCTTTCTGTCAGCTACTTGAGTCATGTCCATATAAAGACCCTCTGTGGTTTTCTAATCAGCCACCCCATGACTCTACCAAATGGCTCCGTGTGAGCTGCAAAGCCACTTTATTCCTATATGCAACACATACACGTGAGGCATGTCTGTATAATGCACTGTTATAATTATAGCATCGCTGTGTGCCACAATCAGCTCAAATCCACAACAGTTTGGGTGGATTCGCTGAAGAAATTGCTCCAGTTGCACTTTCATCAAACCTGCACTCATGCCAGTGTGCATGCAGGGTAATGGGCTGTTGAGGCATCAACCCAATTACAGCGTCTGGTGTATAAATATGGATATTGCGTGTGTGTGTGTGTGTGTGTGAGCCAGGCTGGATCAGAGTGGGAGGAGGACTGTCTGTCATGCAGCTGTGTGAACGGGAGGAAACTGTGCCGGCTGAGGTGCCCTCCACTGTACTGTGATGAGGTGAGACACTGACACTTACACTCTGAAACAACATGGGTTTGATGATTCACTTTACTTTATGCACACACAGATACAGACTGTTTAATCAGAGATGTCAGGGGATGCTGATGTGGTCAGTTAAGTAGCAGAAATTAACAACAGCTGCATTAGAAAAGCAACAGTGAGATTGCCCCAAACAGGAGGCTTTGCAGGTGGAGGCCACTCACATGTTTTACCTTCTTTTTTTTCTGACTGTTTTTTCACTAGTTTTGTGCTCAGCTAGGGTCAGTGTCACTGCTGGTAGCATGAGGGAAACCTGGACCCTACAGAGGTTGCACAGGTAGTCCAACTCACCCAGGGTTAACCCATCAGCAGGAATCTGCTCATGTAAAGAGGAACATGATGAGCAGCCAGAGCTACAAAGTGACCTCCAGCAGGTCACCGTCTCTGACCATACAATTAAAAACAGACTTCATGAGGGTGACCTGACTTCACAGGCCACGTGAAAGGGTCTGGAGAAGCTGCCTGTAACTGGACGTTAGTTTGGAGCGGAGGCATATTGCTGGAGGGGCACACAGAGCTCCACAGGCTAGGCAACAGTACTCTGACTGACATTATGGACCCATTACCTAGATAGCAAACTTGGTACGGCCCTGATCAGGCCCACACAGTGTGCTTACACATGGGCCACATACTGCAAAGAATGACGGCCCTTTGGTGGCCCAGATCAGGTTGGCCAGATGTGGCCCACACATGGGCCAGCACAAGGCCAGTTGCAGACACACTGCTGGCCCAGAACCGTCTCAGCTCTGGCCCCAGATGTCAGCCTAATGTGTACCTTAATCAAGCCATGTAATAACAACATGTGCTGGAACATAATAGTGCAAAAGTAACATGACGAAACTCTGTTCAGACAGTGAATGCACTGATTCATATATAGCGCTTTTCTACTCTTGCGGATTACTCAAAGTGCTCTCTACAACAAGCCACATTCACCCAAGCAGTATAGTATTGCAACATGGCATTTGGGTCTTCTAACTAAAATAGGAAAATAGGAACATAAACAGTGCCATTTCCACCAGGCCTGGCCCACATCTGGATGACATACAACTTACCATGCCAGAAGTCAGCCAGCAGTGTCGGCTTGACACCAGATTCGTGTCGGACCTGTCTGCTATGTGGGAATGACACCCTACGCCAGTGCAGTGGATCCTGGGTTCTTCCTGGTGGTCCTGGTGAGATGTATGGGGGCATTTCCTAAAACATGAAGCAATTGATACCCTTGACTGGCCCCATGCTTACCTGACCCTCACTCCAGTAGGACACCTCAGACTGAGCTCGTGGCCTGGTCCAGATCTGCGAGGATATCGCCTAAGCGTTGTCAGGTGTTGTCAGGCATGCATGTAAGCTTGTGTGGGCCATAGAAACTACAGAGCACCATTTTCTGTTATGTCAATGAAATTTCATTAAAGTTCATATTCAGGGTTTTTGTAATGTAGCCCTCTGTAGACTGATACTCATCAATTCCCACAAATGCGTGAAATCTTTGCATTTCTAACAGATTAGCGGGTTCATGTCAGTGCTGACGTCCAGCTTTTTCGAGTTCTGATGTGTCTTAAAGTTTTGAAGGTGTTCTAAGGTGTTTGACAGAAACATTGGTCCCCAGAAATAACATGCACATGAGGAGGAACCATTTTCTACACAGTAGCTGCTGACAACCTAAAACGTGCATTTGCAGTCCCGGTGCAAACACTGCTAATCTGAGAGGAAGATTGACGTACAGAGGCATAATTAGTCTCTCAGACGAACACATCAGTGCAGTCAACTGCCACAGCTACCCGGGGTGCTACAATTCACCTAACATCTCTGGAGGTTGCAAACATCTAAATTAGTCTGAATGAGGCACAAAATGCTCTGCCGCTGAAGAATGTGTGGGATGTTGGCTGAAACAGATCAATACCTGACTCTCCAGTCCTCCCACGAGCCTGCCCTTTTGTCTTCACCATAGCCTTCTACCTCCAGTGAGACACTGGCTACTTATTTAAGCGTAATATAGTTTTGTTGATTTGTACTCTGTGTCTTCACTAACTAGCTGAACCAGATTAGCTCTAATCTTGTATAAATGGAAGACCAAAAAGTTTTCAGCTTCTTGATTATTTAGTTTCAGATTATTTCAGGTTAATATTGTCTTATATTAGATGATGAAAAAGAATTGATTGATACATTGAAGGACTTAAAATTTCTGGCAATTGTAATGGACAAATGATTTAGAGTTGTTAATCCTGTTTGAGGTTGTTTTGGTTTTTAGGGTGGGTGGGTTATGCACTCTGATGGTGATAGGTCAGAGCACATATGGGAAATATGGGAAAAACAATCTCAGGCAGGAAAAAGGAGTCGATGAAATGTGCTAGTCCCTGCATACAGGTGTGCAGAGCTACCTCATCTTTAGCAGTTTATTATACGCGTTTGATGTCCTGTTTCTGACTTCATGTAAACTGGAGTTTAGATTACACTTTGGATAACTTAATAACATTATGCATCAAACAGATTTCCCCTGCTTTAGGTAACTGTATGGCTGTGCTGCTAATGGTCTGACTCCCAGTGTTAGTCACACACAGCATTCATGCTGTACACCCCAGAGCAGATGAATTATATAAAATTGTATCAAATATTAATTCATGTTTGTATTCCTGAGGCAGGTGGAACTTTTGGTATCACGTGGAGGTGGATTCAGTGCCTCCCTGTAACATTGGTCTGTGGAGGCATCGCATCACGTTCTTTTTCTTGTAAACTTAATTTTTCATTGTTTCTTCTCGCTAATTTTCACCCTTTCTTCTTATTTAGTTCATTCTTGTCAGCGTGTTTGTGTCATTGTAAAAATGTGAACGTGTCCAGAAGCCCCCACGCTGGTCGTGTCTGCCGGGATGAATTAGAGAGCACAAAGGAAAAGATAAAAGTAGGGAAAATAATATATGGATGGAATTCTGCATGATAATAAAAATATCCCTTAGTGAAGAAAAGAAGTCAGGCTTTGTGCAAAGTGCAGATAAAGACACAGCAGCAAAACGGTCCAAGCAGACGGTCTCTTACATCTTGTGGAAGGATTTCTGTTCCAACGCAGCCGGAGAAGGTGTCAGCTTCTAAAACTGCAGGGCGAGAGACATTTCCGGTTCAGTAATATTACTTTTGTCGTCACCATAACTGCTTCTGACCTGATTGGATTGATGAGTCATTATCCTATCAGGGAATGACCGAACATTCCCAAATTACAACCTGCCTGAGTTCTGTATTGTTCAGAAAGCTGAAAGTATGATGGTGCTCCTTCAATAACGCCACATCTGTCACACATCAAAGCAAGAAAAGAACTGAACATCACACGTTTCTACCTCTCTCTGTTTAAAGTGTTTTTTCCCACTGCTTTTCATTCCTGAGGTTTATGGGTGGTGTTCTGCCAACTGCTGCTCTTCATTGCACACCTCAGTCTGCCTCAGTCTACACACCTACTAACTACTAAGACAGTTTGGCATCTTCGCATAGATAGGTTTTTGTGTTAACTTGCATAACATTGTGCTAACATTTGCTAACTCTAAAAGCAACCATGGAAAGTGTCGTTAGTTTTGCAGAAGTTTATTCGAAATTATAAACAAATATAATGTGGTCATAAAGTGTGGGTGTGTGGCAGACTGTAGACTCAGACAGCACTAAACTCAAAATCTCAGCTTTATTAACACTGATAAAAGCAAACAGTGGCTGGGAACTGACAAAGGTGACTGATGGGGATATTAAGGGACACGGAGACACATGGACACACAGCTCAACAAAATCATAACTAACCAGACAGAGGAAGCAAAACTGAACATGTCACATGAGACTGGAGACTATCAAAATAAAACAGGAAGTGACACTGAGACTTAGACATGTGAACTTGACACTGCAACTGGGGATAAATGGACGAAGAGACGGATGAAACATGAGATGATGAACATGAGAGCAGGAAGGACGAAGGCACAGGGACAGGACTACAAAGGTAATCACAGAGAATGAATACAGAGACACTGAGACAGACATGGGGACACGACTGGGGAGGTAAACAAACACAGATGCTGATGACAGGACACTGAGACAGACTGGACACGAAGGGGAACAAACATAAACAACCGCAAATCAAGATACCAACTCAGGTGCACCAGAGAACATCCACGCATCCATCCATCCATTCATCCATCCATCCATTCATCCATCCATCCATCCATCCATCCATTTATCCATCTATCCATCCATCCATCCATCCATCCATCCATCCATCCATCCATCCATTCATCCATGCATCCATCCATCCATCCATTCATCCATCCATCCATCCATCCATCCATCCATCCATCCATTTATCCATCTATCCATCCATCCATCCATCCATTCATCCATGCATCCATCCATCCATCCATCCATCCATCCATGCATCCATCCATCCATCCATCCATCCATCCATCCATCCATTCATGCATCCATCCATCCATCCATCCATCCATTCATGCATCTATCCATCCATCCAGGGCCGGCCCGTGGCATAGGCCGTATAGGCAAATGCTAAGGGCGCCGTCCATCAGGGGGCGCCACGCCAGTGCCACAAATGTTGAAAAAAAAAAAAAATTGGTACTATTACTTCTAAATACAAAAAATAATCCCACGTTAATTAAAATGCAAAGTAAAGCTTATTTAATAGAAATATTATTTGTTACAACATTACGCCCCCCCCCCCCCCCCTCCCCGCACGGTGCGCCCCCTCCCTTCCCATATCATGGTTCCTTTTGGACGTCACCACATCAAAAAATCAACACAAGATGTCAAAACGGCCAAAACTGTCAGGTGCCCAGGGAAGAAAAAAGAGAAAAGAAGAGGAGGAGAAACGAGAAAAAGACAGAGGTAGGTAACGTTAGCCTACATGAAATTATTTGTCTGAATGTGATAGTAACCTAAATTTTTAGCATTAAGCTAATGTTACATGATTCGCTAATTGCTAATCAATAAATAGCTAGTTAACTGTTTTAACGTCAGTTAATATTGTGGAGGGGGCTAAATTGTTATGGAAAATAATAATGTAACGTTAGGTAATTACAGTACTCCCACCTTTCCCACCATTCCTCATTTGTATTCATCTTTTAAGCAGGTGTTTTTTGTTTACATTGTTATTGCCTTCTGGTTAGCTAACGTTTACCCTGCAGGTAATAGTCACTTTTCCACCCCTGTATATATTATAGTTGTAAGCCTAGTTGTTAAAGCGCACATCATTAATGTTAATTAAGCAATATCACATGAGAGGGAATGCTGTTTTTTAATATGAGCACTGCTGTGATTCGGTCAAAGATAATCATAACATAACATTCTCATATGATATTATACTGTTACTTTGCATTCTGCTATTCAGCATTTCACTGTAATGATGACAATAAATTGAATCTAATCTAATTTGCATATCAGTTAACATCATACATATATCTCTTTGGTTTTTCATTTATATTATATCATTTCATTTTATTCCTGGAATCCTATTTTATTCCTATGTTTTTATTATTAGACTTTAATACTCAGTGGTGTCACATACTCCTCTCTTCAGATGCACTGTTGAAGTTTCTAAATCCCACCCCTGGGCCATCTACCACATCTACCGCTGCTGCCTCCACTTCAGCAGCACAACCCACCAGTGATGCAGCATCAGCAGCACAACCCAGCCATGATGCAGCAGCATCAAGCGGTCTTCCTGTTGCCTCCACCTCAGCAGCACAACCCACCAGTTTTGCAGCAGCATCAAGCGGTGTTATTGTATTTCATATATTCATTTTTTATTTTTTGTATTCATTTATTTATTCATATCTTTTTTTATCTTGTTAATTATTCTGATTGTGAATTTGCTTTCTTTAAGTAAAAAAAAAGGTCAAAGACAAAGCTATTCGGTTTCTTGTGAGTACATACACTACACTGCCGATGTAGGGGGGCACCACCTAAAATCTTGCCTAGGGCGCCAGATTGGTTAGGGCCGGGCCTGCATCCATCCATCCATCTTCTTCCGCTTATCTGGGGCCGGGTCATGGGGGCAGCAGCCTAAGCAGAGAAGTCCACACCTCCCCCTCCCCAGCCACCTCTTCCCGCTTGTTGGGGAACACCAAGGCGTTCCCAGGCCAGCCGAGAGATATAATCTCTCCAGCGTGTCCTGGGTCTGTCCCGGAGCCTCCTCCCGGTAGGACATGCCTGGAAAACCTCACCCACGAGGCACCCAGGAGGCATCCTTGTCAGATGCCCAACTCACCTCAGCTGGCTCCTTTCAATGTGGAGGAGCAGCGGCTCTACTCTGAGCCCCTCCCGGATGGCTGAACTCCTCACCCGAGAATACAGAACTCATTTATGAATATTTCATAAATGTGAAAGAATGAGCAGAGAGTCCAAAGCCAACTCAAAATCAAAAATACTTAATAATAAAGGTTAATGTACAGTGTAGTAGCATATTATCAAACAGTATTGAAATAAGAGCGGAGCTACTGGACAGATCTCCATCCCAGTCCAGGCCAGTGTGTTTTTCACTGACCACCTGCAAACATGAAGATAATGATCGTAAAAGAAATTATCATAAGAGAAGATATTCTGTGTGTAATTTGGGCTGAACAGACACTTTAAATCGTCTCACCACTGTGGAGAAGTTCAGATGAGCTGCAGTAGGAAAGTTAGCTGTCTCATCCTTGACACACTGCGCTGAATTATATCTTTAGCACAGCAGCGCAGTGTAAAGGCCAGTGTAAAAATAAATTCAGCTGACAACCACAACCTGAAGAGAGAGGCTGATTGCACAGCAAGCTCCACAAAGTCCACGGTCCTCCCAGTGCTCCACCTGTGG
Source organism: Aulonocara sp. 'chitande type north' Nkhata Bay (assembly GCF_057382095.1). Classification (NCBI taxonomy): domain Eukaryota; kingdom Metazoa; phylum Chordata; class Actinopteri; order Cichliformes; family Cichlidae; genus Aulonocara; species Aulonocara sp. 'chitande type north' Nkhata Bay. The sequence continues at coordinate 3,413,428 of NC_141352.1, read as the reverse complement.
TGCAGCAGTTCTTTAGTGTAGTGCACTCTGTCTCTGGAGGGGCTCGGTTGTGTAACTGCTGACCACGTGATGGCTCAGTGAAAGCGCTCCTTATCCAAAACAATATGGAAAGGTCGTTTAATGCCCTGCGTTCCCTCTGCTGGCAGGCTGACAGTGGGTGACTGTCGGTGTGCTTTGCTGTTTACGAGCTTACAGTTAAACATGTCACTGTTTAAAATTGAAATCTGCACGTGGCTCTGCTGGGAGCGCATCTATCTTTTTAAGGCAATGTATTGAGGGCTTTGTTATAATGTCAAAGCTGTTAGGATGCCTTCCTCTCAAACGCTGATCGTTTACACCAATTAAAGGCGCTACGATTCCCCCAACAGCCTGTAAACAACACGCTTTGATGCTCGGATCATTTTCCCTGAAATAAACAGGAATACCCATTCCTACCTGTTTCCATCCCCTGTGACACACACACGCACACACACAACTTACAATAGTCGTCTTCATGACCTCTCACCCTTTTAAGTGAGTAGGCTCCTTCATCCCTGGGGGAGCCCTGAGGGAAGGCTGGCAGCAGTGCCGAGTGGAAGGAACACTCCTTGAGGTGAACAGTCAAGAGGTGTGTGTGTGTGTGTGTGTGTCGCACTAGAGTGATGCTATAGATGGATCTGTGTGTGACTCTGCATGCTAACAGCAGCTATTCTCAGGCAGGGACATCACAGGACACCTTGCTTTTCTCTGTTCTGGGTTTCTCTTTACTCTGTGTCCTGTGTGTCCTTACATCACAGTTTCTTTCATGTGCTATTTTTGGTCTTCATGTGTCATTTTCTTATTCCTGTCCCTTTTCCATTCTGCCTGCCTGGCTCTATGTCATTTTCTGCCTCCTCATCCGTCTCTCTGCATCACTCGTTTGGTAAAAAGACCCTCCCAGTGGGTTCATGTAATTACACCTTGAGTTTCATCTCTTCACAGTTTTTATGTAGGGCAGAACTATCTCTAGATAAACTGTAAAATGTTCCATGTGGTATATATGTTTATTTTTGTGACGTTAGACATTTAAACACGAGTCTACAAAGACAAACTCACTTTTGGAACCAGCCTCAAGTGGCCATGAAACTCTTGGTACTTGTTTGTCGTTTGAATTTCACTTTGTGCTGTGTGAGAACCACAGACTGCATACAAAGAACGGACACATTCAAACTCATGCCACTGGTTTCTGTGTTTTGAAGCCTGATGTTGGTTTGAGGGCCCAGTTATAGTAATGATGAGTTATTGGTGCTCGTGCTCAAAAACATTAATGAACGTTTTGAAAACACATCAGATCTCAATGGGGGGAAAAATCATGCTGGGTTTCTATACTGGTATGGAGTGGACAACTTATTAGGAACAACAGGGCATCACACTGGGTGATTGTTTGGCCCACACATATTTGCATGCATTCTCCGGGATGGTGTCCTGGGGGGTCTCCTCCCAGATCGGCACCAGACCATCACTGACGCACCACCAAACCGGTAGGTAGGTCGGGTGAAGGTCGAGAACCTTCACCAGACCCTTTCAGGACTGTTACATGTGCTCTGGGTGAAGCTACTCTCATGTTTGCAGGAGTTACATTATCTCAGACTCAGACTTTGAATTAGTTGTTTCTCACATAATTCAATTAAGCTGGGCCTGCCCTTAACCTTAAACGGTTATTAGACAGCTATTATGAAAGCATTATGAATGTGAAGATACCAGAAGATGTAAATTAAGAGTCACCCTTCACTTTCATATGGGGTTGATGCTCAGTTAGCTTGTGCTAATGTTTTTCTGGATATGCACATGCATATGTGTACTCGCACTTTTGATGAAATGCCTGCTCTAACTTGCCAATGAAACACTCTTAGACATGACAAATATAAGCCGTCCATAAATGTTGCATGATTCTGTTTGCATGATTCTCTCAGGGGGAGGTGAAGGTGGAAGAACCAGGCAGCTGCTGCCCCGTGTGTAGAAAGCAGTTTCCAGGTTGGTACTGCATACACATGGCACAAAAACGCGTCCCAAATACCATCAGTCAACATTCTTGGACCTTACTCCCAAACTTCTGACCATCAGATTCCATAATATTAGTCATTTAAAACTATCAGCGGATCCACAGAGTAAGGCTTTCCCACGTATGATAATGCGAAACAAAAGGAGCGATTAAAACGCTGCTTTTTGCAAAACAATCTATTCCTGAGCAAGTCATTCGTTCCAGTATCATGGCTTCCAGACCACTTAAATGGATTTGAATGTTCTTCAGTTCAGTTTAGAGGAGGCTACAAGGGAAGTGCCTCAGCCCCCAATTAGTGGGAGATTACATTACTTAACCTACACTGGGGCTTTAATCTCTGTCCCAGTGGAGGAAATTTCACGGCAATGTCACCCTGCCTTCTGCAATGAGTTTTCTGCTCTGTCTCCTCCTTTTTGTCATTTTTTGCCGTTATTTCATGCAAATGCAAAGACAATATCGTCTATAAAGTAGTGCTTCTGGTTTATTATATTCTCCCCTCCTTTGCTCTGTCCTAAGTGTATCTCTTTTCCTCTCTGCGTTTGCACAAGGTGAGCCTGTGCAAGAGTGTCATCGCTATGTGCAGGTCCGCAACATCACCAAGGGAGACTGTCGACTTGACAATGTGGAGGTCAGCTTCTGCAGGGGACGCTGCCTGTCCAGGACTGATGTCATCCTGGAGGTACAGCCACACACATGCACGCACACACGGGATGTTACTCTCTGAACACCTGCAGACAATTTTGAGAAGTAGTAACTGGTAGCATACTAAGACAAAAGGGACTAACACTCAAAAGGTCTTTTGTAAAAAGGCTTTTCGGTGATTTATTTTGCAAATTGTAAAACATGGGATGTGCACTCATTCGTGTTGAGTCATTATCATCAAGTCATCAAAGATGCCATTTTAAACCATTCTAAGTGAATGGAGTTTTCAGCCGGGCAGAGGTGACACCCAAACTTCACGGCGTCTTTAGTGTTTAGTCCTGGTGTCTCTCTCACTCTCCTGCAGACTTCCAAACTCTTTTTTCCCTTCTTGGTACAATATCTTCGCCGTCTTGTGACTTCTTTATATCCTCACACACAAATCTCACTGTTTTTCTGACACTGCTGGACTCCAAAGCCTCAGACATGGAGTTTCTACCACATTCAGCCCAATTGCCACCCGATTTGATTTCAGCAGGTTTTGTTTCACTGACTCCTGAAACAGCTGAAGCACCTGAAACAGCTGAAACAGCTGAAACACCTGAAACAGCTGAAACAGCTGAAACAGCTGAAACACCTGAAACAGCTGAAGCACCTGAAACAGCTGAAACAGCTGAAACAGCTGAAACAGCTGAAACAGCTGAAGCACCTGAAACAGCTGAAACACCTGAAACACCTGAAACACCTGAAACAGCCGAAACAGCTGAAAAAGCCGAAACACCTGAAACACCTGAAACAGCTGAAACACCTGAAACAGCTGAAGCACCTGAAACAGCTAAAACACCTGAAACAGCTGAAACAGCCGAAACAGCTGAAACAGCTGAAAAAGCCGAAACACCTGAAACATCTGAAACACCTGAAACAGCCGAAACAGCTGAAAAAGCTGAAACACCTGAAACACCTGAAACATCTGAAACACCTGAAACAGCCGAAACAGCTGAAAAAGCTGAAACACCTGAAACACCTGAAACATCTGAAACACCTGAAACAGCCGAAACAGCTGAAAAAGCTGAAACACCTGAAACACCTGAAACATCTGAAACACCTGAAACAGCTGAAACAGGTGAAACACCTGAAACAGCTGAAACACCTGAAACAGCTGAAAAACCTGAAACAGCGGAAACAGCTGAAACACATGAAACACATGAAACAGCTGAAACACATGAAACAGCTGAAACAGCTGAAACACCTGAAACAGCTGAAAGAGCTGAAAGAGCTGAAAGAGCTGAAACAGCTGAAACATCTGAAACAGCTGAAACACATGAAACACCTGAAACACCTGAAACTCCTGAAACAGCTGAAACAGCTGAAACACCTGAAACAGCTGAAAAAGCTGAAACAGCCTAAACAGCCGAGACACCTGAAACACCTGAAACATCTGAAACAGCCGAAAAACCTGAAACTCCTGAAACAGCTAAAACAGCTGAAACAGGTGAAACACCTGAAACACCTGAAACAGCTGAAACACCTGAAACACATGAAACAGCTGAAACAGCCGAAAAACCTGAAACAGCTGAAACAGCTGAAACACATGAAACAGCTGAAACAGCCGAAAAACCTGAAACAGCTGAAAAAGCTGAAACAGCGGAAACAGCTGAAACAGCTGAAACACATGAAACAGCTGAAACAGCCGAAAAACCTGAAACAGCTGAAACAGCTGAAACACATGAAACAGCTGAAACACATGAAACAGCCAAAACACATGAAACAGCTGAAACACCTGAAACAGGTGAAACACCTGAAACAGCTGAAAAAGCTGAAACAGCTGAAACAGCTGAAACACATGAAACAGCTGAAACAGCCGAAAAACCTGAAACAGCTGAAACAGCTGAAACAGCTGAAACACATGAAACAGCTGAAACAGTTGAAAAACCTGAAACAGCTGAAAAAGCTGAAACACCTGAAACACCTGAAACAGCTGAAACACATGAAACAGCTGAAACACATGAAACAGCCGAAACAGCTGAAAAAGCTGAAACACCTGAAACACCTGAAACATCTGAAACACCTGAAACAGCCGAAACAGCTGAAAAAGCTGAAACACCTGAAACACCTGAAACAGCTGAAACAGGTGAAACACCTGAAACAGCTGAAACACCTGAAACAGCTGAAAAACCTGAAACAGCGGAAACAGCTGAAACACATGAAACACATGAAACAGCTGAAACACATGAAACAGCTGAAACAGCTGAAACACCTGAAACAGCTGAAAGAGCTGAAAGAGCTGAAAGAGCTGAAACAGCTGAAACATCTGAAACAGCTGAAACACATGAAACACCTGAAACACCTGAAACTCCTGAAACAGCTGAAACAGCTGAAACACCTGAAACAGGTGAAACACCTGAAACAGCTGAAAAAGCTGAAACAGCCTAAACAGCCGAGACACCTGAAACACCTGAAACATCTGAAACAGCCGAAAAACCTGAAACTCCTGAAACAGCTAAAACAGCTGAAACAGGTGAAACACCTGAAACACCTGAAACAGCTGAAACACCTGAAACACATGAAACAGCTGAAACAGCCGAAAAACCTGAAACAGCTGAAACAGCTGAAACACATGAAACAGCTGAAACAGCCGAAAAACCTGAAACAGCTGAAAAAGCTGAAACAGCGGAAACAGCTGAAACAGCTGAAACACATGAAACAGCTGAAACAGCCGAAAAACCTGAAACAGCTGAAACAGCTGAAACACATGAAACAGCTGAAACACATGAAACAGCCAAAACACATGAAACAGCTGAAACACCTGAAACAGGTGAAACACCTGAAACAGCTGAAAAAGCTGAAACAGCTGAAACAGCTGAAACACATGAAACAGCTGAAACAGCCGAAAAACCTGAAACAGCTGAAACAGCTGAAACAGCTGAAACACATGAAACAGCTGAAACAGTTGAAAAACCTGAAACAGCTGAAAAAGCTGAAACACCTGAAACACCTGAAACAGCTGAAACACATGAAACAGCTGAAACACATGAAACAGCTGAAACACATGAAACAGCTGAAACAGCTGAAACACATGAAACAGCTGAAACAGCCGAAAAAGCTGAAACAGCTGAAAAAGCTGAAACAGCGGAAACAGCTGAAACAGCTGAAACACATGAAACAGCTGAAACAGCTGAAACAGCCGAAAAACCTGAAACAGCTGAAACAGCTGAAACACATGAAACAGCTGAAACAGCTGAAAAACCTGAAACAGCTGAAACACATGAAACAGCCAAAACACATGAAACAGCTGAAACACCTGAAACAGGTGAAACACCTGAAACAGCTGAAACAGCTGAAACAGCTGAAAAAGCTGAAACAGCTGAAACAGCTGAAACACCTGAAACAGCTGAAAAAGCTGAAACAGCTGAAACAGCTGAAACACATGAAACAGCTGAAACAGCCGAAAAACCTGAAACAGCTGAAACACATGAAACAGCTGAAACAGCTGAAACACATGAAACAGCTGAAAAACCTGAAACAGCTGAAACAGCTGAAACACATGAAACAGCTGAAACACCTGAAACTCCTGAAACAGCTGAAACACCTGAAACAGCTGAAACAGGTGAAACACCTGACACATCTGAAACAGCTGAAACAGCCTAAACAGCCGAAACACCTGAAACACCTGAAACAGCTGAAACAGCCGAAACACATGAAACAACTGAAAAAGCTGAAACATCTGAAACACCTGAAACACCTGAAACAGCTGAAACAGCCTCTGAACTTTACTTTCCTGACTGACAATATTTGTAAAGAGTGTTCTTATTCACCCTTCCTGTGCAGGATAACTAGTTTGCATGGGGTCAGCTAGCATCCACAGATGACCCCGTATGATGCATGTCTTCTTTACTCAAGTAAAAGTAAAAAAGTAGAGACTCTGAAATGTACTCAAAGTAAGAAAGTAAGAGTAGCTCTTTGGAGGACATTTCTATTTTTGTGCAAAATTAAAAACATAAATCTGTTTTCTGTTGCTACATTGCAGAGGGCGACTTTTCCTCTAAACAGGAAAATGTGCACAGTCAGGGGTTAAAGTGGATTCAGAAGGTGGGGGAAGATTTTCTTAGTGTACAGGCTGTGATCAGCTGACCTGCTGCTCTTTGTGCATTGTGCAACCCAATTCATTTATAATTGTATTAATATGCAAATTGCATTGACTATTGATCAACAACTACTGATCGAAGACTGTTTATAAGGTTGGGGAAACCTGCAGTCAGCTGAGAGAATCAGCCTTTTGGGATACAGTAACAAAGTATTTGTACTTCATTACTTCCCATGTTTTCATCAACCAGGGGAATCACCTCCTGGAGGCCATTACAAAGCATGAGGGTTTAAGGTTAATGGCTTTACTTTTAAGAGCAACCAGTTATTGCCATCTTTTATGTACAGTTTATGCATCTGCCCTTTAAGTCCCTTTAAATCCCAAAAACTATTAATAAAATCATGATTCAGGGTATCATCTTTAGCAAATGAGATCATCTCATTTTCTATTTTGTTTTTTCTACTGATGCGAGAGAATTGTCTTTAATTATGGCATCCTGAGCTGAGCATTTGACATCTGTGCTTAAAGATAAACATACAGTTGATGACTTGAAGGCAGGCAAACAGAAATACAAGATATAATATGTGAAGTATCAGGGTGTAAATACAGTAGATGGATGTGTTGAATCTCGTGCAGGGGTAGAGGGATTCTATCTTTTCTTCTTCTTTGATTTTCATTCTTGGTTTTCTGTCTTTTTCATCCTTGTAAGACAGCAGGCTTATCACCTCATCACCATGGTGACTTTGTTCTTCCTTGGCATCTATGCGTCTCCACTGTAAAAATAGAGTCAGTCATGCTGGGAGATCAGTAAAAATAAACATCAGCTCGGCCAAATGTGTCATTACCTCCCGTTACTGTGGCAACCGGGGATGGTAACCGATGACTAGGCAACCCTGTGAAGTCCCCGTGTCATTGATTAGCACGACTGGAAGAAGCAGGAATTCATTACAGTGATCAAGTTTCCCATCACCGGCTGACTTATCGGACACACACACACACACACACACACACACACACACACACACACACACACACACACACACACACACACACACTGTAGACTTTTCAAAGTGTGTGAGAAGTACTAATAACTATTTTTCAGAGGAACTTTTCTTACCTCCTTCCCCTTTTATGTATCATGCGTTGCTACCGTCCTCTGTACTTTTCCACAGTCTCCTTCAGGCTTTGTCTGCATTAATTGGATGCATGAACACAGCTTCCAAAGGCGACCTTCTTTCTCTGAGTTACAAACGAGGCTCGATTATTCTCAAATTTCAGGATTTTTGCATGTATCTTTGTTGACGCTGTTATTTGTTATCAGTTGAGTTTGTCATGTAAGCCACCTTAAAAAGACGTAAAGAAGTAAAACATATCTTTCTTGCTCTTGTTATTATTATTATACATTTCACGTTGCTTACAGTATTAAGCCATGTTATAACTACACTGGCTTGTTATGCAGAGATCAACCATGAGATAACAGTTTCTGTGTATCACAGACATCTTAGCATCACTCAGCTCTTTCTTCATTCTGATTAGGCGATAATGAACACAGTGTATTAAATGACAGGGAGAGTAAGCACGGATCCAACGAAGAAACATTGTGGCGCATGTAGCAGCTGAATGAGATCTTCCTTTGGAACTGTTGGAGAACTAAAAATCTGACTTGTAATCAGTATTAATGCTCTTTTTAAAGCCCTCAGTCAGGAGTCCATGGACACCCTGTTTTACGTAAAGATCAGGGATCTGTCAAAGTCTGTTCTTCACAGCATGTGAAGGACGATAGATGTAGATGCTGAGGATGCTGAGGAGACTGGGAGAGGGTACAAAACCATCTGTAAAGACTTTGAACTCAACCCGTTCACAGTCAGACAGACTGTCTGCAAAGCAAGGAAATTAAAGAATGCTGTTAGCCTCCTCAGCATGGTCGAGCACCACAGATCAGCCCAGCAGCAAACAGGGATGCAGGAGTTTACAAAATAAGAAGCTAAGCTTAGACCTGCCTCACAGTGTCAAATGTTCATGTTCGCGAATGCACGTGGCAGAGATACAAGCAGAAAAGCTGTGCTGCCCATCTGCTGTTTGCAGAGCACACAGATGAGGCAGAGGTCTCTGTGAATAATGCTCTGTGGAAATGTCTTAAAGAAAACCTTTGGTTTAGATGCTAAGAGTGATGTGTGGAGAAAAGAAACATGCATTACAGCACTGGAACCACATCCCATCAGTCACACACGGTCATGGTAGGGCCAAGATTTGGGCTTTTCATCGCCGTCACAACAGCTCACCTTTATTGATGGAGCGATGAGGACTTAATGACAGCAGCAAAGTCAAATGTTAGTGCGTCTGTCTGTGGGCTCACAGGAAGTGAAGCAGAAAGAGACTCACCTCAGCACACGGGTCATACGTTTAACTGGGTTTGCTTTTCTTTGCTACTCTTATTTATGCACCAACATTTAAAGGCTTTAGTTCATTTTTTGTCCTTAATATGCTGTAGTTCTTACACTGTAATCTTCCATCACATAGAATAGAGGGAGGCATCTGCCCTTCCTTATCTGTCCTACTCTTTCCCCTCATTTAAACTTTCTTTTCTGATTGTTTCACTTTCTACTTCCTATTATTTCCCTGATCTCCTCATAAAACCGTCCCCTGCTCTGATTTCAGTTTGCCCTCATCGTATCCAAGTCACCCTCTTGGCTCTTATTTCTCTTTCTGCCCCCAACATTTAGTTACCCTCTCTCTTCTTTTTACTCTCTCCACGTAGGAGCCGTATCTCCAGTCGGTGTGTGAGTGCTGCAGCTACCGCCTGGACCCGAACACCCCGGTGCGCTTCCTCAGCCTGCAGTGTGAGAGTGGAGAGAGCGAGCCGGTTGTCCTGCCAGTCATACACAGCTGCGAGTGCACTAGCTGCCAAGGTGAGGCGTAATGGGGCTGATGGATTTGCATGTCCATTTCTCATATCAGTGTGAGATTTAAATATATGCAAAACTTTTCATACAGGCACGAGTGCACACCGGCCTCCTCAAGTCAGAGTTTCATCCAATCATCCAGGCTTATACACATCAGGACAGTCATGCAGTCATTTTCAGATGTCTCCTGTAAACACCACCAACCAGTGGAAGCAATCAAGATTTAATAAATGACAGACTTTCAGCTTTATTTCAAGAGATTTTTGAAAAATATTCCTTACATTTAAGATTTATTAAATTTCCCTTGTTCATTCTTAAATGAAACTCTTTTACAGGCATGTAGTGCTTGAACCGTAAAGCCGATGGACTTTCTTCTTCACTGGATCCACTGTTAGTTGCTGTGTCTTTGTGGCTCTTTCTGCCCACTAAAGGCTGTTGTGGCCGTCCGAGAAAATGTCTTTACCTTCAGGAGCCGTTGCTTTGCTGTGTCTTTACTGCCAGGCTCTGTCCTACCAGTTTCACAGCCTTTGATTCGCTGTGAGCAGAAAGTAAAGCTGTCGATACTTCAGAATTCCTCCTGCTACTTCTACCAACACCTAGTCATGAATAAACACCCTTGACCCACTTCCACTGGCTGTGATAACACTCCACTGTGTTTGACAGACTCTTCTCTGCTACAAGTTCATATTCCTAAAAGAAACTTCCAGAACTTGGCAGGCTTTCTTCGATGTTTTCTAGGAAAGTCTTATCCGGTCTTTCTGTCCTCGGGCGTTATCAGCGTTTTGCGTCTGTACTTCATTCATGAAGTTGCGTCTTGACAGAACACTGTAGCAATGATGCATCTTCTTGGATAGATATTATGAAGGGAAGAATTCAGTTGTCTTTTGTGATCTTCCAGGAATTTGGGTGTTGCAGAGCTGACTGCTGCATTCCTGCTTTATAAAAATGTACCAAATGTTCCGATCTCTCTGATTAGACCTGGGTTGTTGCTTTCAGTGTAATGGTGAGCTCCCAAGCACAGCCACCAAATGCAAACTCAATCCTGGAAGCAGCTGCTGACCTTTCATCTACTTAATTTGCCATGATGTAATGAGGAAATAGGTTTAGGTTAGACCTATTGCTTATATACAGCCACGAGAGTCACTAACAGGTCTCTCTGCCTAATTTGTCACAGAGTGAGGAGAGATCAGGCCTCACTTGGAACTGCTTGGCAGTTAATTGTGCAATTACTTTTGAGCCTTTGAAAATATGGGAGCATGTATGAAGACGGCTGCAGCTCCTAAAAGGTTAAAGCAAGTTTTTCATATAAGTACATTTCTATTTATACAGTTCAAGATATCAACTTACAAAGAACAACTAATGAAGACACAGCTGGAGGGCCAGTAGCTCTGTCTCCTTTAGTTCTCAGCCTTGTGTGAAGCACACAACCTGATCGTTAGACCTCAGGAACCTGCAGGGGTGTTTGCATGGACACGTTTGCTGCTGCTCCAACAGTCACAACCAGAATCTTAAAGTGAGTGAGACACGAGTACTTTGCAGTTGCATTTTGAACACTTTGTTTGAAGGAGGTTATTTTGAGAAGAGATGAAATAAGCTTCTAATTCACAGCAGGACACAACAGAGCTCAGGTTGGCCTGGTGTCTTAAGTGAATAAAAGAGCAAGATCGAAACAGAGATTTAACCTGATCATCCAAAGTGAGTCAAAAGCTGCCCCAAGGTTCAGAAATATGGGGACCAGGAGTTCACAGAAATCTATCAGGGGTACAAAGGAGGACGTCTCTTTCCTCCTCATGAAGTTAAACAAGGTGTTCAGCCTTCCAGGTTTTAAAAGACCTGCAGCTTAAAACAACGCAGGGCTTAGAGGAGATCTATAACTGAATGTCATCTGCATAGCTGTGATGTCATATGTCCTTAAAAATGTGCCAAAAAGGAAAAGCTATTTTTAAAAAGATGCAGGTAATAAAATGTTGTTTCATCAGGTCGACTAATTTAACCAGGCCTGAGAAAGAAACAGGTAGAATATCAGGCTGAGCTGGGTCACTACGAGAAAACATCGTCCTCTCCGCTCTGACTTCATCCTGCAAAGAAACTTGAAATGAAAGCTATGAACTAGGATCTCATGACTGCCAGAGAATTGAGCATATAAATGACCAGCATGGTTGTCATGGCGATATGGCCTTTGCTATGGCATAAGGGTTGAGGAACGCCTTAAACGTATCACTCATCTTAGTGACACAATTCACGACAAATTTGTTGATCAGAGTCGAATAAGAACTAAATTTGAATGATTGAGTAGCGTGCTGGGCGGGGCGGGGGGCGGGGTCTCCTCTGTGGCGGGAGAGTGGCTGCTGTGCCAATCAACTCCACCTGGCACTGCTATCTGAGCTCAGCTCCACCTCTCCCCCTACAGCTGAGCTAAAAGCACACCCGCTGCCACAGAGATGATTTCTGTCTGTAAATATTTATTGGACTCATTCGAACAGACTTGGATGAATCTAAACAGTCTGAAGTCTACAACCAAACTTACTGCATGTCAGAAACTAGCAGCAGTTACTGCTCCGTGCAAATAATTTACTTTGAATGCAACTAAGAGTTTCACGTTTGTCCTTGAGGAGTTCTTGTTCTGTAATCAAACTCAAGGCAGCTTTGAAAAGTAAAGACTGGGTGCCTGTGAAGATGTCACAGTTGAAGCAGCTCCCCTGCGTTTCTGGATCAGACTCGTCGTTAGGTGGAGCTTTAGGCTCATGGCGAGTTTGGGACACACCCTCTATCAGTGATGTCACTTTTGCTATCATCAGTGGTGTGGAAACCTGTTAACGTGGAGAGCAGGTGTTACCTCCATGAATGACATAACAGATTTTGTTACTTGGCACACCCACAGTGGAAACTTTAATAATCCTGTAGTTTGATCCTTGGTGTCTTAATGATCAGTGTCTTCAACAACAGTGACGTCCGTCTGTGGCTTCAGGTTATCAGCCGGGCTGCAGTTTCTCTGTGACGACCGTCTGTGTCCATTTGTCCTTTAGCCTCCTCTCAGCATCAGACTTGGTATCTAATATTAAAACAAGGCAGAAGGCTGCATCGGGACGATCGCTCTGAAAGCAGAACAGCTGTCAGTCGTCCATGTTTTCCTCTCCAGCTTACGGGGCAGGGGAGGTGATCTCGTGATTCAGTAGCTTGTAGAACACCTTCAGCAATAATACTTTGTTGTAATCATTTGCTGTTTGTTTATCAGCCTCTCACATCATTGGCCCACTGTTCCTTACATGCTTCAGCTCACTGAGCTTTGCAGGCATGCATTTATTTATAGAAACTTCTCCTGTGGTCCCGCTACAGCATTTCAATTAGGCTGAGGTCTGGACTGTGACTGGGCCGTTGCAGCGCCTCGATCCTGTTCTTTTTTAGCCGTTCTGTTGAACACTTGCAGCTGTGCTTGGGACCTTTGTCTTGTTGTAGGACCCAGTTTCAGTCACACTTCAGGTGTCAGGCTGATGGCTTCATGTTCTCTAGAATACTTTGGTATACAGAGGTGTTGCTGCTAGGCTGCTAGAAACCCAGGACCTATGGCTGTAACTCCAAATCATCGCTACACTTGGCAGCTGATTAGGGCTGTTTGTGCTGATATGCTGGTTTATGGTCAAACATCTCTGCTTTGGTGTTGTCTGTCCAAAGGACGTTGTTGTATTCCTTCATCTTATTTTTTCCTTCCAAAAAAAGTCGTACTTGTTCAGCCTTTTTTTATAATGTGGTGAATTTTAAAGCTGAGCATGCTAACTCTTGCCGGGATGAACTCTTGTGTTTGCTGCAGTTCCTCTGAGCATTGCACGCTGAGACCTTGGAGTGAATTTGCTGGGACGTCCACTTCTGGATAGTCTTTCACACTGTAGAATAAGACTTCAAACTGTTTGGAAATGGGCTTGAACCCTTCCCAGATTGATGGGCAGCAACAGTTGTTGATGTTTTCACCTGACTGTGCATTCGATCTCTTGGCTGCTTCTAACCCTCTTGAAGGCTTTAGAGAGGGTGGACTTTGTTTTTTGGCTCAGCTTTTGGTAAATAAATAATGAAACGGTGCAATGTGTTGTGTTTGGTAGTTCATCTGAGAGAGCATTTATACTTGTGTGTTAAATCTGTGGCGTAGAAAAATGTGTTTGTCTGTGGAAAAAACACAAAACAAACTATTATTTACATGAAAACACTTATTAGACGGGTCTGCTGTTATTTCTCTCTCACTGTGTGTGTGCACATTGTACATTTTAAGAAACCACCTCACTCTTGTTCAGTGAGGAGCATGCACTGCTGTGGAATGAAACAGAAACAGAGCCAAAGTGAAAGTGCTGCTCTAACCTTCTGTTTGCAGCAAGCAGCCAATCAGAAAGCAAAAGTCCAAGAATGAAAGTACAGGGCTGGAAATGGGAAGAACATATCCAATTCAAAGACTCAGCCTTCATGTCACAGTTGTTTTTATTACCACCAGGCTGAACCACAAGCGTGTGGTCACTGACACGAGCATTCCTGCAGATTTACACACACAAACATATGCTCACCTTTGCCCGTCATAAATGATTTAATGAAGGGTCCCACCTCTGAAGCAATTATGCTGTAATCCATTCATCAGCATGGCTGATCGCCTCAGTTAATTGGATGGAGCCACATACGACGTAGAACCCCACCCCCAGTGCTCCTCCGTGGACATTACATCTGATGGCTTTGGCCGTTGGTGCGATCAATCTTTGATAACACACACACACAGACGCGCGCCTATGAATCCATATAACATCATTTCTACACATCTGCATCTACATTGCACCTGTTTTAATAGAGTTCAGTTTCATCAGGCTCATTTCAGAATTGAGCCAGAAGTCTTTGCACACACTGGGTCTCAATCTGTCATCCTGTACAGGAAGCAGTTTTCTGTTTGCTGAACGTGTTCAGTTCTTTGACGGAGTAGCGGTGAAGATGCGACACCGGCTCACTGTTTCCTTTCTCCGCAGGAGGCGATCTGTCCCGACGCTGAGCGAGTCTGTTGGACGCGTCTGCGAACGCACCGCAGAGAGAACAGTGTGAAGTCCAAAGCACCAAGGAGCACCTCGCTAAAAGCCAGCTGGGTGATAGATGGAGGATTCTGGGTGGACGGATGGATGAGTGGAAAAAGTCCCTGCTGATAAACACAGTGCTCTGTAGTGCTCAGTCACCAAATGACTGGATCTTACTGCTGATCGTATATTTCTTACATATTCTGCAGCCTGTACATTCTACTGTGTATTTATAGATTAAAGATCCTATGATACAAGTTCTACTGCATTAAAACATGTTTCTTGTGTATGTTTGTGTATGTATACGTAGCAGCTACTGAACTGAACAGCTACTAGTCTGGGTTATATTCCCATGTTTACAGTGCAGTGCTGACGGGCTGGTCAATAAATGGACAGCAGGTCAGCTGTCTGTCTTTGAGGAATCCTTTTCTGTTTTAAGCAGTGTTGCAGCAGCACATGCTTCGTTGCTTTGTGGGACGTGGAAAGCACCACGTTAATAAAAGTGCCATTAAAAGTTTATAAGATAAAAGATTATAAGATTGATTTATGATCAATTTCAGGGCTGAGATCACCGACAGATTTCCTTCATACATTCAAATTATGCTGATGTGCTTTTTATTAATAATAATAATAATAGTAGTAGTAGTTTAATACACTGAGAGTAATCACAATGTTCTAATCCAGAGAATTAAGCAGCTTTACTTGCACACTTCAGTAAATTTAACATCTAAAGGATGTAAGTACAATCGCAGAAGCTTCCAGATAAATATCTGCAGCAAACGAGCTGTGTACGCCACAAACATGCTGCTGTTCGTTTCCCTTTTCCTTCGGTTTGCATCAAAGAGCGTTGCTGTCCTGACAGCCTCCTGGCTGTAACGCAAGCTTTCGTTAGATTTAGCGTTCAAGTCCTTTTTAAAATAATGTGCTCATTTCCCCACAGATGAGCTCGTCTCCTGTGTCACCGGGTCTTTTATGGTATGGGGCGCCGTTTGTAAACTGAAACATGCCGAAATTAACAGCAACATTTTTCCACATTTAGCTCTAAATCTCACAAAAACATGTTTTTTCGAGTCATTTTTTACAACATTTAGTAAAATATTTGTAACTTTTCATATTTAAAACAGGATTTTAAATGTTAAATCTAAATGCTAAATGTTAAATCTAAATGTTAAATGTTAAATCTAAATGCTAAATGTTAAATGTAAATATTATATTTAAATGTAAATGTTAAATGTTAAATGTAAATATTATATTTAAATCTAAATGTTAAATGTTAAATCTAAATGTTATATATAAATCTAAATGTTAAATGTTAAATCTAAATATTATATATAAATCTAAATGTTAAATGTTAAATCTAAATGTTATATATAAATCTAAATGTTAAATCTAAATGTTATATATAAATCTAAATGTTAAATGTTAAATCTAAATGTTATATATAAATCTAAATGTTAAATGTTAAATCTAAATGTTATATATAAATCTAAATGTTAAATGTTAAATCTAAATATTATATATAAATCTAAATGTTAAATGTTAAATCTAAATGTTATATATAAATCTAAATGTTAAATGTTAAATCTAAATGTTATATATAAATCTAAATGTTAAATGTTAAATCTAAATGTTATATATAAATCTAAATGTTAAATGTTAAATCTAAATGTTATATATAAATCTAAATGTTAAATGTTAAATCTAAATGTTATATATAAATCTAAATGTTAAATGTTAAATCTAAATGTTATATATAAATCTAAATGTTAAATGTTAAATCTAAATGTTACGGGAAACTAAATATTTAGCTAATATGCAAATTTATTGTACGGGTCAACGGAAATACCAAAATAAAAGCTTCAAGAAAACCTCCCGCGCTAAAGTGTGCCGGTCGCGGTCAGGTTCTGTGTTTGCGCTCCTCTTACGGTCACTTTTGACTGCCATGAGCTGCTTCGACTATTCCCTACCAGCATGTCCAGCGATTTAGCTGAAAACATTGGAAGAGCCGTTTTGTCGGCCATCCAACGATTCAGCGGTAATGCACCCTCGACCTCACAAACGCCGCAGCACTTGGTAAGTTTATTGTATAGCATTTTGGACGGGTTGATAGCAGTGTTAGCAAAACTAGCAAAGCTAAATTACTTAGCTAGTCCTCAATTATTTCATTTGGTAGGCAGCAGACAGAGATCGAACATCATACAACTCTATTTATTTATTTGGTAGGTAGGTAACAGTCGTTCTTGATGTAAATGTTTCCTTAGGAATCCAGCAATGCACCTGGACCAAGTAGACCTGCCGTCTCCACTGGGATACCATACTGCTCGGTAGGCCTTCTTACACATATCATTTAATTTATTTATCATGAAATTTCCCCTTGTGGGACTAATAAAGGTATGTTATCTTATCTTAGCTGACTGGTTTTGATATACAGTCAGGTTCATAAGTAGTTGGATACAGACACATTTTCTAATGTTGCTTCTGTAAATTACCAGAATGAATTAAAAATGAAACTACTCCAATGCAGTTGAAGTGCAGACTTTAAGTTTTAATTCAGTGGGTTGGACTAAATGAATGCATAAAAATGTGAGAGGGAAAAATTAATTTGTAAACACAATCCTATCATTTCAGAGGCTCTAAAGTAATTAGACAAATTAAATAACTGAAAATAAATGATAATTTCTATTACTTTATTCAAAACCCTTTGTTGGCAATGACAGCCTGAAGTCTTGAAGTCATGGACACCACCAGATGCTGGCATTCCTCCTTACTAAGGCTCTGCCAGGCCTTTACTGCATTGGCTTTCAGTTGCTGTTTGTTTGTGGGCCTTTCTGTCCTAAATTTAGTCTTCAACAACTGAAATGTATGCTCAATTGGGTTAAAATCCAGTGACTGACTTGGCCATTCAAGAATATTCTATTTCTTTACTTTATTAAAGTCATGGGGTGCTTGGACTGTATGTTTTGGGTCATCTTCCATCTTTATTATTAAATGCTGCCCAATCAATGTGACTACTTTTAGCTGGACTTAAGCAGACAAGTATGTCTCTGAACACATTCAGCTGCTTCAGTCCTGTGTCACATATTCAGTAAACACTACCAGTGCCACTGGCAGCCATGCACGCCCAAACCATCACACTGCCTCTGCCATGTTTTACAGATGATGTGGTATGCTTTGGATCATGAGTCGTTCCACCCTTCTCCATACTTTTTTCTTGCCATCATTCTGGTAGAGGTTGATCTTGGTTTTATCTGTCCAAAGAATGTTTTTCCAAAATTTAGCTGGCTTTTACTAGATGTTTTTTTTTTTTTTTTTTTTTTTTTGTTAAGTCCATTCTAGCCTTTCTATTCTTGAGGCTTATGAGTGGCTTGCACCTTGCAGTGAACCCTCTGTATTAGGGCTGTTCGATATGACGATATGAAAACATCTATCATTTCATATTATACGCTATCATTTGTTCTGTGGTGTCGCAAAATAAATTTTACGTCAATATTTTTCATCGTTTTGATGGTCACTGTAGTGGCTGTATTAATTTCTTAATTTTCTTTTTTCTGTTATGTTCTCTTTGACCGCATGTTGTCTGTTCACAGTAAAATTTTCAAAATGCAAACACTACGTCTCAAATCAATTCCAGGCCTTTTATCTGCTTAATTGGTAATGACATCATCATTTTAATATGGATACCCTAAATTAAAGCTTAGTCTGCACATCATGTCCATGATATAATTTTGATTGGAATATGTTTCAGTAAACGGGCAACAAAATAAAACTTGTTAGGGTCCAAATACACACTGACCTAATTGCAGGCCTTTGCTACTCTAATTGAGTGCTCAAAGCACTTTATACAACAGATCTCATTTACCCATTCACATGCACAGATTAATACAAGCACTTTTTCTGTCCAACATTCGCACACAGTCATAGTTGGATAAACTCATTGGGAGCTCTAGATTAGAGCACCTGGGAACTGAATCACCAACTTGACCAACAATCACCAAATGCTAATCTACAAGATACAAAAGGTTCAGTTTTCTGTGTAATGGGTAGACAATAGTAAGATGGTCTGAGTCTACAGTTTGTTTGTTTGTTTTTAATGAACAGATAATAGAAACCTTACGGATGTATTGTAATGCATAGGTGTCTATCTGTATCTGTGTTTGAATTCATTTCAGGTTCCTCTTCCATCAGTTCCTCAAGCTCATGCTACGCGCTCACATTTTGTGAGAAAAAACAAGACCTGCAAACACTATACAAAAGATGTTGTGTGCTTGCCCTTGTCTTCAGCATCAACGTTTCTCATACCGAGAGGAGATTCACGAGCAAAACTAGCACAAGATGGCCTTATTGGGAAGATCTCCTTTACATCTGACTGGTCTGAAGCACAACTTAGAGAAGAAATAGCAGCAATCTTCAGAAGAACATTTGCACTGTCAACTGGCCAGACATTCCCTTTTGAGTATTTGAGTACAATTAGAGGATGTAAACGACTAATGAAACCAAATGTTTCTAGCAGTTTTCTTTGGGGTGGCCAAGAAGTTGGCTCGATTTGTTCCACCACCTGCCTCTATATAATGGCAGGGATACAAAAACCTGCACAGGTAAACATTTTATATTGCAGTGCAGAAATATTTGTTGTCTAAAAAGTGAGTCTGTTCCCTTAACATAATTTTATTAATTGTATTAATTAATATTGCAGTTTCAGCAGGTGTAAACAGTTTTTAGTGCAGCCATGTGCCTCTGTGTTACCAGTGATTTGGTGCAACTGTATTTGATTTTATGTAGAACATGCTTTCTTTTCCCTCAGGAGGAACCAGAAGAGCTGTCTGATAGTGACTTTGAAAGTCCAGTCTGCCGGAGAAGACGAGGTATGTGATGTGAATGAAAACCTAGTGAGGTTCTAAGCTCGATGACCAGTTAGATTTTGTTACTGCAGTGCGTAATAATTCCTGGGGGGTTTGTTTGATGAGAGCATCGTTAATTTGTCCGATTGGGGCGATCGTGGCTCAAGAGTTGGGAGTTCGCCTTGTAATCGGAAGGTTGCCGGTTCGAGCCCCGGCTCGGACAGTCTCGGTCGTTGTGTCCTTGGGCAAGACACTTCACCTACCGCCTACTGGTGTTGGCCAGAGGGGCCGATGGCGCGATATGGCAGCCTCGCCTCTGTCAGTCTGCCCCAGGGCAGCTGTGGCTACAACTGTAGCTTGCCTTCACCAGTGTGTGAATGGGTGGATGACTGGGTGTGTAAAGCGCTTTGGGGTCCTTAGGGGGGACTAGTAAAAGTGCTATACAAATACAGGCCATTTACCATTTTAATGTTTACGAATTATCACAGGTGATTACAGCCAAGGAGGAATATGTGCCCAACTTTCACTTAAACTAATATAAGGATATATAAAGGCTGTTAACATTATGAAGCAAGTCATGCTGACCTTCTTTCCTTTGTTCAGTGCATCATGCGTTGTCTACAACACCAGGTGAAAGTGAGGCCAAGCATCAGGAAACAGAGAGCTGCATTCAAGAGAGTGAAAATGAGGGACAGGCAGAGGGACAGCAGATGTTTCCATATAATGTGGCAGAATTTGTGTAAGCTGTTGTCTAGGGGTTAAAGAAATCCTTCATTTTAGATGTTGTTTAGGATATTGTTTTGATGCAAGTTTCCAATTTGCATGTTTGGGGTTTTTTTGCTGAATGACTGCAACTTTAGGATTTACATTTAATTTTTTTTTTTTTTTAATGATGTAGTGTGAGAAATTCTTCAAGGCTGACATGTTTTATGATTTCTAATATCTCTTATCTACTTAGCCCTATTTTTCTGGAGGAAGATGAAGCTCTTGAAGAGGCAATTCAGCGTAGCCTCCTAGAAGAGTCTGATAGACAGAGTGAAGTTCATATTTCAAGGTAAGATTTGAAAGTAACCTTTGATAATTGAATATTTTATTTGCATCTTTACTTGCATCATTTTTTTGCAGTTACACAATTACAAAGGTAATTGCTCATTTCTGACTAATTTAATATGGACTATCACAACATAATTATATGTTGTAACTCTGTGCACTTGAGTCAAATGTACAGCAAATTTCCATTTTTCCCCAAGATCTGTTTGTCATTGTCCCTTTTTTATATAGGTCTTTTAAGAAGCTCAGCAAAGAAGAAATTGAAGGTCTTCTTAGAGCTCATAGTGAGAAAGTCATTACACCAGGAACAAGACAACTCCATATCAGTCGAGCCAATGTGTGGTCGACTGCTTTGCGTCAGTTCAAGAGACCCAAGTTTGCAGAAAGCTGTGAGATGTTTTATGTCACATTTGCAAGCGATGAACATGATACAGAGGAAGATGCTGCTGACCTTGGGGGGCCAAGGCGGGAGTTTTTCCGTTTACTGGTGAAGGCCATCTTTCAGGACAGTGGTGCTTTTGAAGGTAATAGGATTTCACAGTCAAACTAACTAACTTACTTACTCAAGGCCTAAAGGCTTGTTGACGACACTCGTTTTTATAATGTTACAAACGCAACAACCACCTGATCTGAACATTGTTTGACAGAACATTAACAAGTTAATAAATGACTACAGATAATAAATCTGTTATGTTCTGCGTGTCTGAAACAGTAAAAAAAAAAAAAAAAAAAAGTAATACATTTTTGTCTGTCAATCTCAAGATATCAGTTTGGGGTCTGTACAGAATATACTTTTTTGTGTGTTATTTTTCAGCTACACCAAATGGATGCACACTGAAATTTAACATCCTACACTTGCAAAATGGAGTATATCGAACCATTGGCAGGATGTTGTCCACGATAATAGTGCAAGGTGGAGAAGCACCTGCCTTTCTCTCTCCACATGTAGTAGACTACATTGTGTCAGGAGACATTCTTCAAGTACACCTAACACCGGATGATATAGGTGACCCTGAGTTAAGAGAGAATCTGAAAAAGGTGAATTGCAATATTATAACAAGAATATTGTAATATTTCCTATATTCACAAGTCTTCTGGTCTTCTTTTATAATATATAATAAATACACTTTTGGTTATTAGAGGCAATTCCATGTATTATATTTTCAATTTGTTTCCTTTTTGTTAAAAAAAAAAAAATATTGGTGAAATACAGCCAAATAAACCAAAACAAAAACGTTTCGAGTCCAATTAAAATGAACCATCTGCAGTATTTGTGTACACTGGTAAAAAACAAACATTTAAAGTGTTTTTCTTAAATATTTAGGTTGTAAATGCAACAACTCAACATGATTTGGAGGAAGCAGTCAGCTGCTGCGACTCATGGTGATATCAAGTTGAAGGTCTTCCACTCACAGTCACCATGGCCAATAAAGATCTGTTTGTGAAAAATGCAGCTCTATACCTTGCAGTTCTGCAACGGCAAAGCTGTTTCGATCAACTAACTGATGGCTTGTCCTACTATGGAGTGAGAGTTATATTTTTTCTGTATCAATTGGTCATTATTTTATAATCATTTAGAGTGAGCTACTTTTTATATTTAAAACTGGAATTTAACCATTATTTAAACTTTTCTGTCTAG
This sequence comes from Aulonocara sp. 'chitande type north' Nkhata Bay, assembly GCF_057382095.1. Taxonomy (NCBI): domain Eukaryota; kingdom Metazoa; phylum Chordata; class Actinopteri; order Cichliformes; family Cichlidae; genus Aulonocara; species Aulonocara sp. 'chitande type north' Nkhata Bay. The sequence goes on along the minus strand of NC_141352.1, from coordinate 3,391,219 downwards.
ATTTTATCACTCCTGAGAGAGAACCCCAGTTTGCGTGTTCTGCTTGACCTATCGGGGGAGGACAAAGATCTGACAGCCAGTTTAATTGCTGGGGTTCTCAGGCCAAGCTATTCTGTCCTTGGGAGCAACAGAAGAGTTAGAGAGGAGCTGATGGTGGTCAAATTTCGGGAATTTCTCCAGTGTGTCGAAAGTAAGCAGAAATTCACATAATGTAGTCTGGCCATGAAACAATTCGGGACACTAAAGTAAAACTTTGTCTTTTTATGTCACATGCGCGCACACAAAACAGGAATAAAGATGTATGATAGCTTACAACTGACAAGCAAGGCAAAGACAGAACCTCTGTATTTTTTATAAAAACATTAGCCATCATTTAGTTGTTAGCTCAAGCTTTAACTATTTTAGTGTCCCCAGGTTAACGGTGGTTTTTCTTTGTTTTTAGATGAAGAGCTGAGAGACTCACTTGGAGAAAGGACTCTTACCAAGGATGAAGAGGCATTTGTGAAGGCTTTGAGGCCTGGTCACATCTTGGCTTTTGCCACCGGGAGCAGCAAGGTTCCAGCCATAGGTTTTCAACCAGCTCCTAAAATAACATTCATTCACGATGAAAGCAAACATCTCCCGATTGCACACACATGTGCAAATGAGCTTCAGCTTTTTGTGAATGAAACAACAATGGCTGATGATGATGCTTTTCATTACTGCTTCTTAGTAGCACTCATGAATGGAGCTTTATTCAGCACCATCTAAACATGTTCCAAAAAAAGTGAAATTAAAATGGTGGGTTTGTTAACTCTAATCCTGTTCATTAATTGTAGTTTCAAGTAACTTTGCTTCATACAAGATAGTTGAAATAAATTCTGACTGCATTTAATGTTCAACAACAAACAAACAAACAAATCAATAAAGTCACTGGTGTAATACAATAATTTTATTAAGCTTTTCTTTTTTTAAACAAGGACACATCAAAACAGTTTATGCACAGAGTATACTAAACATGCTTTGTAGAACAAGCCAGGATTACTTAGACATCTAACAGCAACATTTATTAAGACTATTGCAACTTTACAATGATTAAAACAATACTGTAGATAATCTTGTGAATTGATTTAAAGACTGACTGTTCCGTGTTGATAATTTTCACTGTTATACTGTATTACAGTGTGAATTTGATCTTTACTTCAATCTGAATAACTGGTTTTACCCATAAACTAAAAGTGGTTGTAGCCTTCTGAATAGCCTATGAGTCACACTGTCAGTCATTAACTCTGAGTCCTTATGTGGCAGGAGGCATCACTGCTAGAGGGGAGGGGCTTCTGCAGTAGTACAAAAACTGCATTTGCTGTACAGCATTTAAGAATATTAAGTGTCATCACTCTTTAGAACATCACTGGTATCCTGTGGTTGAGGTCACACATTTACAAGTTTGTTAAAAATATACTGCTGTGTTCGTTGAAACAATGTTTTACCATTATTGTTGTCTTCTTCAAAAGGGTGAATGCTTGTATATAGCTCTTGTAAATCGCTGTCATTTAATGGGACAAACCTACTTTCAGAGTTTGACAAGGAGGGTATGGAGACCTCTGCTGTAGAAAGTTCTGGGTTGTGACGATGAGACACATGAGTTCCGCAGGCAAAAAGCTGGATGGGAGTTCTATTACCTTCAGTGGAAACAGAGTGATTGTTATATCCAGCTTTGAATTCCTTCAAAGTGCGGTTGATTCGTGGTAGAAACACATGAAGGCAAAATAGGTCTGTTGCATTTTCTAAGTCTAGGATACCAAGTGATTCCAATTCATAAAATATAGGTGCATAAATGCGGCTACAGTTGTTGTTTAAGTCTCGGTTGAAACGCTCAATCCTCTGGTTGTGCACAGAACTTCCCATTAAGACAGAGCTTTCACCCCTGCTTGCTCGCATGTCCTCCCAAATCTGAGCATTCTCTCCTCCGTGATCAGTCCTGATATGCAGGGGTCTGCCAAATTGTCCAACAGCTGCAGTAAAGAGGGCTTTCACAGTCTCAGCTCGATTATTGCTGGAGCACTGAAGAAACATCAACATCCTGCTGTATCCATCTATTGCACCATGAACAACAAACTTCCAACGAATCAGTTTGTGATTTCCATCTATGTGCCATATGAAATTTGGATGAGGCACAGAATATACTCGCCGAGCAACTGCAGTTCTTCTCCTGGATAGAACACCAGCCGAGTCCACCCTCCGCAGTGACTTTCTTACGCGCCATCTTTGAACCACTATGTTTTTGGAACGCAGATGACCCATCAGCATCACTTCTCCAACATTTGGATGTTCAGTTTTTATTTGGGACACTATCTGATCTAACTCATGGTCACTGATTACATTGAATTTTGACTCTGAGATATTATAGTCTTGCAGTAACTTATACAGAGTGGGCCTGGAGATGGAAAGGATAGATGCAGCTTCAGTAAAAGATGTTTTCAGGGAAAGAACATTTTCCAATTCCTCTTTGGAAATCTGAAGCCTTCCTTGGTAACCATCCTAGAACACGGCACAGAAAATCTCAATGAGCACAATTCTATAACAAAAGATGGGTAATTTGAGGCAATTGTACTGTGACAGATTAGCTAGAGAGTAATATTTTATCAATAGTTTTAAAATATGAAAGTGAGCAATCAAAAGACACTTCACAGCAAAAACAGTAATAAAATATGACGTAAAACTTGTGAATGTTGTTGGTGGTGATGTGACACTGCTAGTGATGGACCCCTAAGAAGATGAAATGTATGTAGAATCAGAATCATTACTTTGACAGGATTTAATTTAAGGTGACATATTACACCAAAGAAAAAACAAAAATTAGTCAGCTAAATGATATGTGTAAGAAGGCCTACCGAGCAGTATGGTATCCCAGTGGAGACGGCAGGTCTACTTGGTCCAGGTGCATTGCTGGATTCCTAAGGAAACATTTACATCAAGAACGACTGTTACCTACCTACCAAATAAATAAATAGAGTTGTATGATGTTCGATCTCTGTCTGCTGCCTACCAAATGAAATAATTGAGGACTAGCTAAGTAATTTAGCTTTGCTAGTTTTGCTAACACTGCTATCAACCCGTCCAAAATGCTATACAATAAACTTACCAAGTGCTGCGGCATTTGTGAGGTCGAGGGTGCATTACCGCTGAATCGTTGGATGGCCGACAAAACGGCTCTTCCAATGTTTTCAGCTAAATCGCTGGACATGCTGGTAGGGAATAGTCGAAGCAGCTCATGGCAGTCAAAAGTGACCGTAAGAGGAGCGCAAACACAGAACCTGACCGCGACCGGCACACTTTAGCGCGGGAGGTTTTCTTGAAGCTTTTATTTTGGTATTTCCGTTGACCCGTACAATAAATTTGCATATTAGCTAAATATTTAGTTTCCCGTAACATTTAGATTTAACATTTAACATTTAGATTTATATATAACATTTAGATTTAACATTTAACATTTAGATTTATATATAACATTTAGATTTAACATTTAACATTTAGATTTATATATAACATTTAGATTTAACATTTAACATTTAGATTTATATATAATATTTAGATTTAACATTTAACATTTAGATTTATATATAACATTTAGATTTAACATTTAACATTTAGATTTAACATTTAGATTTATATATAATATTTAGATTTAACATTTAACATTTAGATTTATATATAATACTTACATTTAACATTTAACATTTACATTTAAATATAATATTTACATTTAACATTTAACATTTACATTTAAATATAATATTTACATTTAACATTTAGCATTTAGATTTAACATTTAACATTTAGATTTATATATAACATTTAGATTTAACATTTAACATTTAGATTTATATATAACATTTAGATTTAACATTTAACATTTAGATTTATATATAACATTTAGATTTAACATTTAACATTTAGATTTATATATAATATTTAGATTTAACATTTAACATTTAGATTTATATATAACATTTAGATTTAACATTTAACATTTAGATTTATATATAACATTTAGATTTAACATTTAACATTTAGATTTATATATAACATTTAGATTTAACATTTAACATTTAGATTTATATATAATATTTAGATTTAACATTTAACATTTAGATTTATATATAACATTTAGATTTAACATTTAACATTTAGATTTATATATAACATTTAGATTTAACATTTAGATTTATATATAATATTTACATTTAACATTTAACATTTAGATTTATATATAACATTTAGATTTAACATTTAACATTTAGATTTATATATAACATTTAGATTTAACATTTAACATTTAGATTTAACATTTAACATTTAGATTTATATATAATATTTAGATTTAACATTTAACATTTAGATTTATATATAATATTTACATTTAACATTTAACATTTACATTTAAATATAATATTTACATTTAACATTTAACATTTACATTTAAATATAATATTTACATTTAACATTTAGCATTTAGATTTAACATTTAACATTTAGATTTAACATTTAGCATTTAGATTTAACATTTAAAATCCTGTTTTAAATATGAAAAGTTACAAATATTTTACTAAATGTTGTAAAAAATGACTCGAAAAAACATGTTTTTGTAAGATTTAGAGCTAAATGTGGAAAAATGTTGCTGTTAATTTCGGCATGTTTCAGTTTACAAACGGCGCCCCATATTATGGGGAATGCAAAGACAGTAAGATTATACATGATTTAAAACCCATCATCCATCTCTCTGCGTTTCTCTTGGTTACTTCATAAAACCTGCTGCTGCCTGCAGCTTCTACGTCTAACACAACTGGCAGTGTGAAAAACACGGTTTCTGCTGACAGTTTCATTTACTGCGGAGCTGTTTAGCCACGGCTGTAAGGAGATGTAGCTTTTAATGGATGTGTCAAAGTGACGCCCGGAGCTTGTTCTCTTTATTTATTTCAGTCGTTTATCCAATATAATGTAAGGTGCGCACACATTAATTCATCAATGAACTTTAGTTACATATTGATTTTCCTCTCTCATCATCGCCTTCTTGCCTCCTCGGTCCCCTCCTTTCTTCCTCTCCTCGTCCTCTCTTTTCTTGACTAAATAAGGGAGTTTTGAGGGGAAGGCTGACCAGCACGCCTCCTCTGGCTTTCAGCTGCTTCAGTAAATACTGCTGGAAGTAATAAGAGCAGTAACCGCTGCATTTTTAATTCATGCCAAAGACTCACGTTTTGATCGATAGTCTTCGTCCAGCTGCAGGGCTGCAATTTATCACGTGTGACTAATCATTAAAAATATGATGCTGAGGAAAAAGGGGGGAGGACGCCTTATGGAGCTGTGCAGGACATTTTTGATAAATGCTTCCACGGAGCAGCAGAGGGCTTCAGGCCTTTGCTTGGCGCTGCTGAAAACAAGGACGTTTTCCTCAGTCGGAGCCATCACAGGTGAACCGGCTGCAGTCCGGTTCCAATGGACTTCAAGGGATTCAGGAAAACGCTTTGTCTGCTGATGCCTTCAATGCCGGTCGGAAAATTAATACCTCACAGCTAAATTGAAGCGATGCTTCAAACAAGGTCATCGTAATTTCACCTCGTTAGTGTCCCCAGCAGCTCACAAACTACTCTTGCTCCCAGTGGCTTTGACAGCAGCGCACACGCGGCTGCATTTTAATACAAAAAGACGAGAATTTCATCCGATCTCGTCTTTGGGACATAATCAGCATTTCTGTTTCATTTCCCCCACAATGACAATATATATATACTACCAACCGTTTATCACAAGAAAACGAGCTTGTCAGTTAAATAATTAACTTGTGACAACATAATAATAACAATAATAATCATCATCATTTTGTGTAATTAGATTGTACTGTTGTGTACCATGACAGTATGTGGTTTCATTTCCGACATACAATTTAGTCCTTTTTAGCTAACAGTCTAAATTAATGACACGTTACGCATTCTTAATGTTTGGAGAACATTCATATATTTAAAGATATTACATGTAATGCTAAAATAGAGCGGAAGAGCAGGACTGGGTTTCAATCCATCCGCTAGATCCGCAATACCCGACGCTCCATGAAGGCATCATCCCCAGGTTGACGGAAGGGGGGAACCCTTGTGACGTAGCTGAGCAGGCTGAGTGGTGAATCCCCATCCAACCCTCCCTGAAGCACAATAAAGAAGCACCAGCAACGCGTTTTAAACGGCCTTTCGTTATCCACGGCAAACTCGCTGATTCAGGATCAGCTCAGGCAGAGAGACACGCTTCACTTTCGCGCAGGTGAATGTTCCTTTGTGAGGTATGGATGGAGTCTTTTGTTACACAGAGACAAGCAGCACAGGAGCGGGCAGAAGGGCGTGGATGTAAACTGAATCCCTCCCATAGCTGCTGAGGACAGGTAATGCAGCACAAAGCCGAACACCTGTTAACAACGGCAGCCTTTCAGAGCTCGTATCCACCATCACCTGCACCACACATTCATTACAAGATCATCTTTGTGACAAATGATCTTGTTTTGAGGCATTTAAATCAGTTGCAGTGCTCTTTAATGATATCTGGGCCACGTTTTCAGCGACCAAAACCCCCAAACTGCAAAGCTCTTGGAGGTGTAATAAGCAGTTTTTTTCTGGGGTGAGGAGAGCAGGGATGGCCGAGAGCGCGCTCCTTCTCCTCCACCCATCAAAGGTTGGCTATCTCGCTCCTGATGCGCAAAGGGTTAAAAAGAGACGCAGTTAGAAGCCAGTGGAGCTGAAGTCATCTGGCAGAGCGCACAGCGAGATGGAGGAGAGAGATACAGTGAACACCTCCTAAAAAAACACTGATCTAGGACGCTTCAAGCTGCTGTTCTTGAGCTCTGCTGTTTTCATGCAACCAATCCGGTGTTCTTCATTTCCTCCCCAGTGAAACGCGCTGAGCTTCAGGTGGCGAAGAGGAGGAGGTGGAATAAGAGAAGAATAAAGACGCGCAGCTCAGCGCCAGAGCCATGGCTCCACAGAGGTTCGTCGGAAAGCTCGCTTCACGGGAGCGGGTTGTAGTGCAGGATGAGTGGTCCCCCGCGCTCCAGCGAGTGTGAGAGCAGGAGGAACATCACCTGACAGGCGGCCCTCCCCTCGGGGGACACAAGCAGACACGCTCGCGCCTCTCAGGCTGGAAACTGGAGGGCAAAAAACGGCTCAGATCCTACAGCGCGCCTCCTTTTCCAGAACTCTCCTCTTCCTCACTTTCTCGTGGAAAGAGATTTCACTTTCTCTGCGGCCAAACTTGGGAAAACTTTGGCCCCCGGATTGAGCCTGGCGCTGTAGCGTCCATGCCGGGAGCGCCGTGAGCGTCGTGCGCCCGGCTGCGGAGATTGGAGAACTGCGCTCTCGCTGTGATATTATTCAAAGTCCCGCAAAGTCTTTCGCAGTCCAGGGGCCACTGCAGCGAAGATGCCAGTCCGGAGGGGCCATGTGGCTCCGCAGAACACCTTCCTGGATACCATCATCAGGAAATTTGACAGTCAAAGTAAGAATCTAGATTTTCCTCCTTCAGATTGTTTATCCAAGCGTCCACAGCCTGCTTTGCTTTCATCGAGGCCCGGCGGTAGTGATTGATTTGCTGACTCGGGAGCTGTTAGAAATAGCATCCTAATGATGTAGACGTTGAGGTGACACGTTGTTTTCCAGAATTAGCCTCAATTATGGTGTCCCCTGCATGCTTAATGGCCGTGACACGTCACAAGGGTCGGAACTCTGTGATAAATGAAACCAATCAGAAATCGAGCGAAACTTTACGGATGCCAAACGTTTCACGGCAGCAGCAGCTTGTGTAGATTGATGCGCTCCTGAGTTTACTTGGAGCCTCTTGTTAAAGGTTAGTATCTGCATCCTTTAGTACACTTGCTTTCATGGAATCAGGTTCGTCCTCAGTGTTTATACTCAGTAATCGCTGCACGCCAATAAACCATTCTGAGTTTCGTTTGCCTTCCAAATCGCTGTTTCACATTAATCGATCTCCAGCAAGCTTCAAAAACAAACAATATATCTGAACCGATGGATTTTGCATAAGAGCCCGTGGGCATGAAATTCAAAGCTGTCTCCACCCGTCCCCACCTCCCTGTGGCACTTTTATCTTTGATGCAAATCATGCATGTTGTTCCCAACCACGAGCGTGTGACCATACTTCAGACGTGCCTCTGCAGCCGTGAGCAGCACGTTTTCTGCACCTCGGGGCAGATGAAGATGAGGCTGTGGCGTACAGAGGAAGAAAGAGTGGATGTGTGTCATTGCCATTCATTTTCCAGGCTGGTGAAGGCTATATTGACGCAAGGGATTAAAATGCCTCTTTAAAATGTCAGTTTCTCCAGGGCGGAGAAGATAAACATTCAGATGTTGGCTGAATTAAAGTCTTTGCTCGGGACCCCCTGTCTAAACACAGAAAACAAGCTGCCTGCCTTCTACCATGCACCTTGCTCTTGGGTAGTTTACAGGCCTGCTGTGGAAAAGCCAGCGATGTGACTCTGCACTCCTAACAGTCACGACAGCAGCTGAAAATGAAATAAGGTTTTCACATAAAAACACTCTTTCCTCACACGGAGGTGCTGAGAAGAAACTCCACACATGTGCAGTCGAGTTGAATAATTGACGTTGGAGTTGGGTAATTGACATTAATCCTGCTCTGCTTAGTTTTCCATGCTGATAAGCGTGGATGACTCTGCAAAGGTGAACATATT